>NC_069788.1:124065053-124665053 GCF_027406575.1 Nycticebus coucang
CAAAGCCCACAAAGGTCAATTACAGGGTTGTACTTCTGGGAGGAAAAACACAGGGTAAGACTGGCTGGAACCTAAGAGCAATCATGTAGGAGCTGAATAGGAGTCAGTAAACCGAAGTGTGGTGTAAGAAGTGAGACCATTCTGCAGGACACATTTTTTTAAGTTTACTTTTGTATTCAAACACCTCATAAGATGCTGTGCAGCAGCAAATACTGTACATGCTGACTTGATTTGATTTGCTGCTACTGATCTGCTCTCACCTACCCATGTTCTTAAAGGTTATTGGGGAGCAGTGATGATGGTTTATGTTGAAATATCCACATTCTCTTGTCTGATTCCTCATCCCTGTAACATGGCTCACCTGGGCGATGTTTGTGTGGGCAGTGGTGATGAAAGAGAGGTATTTTTTTTGTTGTTGTTTTTGGGTTTTTTGTTTCTTTGGTCTGACAATTAAGTTTGTCCTAGAAAAAGTGCCACATACTTCATTGTTGAATTATCACTGTGGTCACTCTGAAGTGCTCCCCTTGGGAAGTTGTGCACTGATGCCAATGCCTAGTCCACCTTTCAAAGCAATTTTGGAACTCTTCTTCTGGAATGGCCATGAGAGCTGTCATTGTATAGTTCACAAAAATATGTAACAATATGAATGCCATTCAGGAAGACAAGGCCGCATATCAGCACATGAGTACAGCTCTGAGACAGTGACACACGAAGATCATGAAACCTCACCAAGTTGTTTATGCAGTGCGGCCAACGTTAAGTGCACAACGGCAAGTCTGCAAACTTAATTGTCAGACCTTATATAAGGACAGGCTGCATGTCGACCAAATTATTTATTTAGGCTTTATTGAAGAGTTAATTCTAATCAACCAAAATTGATCCAATCTACCAAGCAAAGAAAAGTTGTCAAGTGAAGACTAAAGAACTACAAAGTGATCTTCTATTACCCTGAACATCATTCGTGGGTCTTACTAGTGAAAGTGTAGCGTCCACCATTAAGGAGAGCCATGAAGATTTTATGAGAGGACACTCAAAGAGTTGGAAAGAACTGGGAGATAAGACCTGTGAGTGATGGGTAAAATGAAGGGGAAGACTAGAAGGTTGATTCTAATAAACTCTTTAAAATATTTCTAAAGAAAGGTGACCATCACAAACAAAAGAAAGTTTGAGAACCACCCTGGCCCCTGTCTACGTTTTTTTTCCCTGCAAATTTTCTGTGACAGACATATATGCTTCTTTTTTGATTTTTCCCTCAGTATTTTAGCCGGGGCTGGGTTTGAACCCGCCACCCCCAGCATATGGGGCTGGTGCCCTGCTCCTTTGAGCCACAGGTGCCACCCCATTCCCTCAGTATTTTATCATGAAAAAATTGAAATTTACAGAGAGGTTGAAAAATAGCACAACGTACAGTTGTACATATACCACTTAGACTCAGTAATTATTGACATTTTTTCTATATTATTTTTATCTATATATATTTTTCTGAGTCATTTGAAAATAAATTACAGACTTAATGAGATTTTATTACAAATACTTCAGTGGGTGTTTCTGAGAAATAAGGATAATCTACCTAACTCTATATTATAAACACATATATAATCACACACAAGAAAATAGTAGTCATCTAGTATTCAAATAGCTCTGATTTGTACCAAAAATATATTTCATTTTATATATATATATATATATATTTCTTTTTTTTTGCAAGAGGATCCTGTCAAGGACAACTCATCATGCTTCTTTGTTCTGTCTCTTTGGTCTTTTAAAATATGTAACAACAGTGCTGTCAACTTGATGAGTTAATCTTAAAGTTAGAAAAAAAAAAATGGATGTTAAAAAGCAGGGAATTATCTAAAACTTTTTAATGTGCTACTTCATTTAGTATTTATAATCACAATTATAACATAATAAACACATGCACAGATTTTTAAAAATAGAAGAAATGAAAAAATGTTTTTTGCTGTTGTTTAGATGTGAGACTATGTATAGGTGATTTTAACAAACTTCCTTCTACTTCCTTTTTTACTTTTTATTTTTCACAATACCCATGCAATTAAAAGCATGTCCTTGATTGAGTTTAGAGTGTTAGAAGAATTGTATATCAGTGAGGGACTTTAAACTGAAGTCTCTACTGAGGAAAGATGTTGAATCATATGTAAAGTTTTTTTTTTTTTGTAGAGATAGAGTCTCACACTATGGCCCTCAGTAGAGGGCCGTGGCCTCACACAGCTCACAGCAACCTCCAACTCCTGGGCTTAAGTGATTCTCTTGCCTCAGCCTCCTGAGTAGCTGGGACTACAGGCGCCTGCCACAATGCCCGGCTATTTTTTTGGTTGCAGTTTGGCCGGGGCTGGGTTTGAACCCACCACCCTCGGTATATGGGGCCGGCGCCTTACGGACTGAGCCACAGGCGCCGCCCTATATGTAAAGTTTTTAATGACTCCCATCTTTCTAGTGAGACTAAGAGTGGTTTGGCCTGAAAGTGAGAAGAAAGATGTTAATCCTTCCCTTTTTATGCTGTATAAGCAAGTAAACCAGCCCACTGGCGTCTGGAAGGGTGTCTGATGCAGTGAAAGGAGGCTGGACTTTGGATTTCAGCTCCCACTCTGCCACTTCCTAGTCCTTTGACCTTCCTTAGCAAGTCATTTCATTGTCTGAGCTTGCTTTCTTTTCTGTAAAATGAGCATAATCACATCTCATGCAGTTGTCAGAATTAGCAATTATACACGTTACATGAAAAGTAGCTAAGATGGTAGTTATTCAGATATCATACAGGTTAAATGATGCCTTATGTAATATTCATGTTAAGAATTTATAATAAGGTGGTTAGTCTATTTTCTAGTTATGTGCCATTTTAATAGTTTAAACATACTTTGAAATACATTATCTCTTTCTATCTCACAGTCACCCTTAGACTAAGTACTCTTGGCCTTAATTAGTGAGATAAAGCTCTGAGAAGGGAGCGACTTGTCCAAAGTCACACAACTAAAAAGGAACAGAGCCAGGGAGTGAAACAAGGTTTGTGACTGGAAATTCATTATTTAAAAAACAAATCTTTATCAGGAAGTGTATAAAAATCATGGTGTCAAGAATTATAGAGCCTTTGAAGGTTGATTCTTCCAGCTATGAGGTGTGCTTGGACAGAAATATGTACATCAACGTTATGTTCTCTCAGAAGAGTTTACATGATGCTGACTGCAACCAGTGTAATTATAACATGTATAATTTAATGTTATACATGTTATTATTTATGTTAATGACAAAAGATCATGAATAAGTAAAACATATATATATAAATGAAAATTCACATTTTAGTTGTTTATATATCTAAAGGTTTACATTTGGGGGTCAACATAATACAATGACACGTACGTGGACATTGGAATGTAACAAATCTAGGCTCAAGTATTAGTTTTTGAGGCTTGTGTCCTTGTATTAGCGGTTATTCTATGTTACTGCAATCTAGGGCTGTTACGAAGACTTTGTGAGCAAATGTACATACTGGTACAGTGCATACAGTAACATATATGCACAATAAATACTAGTTCCTCTGTGTTCATTTAATCCACCAGCTTCCAATTCATTGGGATGCCTTTGAAAATGGGAGACATTAAACTGATTTCAATCACATTAAATTGTGCTATATACTAGCTTTACCTTCCCACTCATTCCTGCCTAAATTTCCCTTGAAAAAGGCTCCAGTGATGTTTGGGATTGTATGAACAACCTTGCTTAAACAAGATATCTTTCTGCTGTTTAGAAAAGTGGAAGAAAGCTGTTCCATTTACCTACTGCATGAAAAATCATCACCAAATCACAAAAATTATTTTACTTCTGTGGGGTCAGATATTCAGGCAGAAGGTGGTGGGATGATTCTTCTGCTTCATGTAGTGTTAGCTGGGGTCATATTCTACTGAGCTTGTGGTGTGAAGGGTCTGCGGTTCAAGAAGGCTGTATGTATATATCTACCTGGCATCTCAAAGGGGCCAATTACTTGGAAGGCTGGGTCCAGCTGGGCTCATCTCTTTCCTGATGTAGTTAGTCTTCAGGGTCTTTCCAGATGGCCTCTTCAGCAAGGAAGTTCGACTTCTTACATGGCAGGCATCTCAGGGCTCTGAAATCAATAGTTCCAAGAGAGTGTGGAGCTGCCTATCTCGTATAGCTGGGGCCCACAACTTGCCAAAACATTACTTCTGCCATGTTCTGGTCACAACAGTCACAGAGCCTTCCAGTTTCAAGAGGAGGGAACATACAAAGAATGGCAAATAATTTGTGGTCTTTTTTTCTTTTTCGAGACAGAGCCTTAGCCCTGGGTAGAGTGCTGTAGCATCACAGCTCACAGCAACCTTCAACTACTGGGCTCGAGCGATTCTCCTGCCTCTGCCTCCCAAGTAGCTGGAACTACCGGTGCCCACCACAATGCCCGGCTATTTTTTTTGGTTGCAGCTGTCATTGTTGTTTGGCGGGCCCAGGCTGGATTAGAACCTGCCAGCTCAGGTGCATGTGGCTAGCGCCTTAACCCCATGAGCCACAGGCACGGAGCTGATTTGTGGTCATCTTTAATCTGTCATGAAAACACATGCTTGAACAATGCAGACCTCTCTGTTAAGCACTGTTAGGTGTCAGATGCTTTGCTAGCACAGCTGGTTACTTCTACCTCTGCAGCGGGGGATGTTTCTATGACCCTCCCCCACGCCATTATCTAGGTGGATATAGATCTGGAACCACCCTTTATTTTAAGTTCTGTGAATTGCTTCCACTGTGCTTTCATCTCTGCCATCCCTAATGTGATGGACTAAGAAGATATAATCTGTTATTCAAGCATTGCTCATATCTTTGTATAACTCACCACTTTGGGAAGTCTGCCCTAGACAAAATAGGAATAGCCCGCTTGCTTTCCATCTGCAGTAGAGCAGTGTACCATGAATGTTTAAAACTTTCTCAAAACTGAGGAAAAAGAGAATTGTTATACATTAAAAGTCAGAAGACTTATGTTAGTAAATTTCAGTTTTCTTTAAAAAAAAAAGAGAAGGGTCCTCTGTGGCTCAGTGGGTGGGGTGCTGGCCCTATATACTGAGGGTGGCGGGTTCAGACCCAGCCCTGGCCAAACTGCAACAAAAAAATAGCCGGGCCTTGTGGTAGGCACCTGTAGTCCCAGCTACTCTGGAGGCTGAGGCAAGAGAATCACCTAAGCCCAGGAGTTGGGGGTTGCTGTAATGCCATAGCACTCCACCAAGAGCAAGAAAGCGAGACTGTATCTACAAAAAAAAAAAAAAAAAAAAGAGGGAGAGAGAGAGAGAGATGGGTCCTCTTTAGGTTACAGCACAGTTTATAGTTTTCAATAAAATCTAATTTTTTAGTTGTTGCAACTAGAGGTACCTCAAATGCTGGGCACGCTAGTCCTTTTTAACAAGTTGGTTGGTTTCAGTGGCACTGTAGTAAGCAGAACCAAAGTTAATTACATCTTAGTTTAATTATATATATTAATTATAGTTAATTATAATACTTCAAAACTTAGAGGTTGATCTTAATGCCATTTGGGCTTGCCATTCATAACATTTCTAGTAAATCTTTTTGTGATGGTGTGAATAAATAGAAACATTATGAAGAATAAAGCATTCCAGCACTTCCCTTTCAAAAGCTCAGAAAAGGGGAACTAGCGGATACATTTGTGCTTCTTTGTTTCAAACTATGCCACATAGAAGTGATCCTTGACTGCAAGCAGTAGTATATTTACAGAAAACATGTAGCTAAATGCCACATACTATCCCATTTACAAGTGTACTTAAATATCACTGTCCCTAAAATGACTGTGGTTTTATTAAAATTAGGAAAATGACAGAAAATTTTATTATAACCTAAAACCTGAGGAATTTACAAGGCTGTTTGTAAAGTAATCAAGAGGTCTTTTCAACGTCATTACAAAAACGATAAATATATTTTGTATTAAGAGACCCTTTTGTATTAAGAGACCAATGGCTTTCCTTTTCAGCAAAGCTGGATGTTCTGGAACATGCTCAGAAGAGAGCCAGTGCTTCAGAGATTGCTTTGAGGGCACTGGAGCTGCTGAGGAGCTGAGAAATTCTAATGAGAAAAGAAAAAGAGGACGCCTCTTTTGTTAAATTAAGACAGAATGCATCTTTGGAGAACACAATGACGAAGACGAGTTCTTTATATAATGTTCACTTTTCACCTGAACTTTGAAGGTGCTTTAGAAAGCTCAGACAAAATATTTACAATGTAAACGTACAGTATAGGGTACTTCTAATCAGCCTATATTACCGGAATTCTGCGTGGAAGCTGTTCCGCCATCCACTCCTTTAGAGACTGCTCCTGTTCCCACTTGGTCAGGATACAGGGGGTGATGGTGGCGAGGTCTAATTTCATGCATCTCTGCTCTCATACAAGAAATTTTTGAATAATGCTGAACTCTCCTAACATTTGCAGAGCGCTTGGAGGGTATGTGTCCTGGGCAGCGCCAGGCAATCAGTGAGAGATAGAAAAGCGACAAAGCATGACCGTTCACACAACCGCAAAGCCCTCCACCAGCGGAGGGGCGGCCGGCCGGTCTCAACGGCTGCCTGGCCGGGGTGGCCGCCTGCGACAGTCTCCTCACACTTGCACACACGTCAACCTGGGTCGTTTCTAGCTTCCCTCTGCGTGTGTAGCTAGGGCTGCTCCAAGGAGACTTCAGAGACGTTCCGCAAGGAGGGAGTAGGAGGTTCTCGCTTCCAGGAGCTTTCCTGAGACCCATGGCGACACAGGTGGAGGAGCAGGCCTGGCGCGGGGCCGGAGAGAAGGCGGAGAGGCTGCTTCCATGGGCGAGCGAGGCCTCACAGGGAAGTGGACTCCGTCTGGGTGAAAGTCCTAGAACCCGAAGCCGGCCAACTCTGGGGCGCCTGTGCTTTTAAGAAGCCAACTCCAGGTGCCTGTGCCTTTAAGGGGCCGTCTCTGGGCCCCGCCCCGCCTCCCCGCCCCCCCGTTTCCGGCCGGGCGGTGCGACGGCACCTAAGCTACTGCGGCGGCGCCTCGGAGCGGGCAGCCCGGGCTGTAGTGCCGGCGCTGCCGCCGCCGCCGCCGCCGCCGCCGCGTCTTCCCGTTCTCCTTTCCCAGCCGCGCAGGGTGAGGGCAGGCAGGTCGCGCACGGGCCCGGGCGCCGGCCGCAGAGCCTGCGGGGAGGATGGTGGCGCCGACCGCTGTGTCCAGGCGGGCGGGGGTACGCGCCGGGTGGGGGGGCGCGGCCGCGGGTCCCGGATGCTGTCCGTCGCCGCCCGCTGGGTAGGCCTCGGGCGTCCAGTCGCCGCCTCCCGGCTGCGGCTCAGGCCGGGACGCCGTTTCGGCCTTGCCTGGCACCCAGGTCTTATCCCAGTTCGGGCTAGGCGAGGACGCCCGGGGATGTCTCCGGACGACAAGGTCGGCCAAGCGGGTTCCGGGGTGACCGCAGAGCCTATTTTTAGCCAGGCCTGCGGGCAGAACAGGGAAGGCGGATTACCTCTGCTCCGCCGGTGCGCGGAGGGAGCGCGTCCTCGGCCGCGCCACGCTTGCGCCGTGCCGGGTTCCGGTCCCGGCCCCTCCGGGCGGGCTCTGCGGCTGCTCGGCACCCCGGGCTCCTCCCCGCCCCGCCGCCCCGCCGCCCGCCGCGTCCCCGCTCCTGGAGGTGGGGGACGGTTGGGGACTGGAGGCCAGCGTGTAGGGGACTTTAAGACAAATCTGCGGGCCGCCCTCTGGGAGGGCGAAGTTGTCCTTGCTCTTTGAGGGGTGTGTCTTCGTAGCGAGTCTCTTCTCCGTGTCGAGGTCCAACAATGGGAATTTTGGCCTTGGGGACCTGGTCGGGAAACCAGGGCGGCGGTCCGAGGAGCGGCGGGGCGGCGAGCACCCGGGGTGAGCGCGGTCCGGCGGCGCCCCTGTGGTCGGGGACGTGGACCGCTCGGTGGCGGCCTCCTCTCGGGAGGACGGCGGGTCTCACTTGGCCTCGTGGGGCCTTAGCAGCCATGTGAGTGAGGTCGGCTCAAGAAGCTGCAGTTGAAGTTAACTGTTCAAAGTTGTAGTTTTTTTTTTTTTTTTTTTTCTGGAGATGCTTTGTGGAAAGCTGTGAGAAATTAAAACACCTATAGGCAGCTAAAGATCGGAACTGTGTGGGAGTTGTCTTGGAGTTTGAATTTGGCTGTATTAAGTGCGAGTACTTAGGCAGCAGTATCCCCAGTTTGGCTAAAAGAAGCTGCGGATGAGATTTGGGATAATCTTCCTAGAACAACACAGGAATACTCTTGAGTTGATCTATATTTTGGGTAGACGTAACTGGCATTAGACTTTTCTGTTGGATGTGTTGCCTTTCAAACAAGGCTCTTTTTCCCTTCTCTTTGATTGGAGGATCTAACACGAAACAGCTGGGTTTATTGTTGGTAGGTTCTACCAACATTCCCCTCTCACTCAACATTGAGTTAGAAATGTTATCTTCTCATTTTATAGCCTTCAGCAGACAAAACAGTATCCAACCAGATGAATTTAGAGAATAAGATGTTCTAATTTACCTTATGAGACTAACACTGAAACTTAAAATGTGGTAAGATCTGTTGAAGAATTTTCTTAAATGTATTAAACATTTAAAAATTAAAAAGATTATCAAGATTTAACACTTGATGATTCAGGGTCAGTAGTATGAAGAGCCATTAGTTTATGATTTTGTTTCCAATTTAGATATTTCTATATCCTTTTATATCAATCTCTTCTGTTGGTTTTTCCCTAATAATTTTTCATCTCAGGCCACCTTTAGTTTGTAAACTTTAATCTGTTTTTGAAAGGGAGATCGTTTTAATAATTATCTTTTAAGTATCAGTCAGTAGACTTTTCTAAAGGCCTAAAAAGTAAAGACTTGAGGTTTTGTAAGAATGGATGTGAAGATTGTCATTCAGTAAATTCTTAACTTGACTTTTACTTGAGATATATGGAAGATGTATTTTTAACTGTATGCTTATTTTTTATAGCCAACACAATTTTGATCTAAAAGATCTCTAGTATTTTCTAAAAATTTGAAGTTAATAAACTTAACGGTTTGAGAAAGGTTTTGGGTTTCTTGGGTATCTGACTTAATATGTACTAGAAGAGCATATGTAAAGCAGAGAAATCATATATCAGTATTAGAGGAAGTTTTAACTTATGAACTGTTTTGCTCTGTGTTTTTATTAATAGATACTTTGAAGGTAAATCCAAGTATAGAAGGTAGAAACAAGTGAAGTCTAGAAGTGATAATTGCTGATCACTCATATGCAAATAATGCATTTCATTGCTTCCTCTTTCAGTTCTTGTGGACATGACTTTGAGTGTCTCCATGAGAAAAATGTAATTTATATGCAGATCACTGGGAAAATTGGTTTAAATATGAATATAAGCTATTTTTTCCTATACATAGGAAATTAAAGAGTAAGGGGACAAACCTTAAGTGTCATGAACTAAGGAGTTTGATTACCTTAATCTTCTATATACTTGAGATCTAGAAAAAGAAAAGAAATCACACTTTATAACTGTGTATGCCAGGCTATTGTGCTTAAATGTATTTTTGGTCTTTGAGAATGGTGACAGAAACTATTGAGGCTATTTTCCTCTTAAAAATGGTATAGGCTTTTAAATGGTTTTATGTAAAAAGAAAATAGGCAGTATGTTAATATTTTTAATACTAAGAAAGGTTTAATAGAGACTCCAATAGGAAATATAATATTCCTAGGAAATAAGAAATGCTCAACTCTTTAAAAAAGTTACTTACTATCTTGCATATTATCTTTGCTACTACAGGCTAAGAACTTTTAACATCTGGTTTCAGCAAAATGATTTGTACACTAAATGTAACTTAGTTTATACTTGTCTTCTTACAGGACCATTTGCTTTTCTCTCTTGAATAATTGCTTTGCTCATTCCATCTTAATTGGTCATCTTGTACTCTTAAAGTTGATGTGGTTATTCTTTGGTTCAGTTTTCTTTTTATATTCTTCTGGCAATCTCATCACTAATTGCTTCACTTATTCAGTATTTATGGGTCATCCTCTTAAAATTGACATGCTTAGTCTTCGGCTCACTTTTCTTTTTATATTCCTCCGGTGATCTCAGCCTGTGTCATGGCTTTAAATACCCATATGCTGATGGCTCTCATATTTATATTGAGTCTGGACTGACTTCTTGCACTCCCGACAACCCATTGGGCCTATCCACTTGGCTGTGCAGTGGTCAACTCAAACTAAACTTCCATATTCCTTTTTAAACCTACCTAAGGCACAGCCTGGCCCATCTTTTCTGGTGGCAAAAAATGTTGAAGTCATTTCTAACTTACCTTTTTCACACTTGATATTCTGTGCTCTACTGTATTTTGAAAATATATCCAGAATCCAGTCACTTTTTACTACTTCCTCTGCTTTTATCAGCCTGGTCCAACCCTTTCTCTTTTATCTGGATTTCTGCAATTAGCCTCCTAACTGGTCTCCCTGCTTCTACACCAGCTCCCTATAGTCTTTTAGCATAGCAACCAGACCTCATCACTTGTCTGTTCAAAATGCTGCGATCACTTCCTGTAGGCAGAGTTCAAGCTCAAGTTCTTATGGCATATGAGGCCTTATAGAATCTGACCACTCTTCACTCTCCCTACTCCCCCTTACCTCTCAGGTCAGCTGCTGTTCTTCTTCCAGCTTCTTTCTTTCCAGTTTCACTGGCCATTTTAGGACTACTACACTGGCTGTTGCCCCTTCTTGGATTAAAAGTGATACTTGCGTGGCTTATTCCCTTCTCTCCTTCAAGTCTTTGCTCCTTAAAGGTCACTTTCTCAAAAAAGTCTGCCTGTTTTAAAACTACTCTCGTCTACTTCTACACTCGATCTTAGCCAAAAGGCCAAGAGCGATATGCACCACCCCCACCACTCTGCTCCATGTACCCTGCTCCAAATCCATGGCACTTGTCACCTTCTGTCATGCTATATAATTTCCATGTTGAGTGTGTTTATTGTCTTTCCCCTCCCCCCAGACACACACTATAACATAACCTCTGTGAGGGCAGGACTTCCTTGTCAGTTTTGTTTATTGATGGATACTTAGAGTTTAGGGCTGGGGTCTCCAACCCCTGGGCCATGGCCTGTTAGAAATAGGGTTGCACAGCAGAAGGTGAGCAGTGGCAAACCAGTGAAGCTTCATCCCTATTTACAGTCTCTCTGGGCCTTAGAGCTGTCTCCTGTTACATCAGCGGAGGAATTAGATTCTCAAAGGAGCACAAATCCAAGTGTAAACTGTGCATGTTTGGGATCTAGGCTGTGTGCTCCTTATGAGAATCTAGTGCCTTGGTGATCTGAGGCGGTGATGTGAATGCTGGGGAGTGGTTGCAAATATAGACCGTAATAAATTGCTTGCAGACTTAAATCATTCCCCATGCACACCCTTCCTCCACCCTCCATCAGTCCATAGAAAAATGGAAAAATTGTCTTTCATGAAACCAGTCCCTGATGCCAAAAACGTTGGAGACTGTAGGTGTAGGGCAGTGTTTTGGTGTGTAGCAGTTGCATGATAGTAGTTGTTGAACAAATGAATTAAAAATTTTTTTTTTTTTTGAGACAGAGTCTCACTTTATTGACGTTGGTAGAGTGCTGTGGCGTTACAGCTCACGGCAACCTCCAACTCCTGGGCTTAGGTGATTCTCTTGCCTCAGCCTCTCTAGTAGCTGGGACCACAGGTGCCTGTCACAACGCCTGACTTTTTTTTTTTGTTGCAGTTTAGTCAGGGCTGGGTTCAAACCTGCCACCCTCCGTATATGGGGCTGGTGCTCTACCCACTGAGCCACGGTGCTGCCCAAATGAATTAAATCTTTATCCTGCAATCCTTCCTTTGATGAATATCTCATTCTTGGATGCATACTCCTTGTCTCTTTTGGGAAGTATCAGAGTAAAAGAACTTGGCAGGGAGCAATCAGGAGCCCCTTGGTGGAGAGAGTGATGTTAGAATGTGGTGAGAATGTCTTATCTGCCCCACATGATTTTTTTTTTTTTTTTTTGAGACAGCATCTCACTTTGTTGCCCCAGGTAGCCTGCCCTGATGTCACAGCTCATAGCAACCTCAAACTCTTGGGCTCATGTGATTCTCTTCCCTCAACCTCCCAAGTAGCTGGACTATAGGCGCCCATCACAATGCCCAGCTATTTTTAGAGACTGCGTCTCACTCTTGTTCAGGCAGGTCTCCAACTCCTGAGCTCAAGCAATCTACCTGCCTCCTCCCAAAGTATTAAGACTACAGGCCTGCAGCCACACGTGATTAAGACCATTGGGTAATTAATTTAAAAAGGTGGTTAAAGCAAGGACTCAAAATACACATGTATATTTAAATGTTTTCACTTGGCTAGGCACGGTGGCTCACGCCTGTAATCCTAGCACTCTGGGAGGCCGAAGTGGGTAGATCTTTTGAGCTTAGGAGTTTGAGACCAGCCTGAGCAAGAGAGAGACCCTGGCTCTACTAAAAATAGAAAAATTAGCCAGGTATTGTAGTGGGCACCTGTAGTTCCAGCTACAGAGGCTGAGGCAGGAGGATCACTTGAGCCCAGGAGTTTGAGGTTGCTATGAGCTATATGATGTTGCCATGGCATTCTACCCAGGGGAGACAGAGTGAGACTCTGTCTCAAAATAACAGAAAACCAACCAACCAAACAAAACAACAACAAAATGTTTTCCCTTAAAACATTTAATTTTACCTTTATTTTCCTATCTTTTTAATTGGACCAATCTCTTAGAGTAGAGGGTATCTTGATCTTTTCATAAATTGTACTCTAAAAAATGATTTCTAGTATCATTCTCCTTCTCTCTCTCTTTTTTTTTTTTTTTGTAGAGACAGAGTCTCACTTTATCACCCTCGGTAGAGTGTTGTGGCGTCACACAGCTCACAGCAACCTCCAAGTCCTGGGCTTAGGTGATTCTCTTGCCTCAGCCTCCCGAGTAGCTGGGACCACAGGTGCCCACTACAATGCCCAGCTATTTTTTTGTTGCAATTTGGCCGGGGCCAGGTTTGAACCCACCATCTTTGGTATATGGGGCTGGCGCCCTACCCACTGAGCCACAGGCGCCGCTAGTATCATTTTCTTTAAAGTGGAATGAAAATGTAGGCACTAGGACATACTCCCAGTATCGGATCTTTTCTAGCTTTTTCCAGTTTTTCATCAATGCCTTCCAAAAAACTTTGTTTTCATGGAAATAACACTTTTGGACTTTATTCTCATTTAATGGGTTTATGAAAATAAGCAGGTAGGAGAGTACACTACTAGCCAGAAGCATTTAACTTTCTGTAAACACCAGCCCTCATATTTTTACAAATGGGGGGATGACAGCTAATCCGGTGACAAGTCCTTTAAGACAGTTTTTGCTTTGGGCCTGGCACAGTGGCTCTTGCCTGTAATCCTAGCACTCTGGGAGGCCACAGCAGGTGGAATGCCTGAGCTCTGGAGTTCAAGACCAGCCTGAGCGAGAGTGATACCCCATCTCTCCTAAAAATAGAAAAACTACCTGTGGTCCCAGCAAGTTGGGAGGCCGAGACAAGAGGACTGCTTAAGCCCAGGAGTATGAGGTTGCTGTGAGCTATGATGCTACAGCACTCTACCCAGGCCAAGAGTGAGACTCTGTCATAAAAAAAAAAAAAGACAGCTTTCACTTTGCACAGATTTCACAGGGACCGTAGGATTGTAGCAGCCTACCATGCTCGAGGAGAATGTCATTTACCCAGACGTCTTTGAGTAATATCTACAGTTATCAGAGTTTATGGTGAGTTTCATTAAGTATATTGTCTAAAAACAGGCTTGATGTTTGCTACATTCTCAGTGGAAAATGTAGGACAATTATTATTCTTATACATGAGTCATTTGAGTTGCCAAGGAAACAGTCTGGTCTGGTGTAATAAGCTGGAGGTCAGTTATTAGGAGACCTACAGGTCTTTGACCTTATTAACTGTAAGGTTTTATGCAAGTTCTTTATTGCCCAGTGCTTTAATAGCCACATAACATCGTGTGGTGTAGTGGAAAGATTGGCGGGTGAAGGAGTCTGAAGAACTTGGGTTTGAATTTGGTTTTGCTATTTAGTACCACTTACTGCTGGTGCTTGAGCTTATCTAGTTTGACCTGCCTGAGGCTCATTAAGGAATTAACTTATTATTTTAGTAGTTGCTACATAAGTGCTAGCTAACAGCAGAGTGCTGCTTTCCTGTTGGACTCTGCAAATACTTGATGTGCAGTATCATATTTGATCCTCTCAGTGATCTTATGAGATAGGTAGTAGAAAGTAGGAAGACAGGTTAAATAATTTGTTCAAAGACAGCAAATAAGAGGAGCAGCAGCCTGACTTTTAACTGAAGAATTCTGACTGACCAGCCCATTCTTACTCATAGAGATGTTTTATAAGAATGCTTTCTGAAAGAAATAAACACTGTCCACGTGCAGTTGTCTACTGTTAAGTCTTTGAAAGCTAATTTAAGGTTATAAAGGTTTATTTCCTGGCTTATTGTACCCTCAATGAATCCCCAACAATAAAAAAAAAAAAAAAAAAAAAAGGTTTATTTACCCCTGAAATTATTAGAGGATTAACTTTTTTTTTTTGGAGACAAAGTCTCACTGTGTCACCCTGGGTAGAGTGCCATGGTGTAATAGCTCACAGGAACCTCAAACTCGGGCTCAATTGATCCTCTTGCCTTAGCCTCCCTAGTAGCTGGGATTTTTAAAGGCGCCCACCACCACACCTAGCTAATTTTCCTATTTTTAGTAGAGATGGGGTTTCACTCTTGGTTATGCTGGTCTCAAACTCCTGAGCTCGAGTGATCCACCTGTCTCTCAGCCTTCTAGAGTGCTGGGATTATAGGCGTGAGCCATGGGACCTGGCCTGCAGATAAACTCTTAAAACTAGTATTTTAAATTTGAAGACTTGAAGTTTTTCAAGTAGAGAAAATAATAAAGGCTACTCAAAACCAAATGTTATAAAATGTTCCAATTATATGGAAAGCATAAGTGGATAGACAGTCAGACTTTTAGTTTCAAAGACAATTTTTTCCGTCCCAATTCTTGTGTACATGCATTATGAGACTCTCATGTGATCTGGTAAAGTCCTTAGCTCAGTGGTTATCTCTGAAAGGCCACCTGAAACCACCTTACCCCAAATGCATATACTTTATATTTTTTGTCCCATCCTTATTTTTCTTCGTTGCATTACCATTTGTTACCCAAAGTAATATATGCTTATTTGTTTATGTTCCTGGTCTCTGACTTACCTGCAAGACTGTAGGCAAAATGAGGCAGGGACTTTGTCTCATTCCTCACTGTGAACTGTGTTTATGGCACTTATGTGTAGTGCTCAGTTAGTGTGAATGGGTTGTCTGGTGTGTGAAAATGATTGGGGCTCGCTGAGCCTTCTGCTTCACTTGTCAGATGCCAAGTGCCATTCTTTTTCGTTATTGGCATGGCTAATTGAGTGATACATGGAATGTCACATAAAGTGAGACTCCAGAAATAAGGGTTTCAGGTTTACTCTTAGGAAAGTGCAATGGGAAAAACTTAAAACACAAATTTCAGCAAAATACTTGTGCTTAGTACCAGTTAATCTTGTTGGTCAGTAATGTAAGTGTTCTGAGTGGAATCTGTACATAGATAATTTAGTGATTGCATGTGTTTAGGTCTAGTTATCTTTTGAAATAAATTTGGACAAGCTAAGCCATGCTTTTGGAAAGCTCCCATTGTCCTGAATGCTATGTTGCTAAACATTCAGTTAATCTTTGAATCCACACACAGGTCGACTTCATTTGTGTGCTGCTGACACATGTTCATTTGAAATGTGTTTTATATTTTACATAATTTTCGTAACCTAGATGTCTAAGGTTGGCATCATTTCTGTGAAGTTAATTTCTGAAGCTTATCATTATTTAGTGCCCTTATTTCTGAGTACAGTGTCCCCTACTGTGCTATATCATCTTTGTGGTTGATATTCCATAGCTGATGAGTGGGGAATCATTTCTTAAATAACGTCCACTTTGACTCAGATGTTTACTGTAACTAAAATTTAACTTGAATGCTTTCTAAAAAAGACTTAGTTCTTTTTCTTTTTTTGATCTGAAAAATTGGATTTTACTTGAAGAAAGTATTCCTGAGCTTGAAGTTTTTGGAGTGCTTTTCAAGTAAATTACGCAGTAAACCTTTGAACAACATGGGATTAGTGGTGCTGAATCTGAGAATTTTTGACTCCCCGAAACTTAACTATTCATACCTACTGTTGACTGGAAGCCTTACTCATGACATTCAGCATTGCTTTGTATTATGTACTGTATTCTTTTTTTAACATTGTTTGGGATTCATTGAAGGCACAAAGAATTAGGTTACACTGATTGCATTTGGCAGGTAAAGTGTCTCTTATAATTATAATACCCCCAATGTACTGTATTCTTACAGTCAAGTAAGCTAGGGAAAAGAAAATGTTTTTAAGAAAATCATAAGGAAAATACATTTACAGTACTGTATTCATACTTTGTCATCTACAAGATGAATCATCTGTCCAAAATGGCTAGCAACTGCAGCTACAGACCTCATCTGTGGTACACACTGAGCAATTCAGCTTTTTCTTGTAATGTCATGACTCTCTCTGCTTCTTATGAGCACTTCTAGCATCACTACTCGTACTTCCTAGGGGTCCCGTGATGTTATTGAAGGTTTATGGTATTGAATTATCAACACAATGAAAAATATGAGAAAACTGTGACAGATTACTTTTTGTGATACTCAGTTTGCTGAGGAGAAAAACTGCTCACGTGGAGATGATTAGCTTCACATAGTGTTTTAAGCAAGTACTCAAAACACTTGCACTTACTCCAATAGCAAGAGAAGGTGGCTATGAAATTATTACATAGCCACCTACATACATAGTGTATTATTGTAATAATTTTAGGCAGTTCTGATTTACTGTTGCATCTTTACGTTTGTTTAACATTTCTTGTGACTGGATTGAGGATAGTTGGCATCTTATAAATGCATGGGTGTTAGAGAAATTTTAACTTTTTGGCTGGGTGCAATAGCTCACACCTGCAATCCCAGCACTTTGGGAGACCAAGGTGGGAGGATTGAGGCCAGCCTGGGAAGCATAGGGAAACCCTGTTTATATAGAATGCGAAAGAATTAGCTGGGTGTTAAGGTTTTGCCCCTTTATTTCTAGCTACTTGCGAGGCTGAGGTGGGAGGGTTACTTGGGCCTGATTGGTCCAAGGCTGCAATGAGCTGTCATGCTGCCATTTCATTGCAGTCTGGCCCAGAGTGAGTCCTGTCTCTTTAAAAAATATATTTTAAATACTTTTCATAATTTGTGTATATTTTGTGGTTGTAATTGATAAAATAGACTAGTATCTACATATATTTTATGCATTAATGATATTTCTTAGATTTTTTTTTTTAATTTCTAGGCTGTGTGGTTTGTGTTTTTTTTTTTCTTTCAAATTATTACAGCTCTTTAAAAAATTTTTCAGTATGCTTATTTAAAAAAATCCACAAGTAGACCTGCACAGGTCAAACTTGTATTGTTTATCAGTCATCTGTGCATTTAAGATTAGCTTTGAGATTATGTATAAAATGCAGCTCATGCATTCACCTTGTCTGCAGTTATGGGAAGAAAAGAAACTTCATAAATATAAAATAGTTGTAAAATGAGCAAAGTAGAAATTTTATCCACTCTTCTAGCATTAATTACTTGGCATAAGTTTGGTACTTATATTTCATACCCTTTCAGTGTTACATAGTCTTCATTCAAGCAAAAAATTCCAGCAATATTTAAAATAATATACTGTTAGTATAATGAGAAGCTTTAGTTATTATTAGTTATTGTGTCCACCTGATTTCTTAAGGCATCTTTGTACTAAGTCAAGAAAACTCTAGGTAGTGTATGTAAAATTTTTTTAGATTCCTTATCCTATAGTATTTTCTTTTTTGGGAAAATTTTTTTCCAAAGTATGAATAACTTTCTGCAGTTACTCAGCATTGTCATTGTTATCGCATAAATAAAGAAGCATGGAAGTTTATGCTTGTTGGCTTGTCTGTTTTAATTTACATTTATCTCTTCCCACTTGTCCTTTGTTTTGTTGAAAGTTTAAATATGAAATGATTCAGACATATAAGAATACAGAATGTGTATGAAATCTCACAATTAATAGGTTGGCAGACCCATCTAGCAAAAATGCTATGTACCTCATTGCTGAATATTACTATGTTCATCTTCAAAGTACTCCCTTGGGGAAGCTATGCTAGTCCACCCTTCAAAGCAATTTTGGAACTCTTGTCTCTGAAATGGCCATTAGAACCATCATCGTATTACCCTTGATATCCTGAATGTCATCAAAATGTCTTCCTTCCTGTATTTCCTTTATCTCCAGGTAAAGAAAAAAGTTATTGGGGACAAGTTCAAGTGAGTAGGAAGGGTGTTCCAATACAGTTACTTGTTTATTGGCTAAACACTCCTTCGTAGACGGTGCCATGTGAGCTGGTACGTTGTTGTGATGCAAGAGCTATGAGTTGGTGAAAAGTTCAGGTCATTTCTGTCTTTTTCACACAGTCTTTTCAGCACTTCCCCAACTAGTAAACTTGGTTAACTATTTGCCCAGTTGGTATAAATTCATCTTGAACAATCCTGTGATATTGAAAAAGGTGGGCAACATCGTTTGGACTGTTGATTTAGATTGATGAATTAGCGAATTAGCTGACTTCCATTGTGTACTTTGACACTTTGTTTCAGGATTATATTGGTAAACCTGTGTTTCATCCCTGGTGATAATATGGCCCCAAACATTGTCTTTCCTGTCCAAAAGGTCTTAGCAAATTTTGACTCTCCTTTGTTTTTGTTCATCTGTGAGCTCCTTTGAAATGATTTTTGTACAAATGTTTCTGACATTGTTACTGGTAATGAAACCCGGATTTACCAGTTTTTTCCAAAAAGTAAAGCATCAGTCAACAGTGGATCCCCCCACCCCCTCAATGAAAATCCAACAAAAGTGAAGCAGCCTGGAAGTGTCAAAAAGAAAATGGTGGCAACTTTCTTTTCCCAAAGTGGTTATGTTGTACCTGTTCCTCTGGAGGAACAGAGGACTGTCACTGCTCAGTGGTACAGAATGTGTGCCTACCAAAAGTTTTCCAGAAGCTTCATGAATGGTGGCCAGTGCCAGGTGTGGTGGTTCACACCTATAATCCCAGCACTCTGGGAGGCTGAGGCAGGAGGATTGCCCGAACTCAAGAGTTTGAAATCTGCTGGAGCAAGAGCAAGACTCCGTCTCTACTAAAAATAGAAAAATAAGTTGGATGTGGTGGAGGCTGAGGCAAGAGGATCACTTGAGCCCCGAATTTGAGGTTGCTGTGAGCTGTGGCACCACAGTACTCAATCCCAGGGCACAGCGTAAGACTCTGTGTCAGAATAAAAAAAAAAAAAGGTAACCAAGGACAGGACTGTGTGTGTGTGTGGGGGGAGGTATGATCCTGTATTGTGACAGTGCATCCACCCGTTCAGTTCCTATAGCCCACAGAAGCTAGTTTAACTTAGGAGTCATCCACCCTGCAGTCCTGACCTGGCCCCATGTGATCATTTCCTGTTTCTACAGTAAAATATCCCATGCAGGAAACAAGGTGCTTTAAAGCCCTGAACCTTTCATAGTCATGAACCTGTTCATGCCTACAAAAGAGAGCTTACAGCACTTGAAGAAAATGAGTGGAAAGAGCATTTTCAAAAATGGTTTACAAGAATGCAAAAGTGGTATAAAATGCAGTGGTAATTTATTTTGAGAAAATTTAGTAAAATGATTCTGTTTCTTAATTTTTGTGTATCTCTAAACTTTCATACTGTCTCTTGTATCCTTAAACTTGTTTCCTTTTTGCATTCTAAAGACAGGTTCCTTCTGATGAGTTTATTTGCAACTTGCCATTTTCCTTCAACTTTGTGGTCCTGATAATTCTTTTACCATGTAGTCTGCAGCTCACGCTCGCTCGCTGTACTGCGTGGAAACTCATCAGATGAATGTTTTACAGTTCGTCTATTTCTGTTGTGGGACATGTGGGTTTTCACATGGGTTTTTTCTTTTTGGTTACTGTAAACAGTGTTGCTATGAACACCTTGCATAGGTGTGTTGGTTGCACTTCACTGCTTCCAGGAGAGTTTTTTTCTAACTTTTTTGTTGCTATTTACAATTAGAAACATTTTATGACACACATTACATGGTGTGCACATATATGACAAAAAAGTTTCCTAAAAAGAAAACCAGTGCAGTATTTTGCTATTTTTTTTCTATTTTTGTTTTATTAGAGATAAAAGCGCTGGTCAAGACCTACGTTTTTTGCTGCCTCCTGAGGAGTTCAGACTGACAGTCTGATAAATCGCATTGAGGCTTGAAGCTAGTTACGAGTGGGAATGCTGGACCATAGGAGATGAACATTTTCAGCTTAGTGAGGCAGCTCTCAGCTGTTTGCAGTGTGTGTGTGAGGGCTCCACACTCTTGCCTGTGCTTGTTGTTGGCAAAAGCTAGAGAGCCCATTGTGTGTCGATTGTCACCTCGTAGGGTTTATTCCTGACATATTGTCAGCATTTGCTGGACATTTTAATTTCCTTTTCTCTGAAATAGCTGTTCATTTTTCTATTATTTGTCTTTTTGGTTGGTAGTAGGTCTTCATATATTCTGAATATTAATTCTTTGCCAGTTATGTGTCCCAAATGCCTTCTTCCACTTTGGCTTGTCTTTTCACTTTAAATGGTGTCTCTATTAAAACGTTTACAGTTTTAATTTAGCTGTGTTTGTTGAAAGAAAGACTTTAGACAAATTTAACAGCTGGATTACTTGAACACTTCTGCTGCCTTGGAGCCAAGTGTTGAAATATGGCTTTTCTGATTGGCTGAGACTGGGGTGTTTGTTACAAGATAAGGTTACAGTCTGTTTACAAATGTAGTTAGTTTACAGTTCACTATGTACAAAGGAACTTTTAGGTCTCTCTTAAAATATTTAAGGAGACAGCTTTAGGCTAAACTTAATAAATTTTCTAGTATTTTCCCTTTTTTAAGGGCTCAAATGTGTTTATTTACTAGATACTTTGAAATAATATGAGTTAATGTTTCGCTAGAATATGGAGTTGCTTTGAAGGTTGCATCTAAACTTTGCTTTTAGAGTCATAAGAGAAAATAATTCAGGGTGACTCTTGAACAACGTGGGGTTTGGGCCACTCAGCCCACTTGTACCCTGAGCGAGATGGGAGCATGCACATGCAGGCTGTGGGCCGTGAGTGCGTTGGGGATTCTGGTGAACTGTACTGGGGTGGGGGTGAGGTGGGAGCAGTCCAGGTACACTGAGGGACTACTGTGCGTCGGAATGTGTAAAGTTTGGATAGAGTTATTCAGTAAACTTTAAAATCCCTCATCTCCTATAATCCTAATAGGACATTGTAAGAACTTTGTGAACATTTCAGTGATGCCAGTATTTGCAGGTGGTTTTACTAATTTAATTTGTTAGGGACATTTTTTGTGAAGCAGCTCTGTGTTTTTGGTGTTTGGCAGTTTTAGCACAGTGCTCTCGTAAGTGTGGACAAACTTCCCTATATCTGGCTGGTATTCAAGAGTACACTTAAACTCTGAGGAATCAGTCAGATCTTTCTTTAATATTGGGAAATTCTCATCTCTTTAAACATTGCTTCTGTTACTTTCACTTTTCTCCATTTTCAGTAGACCTGTGTCGGAGTCTCTTAGTTTACCCTTGGTGTCTGCTAATCATGTTATTCTTTGTCCTCTTTTGTCCTGTCTTGTTGAAGGTGAACTCATGACTCTCCAGCACTTTACCAATTCTATAGTCTGTTCAGTCTAGAGTTTATCCCATCTGTTGAGTCTAAGCCAGTTTCTACAATTTTCATTTCTTAAATTTCAGATTATTTATTCATATGTATCAGTTTCAATTTTTTTGTATTATAACTTTATTGCTACTTAGAAATTCTCCGTATCTCTTTGTTTCTTCAACATGTTCAAATTAAAAAATCTGTCAAACCGTTCATAAAACTAATACTATCTGATGTGAATTCATGTTTTTATTGATTTTTTTCCTCATGAAATATCTTCCTATGTTTCAGATTAAAACCAGACTGAATTAGTTGCTATTGGATCAACTCATTATTTTGAGAACTAGTAAGTAAAAATAAATAAGCATTTTTCTTTTATGATTTGTAGCTTGAATTTCTCATGGAAGTGTGCCACATTGACTGGGTTACACTTACACTAAAATCAAAACCCTGAAATTCAACCAGTCTTTAAATTTAACTACCGATTGATAAAAAATGGAAAAGACAGAGGTAGGAAACTCTATAGGGCCAGCCACCTGGTTTGTTTTTTTTCTAACCCCAAATTCTAAGAATGTCAAGAAACTGAATAGTAGAGATAAAGATATGGTAGATTGGGGGCGGCACCTGTGGCTCAGTGAGTAGTATGCTGGCCCCATATACTGACGGTGGCGGGTTTGAACCTGACCCTGGCCAAACGGCAACAAGAAAAAATAGCTGGGTTTTTTGGTGGGCGCCTGTAGTCCCAGCTACTTGGGATGCTGAGGCAAGAGAATTGCCTAAGCCCAGGAGTTGGAGGTTGCTGTGAGCTCTGATGCCACGACACTCTACTGAGGGTGACAAAGTGAGATTCTATCTCTAAAAAAAATATATATATGGTAGATTGGAGGAGACAAAAAATAAACCAGTCAGGGAATAACAAAAATATTGACAAGCAGTTGGGGATGTGTGAATGCTGGTTTGATGTTGGATGTTCAGGAATTATTGAGACTGGATGTTTTGTTATCTTTTTCTCTCTAGCACAAAGCTTCTGTTGATAGCCTGATTGGTTTTCATGGCTCTTCTTTCCCTTCCCCTCTCCTCCTCCTTCCTTCCTTTTAAAAAACAAAACAAAACAAAATAAAAATAAACCTTTCACAAGCTTTGCAAATCATACTTCCTACTCCCATCCCTTGGTGTCAAGCGTGAACTTGGTTTTGTTGCCATTACTCAGGAGCTGGTCTCTCTGGCCATCTTCCTCACTCCTTCCCTGCCATTACTCGGGAGCTGGTCTCTCTGGCCATCTTCCTCACTCCTTCCCTGCCATTACTCGGGAGCTGGTCTCTCTTGCTATTTTCCTCACTCCTGGTATTCCTTGCTATCCTATTGCTTGTTGTCTTCAACTTGAAACTTAAGTTATCTAATGAGTTGAATTCATTTTCGAAAACCCTGCTGCTAACTTAAAGCTATTAAATGAAAACATAATTTCCATTAATTTTAGTGGGAAATTGTGTTTTGTTCCATTCCATTCTCCACATGTAGGTAAATATTAATTCAACAGTGAAGATGAGTTTAAGTATAGACCATTTGAAAGTGAATACATTTTATGCACAAAATGTAATGTAATATAATGAAGACTTACTGTATTTGCCAAAGGAGGAAGATAAAACTTGGTAGTGGCTGGTGGTGATTAGTGGAGTATCATTCTTTGGAAAGTCTGTTCTTTGTGTACTTCCTAGTTTCAAACTTTTTGGAGCTCAGTGTTATCTTGCAGTCACTCTACACTTAAAGATCGTACTGTGGCTTAGAAAATCAACTTTAGGGCAATAAAGTCTAAACAAGTTTTGAAACCATGAGAAGCAGAGCACGTGCAGGAGAGATGGAGTTGTAGGAGGTGATAGATCTTCATTTTACTGGCGTGTGTGCACAGAGCAAAACAGTCTGCATTTTATTCAAACATGCATAGTATACATTTGTTACATATGTACTCTGACTAGAAACTATTATGTTGAATAAGATGTTGAATGTGTCTTTGCCTGAAATCATACACTGTTAAAATTTCACTCTTTATAAAATAATTTATTTTGTGTGCGTTTAGGTAAACAGTCACTAATACCAAAAAAGTCATTGCTTGAAAAGCGGTAATTTTCAAGATTCATTTTGATGAACACCAGTTAACAGAACAATTCATTTTGTGAGGTAAGTCTGTAGACTTAATAACATGGTCTCTCTGCTTATCTGAACTATTGAAATTCCTGCTCTTCCAACCAAGTAACTGAAATAGTAACAAATGATAAAATAGTGAAACAGAGTTTAGTTGGTTTAGTTTTTATTTCCATCCTTGTATTCAACCCATCTTTTAGAAACTGGCAAGCTTGTCTGTAAGTATTTGATTAAAATTATAGTAAGGTTAGGCTGAGAATAGAAATCTTTGATAATATGATTAGGATACTTTCTAAGTCATTAATTGGCAACTTTGGGCTATGATTGTTTAACCTTTTAAGTATTCCGCAGTTGAGGGTATTTTTCAGTCATGTTTGTTCGGGACTTAACTATCTCATCTTCAAGGATAGCTTGTTTACTTAATCACGTGTTCAGCCATAATCAGGCATTCTACAATATGTATTGTGTTTTCCTGATGTACTAACCCTTCTGTTAAAAAAAGAGTCATTGGACTGTCTTTAAAAAATAGTGACTGTTTCATAGTGGATAGCTTTCGATGGCCTCACTTTTTTTTGAGAATGAGTTTTACTTTGTCGCCCTCGGTAGCGTGCCATAGCGTCATAGCTCATAGCAACCTCAAACTCCTGGTCTCTGGTCTCAGTCTCCCAAGTAGCTGAGATTACAGGCACCCACCACAATGCTCAGCTAGTTTTAGAGACGGGAAGGGGGGCCGGGAGGAGTCTCGGTCTCCGTCTCGCTCTTGCTCAGGCTGGTCTGGAACCTGTAAGCTCAGGCAATCCACCTGCCTCGGCCTCCCAGAGTGCTGGGATTATAGGTGTGAGCCACCTCGCCTGGCTACGCCCTCACATTTTTTAGGTTAGCAGCATTGTCTAGATCAGCTGTTCTCAACCTGTGGGTCACCACCCCATGTGTAACAATGAAAATACATCGCCACATTAGGAAGGTTGAGAACCACTGGTCTAGATTCACCTAAAATGAATCCATCAATGTTCATTTCACTACTTTCTGCTATTTTTAGTGCTTTTAGCTAAAAGTAGCTTACTTTTACATTTTAGTAGCTTTTACTTTTCTTTTCCCTAAGTTTTAAGGTATCATCTAACAGTGGGGAAAGCTGTTGTGGAACTTGAAGAGTAGGATCATGGCATCTGTGACCTGTCTGTCAAAGGCAGTATCTGTCTTTGCATGGATGTTGGGGTAGTTGTATAGACATGGTTTCTCAGAACAAACCCCACGGTAGGGTAGCCATAGCATCAGGACTCTACTGTGGCTATTTTAGGTTCTAGTAACTGATGACCTTTCAAATTTTAACCTCATATTTTGGTTGACTGGGGGGGGGTGGTCTTTGCAACCACAAATGTTGAAGATTTCCAGTATGCAGTGTTCATTCATGTTAAGGAGATAATTTATGTGCTTAAGTCAACTTTAAGACCATAGAAATTCAGTTGGTGAAATTACAAAGACTACCTTTCTCGGGGTTAGTTCCCTAATAAGCTAGCTTCTCATCAAGATCAGTTCTTTAGTTTTTACTTAGATCTCTTAGTATTGGGGGTGGTGACAAAAATATAGAGCCGTTTTTTGGTAATTTTTGGGGGAAAGTGTTGTTGACTTAAACATTTGTTAATGTGTAAAAGTTACACTTCCACTTCATGATAATTTTAATTTGTACTAATATATTAAGGAATAAGTATATATTCCTTTTGTAGTTTTAGGAACATTATATTAATAATAAAGCCCATATTGTGATGAAATAGCCTTGATTTTGTTTTAGAGTACTAACGGGCACAAATAGGATTGAAACTATGTATTGCGTGTTTATGAGGTTTGTGTTGAAGGAAAATGCAAAGGGTTGGAGTGACAAGGACTACATATAAAGTTATGTGTTTTCAGATTCTCCCCAGAATCAACAAATATTTGACAATGTTGATGTATTGGGTACTGTCACCCTGAGATAGTAGGTGAGAGAAAATGTACATTTGAATAGGAATCACTCATTTGGAATGTTGAACTTTGAGTAGTATAAACTAAATGTGTAATCATTGAGTAAAAATCTTTTAGTGAATGTTTTCTTAAGCCGTAGTTTGTAAGGTATAATTTCAGAGAATGAGGACCATATATGAATGTAAAAACAAATGCCTTTTCATTTCAGTGAATCAGAATGGGGGAACTTCTTTTTTCTGTTTTTCTGAGACTCTTTTTCCCTGAGACCTCAACACCAGGGAAAATGTTGAGATTTTTCTTCCCAGGTGGGATTTCATGGCACCAGAAAATATGTTCGGAGTCGCGGGTCCCAGTTCCCTGAACCCAGTTGACCTGGTTCAATTACTCGCCTGAACTAGAAAGTTCAACTAAGGCACAGTGAGAATCAAAAGCAGAAGTGGGTGGAAACCGACGGTAAAACTGCAGCAGCACAGGCAGGGAAAATAGGAAGCAAAAGTGACCTGCACAAGTTTCTGTCTGACAAAGAGAAATGTTATATAGGAATAAAAAGAACGCTTAGAGTCTTCCCAAGAGAGTTTAGAAGCGGGTCCCTCTCACGAATGAGAAGAGGTGAGAGAGACTTGGGAAATGTCATAATTTTTTTTTGAGATTCCTTTTATTTAACTTCATCATAGATTAATCAATTTATTAACAGAAGTAATATTTCAGAATAATCTGCAAATGAAAATACGTAAGTACCTTCCTTATTTTAGATTCATTCATACGTACTTGTAGTTAGAAAATGTGTAAGATTTTGTTACTCCCACTTTTGCCGTTCATGTCGACTTTGTATCTCTGCTTTCTCTTAAATATCAGTGATAGAAAAAAAAATATCAGTGATAGAAATTTGCTTGTAGAATGACAAAATGAGAATTGAAATGTAGACTATGGAATAAATTGAAAGGTTTGAGGAAAAAAATCAGACTTTGTCTATTGGTGCATTTGACTATTAAATGCTGTAAAGTATTTTCCTAATTTTATATGGTTTTATACTTAGAAGCTTGTAATTGAGGAACCAGAGAAAAAAATTTTTTTGCTACATCTCTTCTGTGTTCCTGAAAAGTATTTATTTATTTATTTATTTTTTTTCGGGGGTAATCCTCAATGAGAGAATATTGGATTCTCAATCATATTCTGGTTGGAAGAGTATTGTTCATTTAAAAAAAACCTAAATTCTGGATTAGCATATTTCATGTAAAAATTATTATATTTTTTTTGAAACAGAGCTTCAAGCTGTCTCCTTGGGTAGAGTGCTGTGGCATCACAGCTCACAGCAACCTTCAACTCCTGGGCTTACGTGATTCTTTTGCCTCAGCCTCCCAAGTAGCTGGGACCACAGGTGCCCGCCACAACACTCGGCCATTTTTTGGTTGTAGTTATCGTTGTTTGGCAGGCCTGGGCTGGATTCGAACCCGCCAGCTCTGGTGTATGTGACTGGTACCTTAGCTGCTTGAGCTACAGGTGCCGATCCCATGTAAAATATTTTTAATTGTTTGCTAACATTGGCAATCAGTTTCGCTTGTTACATAAGACTTTCTGCTTCTGAAAGCTAATATTCCTGTGTTTAGCTGAGTCTAGAATTCTGTTATTGTTTATTGTTTCTGTGGATGTATGTTTACATTATCCTTTAGCTTCTGTTACTCATTAATATGTAAGTCTAAATTATTTTATAGGTAATCTTTTCAGTGTTTTCTACACTTTATATAATTTGGATTGTACAGTGTTAATAGAAATATGTTTCCATATCTTTATTCTGTCCAGATTTTGCTGCCTTTCTTGATTTGGAACTTTCACATCTTCAGCACTTTCTGAAAATTCTCGGCCTTCGTCAAATACTACTTTTCTTTATTCTTTTCTCTCCTTGAATTCTCATTTGACAAACTGGAGTCCTAGTATCTTTCATGTCTTGTCAGTTCTTCTTTCACATTTTCCCCTAGTTCTTTTTTGTTTTTATCAGGTCTGTCTTCTTATTTAATATTTATTTATTTGAGGTACAGTCTCACTCTGTTGCCCAAGCTAGAGTGCCATGGTGTCAGCACAGCAATCTCAGACTCCTGGGCTCAAGTGATCCTCCTGCTTCAGCCTCTCAGAGTGCTAGGATTATAGATGTGAGCCACCACAACTTGCCTTATTTAATAATTCTTAAACTTTATATAATTATCAGTCTGTTGAGTTTTTAATTTCTAGGTGTTTGTGCATACATATTGTATATACACACAATTTGCAAAATGTTTTTCAAGTCTTTCTCGTCTTTCTGGTTTTCTGTGAGTATTTTCTGTGTATCTGATTTATAGCTCTAATGGCTGACAGAATTTTTTTATGGTCTCACATTGTGTTATCTGGAGTTCTTTGTGATGGCACTACCTTTTGTATCCACTAGCCTTGTCCATTTTTGATTATAGATACACTCCTGGCAAAGGCGAACTTACAAAGTTGAGTATTGTACTGTGCAGACTAGATTGTATATAAACGCTTTTTTTTTTTTCCAAAGGGGTTTTGTTTTCTTCCTAAGAGCTTCCATGGCCTTTGAACCATTTTGACATTAATATTTTTGGTAGGGAGGGTGCAGGGTGGCAGAGACGATAGATGCAAATATCATCATCCATAGTTATAAATTCATAATGGAGAAAAGCTTTCTCTTTCTGTGTCTTTTTCTTGTGTTAATATGGTGCTGGTTTTCTCTTAGTCTCCACTTTACCGATTAGGTACTCCTTTGAGAGTGTTATCTGCAGCTCAAGAACTCTTATCTTAATCTTAAATGGGCATTATTCTTTCAGTTCTCATTTCTTCTTCCCCCATTACAGAATTTTCCTTAATTTCCAAAAAGCTCACTATTTCAGCAGTTTAGCAAAAGCTCACCAATTTTGCTTCCAGAAAGCAAAATGATTTATTTTTAAATTGAAAATTTTAGCTCTTATTACTAGAGATGGATTCCCCAAATTATTTTTTGTAAGGCATGATTCAATTTGTAATTAAAAAATACAGTGTAATAAATTTAACTTTGTATTATAAAAGTAATGTGAAGTCGGGAGGCGGAGCAAGATGGCAGCCGAGTAACAGCTTCCTTGCATCTGGGCACCGTGAGTCTGGGGAGATAGGACTCCAGGCATCTCTGGCTGGTGGGATCTGACTATCATCACCCCTGAGAGGATACAGGGAGTCAGTGAGAGACTTCTGGACCCCAAGAGGAGGACTAAAACAGTGGAAAACCAGCAAGTGGTCGCGTGTGTTCAATCCGTCTAAACCCGCCCGCAACTTCCACAGGCACGAGAACTTAAAGAGCAAGAGGAAGTGAAAGGAAAATTAGGGCAAGGAAACAGATAAAAGAAATCACTCATGAGGAAGAATCAGCAGAAAACTCCAGGCAACATGAAGAACCAGTCCAGAACAACCCCGCCAAGGGACCATGAGGTAGCTACTGCAGAGGATTCCACCTATACAGAAATGTTAGGAATGACAGAAAGGGAATTTAGAATACACATGTTGAAAACAATGAAAGAAATGATGGAAACAATGAAGGAAACTGCTAATAAAGTGGAAAATAACCAAAAGGAAATTAAAAAACAGAATCAAGTAAGAGATGAACGATATGAAGAATATAAAAAGGATATAGCAGAGCTGAAGGAAATGAAACAGTCAATCAGGGAACTTAAAGATGCAATGGAAAGTATCAGGAACAGGTTAGACCATGCAGAAGAAAGAATTTCAGAGGTAGAAGACAAAGTTTTTGAGATAACTCAGATAGTAAAAGAGGCAGAAAAGAAGAGAGAGAAAGCAGAACGTTCACTGTCAGAATTATGGGACTTTATGAAGCGTTCCAACATACGAGTTATAGGAATTCCAGAAGGGGAAGAAGAATGCCCCAGAGGAATGGAAGCCATACTAGAGAATATTATAAAAGAAAATTTCCCAAATATCACCAAAGATTCTGACACTCTGCTTTCAGAGGGCTATCGGACCCCGGGTCGCCTCAACTCTAACTGAGCTTCTCCAAGACACATTGTGATGAACCTGTCCAAAGTCAAGACAAAAGAAAAGATTCTGTAAGCTGCCAGGAGTAAGCGCCAGTTGACCTACAGGGGCAAATCCATCAGAGTGACCGCAGACTTCTCTAATGAAACTTTCCAAGCAAGAAGACAATGGTCATCTACCTTTAATCTACTTAAACAGAACAATTTCTAACCCAGAATTCTGTACCCTGCAAAGCTAAGCTTCAAAATTGACGGAGAAATCAAATCATTTACGGATATACAAACATTGAGAAAATTTGCCACAACAAGACCAGCTCTACAGGAAACACTTCAACCTGTTCTGCACACTGACCACCACAATGGATCAGCAGCAAAGTAAGAACTCAGAAATTAAAGGACAGAACCTAACCTCCACGCTGATGCAAAAGATAAAACTAAGCAATGGACTCTCACAAAATAAGATGAATAGAATACTACCACACTTGGCAATTATCTCAATAAATGTTAATGGCTTGAATTCCCCACTGAAGAGACATAGATTGGTTGACTGGATTAAAAAACACAAGCCATCCATTTTCTGTCTGCAAGAAACACACCTGGCTTCAAAAGACAAATTAAAGCTCTGAGTCAAGGGTTGGAAGACAATTTTTCAGGCAAATGGAATACAGAAGAAAAGAGGAGTTGCAATCTTATTTTCAGATACATGTGGATTTAAAGCAACTAAATTCAGAAAAGACAAAGATGGTCACTTTATATTGGTCAAGGGAAAAATACAACAAGAAGACATTTCAATTCTAAATATCTATGCACCCAATTTAAATGCTCCCAGATTCTTGAAACAGACCTTACTCAGTCTGAGCAATGTGATATCTGATAATACCATAATAACAGGGGACCTAACACTCCTCTTACAGAGCTGGACCAAGGGAAAAATACAACAAGAAGACATTTCAATTCTAAATATCTATGCACCCAATTTAAATGCTCCCAGATTCTTGAAACAGACCTTACTCAGTCTGAGCAATGTGATATCTGATAATACCATAATAACAGGGGACCTAACCCTCCTCTTACAGAGCTGGACAGATCCTCTAAACAGAAATTAAACAAAGATATAAGAGATTTAAATGAGACCCTAGAACAACTGTGCTTGATAGACGTATATAGGACACTCCATCCCAAAGATAAAGAATATACATTCTTCTCATCACCCCATGGAACATTCTCCAAAATTGATCATATCCTGGGACACAAAAGAAATATCAACAGAATCAAAAGAATTGAAATTTTACCTTGTATCTTCTCAGACCATAAGGCACTAAAGGTGGAACTCAACTCTAAGAAAAATGCTCCACCCCACCCAAAAGCATGGAAATTAAACAATCTTCTGTTGAATAACAGATGGGTGCAGGAAGAAATAAAACAGGAAATCATTAACTTCCTTGAGCATAACAACAATGAAGACACAAGCTACCAAAACCTGTGGGATACTGCAAAAGCAGTTTTGAGAGGAAAATTCATCGCTTTAGATGCCTACATTCGAAAAACAGAAAGAGAGCACATCAACAATCTCACAAGAGATCTTATGGAATTGGAGAAAGAAGAACAATCTAAGCCTAAACTCAGTAGAAGAAAAGAAATATCCAAAATCAAATCAGAGATCAATGAAATTGAAAACAAAAGAATCATTCAGAAAATTAATGAAACAAGGAGTTGGTTTTTTGAAAAAATAAATAAAATAGATAAACCATTGGCCAGACTAACGAGGAATAGAAAAGTAAAATCTCTAGTAACCTCAATCAGAAATGATAAAGGGGAAATAACACTGATCCCACAGAGATACAAGAGATCATCTCTGAATACTACCAGAAACTCTATGCCCAGAAATTTGACAATGTGAAAGAAATGGATCAATATTTGGAATCACACCTTCTCCCTAGACTCAGCCAGGAAGAAATAGAGTTCCTGAACAGACCAATTTCAAGCACTGAGATCCAAAGAAACAATAAAAAATCTTCCAACCAAAAAATGCCCTGGTCCAGATGGCTTCACTCCAGAATTCTATCAAACCTTCAAGGAAGAGCTTATTCCTGTATTGCAGAAATTATTCCAAAAAATTGAGGGAAGAAGGGATCTTCCCCAACACATTCTATGAAGCAAACATCACCCTGATACCAAAACCAGGAAAAGACCCAAACAAAAAGGAGAATTTCAGACTAATCTCACTCATGAATATAGACGCAAAAATTCTCAACAAAATCCTAGCCATAGATTGCAGCTTATCATCAAAAATGTCATTCATCATGATCAAGTAGGCTTCATCCCAGGGATGCAAGGCTGGTTTAACATACGCAAGTCCATAAACATTATCCACCATATTAACAGAGGCAAAAATAAAGATCACATGATCCTCTCAATGATGCAGAAAAAGCATTTGATAAAATCCAGCATCTTTTTCTAATTAGAACAGTGAAGAGTAGTATAGGCATAGGTGGCACATTTCTAAAACTGATTGAAACTATCTATGACAAACCCACAGCCAATATTTTACTGAATGGAGTAAAACTGAAAGCTTTTCCTCTTAGAACTAGAACCAGACAAGGTTGTCCTCTGTCACCTTTACTATTCAACGTAGTGCTGGAAGTTCTAGCCAATACAATTAGGCAAGACAAGGAAATAAAGGGAATCCAAATGGGAGCAGAGGAGGTCAAACTCTCCCTCTTTGCTGATGACATGATCTTATACTTAGAGAACCCCAAAGACTCAACCACAAGACTCCTACAAGTCATCAAAAAATACAGTAATGTTTCAGGATATAAAATCAATGTCCACAAGTCAGTAGCCTTTGTATACGCCAATAACAGTGAAGATGAGAGGCTAATTAAGGACAAAACTCCCTTCACCATAGTTTCAAAGAAAATGAAATACCTAGGCGTATACCTAACGAAGGAGGTGAAGGACCTCTATAAAGAAAACTATGAAATCCTCAGAAAGGAAATAGCAGAGGATATTAACAAATGGAAGAACATAGCATGCTTATGGATGGAAGAATCAACATTGTTAAAATGTCTATACTTCCCAAAGTAATCTACCTATTCAATGCCATTCCTATCAAAATACCAACATCGTAGTTTCAAGATTTGGAAAACATGATTCTGCATTTTGTATGGAACCGGAAAAAACCCCGTATAGCTAAGGCAGTTCTCTGTAACAAAAATAAAGCTGGGGGCATCAGCATACCAGATTTTAGTCTGTACTACAAAGCCATAGTGCTCAAGACAGCATGGTACTGGCACAAAAACAGAGACATAGACACTTGGAATCGAATTGAAAACCAAGAAATGAAACTAACATCTTACAACCACCTAATCTTTGATAAACCAAACAAGAACATACCTTGGGGAAAAGACTCCCTATTCAATAAACGGTGTTGGGAGAACTGGATGTCTACATGTAAAAGACTGAAACTGGACCCAAAAATTGATTCAAGATGGATAAAGGACTTAAATTTAAGGCATGAAAGAATAAAAATCCTCCAAGAAAGCATAGGAAAAACACTGGAAGATATTGGGCTCGGGAAAGACTTCATGAAGAAGACTGCCATGGCAATTGCAACAACAACAAAAATAAACAAATGGGACTTCATTAAACTGAAAAGTTTCTGTACAGCTAAGGAGACGATAACCAAAGCAAAGAGACAACCTACACTATGGGAAAGGATATTTGCATATTTTCAATCAGACAAAAGCTTGATAACTAGGATCTATAGAGAACTCAAATTAATCCACATGAAAAAAGCCAACAATCCCATGTATCAATGGGCAAGAGACATGAATGGAACTTTCTCTAAAGACGACAGACGAATGGCTAACAAACACATGAAAAAATGCTCATCATCTCTATATATTAGAGAAATGCAAATCAAAACAACCCTGAGATAATCATCTAACCCCAGCGAGAATGGCCCACATCACAAAATCTCAAAACTGCAGATGCTGGCGTGGATGTGGAGAGAAGGGAACACTTTTACACTGCTGGTGGGACTGCAAACTAGTACAACGTTTCTGGAAGGAAGTATGGAGAAACCTCAAAGCACTCAAGCTAGACCTCCCATTTGATCCTGCAATCCCATTACTGGGCATCTACCCAGAAGGAAAGAAATCCTTTTATCATAAGGACACTTGTACTAGACTGTTTATTGCAGCTGAATTTACAATCGCCAAAATGTGGAAACAGCCTAAATGCCCACCAACCCAGGAATGGATTAACAAGCTGTGGTATATGTATACCATGGAATACTATTCAGCCATTAAAAAAAATGGAGACTTTACATCCTTCGTATTAACCTGGATGGACGTGGAAGACATTATTCTTAGTAAAGCATCACAAGAATGGAGAAGCATGAATCCTATGTACTCAATTTTGATATGAGGACAATTAATGACAATTATGGTTATGGGGGGGAAACAGAAAGAGGGAAGGAGGGAGGGGGGTGGGGCCTTGGTGTGTGTCACACTTTATGGGGGCAAGACATGATTGCAAGCGGGACTTTACCTAACAATTGCAATCAGTGTAACCTGGCTTATTGTACCCTCAATGAATTCCCAACAATAAGAAAAAAAAAAAAGTAATGTGAAGTCATAGTAGGAAAATCTTAACATTCTCAAGGACATTAGGTGAAAAGTTACCAGGAAAAGTACCCAGAAGTCACCACAGAGCTAATGGTTTCTGATGTGGCATAGGAGTTTTCTATGTATAAGTGCGTATAACTGTCAGATAAAAAAGCACATTTTCTCTGTACACAGTTCTGCAGTCTCCTTTTTATATATGTTCTGGTTTACTTACAATGTATTTTGGATGTCTTCCTGTGTCCCATGTGAAGGTCTGTTGCAAGCTTGTTTACTTACTTTCCTACTGTAGGGCATACAGTTATTACAGTTTTATAAAGTTACATTGCTAACCACAAACAATCTTCAAGTATATGTTTGTATTTGTGTAATTATATCTGTAGAATAAACTGTCAGAAAAGGAATTTTGGTTGAAGGATATGCAGTACTTTTGTACTTTGATCAAGGGTTTTTCAAAATTCTTACTGACTTACACTAATTATACTTAAACTAACACTATAGTAGTATTGGTTTTCATACTCTTTGGTTTATGCTTTTGAATATTGCTAGACAATATTCAAAATATATACACTTTTTTTAGACAGTTTAATTGAGGTATAACTGGCATTTGTGTATAATGAACTGTGTGTATTTAACATGTACAGTATGACAAATATTCTATGTACACTGGTGAAACAAAAACCACCATCAAGGCATTGAACTTAACCTTCATCTGCAAAATTTGCTGCTGTTCTTGGTAATCTCTCCTTCCCACATCTTTTGCTCAAAAACCTAAGCAAAAATAGATCACTTAATGTTATAATTTGCATTTCTTTAATGTTACTGAGGTTGCATCCCTGCCACTTCAAAACATTCCTCTATGGATCATCTCTCTGAGATCTTTAGAGATACTTGTTAAGGTTACCAAGCTTTTGTAATTGTTTTTCTTTTCTTTCTTTTTATTGTTAGGGATTCATTGAGGGTACAAGAAACCAGGTTACACTGATTGCATTTGTTAGGTAAAGTCCCTTTTACATGTAATTTTTTTAAAAATTATTTTTATTTTATCTTCTTTTTGAGTTTAGCCACTTATTTTTGCCATAAAATCTTTATACCATTTCTTTCTGGTAGTGGGTTTACATGAGTCGTAGAAAAGAAAACCCTTTTACAAAACAAGTTTTAAAATGCAAAAAATATAGTCATGAGTAGTTTTTCCTCTAGTTCTTTCATGGTTGAATTTTTAATCTTTATATTTATTTATTTATTTATTTTAGAGACAGAGTTTTACTTTATCACCCTCTGTAGAGTGCTGTGCTCACAGCAACCTCCAACTCTTGGACTTAGGCGATTCTCTTGCCTCAGCCTCTTGAGTATTTGGGACTACAGATGCCTGCCACAATGCCCGGGTGTTTTTTGTTAGTTTGGCTGGGGCCGGGTGCAACCTGCCACCCTCTGTATGTGGGGTTGGTGCCACCCGAATTTTTAATCTTTAAAACTGATCCATAGATAGTCGAGGTAGGGGCTTAATTTATCCTTTAAATGGCTATTTGTGCCAATACTACTTATTAAATCTACTTTTTAACTTATTTGAAATGATACTTTGATAATAAAATTTTGTGTATGTGTATCTGGTTGATAATTGTATAATAACTTTTTTGTATGCAGTTGGGCTATTTTTCTTACATTTATTTGACTGCTCTTGAGCAAAATTGACACTTACCTGTAGTCTCAACTACTTATGAGGCTGAGGTGGGAGGATCATATGAGCTCCAGAATTCAAGGCCAGCCTGGGCAACATGGCAAGACACTAGCTCCTAAAAAAAAAAAAAAAAAAAAAAATGGTTGTTTTATAAACAAAGCTTTTTCAGTGGTTCTCTTATGGTCATTTTGGATAGTGTTTGATATTTTTACTTTTATTTCATGTTTAGTTTGTGAAATAATGTTTTAAGTATGTCTTTTCTAAGGATCAGTAAGAATAAATACAACATTTGATCATTTTAGTACTCCCATTGTTGAGTGACCTCAAGTGATGCATCTAAGAATTATTTTATTAGCCTATACATTCAACTTTAATGCCGTAGCTGAGCTTCCCTCAGGGATAATAATTTTTTGTAAATGACAAGTTTTGAAATAGGTGTTTGGTTTGCTGGTAAATTTAATGGAGAACAGCATCAGTTATTAGGACTACCTTGTGGTAGTGGGATTGGACCTAGTTGATAAGGTTAGGGTAAAGATAGGACCACAGGGAAAAGTTATAGGGAGATAAGATGTTGGGTCAAAACTACTAAGAACTTGTCTCACATGTTTTTAAGGAAATAAAAGGGGATTTTTGGAGGTATTCATCCCTGTTTTTCCGGCATAGGCTGACTAACCATTTAGCTGGGTCTTATCTTTAAGTTGGATTGGATGGCCCTTCCTAAAGCAGAATTTTTTGTTTTGTTTTGTTTTGGAGACTTCACTTCGTCAGCCTTGGTAGAGTGCCCTGGCATCATAGGTCATAGCAGCTCTTGGGCTCAAGCAATTCTCTTGTCTCAGCCTCTGGATTAGCTTGGACTACAGGCGCCTGCCACAAACCCCTGCTATTTTTAGAGATGGGGGTCTCGCTCTTGCTCAGGGTGGTCTCGAACCTGTGAGCTCAGGCATTCCACCCTCTTCGGCCTCCCAGCGTGCTAGGATGATGGGTGTGAGCGACCGCCCCCGGCCCTCTAACCCAGAAATCTTGTGAAAAGGAAAGGTAGGTCAAGATTGTAGATTTTGGGGTGAAAACTTCATGTACATGGTATAGCTGTTTTATAAATATATTATTGGTACAATTTCATGTTCTGATAATTTTTGAACAGTTTTGATGATGTATGTTCTTTTGTCTTTGAAAATACTAGTTTTAAAAGCAGGTTGTAGAAAGTGGCACTCTAGGGCTAGTAGGTAGGCTTTGCCCAATCTCTTTCATTTTTCTCTTTCCCTCTCTCTGCCCTCTCCATACCTTTCTGCTCTCCCTCTCCTCTCCATTCCTCTCTGTCTCCTCCTCCATTTCTGTCCCTGGCCTATACTCCCTCAAGGCATTTGTTTGGGGAAAAAAAAAAAATTGAGATAACCAAGAAATTGGGGTAATTCTTTTTTTTTTAAATAAAGGAAAGGATATTCCAACAAACAAAAAAGAAAATACTGATTTTTGTATATTTGATTTGACAGGCTGAATATTAAAAAAGTTATAAATTTCTTTGGTATTAAAAACTTGCAATTTGCCAAATTATCGTAGATAGATTTCTTTATGAAATACTGTTTTAACCAGATTATCTCCTATGGGAGTATTTTTAAATGACCAATGCCTTTTCCTGAGAAAATGGGCTAGTTTGGGCTTGTTGAGTAAGCAGAAGCTCACATGGTATGGATGTAACTAACTTCCAGCAGCTACCAGCTGTGCCTTTCCTGTCCAGTTTCTCAGAGAAGCTGTTTAAACTGATTTATTCCTTCTCATATTAAAGGTAGAAAGTTCGAGTAAAAAATGAAATAGTAGTGTTGTGTTGTTGTAAATGGTACCTAATGGGGAAATTAAATTTCATTGCTCATTTATGGTAATAATTGGATTCATTTCAAACTGCGGTAGCAGTACTTTAGAATGGATATTGCTGAAATAACTTAAGTGGTGTGTTAAGATGTGAGTCATAGAAATAACTATGTGTTACAGTTTAAAAGGAGTAATTGCACAACAGCTTTGAGAGTTCAATGTAGTCTGTAAAGTTAATTTTAGAAAAGATATTGTAAATGGGGTGGCGCCTGTGGCTCAAAAGAGTATGTGGCTCAAAAGAGTAGGGCACTGCCCCGTGTGCCGTAGGTGGTGGGTTCAGACCCAGCTCTGGCCAGAAAGTGCAAAAAAAAGAAAAATTGTAAATGGAGTTCCCACGTAGGGGAACTCAATGTTTACTAGATTATTTTGTCTTTTGGTTACTTTGAATCTTTCTTATTTTACAAGATCATTTTATAATTTTATTGTGCACTCTGGGGCCTTTATACTTTCTGTGCAATGACTGACTAGGACATAGGTGAGTTTTTATATTTTGACAGCCATTTCAGGAAATGCTTTGTCTGTTTTTCTTATGTTGTCTTTTTCCTGTTGATTTGTAAGATGAACTTTGTTTTTAGAAATTTTTATTGCAGATGTAATATAAACATTTAACCATTCAGAACTGTATAAAATGAGTCTATTTTCTTGTGATTTCAAGTATGTTATACTTTTTGCTTATGTTTAAAAGTTTATGTTATGACAGGGCGTGGTGGCTCACGCCTGTAATCCTAGCACTCTGGGAGGCTAAGGCAAGTGGGTTGCCTGAGCTCCTGGGTTCTAGAGCAGCTTGAGCAAGAGCAAGACCCTGTCTCTAAAAATATCTGGGCATTCTGGTGAGCACTGGTAGTCCCAGCTACTTGGGAGGCTGAGGCAAGACAGTCACTTGAGCCCAAGAGTATGATACCAGGGCACTCTACTGGGGGCAACAAAGTGAGACTCTGTCTCAATAAAACCAAAACAACAAAAAAATTTTATCTAAATATTTTTATTTCATCTGACTTATAACAGCCTTTCTTCTCATTTGAAATAACTTAAATTAAACCTTTGTGCCTGTTGGGATTTTAGATTTTGAGCTCCACTATGTTCTGTTCTTTACTTTTAAATCACACTGTGGTATGTTGCTGCTTTCCTATGTTTGTTAAAACTGTCTACTGTCTCATAGAATCTATGCATATGTATGTAGAGAGTGAGTGCTCTGGGATTTTAGGAGGAGAACTAAACAGGGTACTTGAGCTGAAAGAATAAGGCCACATTAAGGCTCACTAAGGTGTTTTTGTTCTGGTTTATTAATACTTTGTCTTTCCCTGCTCAGTTCATAAATTCATTGAAAGTCAGCAAATCTTTATTTTATTTTATTTTATTTATTTTTTTTGTAGAGACAGAGCCTCACTTTGTCGCCCTGGGTAGAGTGCCGTAGTGTCTCAGCTCACAGCAACTTCCAACTCCCGTGCCTAGGCGATTCTCTTGCCTCAGCCTCCCGAGTAGCTGGGACTACAGGTGCCCACCACAGTGCTCGGCTATTTTTTGTTGCAGTTTGGCCAGGGCCGGGTTTGAACCCGCCACCCTCGGTATATGGGGCTGGCGCCCTACTCACTGAGCTACAGGTGCCACCCCCAGTGAATCTATTTGTGAAGTGAGCACTGATAAACGTCTTGGTGTTCAGATTTTTAAATTTAAGTGGAGAATATATAAAGAATGGAAAATTTAATAATTGTAATGTTTTTTACTGGAACTCCAACACCACCTTTTTTTACTCTGAGCTACTGACTTTATTTCCCATTTCGTTCAGAAAATAGCATTAGAAAGAGAATTTTCACCACTTCTGACCGTATCCTCCTCGTTGTGCCTTGATACTCTTCCCTACCCTTAGATTCATCCTTTGATGATTGTATCCGAGCTTATGGCTTTAAATATAGTCCTTGTGCCAAATACTTCCAAATTTATACCTCCAGCCTGCACTTCACAGCTGATTAAGCATTCTTTTTATTTAGCTGTCTGCTGGACACTTCTATCTCGCTAAAGCCAAACTCCTTATCTTCAACCCAACCATGTCCTTTCCACATTTCCCCCATCTCAGTAAGGGCGACTTCTTCCCCTTCTTCTGCTTTTTCCTTCTTTTTTTTTTTTTTTTTTTTTTTTTTTTTTTTTTGGCTTAGTCTGGAAGGCTTGGGATTATCTTTGGCTTCACTTGTTCCCTCATACCCCACATCCATTCTCTTAGCAAATAATCTTGGTTCTACCTTCATAATGTATCCACAGTTTGACCACCTCACCTGCTACCAACTTGATCTCCTCATCTCTAGATTATTCCAGTTATTTCCCAATTATCCTTGCTTTCTCTTTCTCCCTATACTCTTCCCTACTCAGAACCCTTCACTGGTTTCCCATATTACTGAGAATACCAGCCATAGTCCTTCCATAGCCTGTAAGAAACTATTTAACCACACTCCTGTCCCCGTCCTTTGAAATTCTCTTTAACATCAATTATTAAAACTTTTCATCATATTTATTCCACTTCAGCCATGTTGTCCTTACTGTCTTTGCTCAGAATTATTAGATACGCACCTGTCTCATGATCTTTGTGCTTACTGTTCCCTCATTCACTCCATTCTGCTCTTCAGTTAGACACAGCAACATATTCTATCTCTTGCTTATTTCATGTCTTTATTCAAATGTTAGTTTTTTTCAATGAAATCTTCCCAACCATTCTATTATAGATTGTAACTACTGTCCACTTCCCTTCTTCCTATGCTCTCTTTCTCTTTCCTGATCATCACTCTTCTTCCTTCTTATTACCCTTTTATATACTATGTATTAATTGTTGGTCTGGCTTTCCCTGAGTTAGTAGAATGTTAACTGTGTAAGTGCGGAGTTTGTGGCCCTTTCACTGCTCTCTATTGAGAATGTGCTAGAACAGTGCTGAATGAATGAATAATAAGGACTATTGTGGAAGACAGTTGTTGAAATGACATAGTGATAGTTTGAGCTGGATTTTGGATGGTAGGTGAAGAAGGACAAGGCAAAGGTTTTTAGATTTGACAGTGAGAAGGCAGTGCTTTAAATTGAACTTCATAAAGTGGCTCCTTTGCCTGATTTAGAAGCTGTAGTCGTTTCTTACTGCTACTTTTGCCTAGTTAGTTGACTGCTGGTCTTCTCTAGCTGATTGTCTTTTATATTTTTCAAAATCACATCTAAACCTATTCGTACATTTTCTTGGTAAGTGATTTGATAATTTATGGAATTTTCCAAGCTAAACATGTAAGAGTTCCCTTACACTCTTCAGTCACTTTCACAGAGTTACCTTTCCTTGCTGTAGGTCCCATTTAAGTATTTCTTTTTTTTTTTGTTTGTTTGTATGAAACACTTCAATTTTGCTCATGATACAAAAGTATTTAATAAGTAACACATCAGTGCAGAAAAACACATAGCTTACACAGCGCATCCTTTCAAACTAGAATACAGACTTATTTTTACTTATAAAAAAAAATCAAGGTACTCACTGGAATTGAATTACTATGTTTTTTCCTCTTTCTAGAGATGTGACACATGCTTTCTGATAAGTAATATTGTAGCAAGCATTGTGTTAAACCAGAGCAGACAGAGGACCAGAAAAGTTGTTTACCACCCCCTACCCATGCTGAACTGGACCAGTGGAACACCAGCTTGGTAGGAGAGATTTGGACAGACAGAAATTTGAGTCTCTACCCAGCCAACAGGAAACCTAACAAACTGGTTTATACAGAAGGATTTTTAACAAACATGCATGAACACATTTAACATGATAAAAAACAAGATACCTTTTATAGATTTCTAGCACATATATTCATCTGTGCCCAGTAAAATAAGAAAGAATGCCGAAATGGAAAGCACTTTCGCCTACATAGCACAAGCAGCTAAGCACACAGCATATAATACTTTGATCTTTAAGCTGGTAATCATGAAAGTTCCAAGATCATGTCCACTAGGTTAGCCTGAGTTTATCTGTAAAAATATTTTTTCAAAAATCATGCTGAAGAGACTTCTAAAAACAGTGGGACTACATTAGGATCAGCAGAAGACATAGTGATGCGAGGATGCAAATATCAAGACTAGGGAGTTGATTTTCACAGATAGCTTTTAGTAAAGGACACCTCTTTTAGTTAATTCTTATAGCCAGGATAAGTTGTGGTCAAAGGAGATTCGGAAATCTCAAAATGGGCAACTAGCTTGAGTAACACCCAAATACTCAAAAACTCCATTGATTCTGAAACTGACCCATGTGAAAAAGAACTGAGTGCACAAAAAAATTCATGCAAAGCCTGCTGGGACAAATAGGGCTTGTGATGGGGGGGTATTCCACACTGTTGACACCAACACGTATGTTGGGGAAGGGGCCCCCAAGTGGAGACTGACTCAGAGGCACCTGAGTAAGGATCTTACTGGGGGAGGGTGGGAGGGAAGAAGAGACAAAGTACTAAATTTAATGAATAAGAGAAAGGGGAAGGTGTTACAAGAGAACTAGGTGCTGGAGAGTTAGGTCATTTTGTTTTTGACCCATCAATACTTAACATGAACGCGGGACGGAGTCAGTCTTTCCCAGAGGTATTCTGTTATCATTAGTTGAGCCTATTGGCCTCTTGGGCTGGTGACATCCAGAATGATCCCATTCATTGGGGGGGGGATGTAGGACCTAATGCCGCAGATTGTTCTGGGAAGTTGGCACAAGATGATTTGCACAATGAAGTCACCACTAAACCACTGCTTAAGTCCAGGCCCCGGCCTTCTTTTTCTGCTCTATAGTCCAGGAACATTTCTTTAAAAGCCAGAAAATCTGTAAATGTGAGCAGCATGTCAAATATGTCACCAGCCACTTCATCTTTATGGTGCTGGAACGTCGTTGTGAAAGCTGCCATGTTAAATCCAGGGATCCGCTCTAGCAGCTGTTCTTCAATGTACTTTTCTACCAGAAAAATATATTCATTAAAAATAGGTGTGTAGGTGAGTTTATTCTCTTCTGTGTCTTCAAATTCCTGGTAATACTTGTCCATGAAATTTCTCTGTAACAACTGGAACTCGTCATCCATGATGATGTCTTCTAAATATCCAACCACAGCATCAAATTCGGCATCAGAGGTGGAGGAAAAGGACAGCGCGAAGCTCTCTTCTTCCAAGGCGTCCATCGTCGCGGCTGCCTCACCCACCCGTGTGGGCGGGCGAGCCAGGTGGCCTTCTACCCAGCCCAGGGCCCGGGGCCCTGCCCAGCCTTCACTCTGCTCCGCAAGGTCCCCGCCCGCATCGAGGGCACTGCAGACGGCCCGCTGGGAGGGACCCCACCGCCACGGCCGCGGGCCGCTCACTGCCCAGTCAGGTCAAAGCCTGCACGCGAGGCTCGACCTCAGGCTGCCCGGCTGCAGCCACGCGCCGGCCGGGCCTCTACACCCCGCCAGGCTGCTCTGCGCGCGCCGCTATCGCCGCCACCGCAGCCCCCATTTAAGTATTTCTGTGTGCAGTGACTCAGGTCACTCTCACATACTAAAGTCATTTTACGTTTTCTCCTTGCACTTTTTTTTAACCTATCCATTAGGTTGTAGATTTTTATTTTTCTTTGTGCTAATCCTAATTCAAATCTGCCCACTTTTGATAGTTTATGTTCTTTGCTCATTTTCCAAATTCCCTCTTTTTAATGTTTGTTATAATCTATACCTGTTAAATACAGTATCTTTAGTCTTCAGTGATTTTTATTCTTTTGCTTATTTCTGATGCCTTTTGCTAATGGTGACTTATCATGTTCTTTAATTTGGGGTTCTGGGCTTACATCTGGGTAACAAGTTTTGAGAATCTTAAATAAACTGGCTTGGGAGAGAATTCCACAAAAGGACATGCATCTACTTCTGACATCTGGACTCTCGGAACCACCAATTTGAGACCACATGTATTTTTTTTGGCAGATGCAAGATCATATAAGCAGTTTGGCCTGTTTAAGAAGAAACACATAGATAACAATTTTTAGGCAAGACTGTGAGTAAAGGCAGAATCAAGACCAAAAGTAAAGCCAATTGTCTTTTATTTTAGTGCTTCATTATGTTGCTGTTCACCAATCTTAAGATAATTTAGAGTGGGAGCGGGATCCGCGGCCCCGCCGCTACATAGGGGCGGCTGTTGCTTAGTTTTTGTCCCAGTTCCCAGCGCAGGCGGTAGCGGCGCTAGGTGTGGTGGCGCCGACGCCGGTTCCCCGGGACTTTTGGTTTTGCGGAGCGGCCCGCGCTTGCCAAGGCCGGGGGGCACGAGTGAACATGCTTCCCGAGGGCCAGCGGCCGCGTTAGGTAAGGGTGAGCCAGCAGGGGGGCAACATGAAGGAGAGGAGGACAAAGGGAAGCGCCCATGGCCGTTAAGCGCCACCAGTTGCGGCTTCAGGCACCACGCAGATCACCCACAGTATAGAATTTAAACCTTCTCTCTGAAGTGTGTGGTAAAACTAAAGACGACGATGAACAACTAAAGGTAGTCTAGAATTGTGCTCACTAATAGTAACAGGACAAAGTTGAGAGATCTGCTCACTAATAATACCAGGACAAAGTTAAGAGATCGCAACTCAAGCATACGACTGCTATGAAGATGTTTGATATTAAGGCTTGGGCTGAGTATGTTGTGGAATGGGCTGCAAAGGACCCATATGGCTTCCTTACAACAGTTATTTTGGCCCTTACTCCACTGTTCCTAGCAAGTGCTGTACTGTCTTGGAAGTTGGCCAAGATGATTGAGGCCAGGGAGAAGGAGCAAAAGAAGAAACAAAAACGTCAAGAAAATATTGCAAAAGCTAAACGACTAAAGAAGGATTGAAGGAATGAACAGGCTCCATGACCAGAGGGAAAATCATTTGGAAAATTACGCAGCTTTGGAAGGACCCACTAAGGTTTCTTTTTTGGATTTCTCAACAGTATTACTTAGCAAAGGAAATTCGACCAAATGGAAGAATCATGCTAATTCTAACCTCAATACTGTAGTAACTTTTAGGTTTGGGTATATAAGTATGTTGGTATCTATTGACAGTTACTGTAAATTAGCTTTTACTATGGTATAAATTCTTTATAACTGACTTAATCATTTGCCATTTTAATAGTTTACATACTGAAAAAAAAATCCTGTGGAGAAAATGATTTTAGATTATGAACTCTCAAATTAGCTATTTAAAATGGGGCCCTTTTCTAGACAGAGGAAGTCAAGAATGAACTTGATTCAAAGGAAGTCAAAATTGAACTTTATGAGGTGAAAGGTGTGCATTGTCTAAAGAGAGAGATACAGTATTTTAATCACATCTTTTCTCATTATTGCTTATTTCTTAGAATAATTCCTGGCTTAAAGCAAAATAATAATTACTTTCTATTTTCTGCATTTTTCTGATATTTTTTGAGAAAACTGGTACTTAGCAAGACATTCTGCATTTTTTAAACCTTTTTTTGTCAAGAATTGTCTTAACTATGTAGAATACCACCTACTGGATATAACAATTTTTGTACTTAGTGAATGCTGCCATTTTTTTATGGACAACTTAAGAAGAGTAATACTATGATTTATAGCTTTCAATAAAAATGCCAAACACTGTAGTACCTTGGAACCAGTACCTTGAAAGTAGATCTGTATAATTATGTCTTAACATATAATTTTCTGAGTGTACAGACACCATTTTTGTTTTTTATTCCACTCTTTATTTTGATTTATATGGTAGTGTTGTCCAGTACTTTTTGGTCAAACAGGTTCAAAGCAAAAACTAAAATTTCACATTAAAAAAAACAAAAAACTGTTAACAGTTAAGTTATACTTTATAACTATTAAAGGCTTAAAATTTGGAAAACATTTTGTTGGCATTGTAATCTGGTGAAAAGGATAAATTATGTCAAAGTGAGAATGTTCTATAATTAGAAATAAAAAGCTAAAGTATGTTTCTGTCTGTTAAGTAGTATAACTGGACCATTTCTCTACTAAACATGGCTTTTATAAATGCCTGGTCCAGTAATTGTATTCACTGACTCAGTATCTAATAGCTTATTAACATCTTTACAACTCTGATAATTTTCAGTTATAAAAAATTTTAACAGCTCTAATTTAAAAATGAAACTATATCTCAAAATAAATTTGATACTTTTTGGTAATGAGGTCCTGAGTTTGTTTGTTTGGAGAGAGGGTAACAGTTTAAATTAGATATGTTAGGCAAGTTAGCCTCTTTGGATTATTGGTAAGCATATTTGTAAAAGGTTAGGAAAGTGCTTGTCAAAACTTAAGAAGCTCTGAGAATATTTATGGACCAGTTTGAATAACACATAATGCTGTTATTGTAGGTTATTAGTTCCTACTTGGTGCCAGTGTGAGTGACATATCAAAACTTTAGGTGATGAAATAATGTAGTGTTTAGTTATGAGTTGGTTATTCAGGTGATTTAGGAGATGTTTATATTATCATTGAAATTAAAACTTAAAAGAAATTCTTCTTTACAACTACCAGCATAGAACCTTGTTAAAAAAGGGTTAAGATATATCTAAAATATTTTTTGGTTTTCTGTTACCAGGCTGTTCATGGAAAGAATTTACATATATATGTCTTACTGGCCACATTTTAGAATAAAAGTATTTGAAGCAAAAAAAAAAAAAAAAAAAAAAAAAAAAAAAAAAAAAGATAATTTACTTTTGCTCAGGATATGTCTGGAATGTAACATGCATAGTTTATTCGAAGATTAGCAACTAATCTTTAATTTTGCAGTTCATAAAATATTGTAGGTATTTCTTTTGTGGAATGGACTCTGATTTTGTTGCAGGAAGACGAGGCCCAACAGAGAGATAGAGCACCCAAACACCAGGTTTATCAGAGGAAGCTTTATTCACTGGCCGGGAGCTTGCAGCATAGAAGAATTCCAAATGGCTGTGCTCACCAACTGCCTTGGTCTTTCCCCTTTTATCTACAGTCAAAAAGTTCCAACCCATAGGTACCATTTTTCTTGGCCAGTTTGAATTAAGTGGAATTCATTGAAATTCATATTCCAGCCCCTACAGAACTATAGGATTTCAGAGAAGTGGAAATTTCCAAGTTCCAGGAAGTTAAGTTTACAAATTCCCGAGAGCTGGGTCACCATGGAGAACACCCTGCAGGTGTATCCTTGTGGTGTCCTTGAGAAGACCTGTTCTCCTAGACCTCATCCTTCTGGGGTATCCTCTCTTAATTTAATAATGATACTTGGCCACCAGTGATAAACTTTTTGTCAATGTAGAGTACTTACCACAAATAAAATTATTTTTTTTAAAGAACAACTTATCTGTTTAAAAATAACTTAAGATGTTACTGTGTGTTTAAAGGAATGGAAACATTGTATTAAGAGTGGCAAGTTTGGAATGTAAAGTATTTAGAGTCACTGATCAAATTAAAGATAGTTTTTTTTCTTAATTCATGAACATTAATTTTAGAATGAAGCTTTAATAATGCCTTTTAAGTTAGCGCTCACAGCTAATCTTAGAAATATTTTAACTATGTTATACATTGAATAAGGCTCCTGTAGGCTACTCTGAGAGCTTATATATTTTTTGAAGGCATATTCATTTAGTTGTACAGACATTATTGATTTGTGCAGGAATGTCTTTGAAATTATATGTTCTTAGGTTGAAAATTACCTTTCTTTCATTTTTTTTTAATGTGTCTGCTTGCTTGTATATTGTTTTATTGATATATTTACATCACTTATAAAAGGATTTTCAATTTGTTTAGATTTCAGTCTTGAATTTTGATTTGTTTTTTCCTAATGGTTCTTTTGAGTCACCCCAACTGATATAGTTTCCTCAGTTGAAGAACAAAAAAGTTTACAAAATTAGTTTTTGTCATTAGTTTTAAATGCTCTTTTGGGGGGAAAAGGATTGCAGTTTGGGGGAAAAAGGATTGCAGAAATGAGCAACGGAAACACCTACTAATAAGAATACAGAATTCCAAATTCTTAACATTTACTTGATATTTAATAATATGTATACTTATCAGACTGCCTCAGTTTCTTCTTGTAATACATAAAATAATTTAAAATTTTTTTTATGTAAACTTGTAAAAATGTAATATTGTATATCCAGGTTGGTTGTTATTTTCATATGAAAGAAATTTAAAGAGTTGAGCAATTAACTATACATTAAAAATATTTATAATCCTGTTCTTTTCAAAAATGTAATGATTCTTATTTTTCTATGATCTCAGACTGTATGTGTATCTAATTTTTTGTGCTCAACAAATAACTTTTAGCCTTTTGTTATGTATTTTGTTGCATTGCAGTTTTTTTAATTATTTTAAATGGTTGTGCAGTGTTTCTGTAGTTGTCCCACACTGAGATAGTTGCACTGTTTTACCACTGTATGTGTAGTGTGGTCTATCTTTGTATTCTACTTTAACCTCCATATTTAAGCAGTTCTTTTGAAATTCCAGTAATTGGCCCTGGATTTTTGAACCACTTAAAATTTGAGGTATCATATATCTTCTACATTAATACGAGCAAGTTATTGTGCCTTCTGAGAAGTTTACAAAAGTTAACTCAATCATGTAGCTCAGTTTTTTCTTTTTTAAAAAAATTATTATAGGTACTTAATAGGTGTATATGCTATTTATGGGATACATGTGATGTTTTGATACAGGCATACAATATGTAATGATCAAATCAGGGTAATTGGGGTATACACAACCTTAAGCATTTATCATTTCTTTGCGTTAGGAACATTCAGGGGTGTTGGCTGATTATTTGAGGTCTGTTTTGCTTATCTCTGTGTTGTATATGGTGAAATGTATGCATGGACTTTCTCTGTTTTGCTCATCAGCTTTTCTTAGTGTTTGTGTATTGAATGTGTGATTTAAGACAACTCTTAAATTTTTCAGTGTGCTACCAAAAAGAAAAAAGGTTGGAGACCCTGATAGAACCAGCTAGCTAAAAATACATGAAACACGAGAGAGAGATTCGATGAGCCCAGATGAAGAGGAATTGAGTTGGATGAAAATCCAAAGACAGCATGATTCCTTGAGGCCTGATAAGGGACCTGGAAAACGAGACTAGAAAATCAGAACACTCGGAATCACTTTTGAGAGTTCTTGTGGTTTCCTTGCTCTGTTCTCCTGAACATTTGCCTTTTCCCCCTTTTTATACAGGTGAACGAACCTGCTCTGCTTGATTATAGATTCTGCTTTCCAAGACCTATCCTTGCACAGGGCTGCAGCTTGCTGTTATCAGTCCTTTTTGACCTTGTCTTGCCTTTTTTTTTTTTTTTTTTTAGCTTCTGTGGCTGCTGCTAAGTACCTCAGCTGCTTTTCCTCAAAGCAAAAATTTAAAGCATTCCAAATCATTGTTTTGTCTTTTTTCTTCCCACAACTACCTAGTTAGGTTGAATAGGATGTTTATCTTAGGGATGCTGTTTTAAAACAATTCTCTGCTTTTTAAAAGCAGTGTAGGTTGACAACACTACTGAAGATCAAATGCTACAGTAAAATATATCTTAATCAATTTAAAACCTGGATAGTTCATGTTAACATGAATTATCAGGGAAACAGTTCTCTACGAAGTTTTTTTCTAGTATTTGGTTAGCACGATTCCTTTTCCCCTTCAATTTGTTAAAACCTGTCCTTGTAAGTCCAGAATTGTGTCAGTGCTGTTTTAAAATATGCTTGTGGAAGTCTGAATTGTTGAGTTACAAAGATTAATATTAAATGATATGCCTGTTGACCTAGTCATCTTTTGTAGGTGGGGGGATTGATACTAAGACCCTGTGTACCCAAATCTCCATGTATATACTCAAGCTCCACCCTTGGCCAGCAGTACTTGAGTGTATGTAGTGTAGGTTCTCACATAAGCAGGTTTCACACCCAACAATTACTGTATTTTCAGTAGCGTTTGATTGAAAAAAATCTGTGTGTGACTGGACCATGGCAGTTTATGCTTGTGTTGTTCAAGGGTTAGTTGTACATACTTTGTTCTCAGGTTCCATTTCTGGCTATTTTCGGACTTGGGTCATTGCTGGTATAACTTGAAGCAAGTATGCTATGCATTTTAAACTGGGATATAAATTAATTGAAAGAGTTAAATTTAATAAGCTCAAGTTGATTATGTTAACAACATAAGATTCCCATACTGTGTCTTGGCAGTTGACAGAGGCAAGTGTGAATAAGTTTATTTTGTTTTGTAAAATTTGTGAGTTATATTCTGGTGAAGTCTTATATTCAACAAACTCAGATTTGTCCAGCTTAAAATCAGATGTTTTTCCAGGTCTGAAATCATTAGAATGATGGTGTATAGGTGGAATTTGATTTCTTTATCTAATCATTATCTATCTTTAAGACTCTTCAAGACAATAATTTGAAAACTTAAAAATTCTCAAATTTATATTCTGAAGGTAAAAAAGTTCACTTTAATTTGCTTTATGCTAAAGATTGTCCTGGTGTTTAATTACATCTGCATTACACACTACCTTTTTCCACAACGGATTTGAGATAACATAAAATACAAGCTACTTTTATGTGGCTTATGCTCGCTGATAAGAGCATCAATTTTTAGAATCTAAACATCAGACGTAAGAGTTTCACTTTGAGATTTAATTTTGGTGGAAACTACCTTTCAGGTGAAGGATATAATGCATGTATTCTAGGCTGGAGGTTCTCAACCTGTGGGTCGCAACCCCTTTGTAACAATGAAAATACATCCTGCATATCATATATTTACATTACAATTATAACAGTAGCAAAATTAGAGTTATGAAGTAGCAACGAAAATAATGTTATGGTTGGGGGTCACCACAACATGGGGAACTGTATTATAGGATCGAGGCATTAGGAAGGTTGAGAACCACTGTCTAGGCAGATCTGGGAGACAGATTCCTCCCCCCGTGCCCCGTACTTACTGGTTTAATTTAAAAGTAGGGCCGATGTGATGTTTCTGCTGATGAGACAAAGACTTTTTATTTTTTTTCAGACAGTCACTATGTCACCCTCAGTAGAATGCTATGGTGTCACAGCTCACGGCAACCTCAAACTCTTGGTTTTAAGCGATTCTTTTGTCTCAGCCTCCCAAGTACCTGGGACTACAGGCGCCCACCACAATGCCCAGCTGTTTTTTTGTTGTAGTTGTCATTGTTTTTTAGCAAACCTGGGCCAGGTTTAAACCCACCAGCCCTGTGTATGTGGCTGGTGCTCTTAACCACTGAGCCACGGGTGCCAAGCCACTTTTTCTTTTTTTTTTTTTTTTTAAGCATTAGGGCAAGGATGGCCAACCTTGCTTTGTAGTATAACTTGTTTCATGCAATGTATATAGACCAGTGGTTCTCAACCTTTCTAATGCCTCCTAATGCCTCGACCCTTTAATACAGTTCCTCATGTTGTGGTGACCTCCAACCATAAAATTATTATTTTCGTTGCTATTTCATAACTGTAATTTTGCTACTGTTATGAATCATAATGTAAATATCTGATATGCAGGTTGTATTTTCATTGTTACAAAGGGGTTGCGACCCACAGGTTGAGAACCTCTGATATAGACTGTCTTAGGAAAAGAAATGAGAAAAGCATGTAAAACTCATTTTAATGCCACACACTCATGTTTTGATTTTGATTGATGTGTCCTTGATGTATACTACCACATCATGAGACTGTCGGTCACTGCAGTGAAGATGGTAGCAGTCTAGGAGTGGTCTCAGATCTCTGAATGAAGGAATGCATGTCCTTGGTGTATACTAGCACATCATGAGACGGTCGGTCACTGCAGTGAAGATGGTAGCAGTCTAGGAGTGGTCTCAGATCTCTGAATGAAGGAATGCATGTCCTTGGTGTATACTACCCCATCATGAGACTGTCGGTCACTGCAGTGAAGATGCTAGCAATCTAAGAGTGGTCTCACATCTCTCAATGAAGGAATGAACTGCCTTCTCTCTTTTTTTTTTTTTTTTTTTAACTATTAAGAGTGTGGGACTTTTAATCAATACCGAGTAAAGCAATGAATTGCTGATAGTTAATACATCTTAATTTTCACATATGTTAATATTCATCATTACATTTATACAATAAAAGTAGAAAAGCTAACTGTTAATGAAATTTTTTTTTTGTAATGTATAAATTTTAATTAATGTGAATTTTTAAGAACAAGCATCCATCCTAGTGTGGGAGGAAAGGAGAACAAGGGCCAGGGAAAGAATTCTGCTCTATTGGTAATAAAGCTCCAGGTTCATCTCATCATTGGATTTCATAGTCCTCTAGATACACGTGGTCCTTAAAAATCGTGCACAACTTCTTAAGGACAATCTTGTTCCAACAGGTGCTAGTTTGAGCTGCAATCAGCTTCGTAAGGTCCCTAATGATGTCATTAGTGTTGTTTTTAACTTAGACCTTCTTCCCCAGACGGTCATGGCAGACAACCTCCATCATCCTGGCTGGAGCTCCAAAGGCCTTGAAGTGGCAGACGCCACAACCTCTAGTTTAACAAAGTTTTCAAAAGTGCATATGTAGGGCAAAAAAGAATGAACATTTAAGTTTTTCCCTCCCTTTGGAGTCTACATGATTGAATAGAAGGATGTATCACAATCGCTCTTTCTGATTACTATTCCTTTTTCTTTTGTAGTATATTTGAATTTTAGTTCACAAAGTATTGAAATGTGTGATTTAAACATCTAACCTGTTCACATTTATACATCACGTTAGATTAGATCTAAAATGCCATGTGAAAGAGTAGGAGTTTTTATTTTATAACTGACAGATTTTTTTTTGTTTCCCCCTCCCCATTTAGGTTTCATAGGATCACATTAACACAAAAACAAACGCCATGGAGTTTTATGAGTCAACGTATTTTATTGTCCTTATTCCTTCGGTAGTTATTACAGTAATTTTCCTCTTCTTCTGGCTTTTCATGAAAGAAACATTATATGATGAAGTTCTTGAAAAACAGAAAAGAGAGCAAAAGCTTATTCCTACCAAAACAGATAAAAAGAAGGCAGAGAAGAAAAAGAATAAAAAGAAAGAAATCCAGAATGGGAACCTCCCTGAATCTGATTCTGAGAGCATACTTCGAGACTTCAAATTATCTGATGCTTTGGCTGTAGAAGATGAGAAAGTTATACCTGTTCCACTGAATGTGGTTGAAACCTCAAGTAGTGTTAGGGAAAGAAAGAAGAAGGAAAAGAAACAAAAACCTGTGGTTGAAGAGCCAGTCATCAAAGAAAGTGATATATCAAAGGCTCCTAACAAGAAAGTAGAACCCGTCCCAGTTACTAAACAGCCCACACCGCCCTCTGAAGCAGGTGCCTCAAAGAAGAAACCAGGGCAGAAGAAGTCTAGAAATGGAAGCGGTATTGTCATCCATTTAACTTTACTGCCTGACTGCGTTTGTTTTAATAACTTTAGAGCTTTGAAATTCAGATGTTTTGTTAGATGTGCACACGAAATGCTGAATACTAATTCTGTAACCAAGATTACTTTTTTCCCTGTATGTTTGCTTTCATTAATTTTTGGTAGGAATTAGTATTGAGCATAAAATAGCACTTTTAAAACTAAACTTCGTATTATAAATATGGAAAAGATCTTTGATAGACATAAAATCTAACTTTGGCTGTTTTATTAAAATGACTAAGGACTTACAAATGTCAGCAGGTAGGAACTTTTACTTTTATTTCAACTAACACTTTTGTTTTTTTTTTTGCAGTTTCTGGCCGGGGCTGGGCTTGAACCCGCCACCTCCGGCATATGGGGCTGGCGCCCTACTCTTTTGAGCCACAGGCGCCGCCCTTAACTGACACTTTCTAATCAATGTGATAAGAATTAAAGATGAAAAGATAAAGTCAGATATATTTCTTACCCTTGATTTGTTTTACAAACATTTATCTTACGTCTCTTTTATGCTAGGCATTGTATTAGGTACTAGAGTTACTGAGATGAATAGTTCATTTTCAGGATAGTCACATGCTATCTTATAGACACAAACATAAATAGGTCATTATAAAATGTTTCATATAATGATCTAGCTGTGTCTAAACTAGGAATTCTAGGGTAGGCCACTTAGAGCATGTAATGCGAAAAATTAATTCTAACGTTTGAATGGTACTAGCTGAGCTTTTGAGTGGATGGAGAGGGGTGTGAGGTAGGCTAATAAAGGGAGAGGAGTTAATAGTACAGTAGGAGGGACCTGAGAAAGGGTATGGTGATGTATGAAGGGACTTGTGTGTACTGTTAAGTCATGTGTGTATCTTAACTTGCTGAGGGTTATGTTGGTTATATTGGTGTTAAATACTAGCCTGCCAGCTACGATTAAGGCACGGTACCAGAGAAGTAAGAGTAAGCACTGCATGTTTTCATGGAGAAGGACATGGACAAGTAAGCCAGTAACAAAATGTAATTTATGTAGATGTATAGAGTATAGAAGAAACACAGAGGCCAGAGCACCTACCCTGTTTTCTCGAAAATAAGACAGTGTCTTATTTTAAGGTGCGTTCCCAAAGGTGCACTAGGTCTTATTTTCAGGGGATGCCTTATATTTCCTGTAAGTAGGTCTTATTTTCGGATGATGTCTTATTTTCGGGGAAATGGGGTAGAACTTATGGGGCCTGGGGATGAAAGGCTTTACAGAGGACGCAGTACCTTCGCCAAGCAGAGAGTGGGGTCTCACGGGGCAGTGTTTGATGTAGGCAGACTAGTTAAGAGGCTGTTACAGTTTTCCAAAGTTAAGATGTAGGTCTACATGATGGTCCTTGACAGAAGATATAGAAAGTAGAGAGGTCTACAAAGTAAGAACGACATGACTGATGTCATTATATAGGGTGCAACAGGTAAAGGATAGGGTAGAATCCAACCTTACCTCTTAAGGTCTCAGGTCAGGGTTGGCACACTGCAGCCTATGGGCACATTCTGCCCACTTACTTTTTTATGCCCATGAGCCAAAAATAGTTTTTACATTTTAAGTGGTTGGGGAAAAAAATGAGAAGAGTATTTTGAGAAATGTGGAAATTATGTCACATCTCAGTGTCTGTTAAGAGTTTCTGAATGCAGCCACGTTTGTTCATTTATGTACTTATGTGATTGGCTTTTATGCTGCATTGGCAGAATTGAACCATTGTGCCGGAGTCCACATGGCCTGTAAAACCTAAGGATTTTACTGACTGGCCCTTTACAGAAAAAGTTTGCCAACCTCTAATTGGTAGCTAAGCGGTAGTCCTAAGGTAGGAAATAGTGGAGAGAGCTGGGGTTTCTTCTCCTTAATGGAGAGAACACTTGCAAGTCTGTATTTCAGGCACCTACGGGGTTGTCTACAGAGCAGTGGATTGTGTAAGTGCAGAGGAGCAGGGTCAGAGTGCAGACTTGGAAACCTTGAGTATAAAGGTAGTAGCTGAAGCCATGGGTTAAGGAAAGTATTTAAATTGAAGACATAGCCCTGAGAAGTACGAGTACTTAGTAGAAGCAGTTCATAAAGCAGAATGCAAAGGAATAGTCCAAGTGTAAGAAGAGAATTATCATCAGAGCTGATAGAACATATTTTATTCTTTTATTGTGGTAAAATGTATATAGCATGAAATTTACCATTGTAACCACTAAGCGTACAGTTCTGTGGTATTAAGTACATTGACATTCTTTGTAGTCATCACCACCAACTGTCTCCAGAATCCTTTCATCTTCCCCAACTGAAACTCTACCCATTAAACACTAATTGCCCATTTTCCCCTCTCCCAGCCCCTGCGACCCACTATTCTGCTTTCTGTCTTTATGAATTTGGCTATTGTAGGAACCTCCTGTGAGTGGAATCATAATATTTGTCTTTTTGTGACTAGCATATTTCACTGAGTATAATGGAGAAAAGAAAACTTTAAGAAAGATGGACCAGTAGTATACAGAGGGTGCTCAAAAAAATGTATATACATTTTAAGAAAGGAAAAGACTACAAAAATTGTAATATTCAAGTTATGTTTGACTTCAATTATAAGAGATACAAATACAATATACACGATAACAAACATCAGCGACCTGCGTTAATCCTTTCGAGGACTGGAAAAGAAAAAAAAAGTCAGGTTGGGGAATGATTGATATAAAAGGAACTACAAAGAACTTTGTCACTGTAGAAGGAAATGACTGTGAGATCCTGGGAATTACAGTAGTGGAGAAGGGTTTTATTTTTTACAATGATAGAGCAGTGCTTTTCAACCTTTCTTTTATCTCACGATAACACTTAATAGTTAAATTTCTGCAACACACTTATGTTGTTCATAAAAAAGAAGAAAAAATATAGTTTCTGTGCTTTGAATTTCTTTCAAAAATAAATTAATGATCTTTAAAGATTTTCATGGCATGCCTCAGATCCTCTCGTGGCACACTAGTTGAAAATCACTGTAATAGAGACTTTACCTTGCCTTATAGGCTCAGTAGATTTGGAAATGGAATGGGGTGTGCCAGAAGGAGCAAGAACATTGAAGAGCTGGTGTAGTGGAGTAGGAAACGTAGAAGGATGAGTTACTGGTGAGAGAGTAATATATCAGATTTTAAAATTTTAGTGGTAAAGCAATCTGGAGTTATTCACTAGTAATTGAATCCTTTCTTATGTGTTAATTGTTGTAATTTTTTTTTTCGTTTATGTTTACTAAAGATGACCAGGATAAAAAGGTGGAAACTCTCACAGGACCTTCAAAAAAGCAAGAAGCATTATCCCTTCATCAAGAGACTAAACAAGAAAGTGGATCAGGAAAGAAGAAAACGTCATCAAAAAAACAAAAGACAGAAAATGGTAAGCTCTGTAGATATGTATTTTATAAATGCTCCTTCTGGAGAAGGAGAGCAGGTCAGGGATTCTGGAGACCTCATGTGCTCTTCCATTGCTGGTGTCAGTGTGCACTCTTGATAACTGAGTCTCACATTGTCTTTAGCCTTACGGCTTTGTAGCACTGTGACAGCTGGTGATAACTTTGAGGTAAAAAACTATCTGAAATTTTATTTATTGAATGATTGATTTTTTTCAAGACAGAGTCTCTCTGTGTCACCCTCGGTAGAGTGCTGTGGCATCAGAGCTCACAGCAACCTCCAACTCCTGGGCTTAAGCGATTCTCTTGCCTCAGCCTCCCAAGTAGCTGGGACTATCGGTGCCCGCCACAGTGCCCGGCTATTTTTTTGTTGCAGTTGATTAGCTGGCCCGGACCGGGATTGAACCCACTACCCTCAGTGTATGTGGCTGGCGCTGTAACCACTGTGCTACAGGTGCAGAGCATATATGAATATTCTCATTCTTAACTCTGTTTTGAAGGAGATAATGTAAAAGCATACAAACTATAGAAGAAAAATATTCATGAAGTGTTTGTACTTTTTAATATTAAAGATTATGCTTGAGGACATTAACTAGATCTAACATTATCCTACATTTCCAATTATTTTCTAAACAGTTTGCGTTTGTATAAACCAAGCATCCAATTAAAAGTGATGGAGCAGTCTCATGTGTTCAGAGTTTTCCAGAGGAAGCGTGGCTATGAAATTTGTATAAATTAAACAACAGTAATTACCAATTGGTAATAGAAAATGGTAAAAAAAGAGGAAATTCTATTATTGGCATTAAAATTATGCCATATTAATCAAGTATAAGAGAAATTGCTATCTGAATATATTTGGTAAAATTAAATATCATTTTTAATTAAAAGTAATATAGGCATAAAGCTATTTGAAAAGGCAGGAATTTAGAGAAATTTCCATTTGGGCATGGATGTTTGTATTTCTAACCAACAGACATCAGGCTTACTCTTCAAAAGCTTTTAGTTCTTTCCATTAAAATTAGGAACAAAGCAGGGAGACTTTCCTCTACTTTTAATGTTATTCTGGAAGTTTTGGTAAATGTAGATGTGTGATGGAAATGAGGGGCATAATTAGTAGAAATGAGAACAATGGCTCAGCGAGTACAAGGAACTTAAATTAGAATTTAGTAGAATACCCATATATATATAAAAATTATTTTCCTTGGGGCGGCACCTGTGGGTCAGTAGGTAGGGCACTGGCCCCATATACCGAGGGTGGCGGGTTGAAACCCAGCCCCCACCAAACCGCAACAACAACGACAACAACAAATAGCCAGGCGTTGTGGCGGGCACCTCTAGTCCCAGCTACTTGGTAAGCTGAGGCAAGAGAATCGCCTAAGCCCAGGAGTTGGAGGTTGCTGTGAGCTGTGTGAGGCCACGGCACTCTACCGAGGGTGACAAAGTGAGATTCTATCTCAAAAAAAAGAAAATAAATAAATAAATAAATAAATAAAAATAAATTATTTTCCTTGAGCACAATTAAATAGGAATGGATTCTTATGGTAAAATAAAAAAATAAGAACTAAGGATATGTAAGAAGTTTTCACACACTGTTATAAAGAGATACGGTATACATTTTTAGATGACTAAATGATTTATTATACAATGATATTGAACTGGAACTGCTCAAGAGACTAGACTTGTTAAATGATGAAATGAGAAGATTAAAACCAATTTGAGTTAGTATTAGAGATTTGAAAACAACTGCACTTACCATTAAATTTGAGTGTCCTTGCATGTTGTTAGTCCGATTTAAAAACACCTAGTAATTATGATTGTGTTGAACTTAAATTGCAGTCTTGGTGGATGAACCCCTTATTCATGCAACCACTTATATCCCTTTGATGGATAATGCTGACTCAAATCCTGTGGTGGATAAGAGAGAGGTTATTGATTTGATTAAACCTGATCAAGTAGAAGGGATCCAGAAATCTGGGGCTAAAAAACTGAAGACTGAAACTGACAAAGGTAATGGATAGCTGTTATAATCTTGTGTGTGTTTATATATATGTGTGTGTATAAAAAATTATATGTAAATGTTATAATCACATTTTTGAGCTGTGGTGGAGTCAAGTATATTTTCTCCTAGAAACAGTGCATCACGAAAGACCAGTGGGAGCCATGTGGTAAAAGACTTATTGGTAGTCTTCTAGGCTAATCTCAGTTTTCTAGGTCTGGACTCTCCAATTTGACTTACTAAAGGTCCCACAGCTGTTTTGCTATCTCTCCAGTATTAGTCTCAATAACATTATGAGTTTATTTTTTATTTTTTTATTTTATTTTATTTTTTTTAGTGGCTTGATCTAATGAGAGGATGAAGAAATGAGAGACAAAGGAAAAGTTTTAAGAGTTAAGCTGGGTCAGGAGACTGTCTGTCTGTGTGAGGTTCATCACATGTAGTGTCTTGCCCCAGGCTAGCTCCATTTTTATTTCATACACTATTGTTTTAATCATAAATCTTATGAGGGAAAGGCAAACAATTCTGATACAGTTCTTGCTATGTTTGCGTTATTTTTTTTTTTTAACTAAACTGTTGCTTTAACTGCATTAATTGGATGGATTTACTTTTTACTTTTATTGCTGTAAGGTATTTATGATCTTTAACACGAACGGACTATGGACAGTGAAAACCAGTCTGAGAGCAGGCGTCAGAAAGGACCCCAGGGAAGCCACAAATCACAGCAGTGACAACTCATACTCAAGGAATTTTTTGTTTAGACAGACGTTTCTGGTCATATCAAGGTGACAGAAGCAAAAGAAAGAGATATTTTATCTCCTTGTCTGGTCCAGAGCAAATCTTGTCTTCTTTAACAAAATTTAAACATTCTATATGTCTAACTTTACAAATGCACTTCCTCTCTCAGGGCAAAAAGCCCTGCCTGGACAGGCGATTCTTGCCTGTTTAGAGACCTCCACTGCCCTGGAGTTGTGCTGGGGGAGGGGTGAAATTTCAACTGGCCACTTAAGTTTTAAAGATGCCAGGCCTCCAACAACACGTTACACTAGACTCAAAATTCTTTTAAATCTCCTTCTCTTCCTATTTCTGTTTTTCCTTTGCCTATCCTCTACAATCATTGATTTTAAACTTATAAAATCATTATTACTACAATATAAACACATCAAAATATGACTCTTCCCTTAAACACTTCCACATACCCTTACAGCTATCTGGTGATCTTTTTCCAGATGCTGTTATATCTTAACGAAGTTTCTAGGCTAATTTGTGACTACCTTATAAAAAAATAGACTCCTCTTTTGTGGTTTTAGGTTCATAACAAAATTGAGTGGCAAGTATAGAATTCCCATGTGCCCCTTGCCCTCACTTATTCACAGATGGCTTAAAAATGAACCTTTAAAAATTTACAAGGTAGGCTTGGTGTCCATAGCACACTGGTTATGGCACTGGCCACATGCACTGAGGCTGGAGGGTTCGAATCCGACCTGGGCCAGCTAAACAACAATGACAACTGAAACAACAACAAAATAGCCGGGTGTTGTGGCGGTCGCCTGTAATCCCAGCTATTTGGGAAGCTGAGGCAAGAGAATCGCTTAAGCCCAAGAATTTGAGGTTGCTGTGATGCCATGGCACTCTACTGAGGGTGACATAGTGAGACTCTTGTCTCAAAAAAAAAAAAAAAAGTACAATGTAGCTGAAATATTGAAAGCCCTAAGCTTTTTAGGGTCTGATGGGTGGCATTTTAAGAAGACAAAATTGATACCTAATATGAGAGCCTTGGGAAAATTGGGTTGGGTGGGTCAGGAGGGGCTTGATGCACGGATTTTATTTATTTACTGATGAATTATTATTTGTGACAGTCTTGCCCTGTCACCCAGACTTGTGTGTTGTGGTGTCATTGTACCTCACTGAAGTCTCCAACTCCTGTACTCAAACAATCCTCCTGCCTCAGCTTCCTGAATAGCTGAGACTGCAGGCACCTGCCACTACACATGGATGATTTTTCTATTTCTTGTAAGGATGGGGTCTTGCTGTGTTGCTCAGGCTGACCTCAAACTCTTGGTCTCAAGTGATCCTCCTACTGTGGTCTTCCAAAGTGCTGGGATTTATAGGCATGAGCCACTGCACCCAGTGGGTTTTTAAATGTCAGGATTGCTTGTATTTATATTGCTTGTATTTATTCTTTGAAGAATCAGCTTTCATTTTTTTCTTTTTTCAGATTTCATTTTTATAACTGTCTTAGAGCTTGTTTTCTCACCTGTGGCATTTGGCTTATATATCATTCAAGATTAATAAAATTCTCCTCCCTAAAGTTGGTTTTGATTGTTAAAGGATTGTCAAGGATTATTAAAGTTAAATGAGAATATTATGAACACATTTAGTGCAGGTGCTAGCATATATGAGACACTTAAATAAATTAATAAATTTTTTAAAAAGTCGTCAAGGTATGCTGGTATTTTAGTATTCTGCAGTTTAAGCAACCTTTTAGTTAATGCAGTTATTCCATATTATAGATGATAAACACTTTTTCCCCCTCCTAACTGGAACATTTATTGTTCAACCTGAAGTATAAATCTATTTTATTTTGGCTATTGACTTTTTGGGCCAGGAATTCTTGATGGTTACCTTTCCTTGTGTCTTTTTAAATGTCATCTCTTTTTTTTTTTTTTCTAATTAAGAAAATGCTGAAGTAAAATTTAAAGATTTTCTTCTGTCCTTGAAGACAATGATGTTTTCTGAAGATGAAGCTCTTTGTGTTGTAAACCTGCTAAAGGAGAAGTCTGGTGTGGTACAAGACGCTTTAAAGAAAGTAAGCATATTTCTTATTACGGACAGGTTTGTGAGCAGTCATTAGAAGTTCACCAAATAAGACTTCAGACAGAGCAATTAATTATTACCTACTCCTTAACACACCAAAACACATAATCACATTCCAGAAGTTCTGGAATGTATTCAGAAATTATTTTATATATTCATACTAATCAGTGTGTTTACTTAGTTTAGTCATTGATCTGTTGTCATCTAATGCTTTGACAAAAGCCACTTGTTTAATATAAGACAGTTTATGTGACTTTAATGTCATTTGGTGCTTGGCTAGGCTGTACTATGCTTTACTCTGACTAGAATCGTTGACGTCAAGGGCAGGTGATTTCTGTATTACTTATATGGACTGTTTTTGTGACTGAAGACTGTGTGTGTGTGTGTGTGTGTGTGTGTGTGTATAATAATACCCTATTATTATTTGGATGGCAAAATAAATATTATGGCTAGTATAAAAGTTTGTAAAATAACCCCCCCCCCAAAGAAAATACAATAGAAGTCCCATGAATTAACATCTGTATTCTTTCTTTCTTTTTTTTTTTTTTCTGTAATTATTATTTTTATTGTTTGCGATTCATTGGGAGTACAAAGACTTAGTTTACACTGATTGCATTTGTTAGATAAAGTCCGTCTTATAATTGTGTCCCCCTCCCAATAGATGTGCCATATGCTGTGACCCTCGGTTCCCCCTCCCTCCTCCTCTCTCCCCACTTGCTCATTCCCTTACCCCCCATCTTGTATTAGATCATCTATTGTCTTCATATTAGAACAGAGTACCCTGGATTCCTGCTGTTCCATTCTTGTGATGCTTTACTAAGAAGAATGTGTTCCACCTCCATCCAGGTTAAATACAAAAGATGTGAAGTCTCTCTTTAATGGCTAAATAGTATTCTATGGTACACATATGCCACAGTTTGTTAATTCATTCCTGGGTTGGTGGGCTTTTAGGTTGTTTCCACATTTTGACGATTGTAAATTGAGCTGAGATAAACAGTCTAGTGCAGATGTTCTTATGATTAAAAATATTTTTTTTCTTTTGGGTAGATGCCTAGTAATGGGATTGCAGGATCAAATGGGAGGTCTTGTTTGAGTTCTTGGAGGATTCTCCATTCTTCCAAAAAAGGTCGTATTAGTTTGCAGTCTCACCAACAGTGTAAAAGTGTTCCCTTCTTGCCACATCCGTGCCAGCATCTACAGTTTTGAGACTTTGTGATGTGGGCCATTCTCCCACTGGGGTTAGGTGATAACTAAAAGTGGTTTTGATTTGCATATCTCTCATGAGTAGGGACGATCAGCATTTTTTCTTATGTTTATTAGTCATTTGTATGTCTTCCTTAGAGAAGGTTCTATTTATGTCTCGTGCCCAGTGATGTATGGGATTGTTGTGTCTTTTTGTTGATTAATTATTTGGGTTCTCTATAGATCCTATAAGTCAAGCTTTTGTCCAATTCATAATTTGCAAACGTCTTTTCCCATTCTGAAGGTTGTCTGTTTGCTTTGGTTGTTAACTGAAAAGCCAGTTAGTACAAATTTTTGTTGATGTTGCAATTGCCATGGAAGTCATCTTCATAAAGTCTTTCCCAGAGCTGGTATCTTCAAGTGATTTCCCCACACTTTCCTCGAGGATTTTTATTGTTTCCTGCCTTAGATTTTTTTTTTTTCCCTGCCTTAGATTTTGAATCAATTTTTGTAAGTGATGAGAGATGCGGGTCCAGTTTCAGTCTTTTACATGTGGTTATCCAGTTCTCTTAGCACCATTTATTGAATAGTGATTCTTTTCCCCAGTGTATGTTCTTGTTTGGTTTATGAAAGATCGGGTGGTTACAAGATGTTAGTTTCATCTCATGGTTTTCTATTCCTTTCCAAATGTCAGTGTCTCTATTTTTGTGCCAGTGCTATGCTGTTTTGATCACTTTGGCCTTGTAGTATAGTTGAAAGTATGGTAGGGTGATACCCCCGTCTTTGTTTTTATTACTAAGAATTGCCTTGGCTATATGGGTTTTTTTTCTGGTTACATACAAAAATGAAGAATTGTTTGTCAAAATCGTGAAAGTATGATGATGGTATTTTATTGGGGATTGAATTGAATCTGTAGATTGCTTTGGGAAGTATAGACATTTTGACAGTGTTGATTCTTTGCAGCCATGAGCATAGTATGTTCTTCCGTTTGTTAATATCCTCTACTATTTCTTTTCTTATGATTTCATAATTTTCTTTATAGAAGTCCTTTACGTCTTTTGTTATGTATGTTCTAGGTATTTCTTTCTTTCTTTTTTTTTTTAAGCTACTGTGAAGGGAATTGTGTCCTTGATTAGCTTCTCATCTTGGCTGTTACTGGCATATACAAAGGCTACTGATTTGTGGACATTGATTTTATTTTTTATTTTTTTTTTTATTTTTTATTTTTTTTTTAATTTTTTTTATTAAATCATAACTGTATACAATGATATGATTATGGGGCATCATACACTCACTTCATAAACCATTTGACACATTTTTATCACAGTGGTTAACATAGCCTTTCCGGCGTTATCTCAGTTACTGTGTCAAAACATTTACATTCTACATTTACCAAGTTTCGCAAATACCCCTATAATATGCACCACAGGTGTGATCCCACCGATTCCCCTCCCTCTACCCACCCCCCCCTTCCCACTTCCCCTTATTGTTAAGTTGTAGCTGGGTTATAGCTTTCATGTGAGAGTCCCAAATTAGTTTCATAGTAGGGCTGTGTACATTGGGTATTTTTTCTTCCATTCTTGGGATACTTTACTAAGAAGAATATGTTCCAGCTCCATCCATGTAAACATGAAAGAGGTAAAGTCTCCATCTTTCTTTAAGGCTGCATAGTATTCCATGGTATACATATACCACAATTTATTAATCCATTCGTGGATCGATGGACACTTGGGCTTTTTCCATGACTTAGCTATTATGAATTGGGCTGTAATAAACATTCTGGTACAAATATCTTTGTTATGTTGTGATTTTTGGTCTTCTGGGTATATGCCCAGCAGAGGAATTACAGGATTGAATGGCAGATCTATTTTTAGATCTCTGAGTGTTCTCCATATATCTTTCCAAAAGGAATGTATTAATTTGCATTCCCACCAGCAGTGCAGAAGTGTTCCCTTTTCTCCGCATCCACGCCAGCATCTCTGGTCTTGAGATTTTGTGATATAGGCTAGTCTCATTGGAGTTAGATGATAATCTCAAAGTAGTTTTGATTTGCATTTCTCTGATGATTAAAGATGATGAGCATTTTTTCATATGTCTGAAGGCCTTGCGCCTGTCTTCTTCAGAGAAGTTTCTCTTCAAATCCCTTGCCCAGCCTGCGATGGGATCCCTTGTTTTTTTCTTGCTGATGCGTTTGAGTTCTCTGTGGATTCTGGTTATTAAACCTTTGTCAGAGTTATACCCTGCAAATATCTTCTCCCATTCTGAGGGCTGTCTGCTTGCTCTGCTTACTGTGTTCTTAGCTGTGCAGAAGCTTTTTAGTTTGATCAAGTCCCAGTAGTGTATTTTTGAAGCTGCTTCAATTGCCCGGGGGGTTCTCCTCATGAAATACTCACCCAGACCAATTTCTTCAAGGGTTTTCCCTGCATTCTCCTCTAGTATTTTTATAGTTTCATGTCTTAAGTTTAAATCTTTAATCCAATGAGAGTCTATCTTAGTTAATGGTGAAAGGTGTGGGTCCAATTTCAGTCTTCTGCAGGTTGCCAGCCAGTTCACCCAGCACCATTTGTTAAATAGGGAATCTTTTCCCCACTGAATGTTTTTAATTGGCTTGTCAAAAATCAAATAGCGGTAAGTAGCTGGATTCATCTCTTGGTTCTCTATTCTGTTCCAGATATCTACTTCTCTGTTTTTGTGCCAATACCATGCTGTTTTGATCACTATCGATTTGTAGTAAAGTCTGAGGTCTGGTAGTGTGATTCCTCCTGTTTTGTTTTTATTTCTGAGTAATGTCTTGGCTATTCGAGGTTTTTTCTGATTCCATATAAAACGAAGTAATGTTTTTTCAAGATCTTTAAAATATGACAGTGGAGCTTTAATAGGGAGTGCGTTGAAATAATATATTGCTTTGGGTAGTATGGACATTTTGATAATGTTGATTCTTCCTAGCCATGAGCATGGTATGTTTTTCCATTTGTTAACATTTTCAGCTATTTCTTTTCTTAGAGTTTCATAGTTCTCTTTATAGAGATCTTTCACGTCTTTGTTAGGTAAATTCCCAAATATTTCATCTTCTTTGGCACTACTGTGAATGGGATAGAGTCCTTAACTGCTTTTTCAATTTGACTGTTGTTGGTGTATATAAAGGCTACCGATTTATGAATGTTGATTTTGTAACCTGAGACGCTGCTGTATTCCTTGATCACTTCTAGGAGTTTTGTAGTAGAGTCCCTAGTGTTTTCCAGATACACAATCATATCATCTGCGAAGAGCGAGAGTTTGATCTCTTCTGACCCTATATGGATACCCTTGATCGCCTTTTCTTCCCTAATTGCGGTGGCTAAAACTTCCATTACAATGTTGAAAAGCAATGGAGACAATGGGCAGCCTTGTCTGGTTCCTGATCCAGAGTGGAAATGATTCCAATTTAACTCCATTCAATATGATACTGGCTGTGGGTTTGCTGTAGATAGCCTCTATCAGTTTAAGAAAAGTCCCTTCTAGACCAATTTTCTTGAGTGTTCTGATCATGAAGGGATGCTGGATATTATCAAAAGCTTTTTCTGCATCAATTGAGAGAATCATATGGTCTTTGTTTTTTAATTTGTTTATGTGCTGAATTACATTTATAGATTTACGTATATTGAACCAGCCTTGAGACCCTGGGATAAAACCAACTTGGTCATGATGTATAATTTGTTTGATGTGTTGCTGGATTCTGTTTGTTAGGATCTTGTTGAATATTTTTGCATCTATATTCATTAGTGATATTGGTCTATAATTTTCTTTTCTTGTTGGGTCTTTTCCTGGTTTGGGGATCAGGGTGATGTTTGCTTCATAGAACGTGTTGGGTAGTCTTCCTTCTTTTTCTACATTTTGGAACAGGTTGAGTAATATAGGTACTAATTCCTCTTTAAAGGTTTGGTAGAATTCTGACGTGAAACCATCTGGTCCCGGGCTTTTCTTTTTAGGGAGGTTTTGTATAGTTGATGCTATTTCTGAACTTGATATGGGTCTGTTCAACATTTCCACTTGATTCTGGTTAAGTCTTGGAAGGTGGCGTGCTTCCAAGTATTGGTCTATTTCCTTCACATTTTCATATTTCTGAGAATAAAGTTTCTTGTAATATTCATTAAGGATTTTTTGGATTTCTGATGAGTCTGTGGTTATTTCGTCTTTGTTGTTTCTGATTGATGATATTAGAGATTTTACTCTTTTTTTCCTGATTAGGTTGGCCAGAGGTTTATCTGTTTTATTGACCTTTTCAAAAAACCAGCTTTTTGATTTATTGATCTGTTGTATTATTCTTTTGTTTTCAATTTCATTTAATTCTGCTCTAATTTTGGTTATTTCTTTTCTTCTACTGGGTTTGGGGTTGGAATGTTCTTCCTTTTCCAGTTGCGTGAGATGTCCCATTAAGTTGTTAACTTCCTCTCTTTCCGTTCTCTTGAGGAAGGCTTGCAGTGCTATAAATTTCCCTCTTAGAACTGCCTTTGCAGTATCCCAGAGGTTCTGATAGTTTGTGTCTTCATTGTCATTTTGTTCCAAAAAATTGGTGATTTCTTTCTTAATCTCATCTCTGACCCAGCTATCATTCAGCATAAGGTTATTTAACTTCCATGTTTTTGTATGGGTATGCAGATTCCTGTTGTTACTCAATTCAAGTTTTATTCCATGATGGTCCGAGAAGATGCATGGAATAATTTCTATTCCTTTAAATTTACTGAGGTTAGACTTGTGACCTAAAATGTGATCAATTTTGGAGTAAGTTCCGTGGGCTGATGAGAAGTATGTGTATTCAGTTTTGTTGGGATGAAATGTTCTGTAGATGTCTGCTAAATCTAAATATTGGATGGTTAGGTTTAAATCTAAGATTTCTTTGCTCAGCTTCTTTCTGGAGGATCGATCCAACACTGCCAAGGGAGTGTTGAAATCTCCAACGATTATGGAGCTGGAGGAAATCAAGTTACTCATGTCTGTTAGAGTTTCTCTTATAAATTGAGGTGCATTCTGGTTGGGTGCATAGATATTAATAATTGAGATCTCGTCATATTGAGTATTACCCTTAACAAATATGAAGTGACCATTCTTGTCCTTCCTTACTTTTGATGGTTTAAAGCCTACTGTATCTGCAAATAAAATTGCAACACCTGCTTTTTTCTGATTACCATTTGCCTGAAATATGGATGACCATCCTTTCACCCTGAGTCTGTATTTGTCTTTTAAGTTGAGATGTGACTCTTGTATGCAACAAATATCTGGCTTGAGTTTTTGTATCCAGTCAGCTAACCTATGCCTCTTTAGAGGACAGTTTAAGCCATTCACATTGATGGAGAGTATTGATAAGTCTGGTGGAATTTTGGGTATCGAGTTTTTCAAAGGTCCAGTGGACATTTTTAATCCTTTCGCCAGTGTGGAAGTTGGAGTTTGATCCGAAGATTCTGAGTGAGTTTACTTTTGTGGTATAGGATTGGGTTGGTCATTGTGGAGGATAGGTCTGAGAACATCCTGAAGAGCTGGTTTACTTATGGCAAATTTTTTCAACATATGAATGTCATTGAAGTATTTAATTTCTCCATCATAGATGAAACTCAGTTTAGCTGGATACAAGATCCTGGGTTGAAAGTTTTTTTGCTTTAGGAGATTAAAAGTTGATGACCAGCCTCTTCTTGCTTGAAAAGTTTCAGCAGAGAGATCTGCAGTTATTCTAATATTCTTACCTTTGTACGTTATAGTTTTCTTTTGCCGGGCTGCTTTGAGAATCTTCTCTTTCATGTTAACTTTAGTGAAGCTAATTATGATATGTCTGGGAGATGGCTTATTGGGGTTGAATCGTGCTGGGGTTCTGAAGCTGTCTTCTATCTGAATTTCAGATTCTCTAGGCATGTCTGGAAAATTTTCTTTCATAATTTCATGTAGAAGGGCCTCTGTGTCCTTGGCAGCTACTTCATCAGTCTCCGAAATTCCTATAACCCTTATGTTGTTTTTTTTCGAATTATCTGAGAGTTCTCTGAGTGAGTGATCCGTTTTTGCTCTCCATTTCTCTTCCTCTTTGAGAGATTGGGAGCGTTCGAAGACTTTATCTTCAATGTCAGAAATCCTTTCTTCTGCTTGCTCCATTCTGTTACTGAGGGATTCTACTGTATTTTTCATATCTTTGAGGGCTGTAAGTTCTTGTTTCAGTGTGTCTAAGTCTTTGGTGGTTTTGTCTTTAAATTCGTTAAATTCTTGAGACAATTTTTGAATTTCTCCTCGAATTCCTAATTCCATTTTATTAATCTTGTCTGCAAACCAAATTCTGAATTCGACTTCTGACATCTCAGCCAGTTGTTTATGAATGGGATCTTCAATCACATCTGCCGTATCTTTTCTTGGGGGGGTTGATCTATTCTGGTTATTCATGTTACCAGAGTTTTTCCGCTGATTCCGCCCCATGGTTTACTCCCTTTGGTTTTTCCCCTGGGGTTTTATCGAGGGCCCGTACAGTGTTGTGGCCTGAGAAACTGGGGCCCTGTCTGGTGTGGTGGAGCAAAGTGGTTCTGTCTTGTTTTCAGCTGGTTTCTGTTCGATCCTATTGCAACTTCTACTCTGGCTTGAAGTCTCAGCTGTGTGGAAAAATCAGCAATTAAGTCACCCCGCCTGCCCACCTCTGGCCCCAGTTGGAAAAGGAGAATCAAACCTTCCTACAATCGCACACCCAGGGCACCGCCTGAAGAGTCCTCAGTCTATAAGCCCAGTTCAAAAGGTCCGAATCAACTGTCTCAATCGGCACTTGTCTCGGGTGGAAGGGTTCAAGAGGTCTCCGGGAACTGGATCACAGGGGCCTGGTGACTCCTCTGACACGGCTCACCCCAGTGCAGCGTGGAGTCAGGAGGAGCCACCCAGCAAACAGAGCAGTCTGGGAAGGTTGACGTCTCCTTCCCCACTTTGCCCCTCCGTCGGACCCAGTCACTGGTATCTCTGCAGATGGCTAACCCAGTTACCTGCAGTGAACAGACACTCCAGGGGTTTGCACCTGCCTGAATCGCAAGGAAGTCTGCCAGGCCCCCGCAGACTGCCGCTATCTAGCAGGAGGAGATGGGGCCTGACATCTTTGAGTGTTTGATGCAGGTGATGGGAAGGAGGTGTTCACTCAGGCTTAGCCCCGTCCCTGATGGATGCTGCTAACAGAACAGAACAGAACAGACAACTTTGTGAGGTTCTGTCTCTGTTCCTGTCGTCGCCTACAGGAGACGGGCTGTTTTGAGTTCAAACGTCTTTGCTGCTGGAGAATTGCGTCTGAACACCTCTCTGGGTCGGCCCCGCCCTGGAGGCTTCCGGGTTTGTGAGCCGTGTCACCGGTGGCCTCCTCTGGTTGCCCAGGGAGACAGGGGGTGTGGCCTCAGAATATCCAGAAGTGAGCGTTCTGCCGTTAAAGAAAAAACGGCTGTTGATCTACCTCCAGGGAACTGCTGCTCTGGTGTGGGCACTCAGGCGACCCTTTTCTCCTCTGTCCCACGCCCCAGAGTCAGCACTGAGCGGCCGCAGTTTGTGCTGGGTCCACACCCCTTAAGAGATCCCCCAAGAATCAGAACTCTTGGGGGATGGGCCCCCAGACCCCGATTGGGAGTGGGGCGGGGGGAAGCTAGAGTTTCATTCAGTTTCACGCAATACTACGGTCCGGGGAGGGCTCCTGCACTGCACCGCAGGGAAGTGCCGCCAAGGCTTGATTTCCCCTCAGCAGAGTGCCCTCTCCTCGCTCACGTGTCCCAGAGTCAGCGCTGACCTGACGCAGCTCAGGCACTGTGCACTCCCCTCGAGAAATCACCCAAGGAGCCGAACTCCTGGGGGATAGGCCCTCAGACCCCGAGTGAGAGTAGGGGTTCTCAGCTCTCAGCGGGGAGGCCAGAGTCTGATTCAGTCTTGGGCCCCGTATGCCTGGGGAGGGTTGCTGCACTGCACCGCAGGGAAGTGCCGCGAGTCGTGACTGAGCCCGGTGCCCTCTCCTCACTTGCGCGCCTCAGAGTCAATGCTGACCAGTCGCAACTCGGGGACTGTCCACTCCCCTTGAGAAATCACCCAAGGATCCGAACCCCTGGGGGATAGGCCCTCAGACCCCGAGTGAGAGTAGGGGTTCTCAGCTCTCAGCGGGGAGGCCAGAGTCTGATTCAGTGTTGGGCCCCGTATGCCCGGGGAGGGTTGCTGCACTGCACCGCAGGGAAGTGCCGCGAGGCGTGACTCCCCCTCAGCCCGGTGCCCTCTCCTCACTCGGCGCGCCTCAGAGTCAATGCTGACCAGTCGCACTCAAGGGGACTGTCCACTCCCCTTGAGAAATCACCTAAGGATCCGAAGTCCTGGGGGACAGGCCTCCAGACCTCAGTGGGCGGGAGGGGAGCGCCGGGGATTCAGGGTTGCCGGCGGAGGATTCCCAAAGTTTTATTCAGCCCTATGTCCGGCAGGAGAACGCCACGGCACCCCAGTAGGGGAGGTAGGTTCAGTTTTTAGAAGGTCTCTCCCGTGGAGAGACCGTGGAAATTAAAGGGCTCTAATTTCTGCCCGCTTGTTCAATTTCTGCCCGCTTGTTCAATTATGGGGCTCTAGAGCCAGTCTCATGGGGGAGGGGGACTCCCGTCCACTTGGTGGTGGATTTTGTACCTTTTGTTTGCGTCCTTGTGATCACAACTTGCCTCAGCGGTGTTGATGTGCGTTCTTCAGCCTTCTCTCTTGGTGAGGCTCAAGTCCACCAGGATACTTACTAAATTCCTGTCCCTTAACTCTCCTTCTGGACGGGAGCCTTTGTTGAAAGCTGGCTTCAGTCCGCCATCTTGTCTCCCCCTCTCTGGACATTGATTTTATATCCTGAACCATTGCTGTATTTTTTGTTCACTTTCAGGAGTCTTGTGGTTGAGTCTTTGGGGTTCTCTAAGATCATATTGTTGGCCAAGAGTGAGAGTTTGACCTCCTCTGCCCCCATTTTGATGTCCTTTATTTCCTTCTCTTGCCTGATTATATTGGCTAGAACTCCTGCACTATGTTGAATAGTAGTGGCGATAGAGGAAAACCTTGTCTGGTTCCAGTTCTAAGTAGAAAAGCTTTCAGTTTTATTCCATTCAGTATAATATTAGCTGTGGGTTTGTTGTAGATGGCTTGGATCAGATTCAGAAATGTGCTACCTGTGCCTAAATTCTTAAGTATTCTAATTAGAAAATGATGCTGAAGTTTATTGATTGCTTTTTCTGCATCTATTGAGAGGATCATATGGTCTTTGTTTTTGCTTCTGTTGACATGACTTTTGGGTCTTACATTCTCTTGAGCTTCTAGAACAGTGGTTCTCAATGTTCCTAATGTCACAACCCTTTAATACAGTTCCTTATGTTGTGGTGACCCCAATCATAAAATTATTTTCGTTGCCACTTCATAATTGTAATTTTGCTACTATTTGAATTGTAATGTAAATATCCGATATGCAGGATGTATTTTCATTGTTACAAATGGGTCGTGACCCACAGGTTGAGAACTGCTGTTCTAGAAGAAAGAGAGGGAAATTGCTATTTTGACTCTGGGTTTAAACCTGGAAACCCTATAATATTTTATAAAATCTGTTCCTTGATTGGTATATATTCTGTTGGCGATTTCAGGATATACTGTGTTACAGGGACTTCTCTGAATAATATTTTACTGACCTGTATTTGATAGTCATTTTACTTTATAGTATAGAATCCTGCATTGGTCCAAGAAAACTTGATATTAGATACTTCATTTTTATAATTTTCCTTAGCACATGTTAACTGTTAATAATTCTATATTGATTTCTCAATTGTAGTCAAGTAAAGGAGAATTGACTGCACTTATACATCAGCTTCAAGAAAAGGAGAAGTTACTTGCTGCTATGAAGGAGGACGCTGTTGCTACAAAGGATCGGTGTAAGCAGCTAACCCAGGTGAAGGCATTTCCTGAGTCAGAAGCAAAATTATTCATAATTCCAGACTTAGTTATTTGTTAAAAAAATTAATACCCAATTAAAGTAATTTTCTTTTAGAGTTTTGAGAGGGGAAACTGTCTCATGCTTTCATGATACTATAACCTAGAGTTCAATTATGTATTCAAAATAGTAGTACTTATAGATAATCTAATTTCAGAGTAGCAGAAGCATTCCATTCAGGAGTACAGTAATTTGTTTTAATTGGATCTAACTTTGATTGTTCTCTGTAGAAGCACAAAACTTGGTGTGATTTTATTTAAATTCAGTTTGTGGAATAACTGAAGCTCTTACATTGGTAATTTATGGAGGTTCTTGTGATAAATATTTGTAACTTTTAATCAAGTTCTTTAAACCCCAGAAATTTTAGTTTGAGAGAAATTGTATAGGCTCAGAGAACAAAATTAAAACACGATATAGAACATGTGGTCTCACTCTTCCCGACATGCTTCAGAGATTGCATACAGTACAGTAAATGAAATACTGAGTCATCTACCTAGCTACCTGACGACATCATGAGAGTGTAAATCCTTGAATAAAGTCGTCCATAGAAAAAGTTAAAGTCAATTAAAATTGTTACTAAAATAAGTGTGCTTCTTTTCTAGTTAGAAAGTTGAATGTAGTTTTGACTATTTAAAAAAATAAATTCTTCTTTGTGATATTTCATTCTATACTTAAGACAGTATAAAAATGTATAAATATGAATGAACTAACTCTTAAAGGCAATTATAAGTTTTGTAAAAATCTTAAATTTTGTGACTTTCTGAGAGCAGGGACGTGAACTAATACCTTCAGGTAATTTTAAAATTGCTTGACTTTCACATACTTTGGTAGTTAATATTTGTTCTAGGAATTTATGATAGTTGCAAAACAAAGTGAAACTACCCTTTGAAGGTTTGACCTAAGGAGGTGATAATATTTTGTATTTTGATTTTTTCTTTCCTTTGTTCTAAACTTCCTCTCTGCATCTTACCCTGTCTTCTCCCGTAGAACAGAGACTTATTTTTTTGCCTTCTAGACTTTTTTCTAGGCCTTTTTGTGTTCCCTGAAAAAGAACTGGCACCCAGGAATAATAGAGAATTAATTGTTTGGCTTTAAGCTAGTCTTTTTTATAATTGAGTTAAAATAATTGTGGGTTTATGAACTATCGTTTTTAACTCTTTAAACCAGAAGGTGCATTTTAAATAAGAGTAAACGGCGCCTGTGGCTCAGTGAGCAGGGTGCCGGCCCCATATACCGAGGGTGGCGGGTTCAAACCCAGCCCCGGCCAAACTGCAACAAAAAAGTAGCCAGGCGTTGTGGCGGGTACCTGTAGTCTCAGCTACTCGGGAGGCTGACGCAGGAGAATCGCCTTAAGCCCAGGAGTTGGAGGTTGCTGTGAGCTGTGTGACGCCACGGCACTCTACCGAGGGCAATAAAGTGAAACTGTCTCTACAAAAAAAAAAAAAAAAAAAAAGAGTAAACAAACATTAGCAAAGTGTTTATGAAAGGAATTTGTGTGAAGAACAGGCGAGACACAGAGCACTATTGTTTTTTTTTAACCTGTGACTTTGCTTTTAAAGCGTGTACTTATTGTTTCAGCATTAACAATTATTTTATGTGCTATTAGAAGTATTTTCTTATTACTATTACAGGCTTATAATGCCAAGTTTTGGGGCAAATTTTAATGCCAAGTTTTTTATAATTTCCTTTCTTACTCTTCTAGGAAATGATGACAGAAAAAGAAAGAAGCAATGTGGTTATAGCAAGAATGAAAGATCGGATTGGAACGTTAGAAAAGGAACATAATGTATTTCAAAACAAAATGCATGTCAGTTATCAAGAGACTCAACAGATGCAAATGAAGGTATATTCTCATTCTTTGAAGACAAAATGAAATGTTATACATTCATTTAATTAGCAAACTTTGAAGTGCTTAGTATGTGCAAGACTTTGTGCTGGGCCTTTGATATACAGTGGCTAGTCTCATTCATGCCCTGCCTTTAAGGAAATAACTTTTCTAGGTGGGGATGAGGTAGGAGACTGGATGCAGGCAAGTAAATCCACCAGGACAGTAGAGGTAGGTTTTGGGTACTTTGGAGCAGTGGAGATGAGAGGTGGGAAAGGAAGAAGAAGGATTAATAAGAAGACTTCTTAGAAGTGATACCCGGACAACATTGCACCATTTGGAACAATTAGGCATTGTCAGGTAAGAGAATGACGAGATGGGCACTGAGCACAAGCGTGGCTGCTGTCATTCCTCAGTCCCATCTCTGCAGGTGTGGCTCCATGGGTCTATTTTGGGATCCACGTTTGAGCTTCTTACTGAGCACACACCAGGGTTACCAGTGCTGGTTGCCTGTTGTAAACACTGAAAAATAGTGTTTTCTTCAACACAAGAAGAGAAGATTTAGAGAAGTAGATGGGGACCTGTCTTCATGGGGCTAGGATACCTGAAGAGTATTGTTTTAAACTCCAGTGAAAGGTGTACTTTTTTTTTTCTTAAGACAGAGTCTCACTTTGTCATTCTACGTAGAGTACTCTGGCATCATAGCTCACAGCAACCTCACATTCTTGGGCTTAAGCAATCCTCTTGCCTTAGCCTTTTGAGTAGCTGGGACTACAGGCACCTGCCACAATGCCTGACTTTAGAAAAAGAGTCTTGCTCTTCTTCAGGCTGGTCTTGAACTCATGAGCTCAAGCAGTCCACCTGCCTCGGCCTCCCAGAGGGCTAGGACTGTAGGCATGAGCCACTGTACCCAGCCCACTTGTGACTTTTTCAAATTGTTATTTTCGCCTATTGGCTGATGCTTCAATCTGGAAAGTCTGTCATTACCTCAGATTTAAAATATGTCTAAAGTCGTGCTTGCTTTGGCAGCATATATACTAAAATTGGAACGATACAGAGAAGATTAGCATGGCCCTTGCACAAGGATGACACGCAAATTTGTGAAGCGTTCCATATTTAAAAAAAAATGTCTAAAGTCAAACTCTTGTTTATTGATCGGGGTTGTTTTTATTTTCAATTCTTTGAGGCATTATTATCTTTATACTTGAATCTTTAGACTTTTGTTTCCTTTGCCCAGTCTACAATTTAGTCTGAAATTTTTAAAAAATATTTATTCCTAGCTACTCTTGCATTCAATTCTTAGAAATGTCCTTAGTTTATTATTATATACTAGGATAATTGTATACAGAGCACCTATATTAATAGGTTTCTCATTTCTGTTTTAACCTGAAATTTGTACCAGGTTATTTTTTGTAAAATATTTCTTTGATCCTATTGCTAGTCTACTAAAAAATCTTAAATTATTCTTTACTGCTATCAAAGTCCCAGTGTTTTCCATTGAAATGCCACTAATGGAAGGATGGAAAGGAGTGATGCTGTTTTTGTGTTGTTACTCTGTCCACTGCCTCTAGTTTTTATTTATCTCTCTTGCCATTCCCCTAGTCATTTGAAATATTTTCCTTCCGTCTGTCAGGTTACTGAAGAACTGACTTTCCTAATCTCAACTAATGTTTTCTTCTTAATTCCTACTTACTGTTCATTTGAAAAGTAGTCTAATTCTTGTAGTAATCTTTTATTAAAAATGAAAGGTATTTAAGTGATTCATCTTTTTTTTCTTTTTTTTTGCACTGGATTGGTTATAGAGGCCAGGATGTAGATTCTGTGTAAATTCTATGAGGCTGGGTATCAGGGCTAATGCCTCTAATACTACTGCTTTGGGAGCTGAACTGGGAGGATTGCTCAAGCCTAGGAGTTTGAGCTTGCAATGAGCTATGAAGACACTACTGCACTCTAGCCTGGGCAACAGAAAACCCTATCTCAAAAAAAAGAGAAAAGTTCTGTGGCAAATAGAAATTTGTTTTGAAAGAATTATTGATAAGATTATTTCATACATATTGTTAATGTGAATATAAGATTCAGTGTATTTTATCTTCTGATACTGTAATCTGAAGTTAAAAAATTAGCGATCAAAAGTCAGGACTGAGTGAGGTCGCTTACACCTGTAATCCTAGCACTTTGGGAGTATATCACTTGAGGCCAGGAGTTGAGACCAGCTTGAGCAAGAGTGAGGCCAATTTCTCTGAAAAGAAAAGTTAGCCAGGTGTGGTTGTACCTGCCTATAGTCCCAGTTATTCAGGAGGCTGAGCTATGATGAAGCCACTGTACTCTACGTAACAGAATGAGACCTTCTCTCCCCTGACCCCTGGAAAAAAAGTAAGAATGGTGGTTTCCAGGTAGGGCTTGGGAAAAGGGGGAATGGGAAGTTATTGGTTAATGGGTATGGAGTTTTGTTTTACAAGATTAAAAAGAGTTACAGAGATGAATGGTGGTCATGGTTGTACAACATTATGGGTATATTTAACACCGTTTAACTGTATACTTAAGAATGGTTAAGGTGGGGTGGCGCCTGTGGCTCAGTCGGTAAGGCGCCAGCCCCATATACCGAGGGTGGCAGGTTCAAACTCAGCCCCGGCTGAACTGCAACCAAAAAATAGCTGGGCATTGTGGCGGGCGCCTGTAGTCCCAGCTACTCGGGAGGCTGAGGCAAGAGAATCGCTTAAGCCCAGGAGTTGGAGGTTGCTGTGAGCTGTGTGATGCCATGGCACTCTACCGAGGGCCATAAAGTGAGACTCTGTCTCTACAGAAAAAAAAAAAAAAAAGAGAATGGTTAAGGTGGTACATTTTATGTTAATGTGTATTTTACCACAATGTAAAAAACTGGAAAAAAGGTAGGTCAGAATATTTTAGTAAGTAGAATTGCATGCTATCTGTTTGATTATGGCTTGATTTATAACTTAATATAAATATATAAAAATACTTTACATTTTTAAACGTTGGATTATATATATTATATATTAAAGACTTTCATTTAAAAATATTGTTAACATAAAATTTTCATAGTTTAGGACCAAGACAGGCTTAATTCTATGAATCTGTTGGGTAGGAAAAAAGTCTTAAATTATCTTTTAGTTCTGAAGCATTTCTATGCATGCTTATCTTGTATGTAAGCTGGCATCTACTTGTACTCTTGAATGTGGTGGCAACTTATATTTACTTTGCATTTAACACTAACAAAATGTAATTTTTCCTTTAAGTTTGTTTATATTTATTTGAGAAGAATGATTTGAACTTTGTTGATGCTCTGGGCATTCTTTTTTTGTTTTTGAGACAAAGCCTTAAGCTATCGCCCTGGATAGAGTGCTATGGCATCACAGCTCACAGCAACCTCAAACTCCTGGGCTCAAGCATTCTCCTGCCTCTGCCTCCCAAGTAGCTGGAACTTCAGGTGCCCGCCACAACATCCGGCCATTTTTTGGTTGCAGCGGTGATTGTTGTTTGGTGGGCCTGGGCTGGATTCGAACGTGCCAGCTCAGGTGTATGTGGCTGGTGCCTTAGCTGCTTGAGCCACAGACGCTGAGCCTGGGCATTCTTTTTTTTTTTTTTGAGACAGAGCCTCAAGCTGTCGCCCCTAGGCATTCTTTTTTAAAAGAAGCTTTGGCAACCTTTGTTTCCTAAATCTTTCTTACTTGTATAAATAACTTCAGTTTCAGCAAGTCCGTGAGCAGATGGAGGCGGAGATTGCCCACTTGAAGCAGGAAAATGGTATACTGAGAGATGCTGTCAGCAACACTACAAACCAACTGGAAAGCAAGTATGTTTCCACATGCTTTATTTTTAATTGAATGGCAGAGTATTTTCTTGATTAATTAAAATGGTATTTGGTAGTAATTAGACTTTTGTTTCTAAAATGAGTTACTTTTTATAATTCTCTTTTGTGGTGTGATGAACTTCAGCTATATAAAAACTTTATATACATGCATTTACATATCAAAGTATATATTGTATTTATATAAATAATATTAGTGCGTATTATGTATCTTGCATATACACTTATTCACATATTATATAAACTATGTAGTAAATATTAGTGTCACTACTGGGATAGTTGACAAATTTATGAAGCTGAATCTAGTAAGATTTAAACCATCTGTCCCCTTCCATGGTAGTTCCCAAACTTTACTATTCTGAAGAATAATTGGTTTACCAGTTTAAAACCATATTCTTGAATCCTACTCCTAAAAGATTATGATTTAGTGACTCTGAAGTGGGTCCTAGGGATCTGCATATTAAGACATATTCCTTGTTGCATGCGGGGTCTCAACATCTATAATCCCAGCACTGGGAGGCCGAGGCAGGTGGATTGCTTGAGTTCAGGAGTTCAAGACCAGCCTGGGCAAGAGCGAGGCCCCATCTCTACTAAAAATAGAAAAACTAGCCTGGTGGGTGCCTATAGTCTCAACTACATTGGAGGCCGAGGTACAAGGATTGATTGAGTTTAGGAGTTTGAGGTTCCTGTGAGCTGTGACACGACAGCACTCTACCCAGGGAGACAAAGTGAGACTTTGTCTTTACAAAAAAAAAAAAGACAGACTCCTTGTGGTAGTGGTGTCAGAGCCATACTTTGAGAATTAGTCCCACAGAGAGACCAGCAGTGTGACTATGCAGCGTGAGCAGCCTGGCTGCTTGACTTTAATAGGTTGTCAGACCACTTGGATGATGTCATTGTTTTTGCTCATCAGTTTGTGGTTGTCCCTTTTGGTTGGTACTTTACAGTGATTTTAGAATTTATGTAAATGCTGTTAGAATTATGTAGTAATTACAGTTAGCTAAACCCTAGTATTCTAGTCACTTGAGTTCCTTTTCAGTTGGCTGTAAATGAAATCGCTGGGTCAGTAAAAACCTGTTCCTTAACGTATGTTTGTAATAATGGAATCCTAATCCAGTTACTATTTTCAGGCAGTCTGCAGAACTAAATAAACTGCGCCAGGATTATGCCAGGTTGGTGAATGAGCTAACCGAGAAGACAGGGAAGCTGCAGCAAGAGGAAGTCCAGAAGAAGAGCGCTGAGCAGGCGGCCACTCAGCTGAAGGTGACCAGTCGCTTCATGGATGCTGTGGGGAGGGATTGAGTCTGATGACCTTCATGTGCATATAGGTTTGAGAAATACAGTTTGGGCTTAATGGAACTTGTAGTCTAATTGCTTTGCCCTCATGAAAAAAGGCATGTTCTCTAATGAAAGAATTGAATATAGGCTTTCATTTGAAGTTAAAGATTGTCTGAAAGTATGAAAAATGGAATTAGCTGATCGACAAGTATAAATAGTAGAGTTTTGTCTTACAGGCATTTGGGTCTTACATGTAGAAGGCAAAAATCATATGATTAAAATGACCTTTATTGTTACTTATATTATCTATAACTTGGGTTTCTCAGTAAGTCCAGTGAGCCTTTTTTCTTTTTAGAGACAGAGTCTCACTTTATCGCCTTCAGTAGAGTACTGTGGCATCACAGCTCACAGCAACCTCCAACTCCTGGGTTTAGGCGATTCTCTTGCCTCAGCCTCCTGAGCAGCTGGGACTACAGGCGCCTGCCACAATGCCTGGCTATTTTTTTGTGTTTAGCCGGGGCTGGGTTTGAACCCACCACCCTCGGTATATGGGACCGGCGCCCTACTCACTGAGCCACAGGCGCCACCCTGGAGTTTTTTTTTTTTTTTCCCCCAGCATTGGAATAGGTAGTTTTCCTTTGCTTGAGCATAAGGCCAAGTTGATGATCCCATGGCTTGTACTTGTGCCATGGTGTATAGAAGTCACATGCTGTATGTTTAGACACCAGAGTGACATTGGTGCAATGAAGTGTTCATTCTGTGAAGAGGTGCGTGGGGTGCTTAGGCTGACCGAGGGAGGAACAGATTGATTTCTCTTATGTGCATTGACATTGAAGTGATGAGTACAATTGTGTGTTGTCTCTTTTTATTGAGGAGGAGATTTGTTCAAAGTACGGTTTAATTTGTGTAAGTTAAATGCAACGTTACTGTATGAGACAGATTGCTACCTACATTGATGTAGTCATACCTTGATACCATTGAGTTAAACAGCCTTTGAGAACAATTGGTAACTTTTTTTTTAAGCTGTCTTGGGTCTTGTGGGAGATAGAGTGTCCTGTCTTTTATTTAATATTGTCTTGCTGGTGGATTTACTGCAGGCATTACAGACAGATATGAAAGTTTGTTCTCTCTGGATGTGAGTAAATACATAAGTGACATTGAAGATTATAGTCATAATTGGAATTTGCACTATAAATATTCATACCTCAAAATATGAATTTTAGGTACTCATATTTAACCAATAAAGATACCATCCTGTCTTTTAGAAGCTTATCAGGTGAAGGAAGATTAGTAGGAAACAGGTCTTAGCTAAGTGTATCAGATACGTACATTGTATAGCTATCTTGATCCAAACATAGCACAGATACGTTTCTGAAATAATCTCTAATCTGTAAGTCTTGAGTATTGCAGGGTACGATGGCTGTGGTTGGTAAACAAATGACTTTTTGACTCTGCATACCGGCCTAGCAATAAGTAGTTTTTATGATGTAGTAGAAGAGGCAGAGGATTTTTTTTTTCAAAGTCCAAATTCCTTGTTTGTGCTAATTCATCCTTTCTCCCTTTTCAAATATCAAGGTTCAACTACAAGAAGCTGAGAGAAGATGGGAGGAAGTTCAGAGCTACCTCAGGAAGAGAGCAGCAGAGCACGAGGCGGCCCAGCAAGGTAGGGGCACTAGGTAAACTTGGCTATGGGTGAACTTTGCCTCCCTCTGGAAAGAAAAACATAGTTTTATAATTTGAGAATTATATTGATAATGATATTTGTCAGGGTTAAGCTAGCAACCAGTATTGCTTGAAGCATTAAGTTGCAGGCAAAATTATGGTACATAATAGAGTAATGGGAACCTCACTGTATGTGGTCCTTCTCTGTAGTTATTTACTTGGGTTCTTTGATTCAGTCTTATTTTTCTAGGCAAAGACTCACTTCCTATGCTCTGAAGAGAAAAATGACAAGAACATTACCTTCCCAAGTAGTTTACTTAAAACCGCCCACTTAATCAGTGCTGTCTTTCACTACTCACTGATTCTTTTTTGATGGCTTCATCTGGGAGATACTGGCTGCACACAGTGTGTATTGTCTGTGTCTTCACCATTCCCTTTTCTCTCATGGAAGGTGAGCACAGGCTGTTGCAGGAGCATGCAGGAGAAGTGGGAGAGAGTCCGAGGGTTTCTAGAGGAGAATGCCTACCCTACGATGCGTGTCAGTATCTAGGCAAAGGAAGAGACTTTTGTAAAATGTAAAGTTTTGTTTCAGATTTGCAGAGTAAATTTGTGGCCAAAGAAAATGAAGTACAGAGTCTGCATAGTAAGCTTACAGATACCTTGGTGTCAAAACAACAGTTGGAGCAAAGACTAATGCAGTTAATGGAATCAGAGCAGAAAAGGGTGAACAAAGAAGAGTCTTTACAAATGCAAATTCAGGTATCTATTTTTCCTTGTTTTAAAAAAAGGAAAAATGGGGGGCTGCGCCTGTGGGTCAGTGGGTAGGGTACCAGCCCCATATACCGAGGGTGGCGGGTTCAAACCTGGCCCCAGGCAAACCGCAACAAAAAAATAGCTGGGCATTGTGGCTGGCACCTGTAGTCCCAGCTACTCAGGAGGCTGAGGCAAGAGAATCGCCTAAGCCCAGGAGCTGGAGGTTGCTGTGAGCTGTGTGATGCTTCGGCACTCTACCGAGGGTGATAAAGTGAGACTCTGTCTCTACAAAAAAAAAAAGGAAAGATGGGAAATGATTAGATCTGTGTATTTAGAAGAGAGAACAAAGCTTACCTTATCCTAATGAAGGTGTGGTGATGAATAATATTTTATAACTTCATCTCTGAGAGCTTGTCACAATAGGATATGTTTGAAGTTGTGCTGTCTCCTTATATTAGATGTCTGTGCTCCTTATATTAGGAATAGAATAACATAGCCTTAATTTCTGCCTTATAAATTAACTCAGAATGTCCAATTATTTAAAATGCTGCCTTTCAGAATCTAAGAATGCTTTTAAAAAGATAAATAGGTGTTATTTGTAACTCACTGTGTTCTTTACATTGAGATATTTATTAGCACACTTTCCCTCTCTTTTTGGTTGCTGATTATGAAAGGATATTCTGGAGCAGAATGAGGCTTTGAAAGCTCAGATTCAACAATTCCATTCCCAGATTGCAGCCCAGGTAATGGTGCTTTCTTATTGCTTATCATTAGTAATAACGTCCCAGCCATTTAAATAGCTTGAGTTTTTGTTGAGTGCCAAGCTCTGGGGTAATAGTTGGAAGACTTGTCAGTGAATAAAGAAATGATGATTCTGAGTGCTGTGGGAAACACTAAGAAATCCAAATTCAAGTGATTGGAAAGGAAAAAATCCTGTCACGAGATGGGGAATTGGCTAAGTGGTGTCTAGTGTAGTGACTTGTGGGTTAAAAGTATATGTAAATATTGACTACCACAGTAAACTTCATAGTACACTTCAGTGGAGTTAGTGGTAAACCTTGTAAAGTTTTGTTATTTGTTTTTTTGAGACAGAGTCTCACTTTGTCACCTTTAGTAGAGCTCTCTGGTGTCACAGCTCACAGCCCAACTCTTGGGCTCAGGCAGTTCTCATTGTCTCAGCCTCCTGAGTAGCTGAGACTACAGGCACCTGCCACAATGCCCAGCTATTTTTAGAGATAGGGTCTTGCTCTGGCTCAGGCAGTCCACCCACCATGGCTTCCCAGAGTGCTAGGATTACAGACGTGGGCCTGAGCCTGGCCACCTTGCAAAGTTTTGCAATGGTATTATAAGACTTGTTTTCTTTGTTATTCTTTGGCAGCATTATTCTGTGGCACAGTGTGTGTGCCGACATATACATATGGATAGGTATGTGTATGTATGTATATATGGACATGTGTACCTTCAGAGTATAAATAATAAGACATTAAGAAAAAAGAGTGAAATCTTCCAAGTACTTGTTTCCATAATATACATAGTATTTTACTTTTAGTTCTTCAGCTTTAATATTCTGAAAGTTATTTATTTGTAGCAAAAACTACTAGCTTTCTAGTTTGACTTTTCTATGTAAAAAGTGATTTTAGCATTAAAAACTTGTTTTTAAGGTTAAAACTCCCAAAGGTTTGAGCATGTAAGCATTTTTTCCTTAATTGCTTTCTGGTCCAAAATTAATTTAGGAAAGAATTATTTAATATAGGAAAGGATGTTAGTATGGGTGTATAAACTCAGATTGGATTGAAGTTTATCAGCCTAGAAGCAGCTCTGGAAAATTTATCAGGAATTAAATACTTAGAGAATGACAAAAGTACCTTTTAAAAAGTAAAGATGAATATGGATACTACCAAGTTACTTAATTATCTTAATCATTAAATTGTTTCTAAGGAAAAGAAACACAGGGCCACCATGGCTATTTTTTCTGTGTGTTTGTTGACAGTTATGTAGTTTCCAGGCCTGTCAACTTGTTTTATTCTATATCTTGTGATGTGTAATTCCCTAATACTGGCTATTGGTGATCAAACTTGCTTTTAGAATCATAGCTATTCTTATTGAACACTCGCCATGCGCCAGATACTTTCTTAACAGCTTTATATACATTAATTTCTTAATTTTTAAAGCTCTATTTTAATGATTAAATGCTTTTATATGACACTGTTTTTCTTTCTTAGACCTCCGCTTCAGTTCTAGCAGAAGAATTACATAAAGTGTAAGCCTGCCTTTCCACACTTCTTGTATAATTGTGTAGTCACCACTAACTGATGCTTGTTAGATGCAACACTTACGATCATACTCTGACCTGTTTAGAAAATTCTGTGAACTAGATTTGGAGCAGCTATTTTTCCCCCTTCTCCATAGTGAGTTGGGTCCCTGAACATTATACATTCTGTTTTTATTTGTCTTTATCATAAAAAGAGTTGGGAAAACTTTCATTTGAGTGTTAATAATTATGTGGAAGAGGTAATTGTGTTTTAAGAGTAAGGGAAGTAAATTAGTTTCTTTATATAATAAGTAGTTGTAACTACTCTGTCTAGCCACATGGTAGTATACCCAAAACAAAGTTTTATGTTTTTTGTGTTAAATAATTTTGTGTAAACATTGAAGATCTGAAATGTGGTTTTGACATTGCCAGCCTTGTGAGCTTAAACGAATTAACTTCTTTGCTATTGAGTTTTAGATTGGGTTATGTATTTTAAGGAGTTAGAGTAGGCACATGACAGATATTAGTAAACTGACAGCTGTAGAAACAAAAGGTATAGTTATGAGAAACAACTTAAGTAAGGATGGCCTTATTTAATCCTTTAATTTGTGACTTCTTAATGTTTATTGAATGCACAAGTGAGTGTCTTTCCTTTTGAAGGATTGCAGAAAAGGATAAGCAGATAAAACAGACCGAAGATTCTTTAGCAAATGAACATGATCATTTAACAAGCAAAGAGGAGGAACTTAAGGTATAGTAATTTGTATAAATGTCTGCAGTTTTATAGAACTTGAGGTTGAATAACCCTGATTCTTATAGTCAGTATGAATATATGTGAAGAATGGAAAATACTGTAGAACTCATTTGAAACATGCCTCTTTTCTAAACTAGAAAATTCTTTAGTTCTCTAAGAGGAAAATTTGAAAGGGCTTTTCTGGCATGATGTAATTCACAATAGTTTGATGGGAAATGTGCCAAATAGAAAAGGAATGGGTTGTTTTTCTTTGTAATGTAGGAAATTTGTAGTTTGAGACCTTCGCTTAATTGTTAGGTAGACAAATGCTTTACAAAGTTTAAAGTCAACTGTCTAATACTTACTTTTTCTTCTAGGACATACAGAACATGAATTTCTTATTAAAAGCCGAAATACAGAAATTACAGGTTCTGGCAAATGAGCAGGTAGTAGCTCTTTGTTGCTTTTGAGCATTTACCTTGGAATTTTAGTTTGTCTGTTCTGATTTTCGTTGATACTGTGGGTCCCAATTTTATTTGTGTTTATATGTATTTGGCTTTATGATGTGTTGTGGAAAACCACTTTTTTTTTTTTTTTTTACCATGACTGTCAGAAACTACCTAGATGTTACTATTATTGCGTTAAAATGTTTAATCAGAGGGATCAGTTAAAATAATCTTAATGTGCTGACTTATTTTGCCTTCTGCCATTTCATCCAGAAAGGATATATCTTTTATTAAGATAAAAGTTGATCAATGAGAAGTAAAAAATACTGGACAGAAAAACATATTACAGAAATGTATGATTTTGCTGTAACTTTAGTACGGATATATGAAAATATAACTTTAATATATAAAAGTAAATAAAAGAATGGTTTTCAGCACTTTCTGAGAAATGATATATAATTCTCATCTCATTCCAAACACAGGCTGCTGCTGCACATGAATTGGAGAAGGTGCAAAAAAGGTGACTAAAGTGTTGCTGTGCATTTATAGATTTGTGTGCAGTGTAGTTGTTGCAGAAAATATTGTTGCTTATAAATAGAAGTTGTGCTCATGATTTATGTCAAGTGTTTTAATTGGTGTTTTTTTCTCAGTATTCACGTTAAAGATGATAAGATAAGATTGCTTGAAGAGCAGCTGCAAAGTGAAATTTCAAACAAAATGGAAGAATTTAAGGTGTGTAATTAGTTTTTAAACTCAGCTTTCTTGTATAATTTTCATTTGAATCTAGAAGTATTCTTGTATGAAGTCACTCTGAAACAGTGTTTCTGTCGTTTATTTGGGGACTTATACAAACAATTTTATAATAGACTTTTTGCCTAGATTATCTTATCTGTTCTTATATTAGATTTTAGAGATTTCATTTTGCCAGCCTTTTCTCAGCAGTTTTCAGCTGGTAGTTGTTATTTATGATTGTTATATTTGTCTCAGTTGTTGGCTGTAGTGCCAGCCAGTTGACAGGGTACATCTCTGTGTCCAAGGAGATTTGAATTTTTATGTCAGTCACTTTATGACTATTAAAGCAATAATAGGCATCTGTTCACAAATTAATTCAAATGATTATTTTTTTGCCTTCTTTTCTTAATGAAATAGTAAATTGAGATTCTTTCTTCTTAGATTCTAACTGACCAAAACAAAGCATTAAAATTAGAAGTTCAGAAGCTACAAACTCTTGTTTCTGAACAGGTAAGGCTTTTTATTGGCCATAAGGTAGAAGTACCCACATACCACAAGGTGTCATTCTTCTTAGTAAGAGCCAGGTCACTAACTGAGACGTTTTATTGAAGCTTAGGTATATCTGTTAATTGCATTTCTATTCATCTTGTATCTTAATTAAGGAAATTTTTTGTCTCCTGAGATCAAGCTAATGGTAATCTGCTCATAAGCACTTTTGGGGGATAAAAAGTGTAATGAATGCATAAAAGAAAATTTTGATGCATTTGCCTCTCAGGATAAAAGTCCCGTCTTAGACTTAATCAGGTAGCTTGACATTTCTGATACCTCTCATTCCAAGTCTTTCATGTTGAGATCATACCTATATCATACTGTTGTATTTAAAGGGAGAAGCTTTTGTGTGGTGCTTATCCTAGTGCTTTGCATACACCAGGAGTCTAAACCTTAATTCCTTTCTCGTAGCATATTTATTTTTCCATTTCATCTCCACCCCTACCACCATTACTCTTCTTTCTATATTTATAGCAAGGCACCAAAAGCAGCTTTGAGGCATGGTTCCATAAACTAGAGCTTAGTGGTACTATTATCTGGTGGTTCATAATTATTACCTTCATACTTTTCTCCTACACAGTTCTACAAATTATAGTTTTAAAAAAATACTCTAGAAACTCTTGATATTAGATGATACATTGGAATAGAAAGTTTGCTTGTTTTCCTAATGTTAAGTTTTGGGGGTGTACTTTGATTATAAGCTGGAAATGTAGGTTGTAAAGGATAGCACTTCCTTTAGCAGATGCATGCATTCTTCTTTATTTTAAAAGTCATGCTTATGCAGGTATGGAAGTGGTGTACACAGTTTTCTCTGCAAATATTTTGTTAACAACACTTAATATGTCAAGAAGTAATCCACTTATGGGCGGCACCTGTGGCGCCGGCCCCATATGCCGGAGGTGGCAGGTTCAAACCCAACCCTGGCCAAAAACTGAAAAAAAAAAAAAAGAAGTAATCCACTTAGTCTCTCCCCCATATAATATTAAGTGTTTTATATAATCTTTTTTTTTTGTTTTAATATTATAGCCCCTTCCTGGATTAATATGAGAGTCAATAGAATTAGGTTACACTGTTTGCATTTGTTGTATAATCTTTATTTGCATATGGTTTATCCTTGTAAACTGAAAGGAATAGAGCAGAAAATGTTGAAGGGATGATATTTAGTGTAAATAGTATTTGTGTTACTTTTATCTTATTCTTATTTTCCTTTCTGTAATAGCTTATAAAACAAGTGATATTTCATCAATCAATGTTCCCTCTCTTTCCCCTCATTCATCATCTCTGAAACAGGGACACATGATGTAGTCTCTGCTGCTTGGTTGGCAGCATTTTTAATTTTCAGTGTTAAGTATCACTTGTGAGATGCAACTTTGATGATCTGGGTTGGATAAAATATGACTTTTTTTTATTGTGTGCTTATCTGGAAAAGTAGAACATAGTTTTTGTGTGTTAGCTTCCTTGAGAATTTTGAAACATCTGTTTCAGTATACGAAGTTTTAAACCTTCTAAAATTAACTTTGTGGCAGTGAAACAAATGCCTAGAGACTTCCGACTGTCCTAGAATTCTAGTATTCTAATAGTATCTAGGTGCTAGATAGCTCGCACCTGAGTATAAACAGAAACCCAAAATTCTTAAAAAAAAACCTTTTTTTTTAACTAGAAATGATGTTCTCCATTAACAGACGAGACCAAAAACACCAACCAGCCTTAAACTTTTCTTTTCCTTTAAGATCCTATGATGCCTTGAGAAGTTCCACTACATAAAATCACATTTGTGGAAGTTAACTTTTTTTTTTTTTTTAACAAATTCCCCCCATTGTTATCTTACTGAGTCAGACTTCCATCTGTGCTCTTTTAGATATTCTGTTAAAATGACAATTTTTCGTATGCAGTGGGTTTGTGTTATGAAGAGTAGTTAGCCCACTAACTACTTTGTTTTGTTAGAACAAAATTTTCTAGTCATATTTTTGGATTTATTTAAAAAAAAAAATTTGGTAAGAGGGTAAACCCATTTCATGGTATTTCATTTTAAGATGTGCTGTTGGTCAATTCCTAGAATTATTCCAGTTCTGACAGCTTCAAGTCTAGAAAGCACGTGCCTGTGATGTGTCGACTTTGGCTGTAGTTGTGACTTAACCTCTTCCTTTTGGCAGACCAAAGAGCCATCTTTGCAGATTGTTCTCTAGTCATTTTTATTGGTAGTACTAGTGAAAGAAGAGGTAAAAATTAGCATAATTTTAATTTAATTAATTTCTATCCTTTTTAACCCCTTCCTACCCAGCCGTCAGAATTCTAAGTGACAGTTGAGAGATGAACAGTTTAGTTCTGTGAAAATTTCAGTCTTTTTACTACGTGGATTTTTATGTTGGAGGAACAGATTGAGCTTATTAAAACAGAAACCAATAATGGTGCCAAGTTGTTGTTTCTTCAGGTGCAGGAAGCAGAAAGACAACAGGTACCAGGTAAGGTAACCTGTTTATACACTAAAGAAGGGAAGGTCCCCTTGGTTATAGGCTTGCGGATGATCAGATAATGCAAGTAAGTCAGTTACTAAGATCTTATTTGCTCAGAATAAAATACACCTTCGGGGGAGGGGCATCTTGACTTTTAGGGAAGGAGCAGCATGACTTTTCTTATTCTAGTAGATTTTTAAGATTTAATGGTCAAGATTATTAAATAAAGCTGTAGGAAGTTTCTTCTCTTTGCCCTGCTGCCTGGCTGTAATGTATTGAGAAGAATTCATTATTGTGTGGAGTGTAATTAGAAGTTATCTAGGGAGGAGACGATCAGATGGAACTAGACCAGTAAAACAGAAAGTGAAATAAAGTGTTGGATGGAGGCTAGGCTGGTTCAGTTTTGTACAGTTGAATATTTGATAAGCTGAATGCCAAGAGTACTTGTTTAATTTCATTAAAGGAAATTAAATCCATCAAATATTCACTAGTTGAATGTGCGAGGTACTATGATGAGGCTACATAGATGACTGAGGCTTGATTCCTTAGTGCGGAGACAGATGTTTAGAACAAAAAAGTGTGATGAATAGAATTCCCCAAATATGTGTACAGGTTCAGAGGAAGAGATGATGGAGAGTCAACTCAGGATAGATTTACAATAATGTTGAAAAATGGCCATGAATTTGCCAAAGAGCTAAGCGTCGGTCCAGCCTTAGGCAATACAGCATTCATAGTTATGGCAATCTGTGGAAAAATCGGCATAGTCACAGCATAATGGCATATGCAGAAGTGCAAAGTACAGGGTCTGAGGAATTGGGAAAGATTTGCTGGGGTCTAATTATGAGGGACTTTGTATGCTGTTCAAGGATCATGAACCCGATCTAGCATGTATGTGGCTAAGCTACTAAAGGGTGTTGTAAGAAGGAACAAGTGTTCAACTAATACTTTAGAAAGAACTTTGGTAATAGTGGGTGTTTCACTTCTTGTGGTGGTGAAGTTCGTAGGCCTGACTACAGACATAATACAATTAAATGACTAAGGTGCACATAACTTGTACTTAATAGTGTATTTTTATGGGATGGCCTTACTGAAAATGATGATGGACAAAACTATCTTCATGAGAGATTTGTAAACTTACTGCAGGATTCGTTTTTCACAGCGTAAATCTGATTTAATGTACTTTTGATAACTATTTCCTTTCTGATCATTGGACAGTTTTTTTCCTCTTGGGAAATTCTTCCTGTGCCCCTCATAAAACAGTCCTTGTGAACTAGAGGCAGGGACAAAAAACAAGGTATTGTGGGGCCGAAACATAGGCTTTGAAGAGAAGTGGTTAATTTTACAAAAATATATGAAGTAGAAAATTAATAGTTTGATTTGACAATGAAAAAATATTGTGGAAAATGTTTATAATAGGAATGAGAAAAAATTAAACTTGGGGACAGGATGAGGGAAAGAAGTAGACAAAAAAGAAATGTTGAAGGAAAAAGACCCCAACCCGTCTAGTCAGGGTGCTAAGCTGTCTGAAGGTCAGGGGATACCGAGGACGAAGCTCCACGTTCAGACACACAACAAATTATAACAGTGGGGATTTGTGTGTGTGTTTGGGGTGGGGATGTTAAGAGAAGGGTCAAGGGGGATCAGTTTATGTGTCATGTTTCAGTGCTTTTAAAGAGAATATGTTCATATTGCTTCTGTATTTAAAATCAATTTTAAAACATTCTATATCTTGGTCTGGGTGAGGGTTACATAATATCTACATATTAAATATTCATTGCACCATAAGAAGGATTTGTGTCCTTGCCTAGGTAAATGTTATACTTTAATATAGGAAAAACACTTAGTTTTTAAAAAGAAAAAGCCTTTTTTCTTGATTTGCAAGGCCTTACAGGGGTGTCCAACCTTGTGGCTTCTCTGTGCCACATTGGAAGAAGATTTGTCTTGGGCTATAAATGCTAATGAAAGCTAATGAGGAAAAAAAAAAAAAAAGAATGAAAACAGTGATATCTGCCACCAGAAATAAGCAAAAAAGTCCTCGTGTAATCTGCATGTGGCCTATGGGCCACAGGTTAGCCATCCCTGCTAAGAGCCTGAGCTTTCTTACACTTGAAGAACAGAATTAATACAAAAGAAATGAGACAAATTCTCTTATCCTAAGTTAAGGTTTTGTAGTGATTGAAAATTTACTTGTAAGATATTAATTCTTTTTTCCAGACTATTTTATACTATTATTTTTTCTGTATCTTTTGTGTAGATGCTTCCTTTTTGTATTGTGTTTTTTGAATTAAAGAATTCTTTATTATTGGCAACCGTCAAATAAGGGTCATTTTCCTAAATTTTGTATCTATGTAAAACCCTAGACAGTTTTCACAAAATTTTATTTCTAAATTAGTTGTACTTCATGCAAACCTGGTAAAATTAAACTTTTTTTTGGTGACTTTTATTTTAGCCTAATAAAGATGTTGTGGAACAAATGGAAAAATGGTAAGAGTTAATTTTTTTTTTTTTTTTGTTTTACATTTTGATGTCTCATTTTTACCAAATTTGAAGTAGAAGAATTAACTATGTGTGTAGTTCCTTAAAATTCTTTGTGCACTTCGTACTGGAAAGGAATGTGGCATGCTGCTGAGTATTTGGGTCACATTATTTGCAGTTCGTGGGCTTCAAGTGTGCCCATTACTTGTGCAGGCTGCATCTGCGCACGTCTCACTGGAACACGGTTCACGTTGGTAGCAAGCATCCTTAGGCTGTGGAAAAAAATCCTCAGATACTTTCAGAATTAAAAGTTTGTAAGAAACATTGGCGAAAGGAGTTAGTGTTTAATATTAAGGAATGGTATCATTTACCTTGAAAAATAGTTCATATTATTTAATGTATACTGTTATGTTTGTAATTTCAGCATTCAAGAAAAAGACGAGAAGTTAAAGACTGTAGAAGAATTACTTGAAACTGGACTTATTCAGGTGGCCACTAAAGAGGAGGAATTGAATGTAAAGCATTTTTATAGTTTTGTTTTCCTTGTGGTTATTCAATAAGTATGAAGGGTTTTCACTGTAATTTGTGGAAGATTTTTCCTATAGCTTTTAACTTTAATATTATTTACATTTTATATGTTTATATAATGTATTTTTATTAAAATTACGATTTTTTTTTTAAATATAAAAATGCATAATTATGGTATTCACTGCCTTCATGAGATAGATACCGTTGTTACCATTTGTATTAAATTATATGCTTCCCCACTTGCATCCCTTTCCCGGTTACATCCAAGTGATAACTAGCAGACTTTGTAATTTCATGAAGTGGTATTTGAGGCCAGAGAAAGAAGAGATTGAAGTTCTGTTTTATAGTTATTACCTTTAACTAACTTAATTAGGATAGGGTTGCTAAAACAAGTTCAAAGATGTATTTGAATTTGGAGAGTCATTGCTTAATCGACAAGTGCTACTCTGTATGTCTTGAGGGTGTGTGAATATAAACAGAAATATTTGTGGGTGTAAATGAATTAAAAATCCATTTGTATAGCTATAAAAGTTATAGAATTATAGAGATATGTAAAAAATGGGATTGGGGACCTTCCAGAGGGGAGAAAGTAGCAGGTAAAGAAAAATGAGAAGCAGTGTATTTCAAAGCTAAGTATATATTCAAAAAAAAAAAAACCATGTTGTGCTTATGTGTCTTTGAAAAAGGCAATAAGAACAGAAAATTCATCTCTGACGAAAGAAGTTCAAGAATTAAAGGCTAAGCACAATGATCAGGTAATATATATAGTAAATCCAACAACCATTCTTTTAAACAGTGAACAAATAAACCTGTTACCTAAAAGCATGCCAAACCTGTTTGTGGAGAATTTGTCAGTTATACTTCCAATCAGTTAGTGAGTTATGACTTCGTTATCAGTGATAGAGACTGTGCCAGTTGCTATGCAGATAGAATGTCATTGCTTCTTAATACAGTGATAAAAATATAAAGTGTACAAATATAAAGTGAGACTCTAAATAGTAAAAGAGGCTACCTAAACACTTATCTAATGATTTTTTCTTTGGCCTATACTTTATAAGTTGCCTTAAAGCCACTCATTTTCAAAGTGCTATTTATTTTCATTATTACGACATTTTAAAAAATCTCAAGAGAATTCCTGGGCTTGCTTTTCCCATTTGGATTTTAATGCAATGGAAAATTGATAATGTACTTTCCTATTTTGGACTCATTTATATTTTGAGCAAATTACTAACTAGTGTACTTTTATTGTTTCCAGGTTTCTTTTGCATCTTTAGTTGAAGAACTTAAGAAAGTGTGAGTAATAATATTACTGTAAACTGATCTTTCTCTTTTGATTCATTTCCTCAGTGCTTATAAATCAAGTTGATTGTTAACTTTAATTTTTCATTGATGGAATATGGGACTTTAGCAGTGCTTTCTCAAATTCAGTGTGATTTAAAAAAAATCAATTTCCAACCTATGGTGCATAATGCAAGGGCACATGTTGGATCTATTAGTATAGAGTATAAATGTCTTAACAGTAATTAAGTAAACGAGATGAGGTATATATTAAAAAAATCAGTTTCCATAACTGATTGCATTTATTTTCTTATAATAGCAAATTGTTCCTTTTCTGTTGCTGCAGTAGGAACTTTTTTTTTTCCTGCAGTAGGAACTTTTAAAGAACACGCTATATTGGATAGATCAATTCCTTGTATGTATCCTCCTTTTGTGGTGTCTATAAAGTTTGATGCAGTAACTGTGTATAAGTTCTGCCACAGCTTTCAGAGCTTAGGGAGTGCAATTGTTGATTATCTCTGGTGTTCTTCATGGTGCAAATCTTAGTCCCTGTGTACTTTTGAAGCACATCAGCAATTTCTTGTGTGTATAGGCTTCACCCATTTGGTAATTGCTGGTTAATTCTCCTTTAGGAAGAGCTTTATGGGAAGAGGTTGATTTGGACAGACTTTTCATGATTTGTTGCAGTCTTTATATCTTAGTTGGTAGATGCCACTAATTTCTATTCATGTTAACACTGCATTTCTTTACTTAAGGATCCATGAGAAAGATGGGAAGATCAGGTCTGTAGAAGAGCTTCTGGAAGCTGAACTTCTCAAAGTTGCTAATAAGGAGAAGACTATTCAGGTATTGGGAGAGAAAGAATTGTGCATTTTATGTTTGTTTATCCACTTTAGTTAATATCATTTAATTTCATGTGTTTGTCTGTGCATTGCATTTTATGTCAATTTCTATGTTTCCATTGTCCAATCTTGTCTGTTTTGTCATTGTCAAGGGTTTGAAACAGGAAATAGAGGCTCTAAAAGAAGAAATAGGAAATGTCCAGCTTGAAAAGGCTCAACAGGTAAAAATCCCAGAGCCATAGCATGACAGATTTATTAGTTTATGTGTTATTTATGAGCTATTTGATTTTTCTCTTGCCACCTAGAGAAATATTTTAGTTAGTAGTGTGCTGTAAGTATCAATGGGTTATGTGCTTTTTCTTGGCCAGTTTTAGAAAATATTCTTGATATTTTAATCTCTTTATCTTTTAAAAATGTTAACTGTTAATGGTTCTTTCTAGAAAGTTTTTTGTATTGTTTTGTATTAATTTTCCAACTTAAAACACAAAACACTTTGGTAAATTATTTTTAAGTCCCCCCCATTCCCTCCTTTAAAAAAAAAAAACTGCATGACTAAAATGTCTTCTTACAGAACACAAATCACTCAGCCTCTGCCTATAGAACAAAGTACAGGCTTTGTTGGGAAATTACAGAGGTAGAAGTAATTATTGAAAATAGATGGGTTTTGGTGAGTTTAATTTGATAAGTTTTTATTGAAAAAATGGTGAGATTGCATGGAAGAGATGATTCATTCATCTAACAGATTAATTCTATAACATATATTCTCAAAGCACCATTTGTCAAAATACCGTGGTAGTGATTAGAGAGAATGTGTTGAACGAGTGGGTATGATGGAAAGAGAACACTTTTCGAATATAGATTGAGAGTTCAGGAAAGTTTCCTCCTGATGAACTGATATCTAAGCCAAGATCTGAAGGGGCAATGAGAAGAGAGAGGGGGATCAGAGGTATTACTGGGTATGATTTTACAAAAAGAAAGAGACAGAGATTAAAGAAGGACAGTGTGGAATACCGTTGAGTGGTTGGCCTTGGAAGATTGGGTTGGAGAAGAGCACTGATATCCTAGGGAGGTATGTGGGGAGTTAGTTAATCTCATTTTTACAGTTAGAGAAGTATCACATTATTTAGACTTACTCATAACTGTCTGCCCTGTCTCCTCCCTTCCCCTTTATATTTTGTGTATTGCTTATTGGAGTCAAAAGAAGGTGAAATCAAAACACAGCTCATCATGGCATGAAGAATTCAGCTAGGGTCATTGTAATTTGAGGTGTACACATTTTGAAGTGTTTTATAATACAGCTTAAGGTAAATTGAAAGGGTTATGAATTGCTTTTTTTCTGCCCGTTGTATTTCAGTTATCTATTTCTTCTCAAGTTCAGGAGCTTCAAAACTTGTAAGTACCATTTCTTTCATTTTCATTTAATACCTCTTTTTTAACAACTTAAATGCAACTATAATGAAAATCATAGCTTCTTTTTATTTGATGTTAAGTAATATTTTAGAGAATAGCACATTATCTCTAAAGCCCTTGAGTTCTTAAGTTTTTCATTAGGCTTTAAACCTACAGAAGTTTTTTTTTTGGAAAGTAGATAAGAATGAGAAAGTCTTAGTTTTCATCATTTATAATCCCAATCAGGATTGGGGAACCTGTGGTCTTTTTGGTGCTTAGGTGCAGCCTTTTAACTGAGTTCAAATTTTACTTAACAAATCTTGTCATTATAGGGCACAGCAGAGAAAGATAAAGCTTTTCTTGCCTCCTGTGGTGCTTAAAAAAGAACAACCTCAAAATGAGAATATGCCACAGGTTTCCCATACTCTTCATTGATAGAATGGTTTTCTTTAATAACTTCCTGTGTCTTTTTGATCAGTTTGTCCTGTGAGTACTGCCTAAAGTACTCTTTTCTACTCTTTTTTTTTTAATAGTCATGTAAATTATATTTCTGATTAATTTATTGTCAGATTAAAAGGGAAGGAAGAACAGATGAATACCATGAAGGCTGTTTTAGAAGAGAAAGAAAAAGAGTTAACCAATGCAGGCAAATGGTTACAGGTGAGAAGTTAAAAACAAAAGTAAGGAACACCTTTTTTATGCTCCAATATCAATTCAGTTCACACCTATTGTTTTTAAGGATCTTCAAGAAGAAAATGAATCTTTGAAGGCTCATGTTCAGGAGGTAACACAACATAACTTGAATGAGGTATAGTATTAACAAATTTACCAATGTACTACAGAAAGAATGGGAAGTCTTTATTTAATGTACTAGAATTAAAGAGGATAATATGTTTGAGTTTTTGTCAGAAAACATTGTGCTTAATTTTGTTGTTAAAATAAGTTAACTTTTATTCCTGTGAAGTTTTATTTACCTGCTTGATTTGTCAACCTGAATCTAAAAGCATTTCCTTATCTTATTTTTTCCAATGAACTCTTAAGCTCACCCATAACCGTTTGACATATTAATCTATAATCCTTTAGAAAATAAATATTATGAAAATCAATAAAGAAAATTCATTCTGTTTTTGTTTTATAAATGGCCGGTTATCAAATTTACCACATATAATTAGGTTTTCATCTTATTGGTGGTTGATTCTATATACATGCTGTAATACCTGTTTTTTTTTATATTAGCATTAAAAATGTGAATCTGTGTCTTAGGCATGTTCTGCGTCTCGACTGGAAGAACTTGAGGTCGTGTAAGTAGAATTCTAAGTCAGCATTTTGAAGAAGGACTTCTCATTCTTTTCCAGAATGTGGTTGAATGTTATGATGGGTTTCTTCTAAATCATTATTAACTTTATTGTTAAGTAGGAATTATAGTCTAGAGGCAAATATGCTATGTCTCTGTTTAATATAATAAAATAGAACCTCTTCAAAAAGTGCTTTCATGTGCCAGAGACCTTATTCTTTTCAAATCTATTTTCTTGAATATTCTCTCTGTAAATGTAGACTGGCTTTAAATTCAGTTTTTTTTAAATTTGCAATTATTATAAAAACGTTAAATTTATTTCAAATTAAAATCACTTTATATTTGAAAGATTAATACCTCTAAATTAACCAGAAGATAATTTTAGCCATAATTTTGATAATGAGTGTTCAATCTTTCTATAGTACTAATTTACAGGGAAAACAGAATTTGTCCCATCAGTTATCCTGTGCTGAACAGTAAAAGTATTCATTCTAATCAGCATATAGGAGATGTCAGGTTTTTTGTGTATGTTTTTTTTTTTTTTTTGACACAGTCTCAAGCTGTCACCCTGGGTAGAGTGCAGTGGCGTCACAGCTCACAGCAACCTCAGACTCTTGGGCTTACGTGATTCTCTTGCCTCAGCCTCCCGAGTAGCTGGGGCTATAGGCGCCCATCATAACACCTGGCTGTTTGTTGTTGTAGTTGTCATTGTTGTTTTAGCCGGCCCGGGCTGGGTTTGAACCCGCCAACCCTGGTATATGTGGCTGGTGCCCTCCCCACTGAGCTACGCGTGCTGCCTGAGATGTCAGTTTTTGTAGATGTTCACCTTGGAACATTTTTCATTCTATAAAATCTGTTAAGTTCAGTCTACAGTGGGGAGGAAAGCTATCTATACCTCATCTTTTTGGATTTTTCCTTGATGTGATATCATTAATCTTTATTGATACTTGTTTTAAAGAAGTGCCCCGTGGAAACAATGTCTTTAAGATATGGGAAATACTTTTGAGATTATTTTCTTCATAGAAAAAAGACAGTGACTCCTGTCTTTGTCTTGTCTCCAAGATTGTTCATTTGCATGACTAATTATTTATTCTGTGCACATGTCCAGGTGCTCACCTCTCTTTGCTCAGAAAGCTTACAGACATATTTGTGACCAATTTATAGTAGGTGTATATAGATAATTTATGTAAGTTTAGGTTTGTTTCTGCCTTACGTTTCCCTTGACTTTTCTATTCTTTTTAAAATTAATATACTGCTTGTGGGAGCAGCTTTAGGTTTACAGAAAAAAATGAGAGAAAAATACTACTTCCATCTACTCCCCTATTTCCATCTACTAGGAGTTCCATCCACTCCCCTATTTCTCCTTTACTATTATCTTCCATCAGGTTGTTACACTTGCTATAGCTTATGAGCCAATAGCAGTATGTTGTTACTAACTAAAGTTCGTGGTCCCCTTGTAGGTTTTAACAGATGGATATGATGTGTGTGTCATATCATCCAGAATAGTTTTACTGCCCTAAACATCTCCTGTGCTCTACCTATTCATTTCTCCCTCCTCTTTTCCGCCTTCTTCCCCCCACACCCCTACTCCCGCCCCAATCCCTGGCAACTACTGATCTTACTATCCTCATAGTTTTGCTTTTTCTACAATGTCACAGTGGAATATAGCCCTTTTAGATTGGCTTGTTTCACTTAGTAATATGGCAGTGTGCCATTTTGTCACTTTTCTAGACCTATAAGCATCTGGAAATTCTTCCTGTAGTAAGGTGGATAAAAATAGTGTTCAAATCAGCAAGTACTTGAAACTGTGTTACGTACCTTCTGGCGCTGGGATTGCTGAAATGGGTAATGCGAGTTTCTGTCCTGAGGAAACAGTTAAACAGATCACCTTAGTTTTGTTTTCTTTTTTGTAGAGAGAGAGTCCCACTGTACAGCCCTCTGGTAGAGTGCCATGACTTCACACGGCTCACAGCAAGCTCTAACTCTTGGGCTTACGTGATTCTCTTGTCTCAGCCTCGCAAGCAGCTGGGACTACAGGCACCTGCCACAACACCTGCCTATTTTTTTGTTGCAGTTTGGCCAGGGCTGGGTTTGAACCTGACACCCTCGGCATATGGGGCCGGCATCCTACACACTGAGCCACAGGCACCACCCCAGATCACGTTAGTTTTGTTAACTGTTATGCTAGAAGTCTTTTGCTTAGGATGATAGGAGCAATTGGGATTCACTAGGGCTAGATAAAGTAAGATTTATATCTACACTGGATAGGGAAACTGATTAAATTATACATAGCATCTCTTTAGCGCAAGGGTTAGTTATATTATAACTTCCAAGGTCAGCAAATTATGGCTATGCTTCTTAGGAGCAAAACTCATTTCTTTTTAAGTGATAATTTCTATAATGAGTTGATAAAATATACTTTTACTTTCAACCTTTCAGAGTTTGTTTCTAGATAAAGCCATATTTGCTTAAGAACTGTTAAGTATGAAATAAACTATAACAGGGTGGCGCCTGTGGCTCAGTGAGTAGGGCGCCAGCCCCATATACCGAGGGTAGAGGGTTCAAACCCGGCCTCGGCCAAAACCGCAACCAAAAAATAGCCGGGCGTTGTGGCGGGCGCCTGTAGTCCCAGCTGCTCTGGAGGCTGAGGCAGGAGAATCGCTTAAGCCCAAGAGCTGGAGGTTGCTGTGAGCTGTGTGAGGCCACGGCACTCTACCGAGGGCCATAAAGTGAGACTCTGTCTCTACAAAAAAAAAAAAAAGTAATAAAAAAAAAAAAAAAAAAAGAAATAAACTATAACAATTTTAAGGTACACTTGACTTTGAGTTAAAATGATCCTGGAAATAATTTTTAAAACAAACATAACTTGGTGTACCAAGGGAAGAAAGCTGGCAGGTATTGTTGCTGCCATCTTTTTCCTTAGGAGTGACATTAGAGTCTGGTTTTCTTTTTTTAATGTACATTAGTGATTATAAAGTCTTTCTAAAAATTCTAGGTTGAAAGAAAAGGAAAATGAAATGAAGAGAGTAGAAGTTATGCTAAAAGAGAGGGAGAATGATCTTTCTAGCAAAACAAAGCTGTTACAGGTAAATATGATTACTTGAAATTATTGTGTGAATTATTGTTGTGGCATGTTTTAAAATTGTTGGTATATCTTTGGAGAAACTACCCATGCATAAAATGTATGTATGTGTATATACTTGTTTAGAATATATTATTGTTAACTGTACACTTTAGTGTTTTGCTTCCCTGTTCCTCACCAATTAACAGTGTTTTTTGAGAGCACTTTTCTGTCTTTAACTTTTAATCGCTTTATGGTATTATATGATTGTATCATCATGTATATAACCAATGCCAGTTGATGGATTGGATACCTAGATTATTTGATTGTTTTTCCTCTTACAAACAATACTACAGAGAATATCCTTGCACATCTATTTTGAATATTTTTTGCTAGTATATTTGTATTATAACTACCTAGCTGGGTCAGTGCTTATGTCAGGTTTTTTGGTTTGTTTCAAAGATACAAATAGTTTAAGTGAAAAGTCAGTATCATTTCACCCTCACGCAGTTAATATCTAAAGTACTTATAGCTCATTGATTTGAAGTGATAGCAGATCTGTAGGTGCCTACATTGTCTCTGATTAGTCTCATTCATATTCCATATTCAAGGCGTGGTTCCATCACAGTCCCTCTCCCTCCCCCTCCCAAGTAGGTTCATTTTTATCTTTGATAATGCTGATAAATTGCCCTTCAAAAGTGTTTGTACTGATTTAGACTCTTGTTAACTGAGGGCCTTTTCCCCTTCTTCCTTCTCAGTTCTGACAAGGACTTGATACTATACTTGAAAGATGGTAGGATTGTATTTAATTTGCATTTGATTATGAGAGAGGTTAAGCATTTTTCTTACATTTAAACCATTTGTATATGAATCGTTCTTTAATTTTCCTCATTTTTTTCTCTAGATGGACTTCTTACTGATTTATAAGATCCTTTTTTATATAGTAAGGGAAATTAGGCTTGTATCATTATGTGAGTGATTTAGTTTCCCCAGTTTTGCTTTTTCACTTTGTCTTTTTTACCCTTTTTTGAAAATTTAAAACTTTTATATACTCACATATATGTAATATCTTGAGTTTTAAGTCTTAGAAAGAAAAGTATCTTTCACTTTATGATCATAGAAATATTTTCTTCTAATTTATGTTTTTTGTTTAGATTTTTTATTTATATGTAATTTACTTCAGTAAGCTGTGAGGATAACGTTCTACTTTTTTTAAAAGAGAAGGCTAGCCTCATTATAAACTTAACCCATCATTACTGCATTGGCCTTCCCCGGGGAACAGTATCTGGAGATATTTTTGGTTGTGACAACTGGGGGAGAGGTACTGCTGGATTTAGTAGATAGAGGCATGGGTACCACTAAAGATTTTATAGTGCACAAGACAGTACCCACAATAAAGAACTATCTAGTCCCTAAAGTCAAAGTTGAGAAACCTTGCATTACTGATCTGAAGTTTCTCCCTGCACTAAATTCTTACAGGTATATGGGTCTAGTTCTGGTTCCTGTTTTGTTCCATTGAGACATGGCTACTGTCAGGCTAGTACTAAATATAATTACCCTAATTTCATAATAGGTTTTTATATAGGGCTTATTACACCCTTTTAAAATTATTATTAGAATTTTCCAGCTTGTGTGATTTTTTTTTTTTTTTCAAAAGTTTATATGGAAGGCTGGGAGCAGTGAGTGGCTTCTGTAGTCCTAGCACACTGGGAGGCCTAAAGGGGTAGATTGCTTGAGCTGAGGAGTTGGAGACCAGCCTGAGCAAGAGTGTGACCCTGTCTCTGAAAAATAGAAAAAAATTAGCCAGGTGTAGTCCCAGCTTCTCAGGAGGCTGAGGCAAGAGGACCTTTTGACCTCTTGAGTTTGATGTTGCTATGAGCTATGATGATGCCATGACCCAGGGTGACAGAGTGAGAAAGAAAGAAAAAGTTTATATGGAAAGTAAGAACCTTTAATTTTAGTTACTAAAATTAGTAGTTAAATTAGTTTGAGTACTCATCTTTAATTTTTATTTAAATAGGAGCTACAAGATGAAAACAAATTGTTTAAATCCCAAATTGAGCAACTTAAGCAACAGAACTACCAACAGGTAGGTGCTATTATTAGATATCTTGACTTTATGTGGTAAAAAATTATATAACCAGTGACAGAAAATATTTTGTCATTTTTGCATTTTCATTGAGAATAAAATATGTGTTTTATTTATAAGTTCATTAAATTTTCTAAGGTAAAATAATCTGCAATTTATAAAGCATACACAAATGATATTACTATCGGAATTCCAGCTATGTTTATATTTATGTTTTCTGATCCTTTAGAATGCCTTTCTCAGCAAGTCAGTTAAAATATTAAAGATATATGTGTACTCCATCTCTTCTCTCCCCAAGTAAACAATAATTGGAGAGAAGCTAACAATGTCATAAGAGATAGTCTACAACTATAGCTTTTCAAGGTATAATTCTGCTTGGTAAAAATAAAATAAAAATGATATTTTTTTCTTAAGCCAGGTTACTCAAAATATTTTTTAAAATTAATTTATCAACAACATGTGTGGATAATCTAGTAAATATATTTTGAGGGACAAAAGAATTAGTCTTTCTGTAAAGGAAGCATATAGTAATTAGGTTTAGGAGAGTGTAATCATCAAGCAAAAAGTACCATATGTTGGAAGGCTGTGTTTCTTTGCATATTATGTATAATCAGTTTTTTGTCATGTATGAAGAAATTTCCTAGTTTAAATTTCATTTGTGGTTTTTTTTTTTTTTTTACTTTCAAAAGCTTAACGTTTTTATGTAGTCAAATGAATTGTGCAGTATGAAAATTTAAGGTATCATCACAATGCTTTGCACATAGTAGGAAATTAGCAAACACTTGTTCAATAAAGAGTTTTAAGTTCAGGTGGTCCCCAGGTTATGATGACATAGGTTGTTCTTAAGTTGAATTAAGAACAATGTAAGTTGGAGTAGGTACATTTCCGTATTATGTGTAATAGCCTCTGTTTGTGTGAGTCATGTATCAGTCAGATGTTTATAACTTAGGGACTTAACTATTATAGACATAATTTATAAGTCTGAGCTGTAAGTTGGATGTTTATAACTTGGGGACTTACCTGTATGTAGTAATAATAGAAATTAGGTTTAGCATTCATTGCATGTACTTTTTCATTGATTTTAATAAAATTGACTGACATGAAATATATGGTACTTTTACCTTTGGTAATAATTTATATCTTAGAAGAACTTTAATTCTTATCATCCAGAAAGCTTTGTTCTGAAATAACATTTAACTCTTTTAATAGGCATCTTCTTTTTCTCCTCATGAAGAATTATTAAAAGTGTAAGTATTGATTGACTGTTTGGGAAGTGGCAGTTATTTTTATGTGCTAAACTGCTCTGAGATAAACAATTTGCTATATAGCAATTGCAGTAGCTACCTAATTTTTATGGTTTTATTTGGATATCTTGAACTGCAAGTCATTTTTTATAGTATTTAGATTTCTTTGAATATTTTGTTGTATAGTATTTAGATTTCTTTGAATATTTTGTTGAGGGAGATGTTTGGTTTCTTTTAGGCATTCAGGAAACATTGAATCAAACTATATTTTGAAGGCTTTACTAAATGTTCTTTAATTATTTCTGTTATCCTACTAAATCTTCTGGCTATTATTGTGGAATCAAATAATGCAAATTTTGATTTAGCGTCTACATTTTTAAAGAAAACTTATAATCTTTATGGTTGTCACTTTTAAGGAAACCGTTTTTTATTGGGACATTTTTCTTTTTTTTTGAAAGAAAACTGCAGTTTATTTACATCATAGGTATGAATAGGTATAGTTTTATATATATTTATCTGAGTATACAGGTATAATAAAAGGTGAGGTCCTTATTTTTTTGATATATCCTGATGATCACCTCTCATCTTGTAGCTTGTCCTTTTAACTCTCCTTATAACGAATTTTGATAAGTTACAATCTATCATTTGTTTTTCTTACTGGGACATTTTTCTTTTTTAGCCTGTAATTTCTCTAAGATGCTACGCTACATTTAAGATAATTTCAGATAAGTTAGCATGTTTCAACATGTTAACATTTCAACCACATTAAAGACATTAATAGGTCATCTAAATGTTCCTCCATGTTGGCATGCTTACAAGGTTATTTATTAGGTTGGAATTTTTTACTATTTAAAATTGAATTTTGAGTTTGTCTGTATATAGCAAGGATCAGCAGACATTTCTATAAGAGACCTGATAGTAAATATTTTAGATTTTGTGGAACAATAGGTCCATTGTGTATACATTTTAAAAAACAACCTCTTACTAAGTGTAAAAACAGCTCTTAGTTCAAGGGCTATACCAAATGGACTGTCAGGTATGCTCCAAGTCTAGTTTGTCAACCTGTTATGTGGAGTCTTATTCTTGGGAAAAGCTATTTGTGATTTAAGCCACTCTCAAGTATGATAGAATCCATTTGTGAATATTTGCCATTGCTTTCTCCAAGTAACTGGAGAAACCTGGTCCATTGGACAGCACCAGAAGGAAACATGAATCCTGAGATTGGTATGGTATGAAAATGGCAAGAAAACACATAGCTTAATTTAATATGGTAACTTTTATTGTGGCCTAGCCACTTAAAGACAAAATTGACTTTTGAATAAATAAATAGATACATAATATACATATATTTACATATATACAATGGACTGCTCTATTAGTTTCACTTCTCTGAAAATAGCTACTATACCGGATCAGGTGAAAATAAAAATAACTTCAACTATAGCAGTTCATATATTCATGAACTCTCTCTTAGGGGATGAGATTTCTCTTTTGCACAAACTTCAGCATGCCATATTGTGTGCAAACACTTATTTTAAAAATCATTTCTGAAAGTAATCATTTGTAAGATGGGCTTTCTCTGATGAACGGTAGCTAAAATACTAAGTTAATACACTTTCCAAAGCATCACTGCTTGGCATTTCTATTTTATGGTGACAAATGTTGAAAGATAAAGATCTAAGTTGTATTATTACTTTCCTAAAATCTTGTTGTATGTGTTCATATTTGTTCATATTCTGGTTTAGGATTTCAGAAAGAGAGAAAGAAGTAAATGGTCTCCGGAATGAGTTAGAGTCTTTGAAGGATGCAGTTGAACACCAGAGGAAGAAAAACAATGTAAGTAAATCTTTAAAGTGAAGCGTTCCTTTTTATTACTTCAACTTTGAAATAATGGTTCTGTAATGACAATTAAGGTTATGGGGGGGAGGGAAGCAGAAAGAGGGACGGAGGGAGGTGGGTGGGGCCTTGGTGTGTGTGACACTTTATGGGGGCAAGACATGATTGCAAGAGGGACTTTACCTAACAATTGCAATCAGTGTAACCTGGCTTATTGTACCCTCAATGAATCCCCAACAATAAAAAAAAAAAAAAAGAAATAATGGTTCAGGAATTTTTTTCCCCCCTTTAGAAACACTTTGACTTTAGAGTTCTTAATCTTCCTGAGAAAGTACTATTATTTTCTGTGTATAACTTTTGGGAGTTGTTATTGGAGAGCAGATTTTTCTTTTAATAAGCAAAAAAGACCAAATTCTTAAACTTAAAATACCATTTTAAACGTTGAAATGGTAATTATTGTGTCTTTAAGAAATAACTAAAATATGATTGACTTTTTGTTGGATGTTTATTTGGGAAAATAATTCTTCCAGCTTAGTATTTTAAAATCTTGTTTAGCTTTTTTGTAAAGTAAAAGTAATGCAAATATTCCAACCCAACATGCTTAGTAATTAAGTCTTTTCAAAGCTTTCTGGAACTTTCCTTTTCTGAGAAGTGGTTCAAATTTTGACAACTGTGCCAGAAGCCTTAGAACTTGAATACATTTATACTAAACCAGAATGAGATAGTGTTTCCAAAAATATAAATCTTGGCTCAGTGCCCATAGGTCAGTGAGTAGGGCGCCAGCCACATACACTGAAGGTGGTGGGTTCAGGCCTAGCCCAGGCCTGCTAAACACCAATGACAACTGCAACCAAAAAATAGCTGGGCATTGTGGCAGGCACCTATAGTCCCAGCTACTTGGGAGGCTGAGGCAAGAGAATCGCTTAAGCCCAAGACTTTGAGGTCGCTGGGAGCTGTGACACTGCAGCACTCTATCGAGGGCAACACAGTGAGACTCTGTCTCCCAAAAAAAAAAAAAAAATATATATATATATATATATAATCTTATTATTTCAGAAATATAAATATTTATACTGAATAGACAAGTGGTGAATTTCTTAAATTCTCTCTTACCAGAAGGTGACACTTATAAGTAGAATCTAAGCTTTCTTAGTAGAGAAGAAATTTTTGCACATGAAATATTAAGACTCGAGCAAGGCTAATGAAATGTAAGGGGGGTACTGACAATAAATGTTTTTTATTGTAAGTTAAGTTATTGCAAAGTTTGTGTTAAATTGCTAATTTAACAAGTTGGCGTTTTTTTGCACTCCTGAGTTTGTCAAAATTAGGTATGTAAATTGCCCTTTTTATGTTTGTGCAACATTACTAATAGTATTATTTAGATGCAAAAGTTGAGGTGAACTTGCTGGTAACACTGGTAACATCTTAACTGCTTTATGATCGGGATTCTGAGGTAAGGAGGGCATGGTAATGCCAGTCCAGTAAAGCAGCAGCCGCAAAAGCGCTGGGGGAGAGAGTCAGGACGCTGGAGGCTGCAGGCGGCAGCACCTCTGCATTCCATCTTTGCCATTTGTTCTGCCGCTTCTCTTGATGTGTCACGTGACAAAATTTCTTACTTAGGTGTGCTTTCCCTGTTTATAAAATGGGGGCAAATACCTCATGGGGTTGTTGTGAAGGTTGATGAGGATTCGTGAAACATCAAGTACATGTTTGGCAAATAATTAAACATTTAATAAATGGTAATTATTGCCTTTTTATTTTTCTTTGTTTTTATCTGTTTAGATTTCTAATTTGGAAGAAAGATTGAGATATAACAGTCTTTGTTTACTAATGAAATGTTAAAATCTAGATCTTTCAGAGCTCCATTTTTAATGACTTCTGGTTCTCCTCCAAGAGAATGTGTTTTGTGGCTTTCCAGCCTCCCTATTTGCCTTGATCAACTAGTTCAAACAGTGCATGTCAGGTTGTTACACAGCATACACATTTGACCATGCCATGAAAGGTAGAGAACACAGTGAGGAACTGTGGCATTCTTAGGTAGATTTGAAATGCGTTAATTTTATTAAAACATAAGTACAGCATAAGTTTTTACGCTGTGATGGAAAGTCCTGTGAGTGATACTGGGCCTTGTTTAAAAGTCATGTGTGTAGCTTTTTGCAATAACTTGTGTATTTGCTCTGCCTTGAATCCTCTAATGTTTGATATATCTGAAATCATGTTTGTAATCTCAGTTTGTTTACTTTTGATGCTTTCTTCTTTGTCGTGTGTACACTAATTATTTTAAAAGCTGGCATATTTGGTGTGTATACTAAAACATGGAAAGTGGGCATCTTTATTTTCTCATTCAAACTTCTAAACATTGCTTTTCATTTTTTTGCTAATGTGCATATTTTCCCATTGAAATACTTTTGCAGTAACCAGCATTTAAATGCAGTGCAAAAATACTGATGAAGTAAAAAGCAAAAATCTTTCAATAATGGAAAAACTGAAATCATTCTTTCTAAAAATGATTAGGACCTTCGGGAGAAAAACTGGGAAGCAATGGAAGCTTTGGCATCAACTGAAAAAATGCTGCAGGACAAAGTGGACAAGACTTCCAAGGTTGTAATGCTCACTCCTAGAACAGTCCGCTGAACAGAGAAAACCTGCAGCCTGTATTAAAATCAGACTGAAGCATTTAATTTTGCTGCAATTTAAATATAAAATCTCCTTACCATCCACATTTATCATCTCTATCATCCCTGCTTTTTTCATCTACTCCTTGAAGCTTTAATTTTGGGCATACTAATTTGTGGTGATTAGATAATCACCATTGTTTGGGCTTGTTGAGGACTACCTTAAGCTGAAGAGCCTTAGAAGACCTATGATAAGCACTTGTCAGACGGTGTGCACTGACTGGGTTGACTAAAAGAACTTTGATGGAAATCCTGAGCTAAAAAAAGTACAACTGGATTAACAAATATGTAGGATGTACCTAAGATACACAGTAAACTAGGCTTTTTTTTGTGGGCACACCAAGATGATTCAGATAAGATAGAAAAATGGTGAAAGTCTTAAGAAATACAGGAAAGGGATCAATTTTGGGTTTGTTGCTGGGGATGGTTCCTTGGGAGTGGTGGACTTACTGGATAATAATGATGCATGTGTTTTGTTTAGTATGAATTATTAGGATCAAAAGACAATTTTCTTGATCAGAGTATGTGAAACACTCCTAAAACATAATATCTATCTCTGTTTTCAAAACAATGAAGGACATTCTCCTTGAGCTCAAGTTGTTCTGTTGGGTATGAATTTTTTCTAATGAATTTTAATGGAGATGTTGTTTTTAAAGATTGAGAGAATAGAATGTCAGCCAGTTCAGTGAACTATTTGAAAATTCCTACCACCATAAATAAATGTGGAACAGAGGCATTGAGTTTTGCAGATGGGTAAATAAAGGAACCTATATGATTGATTTCAGCATTCTGAAAGTATTTTGTGTGCCAAGGTAATCTAATGAATTTTAAATACAAATCTTAGTGACATTTGAAGGACTTTGCTGTTGCCCTGGGTAGAGTGCCATGGCATCACAGCTCACCGCAACCTCCAACTCCTGGGCTCAAGCGATTCTCCTACCTCCACCTCTCAAGTAGCTGAGACTACAGGTGCCCACCACAATGCCCAGCTATTTTTTGGTTGCAGCTGTCATTGTTTGGTAGGCCCGGGCTGGATTTGAACCTGCCAGCTCAGGTGTATGTGGCTGGTGCCTTAGCCGCTTGAGCCACAGGCGTTAAGCCTGCAGAACTTTAAAATTACAAAATAGTTCTATAAATTTTTTTTATCAAGTATGTTAGTAGCTTTACTTTTAGTGTAATGGATTTATTTATGTTTTCCTTTATAATTAAATTTGAGATAGCTGGTAGATATTGGGACCACAGAAATTTAGGTCAGAGAAATAATCTAGGCTAGATAGAAAATTATTTTTTTAGTAATTAGTGATTGCAATTGTGCTGTCATTAATGCCGGCAGTGAGGGTTCTGGTATGGTTTTCCCTAAGACCTACCTTTTTGCTTTTGTTAGTGAGATCATGTATCTAAGAAGTGCTTATTCATGACATTCCTGCAAGAAGTTCATTCTTGCATATTATGATTCCTAAAGAAAATTAGAATTTATGTGTCTGCTGCCTTATCATATAGGTAAAGATTTACTGAGAATAGAATTCAGTCTTCTACATTTCAGTGGAATTTAGACAGTCCTTAGATAGCACAGGTGTAAAGTGATTACTCATTGACCCAGTGCCACAAATTGTGCTGTAAGGAGAAGGAACAATATAAAACACTTAGTGCTTTAGATGCTAGAAATAAGTAAAAGTCAACTCATCTAAAATGTGATAGAGGATGATGATATACTATCTTCCTAGTCTTATTTTTAATTATTTTATTTTTTAAATAGTAAATACCCTTTTAAGCTCCTATAAATAACAGGTTTGCTTTCATGACACTTTATATAGGGTGGCATAGAGTTTGTGCACAGTTTAAAATGGTTGACTATTTAAATTGTACATGGACTTTATGTCCACCGTGTACATTTCACTTAGATAAAGGTGGTTAGGGAATTACAGTAATGTGGTTTTCAGTGTTAGATTTTTTTCAGGTATTAAAGTGGAATGGAAATTGGTATCTGTGGCCAAACTACTATAACAAATGAAAACGTTGCAACTAAACTATTAGTACAGGAAGAAAGTAACTTTTCATCTTTGTGGTTCTTGATTACGAGTTAGACACTTCCTTTAGTTACTGTTTTTTTCCTTGGGAAGTTTTTAAAAGCTTTTGTTTCATAGTATCTCTTTTTCTAATTGATTTTCTTTAAAAATTACTCTAGCACTTCCTTGGTCAAACAATAGAAGTCACCTCTTAATGTCTCTGAAATCTAATTATTTTCATTGAATGAATATACCTTATTTTATGCAGTGAAATGTATTCCTGAAAATTAGTAGACTTTATTGAATTATTGAAAATTTAAAATTGCTGCCACCAATCCTTAATTAACAGATTTTTTTAATACATAGAACATTGAAATCTCTAGTTTTTTAATTGTGCAAATTTTAGATTTTCATGTGATGAGATTTTCTTAAATTAAAATATATTTGCCTTGAATCAGTAATAGATTTTAAAAGTCAGACCTATAACTCTGGAGGAAATATGGTTGAGATGTTGCTAGCTTGCTTGCCTTCTTGTCATTTGTTGAACTCTGAGTGTTGTTTTCAGATGATTTTCTTGGCCTGGCTTAGATATAATTTTTCATAGGTGTCATTTTTTATTTTGTGAAGATAGTTTGAATATTAGATTTGGGGGGTTTTGCATGTGATCAAGTCATTACCCTAATTTTGACAAACCATGGTTTTTAGCTTATGACTGATACATTAGACTGGAACTTAAAACTTAGCAAATTTTAACTTACGTTTTTATAACATGTCTTCAAATTTGTAGCTTACAGAGTCCATGTACAAGTGTCAGAATTAGTCTTCTTAATACTTGGCATTAATGATGTAATAAGACATCAGCTTTTCCTTTTTTTTGCATTCCTGTCACTCATCAAATTTTGATTGTCCTTTTTTACTTCATTTAGAGTAAATAGCTTCACTTAACCTTGAAGCTGGAATTGAAATTTGCATTGAAAATTGTCATTAATCTCATGACAATATAGTCCTAGTCCATGAATGATGCTGTTTTTTTTTTTTTTTTTTTAAGAGATTTACCAGCCAATAAACCTCAGTTGGATGCATCTGAGCAATGTTTTTTTTGTGTCTGTGTGTTTTGAATTATTCCTGGAGAAGCAAGTCACTTGATCTCCAGTGCCAAGGAGAATGTCTGCATTGTCAGTTACTGCTGAGATACGATTTGCTATTTAGGATGCTTTAGAGATTTTGCAGATTTTTTTTCTTCTGGAAGCATTTTGGTATCTTAAAATGGGAGATTTTAACATTTTTCAGTACTAAAATAATTTTTAAAACCTTTTCTTCCCTTTGAACTTAAAAGATCATATCCTTTTCTAAAAATTCTGTAATTGCATAAGTTTGATTTGATTCATCTTCTGCTGTAGGAAAGACAACAACATGTGGAAGCTGTTGAGTTGGAGGCTAAAGAAGTTCTCAAAAAGTTATTTCCTACAGTGTCTGTCCCTTCTAATTTGGTAAGACTAATTTATTATTTTTTAACAGCAGCATTTGCACCATGTGCTTGGTTTTAATAGTGTGCTAATTATAATCTTTCTCGTTATTAACCTAGCGTGCTTTTGAGACGTTAAGACCAATAACGTAGTTCAAGACTCATTTCTATTTATTTATCTGATACTTTTGTTGTATTCTATAAAAGTTACATATGAGATATACTGTTTAGGATTGTAAGCATCATATTTGTGTAAGAAATATTTCTAAAGTTTAATAAAACCAGTACTATAATGTTCTTAATGGCTTTTTCAAAATAGAACTGAATTTTGAGAAATTACTTCTTAGTTTTACCAACATTTTTTAAAATGTGTTTGATGCTATGAACTAGCCTTTTTACATTTAAAAACTCAGTGTTGACCGTATATTAATTTCTTTTTTGTTTTTATTTCAAGTTTATATGAGGGCACAAATGATTAGATTACAATTTTTGCTTTTGTTAGGTGAAGTCCCTGTGGTAGTTGGGTGCCGCACCCAAGAGGTGTGCCCATTTCCTCATTTCTTTTTTTTTTTTTAGAGACAGAGTCTCACTTTATGGCCCTCGGTAGAGTGCCGTGGCCTCACACAGCTCACAGCAACCTCCAGCTCCTGGGCTTAAGCGATTCTCTTGCCTCAGCCTCCCGAGTAGCTGAGACTACAGGTACCCGCCACAACACCTGGCTATTTTTTTGTTGCAGTTTGGCCGGGGCTGGGTTTGAACCCGCCACCCTCAGTATATGGGGCTGGCGCCTTACTGACTGAGCCACAGGCGCCGCCCCATTTCCTCATTTCTTAAAGCCAGAGTCTTGCAGTTAATGTTGAATATCTTGCTTTACTTTAGGTCATACATGTTCTAAGTGGGAGAGAGAATTTACTTTGGATCAGAGAATTAATACATTAAGTATTCAAGGGTGGAGAAAGTTGATGAGAGTGCATGTGAATTTCCTAAAATAAAGTGTAGTTCTTTTTTTATTCTAATGAAAAACTTCACTTCAAAAGCAGAGAGATTAGCACAATGAAGCCCAGTGTACCCACTATCTTAACTTTATCAGATATCAGGACATGGCTGACATCAGTATATAAACAAGCTTGTTTTACTTCCTATCCTGCATTTACCTATATTATTTTGAAGGAACTCTGATGTTTGAGCATTTCATCTGTAACTATGTTGGTACTTATTTCTAAAGGATGAGCATCTCTTTAAGAAATACTATTATTACATTAAATACTATATATTACATCTTTAATTTTGTACATCTGGTCTGCTTGCATTTTTCCAGTTGTAATATAACTTGTCTTATATTTTAATTAAAAAATAACTTATTCTAGTTGCTTTTAATCAGGACCCAAATAAAGTCAATATGTGACTGGTTTACCTAAGCTGTCCCTGAGGTATTTTTATTTCATTTATTATGTAATAAATCTGGTGGTCTCCTGTGCACTTTACCACAATTTGGATTTAGTTGACTGCATCTTTGTGGTGTCAGCATGCTCCTATATCTTTTGAGTATCCCATAAATTCCTAGTCAGTAGAGTCCTGATCAGATTCAGGTTTGGTACTTTGAGGGTGGGGTAGAGTGAGGGCAAGCTTACTTCATGAGGAGGTACTGTGCACTTTGTCAGGAGATCTGTAATGTCTGCTTGTCTTACTTTGGCCCCTTGGAGCTTATTCAGGCTGGTTACCAAGTCCTTTGGATACAGTGTGGCTAACCTGTGAGAGCGTCTATGTTTTGTGGTATGACAGAATGGTTCTCATTGATCAGGCACAATTCCTGCTCCTTGCTTGGGATCAGCTCTCTCCAAGGAACTCCAGCTCCTCTGGGTTTGAGTGCTGGGGGTGGTGTGAATAAACTTAATGGCTGGTTCCATGTGTAGTAGTGAGTGGCTTGCTCTCCTAGATTATATATATATATATCTACATATAGTCTACATTTAAGGAAGGAGAGACGGTTGTTTTGTTTTCCATTATAATTATTGAGAATACATTCAAGTTTGATCTGTTTAGTAGGTCTTTATCACTTTGAGTTGAACTGATGAAATATCTTGCACTGGGTAAACATAAACTGCTTTTGTTGAACTTGAGAGAAGGGGTTGTGTTAAAATATTTCATGTTTTTTCCTTTGTGGCCATAATCTATTTTTGTTTCTACTCTATATTTTATTAATGGTAATAAGATTTGGGGATGTTTTTATTTAGCAGTACTTTTTGAGCCATGAGTTAATGACTAATAATTTCCCTTCTTCAAAGATTGTGTGGGATTACCAGCAGTAAAATTTTTTTAATGTAACAAATTTATTCTTTAAAAAAATTTTAGTTTTATTTTTCAAATTGACAATTGTATATATAAGATACAAGGCAGCAATCCCCAACCTTTTTTGCATCAGGTATTGATTTCATGAAAGACGATCTTTCCACACAGTTGGGGAAGGGTGGATTTGATATGAGCCTGCGAGCGGCTGATTTATTTTGGTCTCTGTGCAGTCAGATTCTCTGCTGCTGCTGCCCAGCACTGGCATCACCACCTCAGCTCTACCTCGTATCGTCAGGGTGATTTTTTTTTTTTTTCAGAGTTTAAAGTTTAGCACTAGCACACAGCCTAGATCCCATGCACAGTTTACATACAGTAGGGTTCCTGCTCCTGTGAGAATCTAATGCCTCTGATCTGATAGGAGGCTGAGCTCAGGAGGTGATGCAAATAACAGAAAGTGGCTGTAAGTACAGGAGAAGCTTCAATCGCTTCCTCATTCAACTCACTGGGCCCCTTAACCTCTGGCTGTTCGGCTGTTTTCCTAACAGTCCACAGACCAGTACTGGCTCTCAGCACAGGGTTGGGGATGCAAACATTAGATGCATTGTGATATTTCAGTGTACTGTGTAGTGATCAGATCAGAGTAGTTAGCATATTGAACAAACTCATTCTTTGTGGTAACACTACTTGCCCTCAGTCACCAAATCTTTCTGACACAGTAAATACAGTCGAACCTCCATAGTTCACCAAATCTTTCTGACACTATAAATACAATAGAACCTCCATAGTTGACTACCTCCTTAAGTTGACCTAATTTTTAATTTTCATAGACCGGACTTGCACCAGATGTATGTATCAGTACAGTAGGCTTAGTTTTTTTTTTCTTGGCCACCTCCACATATTGACTAGTTTGTTACAGAACCATACACAGGTTCTGTTGTATGTGTAACGAACATTACATGCTCTGTGACTCATGGCTTATTATCCATAAGATGTAGATAATATTTGCCCTTTATTCATGTAACTGTTGAAAATTGAGTATTTCTGCATGTCTATATTTAAGAAATACATTAAACTTTGTATAGTATTTTAGGTTTTTAAAGATATGGAGGATAATAAATAATGCAAGAAGCTTCATTAATGTTAAGATAAATTAACATGACAAATGGATATAAAGGTTTTATACATGAAATGAATTTTTTTTTACTGTTTGCCATTGCTTAGCAGATCTAAACTGTATGACGTAGAGGGAGACTTACAAACTTTAAGCAACTCAATCACTGTTTTATCTGATTTTAATTTATGTTGGGTCCCCATATTTGGAGCTATTACGCAGAATTTTAGTAGGATATGTTTAGTCTTGGTTTAGATTTGTAATGTCAGAATGTTAATTGGAGACTTTTTAAAAAACTAATTTGGTATTAAAGGTATTATACTATGGAGTGATTTCAGCATCTACTTTTTTGTTCTTATTTGATAGTTTATCATAGATAACCCTGATTCCACTCTTTAAATGAAACTTTATATTATAGCAGTTATTAGAAATTTTATAAGTGACTTTCCCCTAAATTGTACTAAACCAAAGACTTACAAAGAATAAGAAGAAATTTGGTTTTAACTAATTAGTACCTAATATTCTCAGAGTTTAAAGTTTAGATAAACATGTATAATTTAGAATATTTAATCTAAAATTGAGTAATTGCTAAACCTGGAATACATGCATTATTTACATCAGCTAGCATAAATTTTTAGTCAGCATAAATTTTTTGGATTGAAACAAGTATTTGTGTATACTTACCATTTTTCATGATTTTAAAAAGTGCTTCATAATATATATTTCTTAATTTGAACAAAATATTTTCAGAATCCCTGGAGTATGTTCAGCGACCTTGAAATCCTTCAAATATAACATCTTCAGTTGAAATTTCATTTTATAAATTCAAAATATGTCATTTTTGAGAACTATTTTAGCTGGAAAAGTGGGGGGAGTTGTTTCTTTCTTTCTTTTTTTTTTTTTAAACACAGGCGCTTTTGCTTGGGCTAGTGTGTGCAGTGGCATGATCATAGCTATGGCGACCTTGAACTCCTGGGTCAAGCAGTCCTCCTGCCTCTGATCCCAAGTGGCTGGGCCTATAGGTGCTTGCCATCATAGCTGACTAACTTTCCAGTTTCTTGTAAGGAGGGAGTCTTGCTATATTACTCAGGCTGGTCTCAAGTTCCTGGGCTCCGGAGATCCTCCTGTATTAGCTTCTGGAAGTACTAGGACCATAGAGATATGCTACTGCACATGGCCTGAAAAAAAATGTTTGAAAGATTACTCATTCTGGATTTTCTGTGTTTTAAGGATTGAGTTCATTGGCCTTAAAGCTAGTAAGTTGTAGAAGCATATTTAAGCCCAGTTTTCTACCTGAAACTCCAAAATTGATTTGCAGATATTTTTGATCAGGATATTATTTTGATGGTAGCACAAAATAGGTATATTTTTAGTATTTATTTTCAAGTCTGGGCTATATTCAACTTTTGTAAGAGTTATGTTAGTCTTCAAAATTTGTAGTCGGGTGGTGTTTATGTAGGTTTCTTTCTTTCATAATTGTCTAATTTGGTCATTTTAAATGTTTAATTTATTTCATTTAGATATTTTTTTTTTCATTTAGATATTTTTTAAAAATTGATTTTGACTTTTCACCCCCACAGAGTTACAGTGAATGGTTGCATGGATTTGAAAAGAAGGCAAGAGAATGTGTGGCTGGAACTTCAGGTTCAGAGGAGGTTGAGGTTAGTTCAAGAAGTGAATGGTTTATATTTTAAACCTGGGCAAGACAAAGCATGTATTATTAGTGGAATAGTGATTATTTGAGAAAGTGTTAAGGGGATTTCGTTTTGTGTAAATTTTGGTGGAAATAATGTAAGTCTTCTTGCATTTGATTTGTGTACAAAAATGCCATTTCTTTAACTGTGTGTCTTACTTGTTTCTTAAACTGAATACTTAATTATCCTTTACTTCTTAGCTTAGGTTTAAAAAGTAAAGATCACTTGAGATAGGTGGGTAGAATCTCACTGGTTTACTGTGGCATCCCCAAATACATCCTTAGAGGTATTCAGAAACTGGGTTGGTTTTTTATTCTTAGCCACTAAAATTGGAGGGTATTATTATTACTGTTTTCTTGTATCTTATGTGGCATGAATAAAATTCCCCATACCTGTGTGTTTAGCATAGGCCTTGTGACCTTAACTCCACATGTGGATCTGCTCTGATTTTTACCACCTGGCTGAAGAGGAGCAAGCATTTATTATAAAATTGTTTAATATGTTTTGTAGTAAGCAGACTTGTTCTACTAGTAAAAACAAATGACCAAAAAGGTTACTGAACTTCATTGCTACTTAGAAAGGTTGAAAGATAGTGTTTTATTATAAAATAGTTAGAAAGCATTTATCATAGTACAGCACTAACTGCTGAAACAAGTTTGAACCATACAACTGTCTGATAAAATTACAGAATTTCTCTTTCATTCTTTGTAGGTTCTAGAGCACAAGTTGAAAGAAGCTGATGAAATGCACACGTTGTTACAGCTCGAGTGTGAAAAATACAAATCTGTCCTTGCAGAAACAGTAGGAAATGATTTTTAATCTACATTTGTATTTTATTTTTAAATCATTAACATTCCTTCTTTGCCTAAATAGTTTGTATTCTCATTAGAACGTGAATTTTTCAAAGCAGCTATACTTTTGTCTGTAGGAAGGAATTTTACAGAAGCTACAGAGAAGTGTGGAACAAGAAGAAAATAAATGGAAAGTTAAGGTCGATGAATCACAAAAGACTATTAAACAGGTATTTACTGAGGAAAACCTTAGAGCAGTGGTTCAGAATCCAGCTACGGAATCTGAAGTATGGCGGGAGTGTAGAGGCAGCAATGTTTGTTTTAATGAGCCCTTTAAGGGCCCACTTGGGTGACGCCCACCCAAGTTTGAAAAATAACTGGTTTTTAGAGTATGACTAAAGGGTAATGAGATAGAATGTAAAATGCTAGTTATAGAACTACTAGGTAATAACATCTGGTGAAGAATTCTGGGTTCAAAATTAGTTATATGCTCCTTAATTCATAAGTGGATTAATATGTATACCATGAATACTTACTATTCAGCTATAAGAAAGATGAATTAATTAATACCTTTTGCAACAATCTGGATAGAACTAGAGACCATTCTTTGAAGAAAAACACCACATGTACTGACTATTAAATTGGAACTGACTGGTGAGCAGAGACGGAAGTAAAACTCAGTGGAAATCATGCAGCGGGGGAGGGTGTACAGAGGAGAGGCAGAAACCTACTTAATGGTTGCAGTGAACACTGGGTGACGGGCACACCCATAGCTGGGACTCAAGCATTACAAAAGTGATTCATGTACCTTAAAACATTTGTACCCCCTTAATAGTTTGAAATTTAATAAAATTAGTTATAAAATATTGGTATTTAACTCAAGCTATAGAATTTAAGAAAACGTTTTAAGTCATTCTTCTGTTCATGGCACATGAGAGCTACTGTGCAACCTTAATTTTTCTCCCGTTTCTTGGGTGTGGTACAGAGTGCCATCTCTTATTTTCTTGAGCCAACATGTGCAGAATTTAGAGATGCTAATGGTACTCTGTGTTAATGCATTTGGGTGTTAAATACAACAGATTTTCTGTTCATTGCTAATAAAAAATTAAGCACTTTTAGATGGGCCCACTGTAGTAGGTTTTCACCACAATTTAAGTGATGTTAAATGAGACTCTTATTTAGGGTCTTTTTAAAATTCAGTGTGGCTTTAAATAAGATGCATTTCAAAATTTCTGAAGTGTCTTTTAATTGATTATTCTACAAGGTAGAGACCTATCTTCTTGGTGATTTACTTAGTCATATAATTGTTTCACATTTCAGATGCAGTCATCATTTATATCTTCAGAACAAGAGCTAGAGCAATTAAGAAGAGAAAATAAAGATATTGAAAATGTATGTTATTTGATCATTTGACTTGCAACCTGTGGAGTCATCTTTAGCTTTAATAATTGTCTGAAGATCTTTAAGATTTTTTCTAATGATAATAGTTGTGCTTTTAGGCTGGGCATGGTGGCTCACACCTGTAATCCTATCACTTTAGGAGGCCAAGGCAGGTGGACCACTTGAGCTCAGGAGTTCAAGATCAGCCTGAGCAAGAGTGAGACCCTGTCTCTACTTAAAAAAAAAAAAAAGAAGAAGAAAGAAAAAATAGAAAAACTGGCAGGTACCTGTAGTCCCAGTTTTTTGGGAGGCTGGGGCAAGAGGATTACTCGAACCCAGGAGTTTGAGGTTACTGTGAGCTATGATACCACAAGTACTCTACTCTAAATACCAGCAATTAAAAATTGCTACAGCACAGGATTAGATCTTTTAAAAATACCAGAATCAAGACAAAACAAAACAAAAATAGTTAGGCTTTTAATATCTTGAGTGGTGTTTGAGTTGGTCTTGTTTTATATTGTTAAATGTCATGACTTCTTGCTGTGGGGAAACATCATAAAAGAAAGTCTTAAATGTGTTAACTTTTCCTTCTTGTATTACTAGCTAAGAAAAGAACGAGAACATTTGGAGATGGAACTAGAGAAGGCAGAAATCGAACGATCTACCTATGTTATGGAAGTCAGAGAGGTACTTACAACAGAATTTTTTAAAACTTGGCGTCTCAATTCAAATTAAGTTTATAACAGTGATATTTCAGTTTAAGTTGTTTGTGGCAGAGCTTCCAAGTAGCATACAAAACATGGGATATCTTAAGGAGATCAATCTTAAACTCTAAACTTCATTGCAGCTGAAAGATCTGTTGACTGAATTGCAGAAAAAACTTGATGATTCATATTCTGAAGCAGTAAGACAGAATGAAGAGCTAAATTTGGTAAGAAGCTTGTCCTCCACTGTGTATCAAGTAGGCTGTGAAAGCACTTGTGTTGACATGTGGAGAAACCATCCAAACTTTTTTTTCCTTGCTAACATCTTTAGCTTGGCATTTTTGTAAGTTTCAGATAATCCTCATATTCTGATGACTCCAAAGATGATCTTCTTTCCTGATGCCTATGATCCTTCTTTTCTTAGCTTCTAACAATGGCATGTTTGGCTTCCAAATCTTTTTCAAAATTTTTCATGTTTTATAAAACCAATTTCTCAAGCAGCACTATTTTCAATGAGTAAAGAAACAACACAAAGATTGGCTGAGTTACGACGATTCTCTTCACAGACTATCTGGGTTAACTGGGCCTCTTAGTATCTAACTTGGGAGTTATTGAAGGTTAAAGATACACAGTCTTCCTTTCATTCAAGGATAATAATCTAATCAAGCTTCTAATTTTTAATGGGTATTTCTATAAATTAAAAATATCAAACTTGTAAAATTCCTTATTATCAACATGTTACTAAGAGCACAGATTTTGAGATAACTGAAGTTAGCTAAATGTCTTAAGACTTGCAGTACCCTGTGTTTTAATTCTTAGATTTTTTAGACACGTACAGTGTGACAAACTTAGCTATTAGATAGGGATGCTATCTTCTCTGTGTCAATCATATCTAACTGTGAATTAAAAATTGCTACAGCACAGGATTAGATCTTTTAAAAATACCAGAATAAGCTCTCAAAAGATTAACATTACAGTAAATTTTCTCCTTACCCAAAGTTAACTGTGCTCAGCTTGGAATTTTCTCATTAGCACTGCTGTATGTGCTAAAGAGAACTTCTTAATTCATTCCTTTGTGGTTGATCTTCTATGCTATGGCAGTGCTTTATGGGAATCCGTTGTCAGAGTAGGGCTCTGTGAAATAGAGGTTCAGTGTTCCTCATCCAAAATGCTTAGAACCAGAAAAGTTTTAGATTTTTTTATATTTTGGAATATTTGCATTATATGTTCAGTGGTTCAGCATTCTTTATCTGAAAATTTGAGGTCAGAAATGCTCCAATGAACATTTCCTTTGAGCATCATGTCAGCACTTAAAAAGTTTTAGATTTTTGGATTTCCAATTTTCCCATTAGGGATGTTTAATCTGTGCACACAGAACCCTAGACACATTCACACACACATCCCCTACACCTCTCTTTATTTCTTTTAAAACCAGGTTTATTAATGTCTTACTTTAAGTGAACTCATTTCCACTGCAGTGTAAGACTAGTTTTATTCATGTGGTTGCTATACATTACACAGATTAGGATGATTATAAGCCTTGGCTGCAAGCCCTTACCCTTTGTTTTTAAAAAATCATTTTGAACTAGTTGTTGTGGATTTTTCTTTTTAACTTTTGTGCTCAGTCGCCAACTCCACAGTAACATCAGACGTTAAGGATTGTGATTGCATCTCCATTCGGCCTGATGCTCTTTGTATTTCTTGCCCTTCTGCTTCTGTCAAGAGACCATTTTGAATGGCGTTTGCTTTTTTTATTTTGATCTTGAATTTGGAATCTTTATTTTAGTTTTTGCTCAGGAAAGATAACTTGTTGGCCACATTTTAAGATAGAATAATTTTGTTTGCTTTATCTATACTTGGTGTTCTTGAGTAAAAGGTTAATTTCTCTGACATAGAGTATTAAAAGTCAGTTAAGAGAAGCAAAAATGATTTGCATATTTAAATGGAATTCTCCTGATAAATTTTGCAAGTGGAGTGTCCCCCATTAATTCTCCCTCCAATTTTAGATGTTACTGTCTTATATTTTCCCCTTTTGGGTCTGCAGAGCTGTTTGGAGAGTTATGCCTATGAGTGGGAAGCAGAACTAATTTGTTGAATGTATAATAAGAGAGTTATTTTTTTGGCAATACACCTCATTTCCCTTGTTCACACTTAATCTGACCAGTTTTCAAGAGAAGAGGCTTTGTGTTTTGGCACTAGAGTTTCATGGAATTTCATAACTGTTCTAAACAAGTTGTTTATTGAGAAGTATATCTTAAAACATTTTTTATTGGTGTATTTTAGGCCAGTGTAGTCTTGCACTGCTCTCTTTAGTGAAATTTTAAATAATGGTGAACATAAAGTTTTTGGAGTTTTTATTTTACTGGATTTGTATCTTTCATTTAATGTCTTTCAAAATATTACATAGTTGACTCTTTTTAATTGACGTGTATAGATGAAGAAAGCCTTTAAAAACAAGTGGATAAAGTATCTGTTTGCCTTTAAATTTGGAATAATTTCAGTAACTACTGTATATAAACAGGAATACTTTTAAATGGCACTTTACTGGAATTTGATGGCTTTGTTTTTGTGCATGTAGTATTCCACCCTGAACTCTAGTTCCTTTCTGTGGCTTTTTGGGAAGCCCCACTGCTCAGCTCTTCTGTACATCAGGACCAGTGTGTTGGCTGACCTGCTGTGCATCATTGACTGTTAGCGGTGTTGTTTATTCTTTAGTCCTAGAGGTAGCAGCATAATGAAAGAAGAATGCAAATTGAGCTAATAACGGTGTTCCTTTATTTTTATAGTTGAAGACACAGTTAAATGAAACACGCACAAAACTTAGAACTGAACAAAGTGAAAGACAGAAGGTAGCTGGTGATTTGCATAAGGTAACGACATTGCTTGCCCCTAGAGCTGCAGTATCACAGAGGCTGTGTTGTGCCTTGGTTTTTAAGCAAACGCACTGCTATTTCTGGATTTATTCTTTTGAATTGTTATAGTAACTTGTTTATAAATTTAAGTGTTTGTTTCAAAGTTTGGAACTAAATTTTTTGGTTTGTTTTTCCATGATTCTTAATTCACTTTATTATTTCATCACATTTATATTATTGTTTTATAAATTACAAAGTAAGATTTTTAAATTTAAGTAGAGTTACTCATAGTTACTCATTAAAATTTGGTTATATCCATACAGTTTTTAAATTGGGATTTGACTGTGTAGTCATTTACAAAGTACATTTTTATTGGTCTTTTGTATAAAACTAAAATCTAATAGATGTATAAATTTCTGGGTTTCAGACATTTCTCTTCATTTATTTCTTTGTACAAGTACATTTTCCTGATCTCATATGCAAATGGATGGTTTTCAGGATTACATTTCTTACTTCTTTGCATTAGTTTGACAGATTAAATATAATTCCTCTCTTGAAATTTTTAGTAAAATTCACATATGCTTATATCAGAGCTGCGTTAGAGCTGTGGTAGTGTTTATAGGAGATATGCCCATTAGCAAAACCAGTAACTTTTAGGGGATTGTGGGAACTGGGGGTATATGCACATCTTAAACTTTGATAGTTTTTGTAAATTGAATCCCAGAAATTCAATAGTGATTTATATTTCTCTTAACATGGTATCAGAGTACCTATTTGCTGTACCCTCACTAATACTGAGTACTATTGAGCATTTTAATAATTGGCATTCTAATAGATTTTTAAAGGTATGTGGTATCTCATTTTAAAAATAGGGTTCTTTCTAAAAAATGAATAGAAATGTTTTTATTGATTCTGCATGTTTATAACTTACTATTATTGTTACATGGAAGTCTAGGGATCCAGAACTGCTATATTTTCTTATAGATAAAATATGAACTTAGGAAGTTTGTTGTTGAACCCAAACTTCAGTAAGATAAGGCACTTTAAGGTTGAGCAGTCAGTTTACTTTGATACATGATTTTAATTTTTGACTTCTATATTTATCAGAATATAAAACATACAGTTTTAGCCTAGCAATGTAGTTTCTGAGAAAGTATTTTAAAGATGTTAAACAGGTGCTCAAAGATATGCCATGATATTTATGGTCATTAAAATAGCAGTGATAGGTGACATAACTGCCCCATATCTGTGTGACAGAAGTACTGTGCAGCACTCCATTGAAAGGGCACACGAATATTTATTGGCTAAAAAAAGTTAACAAAATACTTTGTAAAACAGGCAGATATGAAACAGCATGTACACTAAAACCCACTTACATAAAATTTTCGGCCAGTTTTTCCAAGTGCATACTATGCATAGAGAGGGAGCTGAACTAGGGCTCAAAAATACCTTTGTGGCCACATGTGGTCTTTGTCAACTATTCTTTATTTCTTTAACATTGCCATTTTAAAAAGTAAAACCGTTCTTATCTGTGAGCTATATAAAACAGACTGTGGGCCAGATTTGGCTAACTCCTAATCTAGTTTAATACTAACCTAAATATCAGCTATTGTTATCTCTGTTATTAATTTCCTCATATGGCTTCTATATGGTTTTGAACTTTTAAGACAGCAAGTAATTTTATAATCTTCATCTGGAGCAGTGCTTCTTAACCTTCCTAATGCCGCGATGTATTTTCATTGGGTCGCAACCCACAGGTTGAGAACTGCTGATCTAGAGGGATGAAGCTATTATCATTTTTGGAAAATAACTTTATATTGTATTTCGGGAGGAACTTACCTTATACAAAACATGTAACAAAATCACTCCTTTTGTGTGTGTTTATTTCTTGGTTGTATTATTTAGTAGTTATATTGCTTTCCTTCCAGGCCCAACAGTCACTAGATCTTATCCAGTCAAAAATAGTAAAAGCTGCTGGAGACACGACTGTTATTGAGAATAGTGATGTTTCCTCAGAAACAGTATGTATTTTCTTTAACCCTAAACTGTGAAGAACAGTGTGTAAGATCCTCCTCTGACTAGGAAATGGTGCTTCCATCAGTTCTGCTGCGCTCTGCACTAAAGATAATCTTTTCTTCAAAATGTCCCGTCTCTAAAAGGCAGTGTTTCGTTGATGTTTATTTCCACTTCAGCTTAGTGAGGCATCATACTAATACTAAGGTTGTGTGGAGAGAGTTGTGGTGTACTGCTAAGTGTGTGGGTTTTCCAGCTGGACTGCCTGTGTTTGAACTATGGCCCTGCCGCTTAGTAGCCATCCAGCTGGGCAGATTCCTGAGCCATTCTGTGCTTTGGTTGCCCTGAATATAATCTGTAGAAGGTGGTGGTAATTGTACCTGTCTATCTTGTAGGGCTATTGAAAGGAATAAATTAGTTAATATATGAGATACTTATATTAAAAAGTAGTGGGTAGCAGGGGTGCTTGACACTTAGTAATAGCTTGATATATGTTAATGACTATTTTTACTTTTGAATGTGCTTTCCTTTTCTGGGCAAGTTTTTTTTTTTTAATCTGAAAGGAAAAATTTATTTCTGATATTCATAGATTTTTTTTTTTTCCTCTGTGGCCAAGTGACAACATTTACAACACAGTTTTCTTTGGTGCCAACTGGTTCATACTGCTTGTTAACCAACAGTATGTCTGTGTGGTTTTTGCTATTGTTAATTTTCATGTTGTTCCTATTTATTTTTGTTTGTATTTTCTGATTTTGGTTGCAAATTCCTTTTCTTACGTACAAAGTTTTCCATCACTTCCCTCTTCTTTGCAGGAGTCTTCTGAGAAGGAGACAATGTCTGTCAGTCTAAACCAGACCGTAACACAGCTACAGCAGTTGCTTCAGGCAGTAAACCAACAGCTGACGAAGGAGAAAGAACACTACCAGAGCTTGGGTAAGGGCACCTGAAGTATTGCTGTCTAGTCATGGGCAATTGACATAGTGTGTCTATATATGAATATAAGGTGTATTTATTATATTTGATTTCACTATAGGAGGTATTTCCTATTTCTCTCTCTCTCAGAACTTCCAGATGACAAACTTTAGCTTTCTTGGATTTTTATTTCCGTGTTGTGTGTATTTTAAAAGCCTTGTAGCTTAGAGGGGGAAAAACCTTTACCTTTGCCTAATTTGATCTTTTAATCAGACGGTCTTGTAAATTGGCTACTCGGGTTTTGTTTATTGCCATAATCCCTGCAATTGGGCTGTTAGTTCTGATCTTAGTTGAAAGAAAATTTTCCCTTTCTTCCTCCTTCCTTCCCTCCCAAAATAAAGTGACTAAATGTTTTAGTAAGGTAAGACTGCTGAATTGAAAGTCGAATCATCATGATTTCTTTGAATTGGAAGCTGGGTTTTATTTGAGTTTGCTTTTATCGTAGGAAATGTAACAAATTCCTTCTTTAACTCTTGAAATGGAAAGTTTTACTTGAGGGTAAATAAACCCGTCTTTAACCAAGTCATTTTGAGCTTTTATTGCCTGTATTACCTTGGAAAGCTCAGATTTGATAGCATTTTAAAATGATGTGTATTCCAAGCAGTGAATGTGATTTTTTTTTTTTTAAACCTGTGTTTTGCTTATTATATGAATGACTCAAGTCATACTGCCTGTGGTAATTGGAATATTCAGGTATACGTGGAAATAGATTTATTATTTATTTATGTATTTGGAGCTATTTGCTCTAAAATTATCATGGTGTCCTGGAGACCCAAAGGGGCAACTGATCATTGGATTGTCCCTTTTAAAACCCACAGGTAAGACTGATGGCTATACAAAGACCTCAGGAATAGGGTAGGTGTCCTGGCCAAGTTGAGATAGACTTCAGTTTGATGTTACGGGGACCTTTTGTGGAAGGAATTATTCACTTTCATAAAATAATTGTCCTCTGGTCTGCCTATTCTGCTCTTTAAAATGCTAACTCAGCTTAGTTAACCTCTAAAAAGACTGTCGGATAATAAATCCAGCTCTTTTTTTAAACATAGCACAGCAAAAGTAATTATATGTCATGGGATAATAAACCCAGCTCTTTTTTTAAACATAGCACAGCAAAAGTAATTACATGTCATCGTAATGATTTACCTTTGGAAAGCTAATCTCTTCCAATTTCCTAGTGTCAAGCTTCGGCACATTTTCCCACTTCCCAACTTAGGAAATAATCTTGCTTCCTGCTTCATGAGGAAACTTCTCCATCTCTCCCTCCCATGACTTCAGCCTTCCTCTCTTTATAGAGGTTCTTCTGTTCAGTCTTGAAAATGTGTCTTATTTCAACCTTGCTTGTCCTTCAGGTTGTTACTGTAATTTTTTAGTGTACTATTTGAAAGTATCTACTTTCTTGCTGTTATTTCTTTATCCACTCTAGAATGGTTTCACTTCCTGCCATTCTAGTGAAATCATTTTTGCTAAAATCATTAATGATTGCCTAATTCCTAGATCTATTAATAATACATGCTTTTCTTTGGCATCTACAATAGTAAAAGTAGCTATGAAATATGATAAATACACTAAAGTTAGTCAATAGGCCTTTGTGTTACAAGGAAAGAGCTTCATTTCTAGAGAGCTTAAATAATTACAAGATTATCTATTACCCTTTGCTTTTAGACCTGTCTCTCTCCAGCATCCAACATTTATGGTCCTTATTGACACTGACAGTGCCTTCTTATGTGTATATCCATTTCTCGCGGTTCTTTTATACCCCTCAATGTTGGTATTAGCATTGTTTTTGCTCATTGTGTTTTCTACATGTAGGCACTGCTGGATGTGCATAAGGGGAAAGCTGTTTTTAAAAATGATTAAAGAAATAATTTAAATACTGTGTATCAGGATTTTCTAAAATTTTCTAAATCCTGATACACAGTATTAACATTTTTAAATTTTCACAATAAATATTTTTTGAAATCACATTCACAATCATTTCTCATCATAAAATTAGCAAAAATTAAAAGAAACAGAATATATAAACTTGCTGAGGATATTTTAAGGTAAACATTCTCATTCACTAATGCTGTAAATTTAAATGAGACCAAACTTTCTTGAAAGCAATTTGGCAAAATGTATCAAGAGTTCAAAACATTACTTCCATTTGTCTCAATTTTACAAATATACAGCAAAAAAATGTGCCTCCAAATCAAAGTGTTAGTGGTAATAGTTATTTCTGGGTGATGGGAGAATAGGTAGTTTTTATTTTAGAACTAAACCATTTTCAGCACTTCAGCTTATTTATAGAGAATTTTAATAAAACAATATAATATTGAGTGGAAATGCCACATTTTATAAAGAATATAATAATATCAACTAATTATGTATCATATATATGTATTTATATGTATATGAGTAAATATGTAACTGTTCACGGAATACATAGCTCTGTATGCTAAGGCCTGAACTGAAGAACTAGTGAGCCATGTCTAAAACCATACTTTTCCATGTGTTGGCATTATTGAAAATATAAATTACACATTATTTTTAATTGCTGATTTTATTTACTTTTTAAGTTTTGCCACAGAGCTTATATTGCTTTATATGTGTGTGTGTATATATATTTTTTATTTCGGATTAAAATGAGGGTACATATGATTGGATTATGCTGTTTGCATTTGTAAGGTAAAGTCAGAGTTGTATTTGAGTCCTTCATCCAGAAAGTTGCCAGATACGCCTATATTATACCCGTTAGGTGGGAACTGTTCTCCTACCCCACTTCTTTAATTCTATTTTGTTTTTCCTCATTTGGGCCTGTAGTTGTTGATCTCCTAGTTTTAGCTTAGTACTGGGTACGTGCTTTTTCATTCTTGAGATGACTTAGGAGAATGTTCTTCAACTCCGTGCAGGTTAATATAAATGATGCAAAGTCTCTGTCTTTGTGTGGCTGAATGGTGCTCCATGCTGTACATATCACACCGTTTATTAGTCCATTCAGGGGTCGATGGGCACTTGGGTTGTTCCCACATCCTTGCAATTGTGCATGGAGTTGTTACAAACATTTGAGTGCCACTGTCCTTATGGTAAAAGGATTTTTTTCCCCTTCTGGATAGATACCTAGTAATGGGATCGTGGGATCAAATGAGAAGTTTACTTTTACCTCTTTGAGGATTCTCCATACTTTCTTTCCAAAAAGATTGCTAGAGTGTGCTCCCAGCAACAGTGAAAACTGTTCCCCTTCTCTCTTCACCCGTGTCAGCATCTGCAGCTTTGAAACTTTATGATGTAGGCTATTCTCACTGGGGTTAGGTGACATCTTGAGGTGGTTCTTAGGCATTTCTCTGATGACTAGAGACAATGAGCATTTTTTATGTGCTTGTTGGCTATTTGTCTGTCTTCTTGGGATAAGATTTTATTCATGTTTGTTTGCTCTTGTTGATTTGCTTCAGTTCTCTTCATATTCTGTCACTAGCCCTTTGTCTGATTTGTAACATTCTAGTGTCTTCTCCCATTCTGAAGGTTGTCTGTTTACTTTGTTGACTGTATCCTTTGCTGTGCAGAAGCTTTTTAACTTGATCAGGTCTCATTTATTTATTTTTGTTGTTGCTCCAGTTGCCAGTGGGGTCTTCCTCATAAATTCTTGCCCACGGTTAATACTATTAAGAGTTTTTGCCACACTTTCCTCTAGGGTTCTTATTGTTTCTTATCTTAGATTTAAATGTTTTATCCAGCATGAATCAATTTTTGTTAGTGGTAAGAGGTGTGAGTCCAGTTTCAGTCTTCTACATGTGGCCAACCAGTTCTCTCAGCACTGTTTATTGAATAGGGATTCTTTTCCCCAGTGTATGTTTTTGTTTGCTTTATCAAAGATCAGATGGTGATATTTCATCTCTAGGTTCTCTGTTTTGTTCCAGAGATCTGTGTCTCTGTTTTTGTGCTAGTACCATGCTATTTTTATAACTGTGGACTGATAACCTGAAGTCTGGTAATGTGATATTTGCAGATTTGTTTTTATTTTGTAGAATTGCGTTGGTTATTTGGGGTCTTTCTGGTTCCATATAAAACAAAGAACGGTTTTTTCTAGTTCCTCAAAGCATGACCTTTGTGTTTTCATGGGGATTGCATTAAATCTGTAGATCACCTTAGGTAGTATAGACATTTTAACTTCGATTCTTCCCAGACACGAGCATGGTATATTCTTGTGTTAATGTCTTCTGTTATTTCTTTTCTCAGAATTTCATTAGTTCTCTTTGTAGAGGTCTTTCACATTTTTTGTTAAGTATATTCCAAGGTATTGTGTTTTCTTTGAAGCCTATTGAGAAGGGTATTGTGACTTTGATGTAGTTCTCAGCTTGCCTGCTGTTGGTATATATGAAGGCTACTGGTTTGTGGACATTGATTTTATATATTGAGACGATACTGTATTTTTTTTATGGCTTCCAGGAGTGGTTGAGTCCTGGGATTTTCTAAGTATAAGATCATATCATCAGGGAAGAGTGAGAGACTTTGACCTATTTTGTCTCCTTTTGGATACCCTTGATGTCCTTCTCTTGCCTGATTGCATTGGCTAGGACTTTCAGCGCTGTGTTGATTAGTAGTAGTGATAGTAGACATCCTTGTCTGGTCCTAGTTCCAAGTAGAAATGCTGTCATTTTTACTCCAGTCAGTATGATACTGGCTTATGGGTTTGTCATAGATAGCTTTAATCAGTTCAAGAAACGTTCTATGTCTGTTTTCTTAAGTGTTCATATCAGAAAAGGATGCTGAATTGTAAAATGCTTTTTCTGCATCTGTTGAGAGGATCATATGTTAATTTGTTTTTGCTTCTGTTTATGTGGTAAATTACATTTCTGGATTTGCATAATTTGGGCTAGCCTTGAATTCCTGGGATAAATCCCACCTGGTTGTGATGTTTTTTTTTTTTAATAATGTAGCTGTATTCTGTTGGAATTTTACTGAATATTTTTGTACCAATATTCACTAATTAAATTGGTCTGTAATTTTCTATTTTTGTTGAGTCTTTTCCTGGTTTGGGATTCAGGGTGATATTTGCTTCATAAAAGGAATTGGGAAGCTTCTTTCCTTCTCAGTGTTTTGGAATAGGTTCTGCGCTATAGGCACAGTCTCTTTGAAGGTTTGCTTGAATGCTGATGTGAAACAGTCTGGCCAGGATATTTTTCACTGGAAGCTTTTTTATTGTTGGCAGTTTCAGTGCTTGATACTGGTCTATTCAAGAGTTCTATTTCTTCTTGGTTAAGTCTAGGGATATTGTGTGATTTCAGATATTGGTTCATTTCCTCCATGGTTTCTAATTTCTGGGCATAAGAGTTTTTTGTATTATTTATTGATGATTTTTTGTATCTCTATGTTATCTGTTATTTCCCCCTTTTCATTTCTGATTTGAGGTTATTAGGGATCTTTTCTGTTTCTAGTTAGTCTGGCTCAGGGCTTATCAATTTTATTTATCTTTTTAGAGAACCAACTTTTTCTTCTGAATAGTTCTTTTGTTCTTGATTTCATTTAATTCTGATCTACTTTTGGTTATTTCTTCTAGGTTTGGGATTGGCTTGCTCTGCTTTTTCCAGTTTCTTGAGATGATTCATTAGATTGCTGATTTGCACTCTGGTTTTTGGATGTGGACATTTGGAGTGATATATTTTGCTCTTAAGACTACTTTTGCAATATCCCACACAAAGGTTTTGATAGCTTGTAGCTTCTTGTTGTTTTGTTCAAGGAATATAATGATTTTTTCTTATATCTCCTTCTGTCAGCAAAAGGTTTAGTTTCTATGACTTTAAAGGTTTCTCTTTGAGGTTGATTTCCAGTTTTATTTGTGGTCCATAAAGATAAAATGTGTAATTTATGTTCTTTTAAATTTGTTGAGTTTTGGTTTGTGTTGTATGAAATGATCAGTTTTGGAGAATGATCTATGAGCTGTCGAGAAGAATGTATACTCCGTAGTATTGGTGTAAAATGTTGCATGGATATATCTGTTAAGCCCATTTGTTCGATAGTCATGTTTAAGTCTGTTGTTTCTTTGTTTAGTTTCTGCTTGGAAGGCCTGTCCAGTTCAGTTGGTGGGTTGTGAAGTCCCCAGTTTTTTTTTTTTTTTTTTTTTTTTGAGACAGAGTATCAAGCTGTCGCACTGAGTAGGGTGCTATGGTGTCACAGCTCACAGCAACCTCCAAACTCCTGGGCTCAAACAGTTCTCTTGCCTCAGCTTTCCACGTATCTGGGACTATAGGCACCTGCCACAGCGCGTGGCTATTTTTTGGTTGTAGTTGTCATTGTTGTTTGGCGGGCCTAGGCTGGATTCAAACCTGCCAGCTCCAGTGTATGTGGCCGGTGCCCTAGCCACTTGAGGTATAGGTGCCGAGCCGAAGTCCCCAGTATTATGGTGTCGTAGGATATCACATGGTTTAGACCAAATAGGTTCCATTTTATAAATCTGGGAGGCTTTAAGTTGGGTGCATAAATATTTAGAATTGAAATGTCTTCTTGTATCATTCCCTTGACCAGTGTATAGTGTCCTCCTTTGTCTTTCTTTACATTTATTGCTTTAAAGCCAATTGTATCACCAAATAGTATTGTGACTCCCACTTTCTTTTAATTTTCATTTGCCTGAAATATTGTTTTCCAACCCTTCACTCTGATTCTTGTTTTGTTCTTGGAGGTTAGATGTGTTTCTTGAAGACAACGTATGTGTGGCTCATGTTTTTTATCTGTCAGCCAGCCTATGCCTCTTCTGGTGAAATTCAGGCCATTCGTGGTTTTTGAGAAAATAGGTAACGAGGGTGGATTTCTGTTTATTTTGTTGCATGGTGGACTGTTGCCTTGGGCCATCGTGAAAGCTAAGCTTTGGCTAGGTGTCTTATTTTGTTGGTAGTCCATTGTATTGGTCCATGTAAAGTATTGGTCTTAATACTTGCTGCAGAGCTGGTTTTGTATTGGCAAATTTCCTCAGTGTTTTTTGTCAGTAAAAGATTTGATTTCTCCATCAAATATGAAACTTAGTTTAGCAGGGTATAGAATCCTAGGTTGGAAGTTGTCTAGTTGTCTTTTTTCTTACAGGATCAAATGTGGGAGCCCACTCTCTTCTGGTTTGAAAGTTTCTGCTGAAAAGTCTGCTGTCAGTTTTGCCCTTGTAGCCCAGCTGTTGTTTAAGGCCTGACCTGCTTTTAGAATTTTCTCTTTCATTTTGTCTTTGACCAAGTTAATTACAATGTGTCTAGAAGCTGCTTTGTTTGAATTGAGTCATTCTAGAGTTCTGTAGCCATCTAGTATCTGTGTGCCGGAGTCTCTGGCAGTGCTTGGGAAATTTTCCACTGTAATTAGTAAATTCTTTGTTGTCAAGGAAAAAGAAAAAGTAAAAAGTGGAAGAAGAAACAATAAAATTTTTAAAAATAAAAATTAAGGTTAAAATTGACTATAATTATTAAAATTGTCTTTGTCTTAAGAATGAAATAGAATGGAAAAATAGGGGAAAAAATAATAAAATAATAAAAAGGGTCCATAGGTGGTACTTCTAGGATTACAAATAACAAGCTGAATTTGTTTTTTTGGTGGAGGAGGAGAATTACCTTGTCAGCTTGACGTTCGGGGGTGGGGAATGGAGAGTTTGGGGACAGGCCCAGGCCTGAGCTTCCATGGAGAGGCTGAGGCTGGGCATTGGCTACAGACCTGTCCTGTGGGTGGTTGGGATTTCATTAGCAGGTAGGCGTGCTAGTGCCTTCACAGGAGCGGGGATGGGCTCAGTGATCTAAACTGGATCTGGACCCATGGTGCTGGGGGGTTGGAGGTGGGGCCATTCTGCCTACTACAAAGCAGTGTCCTGTGGGCGGAGGCCAGGCTGCACTGTGGCCTGGCCAGGGCTTTGGGCCTGCGGGAAGCTGTGCCCTGGCCTGACTTTGGAACACACCCCACACCAGTCCCCTCCCACCACCTCGCCCTGTGAGAGAGGTGCCCCAGCCTGGCCCAGGCCACTGGTCTCAGGAAGACTGTGTGAGCCCGGCAGTAGAGGGAGGCCCCTCCTGGCTTGTCGGTGTCCCAGGGCCCCTCCCTGGCCAGGCCAGCTGGCACCTGCTCTGCTGCTGACTCCCCTTACTTCCTCCTTCCGCCCCTCCCACTCTTGTGAGGGGGTCTAACAGGCAGTGCCTGCAGGGCCTCTCCAGCTGGTGTCTCCTCTGCAGTATTAGTATTTCTCAGTGCTGTCTGGGTAGACCTATTTAGCTTTTTATATTTTTAATTTGTAGAAACCTGAACCTTTCTTATTCTTTTGGAAATCTTTGCCATTTTCTTATTTGCCCCTTCCTCTTCATCACAGAAAGTGGGGTGGGCTGCTGCCATCCTTCCTCTTTCTTTGGGGGATTGATTGACATGATTGGCAATACTGGTGTTTTATAGGACACTGTTCCTAGGTAACTGCTTTCTTTAATGTTTCACATTTGCTTTGTTTCTAAGTGTATTTCTGACCCTATCAGAAAACTGCATTCTCCTGCATTTCCCTACCTCAGAGCCAGTTTGAGGAGTCCAGTGAGGGAGGAGGGCAATTTTATCAGCTGCCACTAGGCAAGTGTGCCTGTGCCTCTGAAGTTCATTTAATCTGGCACTTATTTAATCTCACAGTAGTCCCGGGCATTATGGTAGGTAGGTGTTAATGCTGTTACTACTCCTGTTTAACGAGAGGTTCTTTTGTTTGCCCAGGTCACGTGGCTCGTGGTAGCTGGGTGAGTGGGGATTTAAATCAAGGTGGTCTGGTTAGGGCAGTGCCTGTGCCTCAGTGGGTAGGGTGCCAGCCCCATATACCGATGGTGGTGGGCTCAAACCCGGCCCCAGCCAAACTGCAGCCAAAAAAAGTGGGGGAGGGTGTCTGGGTCCAGGGCTTGTGCTTTCCTTAAGTTCATCAGGGATTTTCTTTCCCTTACTTCAGGCTTCTGTACCTTGATTTCCTTTGTCATGGTTTCCTTTTCTCCTCATTCTGTGTAATGCCTTGCTCATAGCCTCTTCCAAGTTTCTTCAGTCAATTCTGACTTTTTCCTAAATCTTAGTTTGTCAGAAGTGAATTGTAGAGACTGACAGTGTTACCTGAAAAAGTTGAGATGAGGGTGTGTGTGTGTGTGTGTGTGTGCGCATGCATGTGCACTAATGTTCCAGATCGTTTTATTTCCGTACCTAACACTTGACTTTCATATGGATCAGGTTTTCATTTTGTGTCATGGGTTGAGTTTAACATACCCGTGGGCTATCCAGACTTGCTGATCTACTGTTAATCTTGTTTTAACCAGAGAAAACCATAGCTAGTGATAACTTTGCTTTTTTAACTGTTTCTTTTCCTCTCACCTTTTTATTTTGAAAAATTTCACATGTTAAGTTGAAATAACACTTAACTCACCTGCTTCATCGCTTTCTATATGTCATTACATATTTTCTTGATGTTAAAGGTTTTTAACAGTAAGTTCCAGTCAGTATGCCTCTCTTGAGAACAAGGTGTTATCTTACTGTATGCATACCACCATCATTACATCCAAAATATTAAAACAATGGTTCTGCAATATCCAATATTAAACCTATACATAGATTCCCCAATAGTACCCAAAATAGACTTTTAGATTTAATAGCTATACCCATATAGGCTTTTAGCTACTTTTGACAAAGCAGGATCCACATCAGAATTTACATGCTATGTTTGGTTAACTCCTTTGGGTCTAATGACTTTTGAAGTATAATTTCTTTAGTGATCTTACCTGGTTTGGAAAACTTCATATGACCTTAGAAAATCTGTATCTGACATTTATTCATGGGTGGAGAGTTATAAATTTCTCTTTCCAGTGCTACTCACTCACCTTAGCTTTAATTCTCTTGAGTAGGACTTATAAAAAATGAATACCTAATGTTATTCTCTTAAATGTTTTCTAATAAGATTTGGCTCACATTTTACAGTATCCACCTAAAATCTTGTTTTTTTCTGAATTCTGAGTGTTTTCTCTTGTTTTGATTACCGTTTGTATGACCTGCTCTGAGCCTAGTTGTGAAAGCATCACGCAAGAGCAAATGGAATATGTACCTGCAGCATTTGACACATGTCTTCTGGTGCCTTTTATTGCTTTGTTTTAAAATGGGTTTCTTTCTTTCTGATCTTTTACAGAGTGAAGTAATTGGAAAATGTTCATTCGAGGATGAAAAAGGCATTGTATTATATTTTGCCAAATTAAAGCCTTATTTATGTTTTCACCCTTTCTACTTTGTCAGAAACACTGAACAGAGTTTTGTCTTTTCTAATCCTTGTTAGACTACTGATTTAAAGAGATAAAAACTAAAAAAAAAAAAAAAAAGCCAACTCTGTAGACATCTTCAGAGTTTAGTTTTATAATAAAAACTTTGAATAATTAGACCTTTACATTCCTGAAAATAAACATGTAATCTTTTATCTTATTTTGCTCAATAAAATTGTTCAGAAGATCAAAGTGGTAACAACAATGTAAAATTTAACATTTTAATACTGAAGTTGTACACTGTTTTACTTAACATTTTGGGGAGTAATTTGCTCTGACTTCAACTCAAGAAAACACTTTTTGTTGCTAATGTAATCCGTTTTTGTAATGATGTCAGCAAATAAAAGGATGCTTATTATTCGAACTTGACTTACCCTAATTTTCATTGAGCTTTCATAGATTTCATTATCACTACAGATGATAATTTAGAACATGGTTTTTAATTGCAGCTATGTAATAAGATAGGTTGTATTGCTTGTGTAACCTTTCTAGCTGAAGCTCCTGGTCTTCTCTGGTTCTGTGCTATGTAAACGCTCTGGGTTAAACAAAGGGCAGGGCAAACATCGAGGGCAGTGGGCCCATGGAATGGGTTCATGGAAGACAGTTTTTCCATGAACTGGAGGCAGGGGGAGGAGCACAGGACGGGTGGGTGGTGATGCGAGTGATGGGGGCAGTTAACGCACAGACAGAGCTTCACTTGCTTGCTGTCCCTCACTTCTTGCTGTGCTGCCAAGTTTCTGATAGGCCACAGACAGAACTTTTTGGCACCAGGAACTGCTTTTAGGGAAGACAATTTTTTCACAGATGGGAGGTGAGGCAACACTACTGTTTGGTATGGCCTGATTCAGAGTTTCAGACTTAACCACCCACCCCTGAGGCAGAGGAGTACTCTCTTTTGTGTTTACTGTTACTTTTTTTTTTTTTTTTAATAATTATGTTACATAGTAATAATTTAGATTGAATATATTTGGGCATGTAGATAATTGATATGAAAAGTAGTATCAGAATAGGCATCAGAAAAATAGCAACTCATCTTACACATAGTAAGTAAAAAATAATTATTCTGTCTGATCATTTAAGTGTTACAAAGCCCGAGAATGTTAAACACTGAACAAATTAGGTACTATCCCCCATAATAAAATTTTGCTTGGAAATAATTCTTTAAAAAAATATTTCAAGGTATAAATCACCCATGTATTAAACACGAGTCTTTCACATTATACAAAGAATTTAAACAAATATATCAGTTACAGTTTAGTGGTTCTTAAATGGCTGTCAGATAGCTTCAAGGACCACACACAGTTTCCACCAGTCGGGCCTTTCCTGGGGGTTAGCACTTGCTCCCAGTCACTTGTTGGCGCCTTCAGAAGTGCAGCTTTCCAACTTAGCTTTAAATGGTGAATACCACTGAAGTTTTAGTCTTAACCCATTTATGCTGGAGGTTGAAATTTATGTGTTTTTTTTGCATGAAATTCATGTATGTCACCCACAAATATTCAAGCAACAAGAATTTGAAGAGAAAAAAATTTTATTACATGTCATTGTTGAATTAGGTGATGGTCCAAAAAATGAAACACTAGGCAAAACCACTGCTATGTTGTACATAATGTATAAAATTAAGATTCTTGTCTCTGGAGGTGGTGACAACTGCTATTCAGTGTGATATTCAACAGAACACTTCACATGTAAAGCATTGTCACATTTTTCACATTGAGAAGTGGTGAAAAACGGCACACAGTGTTTGCTTTCCCTATTATACTATCCTGTGATTCATGCACCATAACGTGAGTCAATGTTACACTTCTGAGAAGGTCTTCTTCTTCAGCTAAGCCTGGGGAGATGACTGGGGGTCTCCAGATAATGGCATACCACATGTTAACAAAAGTTCAGAAAATGCACTGGTTTCTCATGATTTATTTTATGCAATTGCCAAACATTTTGTAAGACCAACATGAAACAGAACAAAAGAGGGCTTGAATTCCCTTTCCTCTTCCAGATTGATGCCTGATACTTAGCAATGTCTTGAGTTCTGTCTGTGCCTCCCATGAAATGGTTATACACTCTGGTCTTTTTAAGACACAGGAGATCCAATACCATCTGCAGGCAACTTTGCCTTTGCCATCAATTCGGTGATTGAACGTGCCTTGTTCTTGTTTCTTCAGAGCCACGTGTGATTCCAGTGGACTTCTGTCAGTGCGATCTTTTCTCACTACCTGTTGCCTGGTGTCCCATTGAACTAAGCTTATCAAGAAGTACAATACTGGCAAAAAGTTATTGAATACAAAGTGGTATTGTCCAGGGTGTGCCTCTGTAAGTGCCTCACTAAACTGAAGGTCGAGTGATGCACTGACACCACGTTACTCATGTCTAGTGTTTGGGGTTTTACCCTGATATGGCTGAAACCAGCTAATGTAGCCTAGATGTGCTGCATCACACCAAAACTTACAGCCACACTGAATGGGCTTTTCTCTAATAAATTGTACCCGTGATGACCAAATACAAACTGATACTGTTCTTCAACTTTTCTGCATTCATCAAAGCTGAAATGTGTTTCATTTGGAAAAAATTTCACAGATCTCTCATTGAGTGTGTTTATAAGAGGTCACAACTTGGAAAACTCATCCATGGGGTAGTTATGTACTTCACTCAAAAGGTGCCGTGCACCCCTGCGTTGTGCCCATTCGGTGGGAGCACAACCCCTCCCTGGTTTCTTCTCCCCTTAACTTGAATTGAAATGAGTTTTCTGCTAAGTGGGAATGAATTAGATCATCTACTGGCTTCGTATTAGTATTGAATACTTTGGATACTTACTTTTCCATTCTTGTGACACTTTACTGAGAAGAATGTGTGTCAACTCCATCCAGTTAATACAAAAGGTGTGATGTCACCATCTTTTTTGTGCCTGAATAGTTTTCCATGGTATGTATCACAGCATGGGATTTTAAAGGATTGTTTCTAATATTGAATTTGAGTCACTGAACACAAACTGTTTCACACCAATTTTCTGAATTTGTGGAGACGCAGAAGGAAGAAAAATTATAGGTCAAAAAGAAAAACTTACTTTGGCTTCGTTTAGAATAAAGGGTGGTATCAACAAGACTGTGAAGCTTTGCCTGGATATGATATAATTATCCAAACTAGCCTGAATTTTCAAATCACTATAACCAGACGAGTTATTACCTTCTTCAGTCAGAAAAATGAAAGGAGGTGGGGGGAACACTGATTCTCCAGGGACTGCAGCAACACAGGCGTGAGGGCGAGCAGGTGTGGAGTGGTCTGTCTCAGCCACATCTCTGCACTGGCTCTTGCTTTGTGGAGTGGCCTGTCGCAGCCACATCTGCACTGGCTCTTGCTTTGCTGTGAAGAATCTAGCAGTTGTGAATTTATGAGTCAATCTTGAGTTCTTTATGAAGTTCTTGGGATTTTGTTCTATGCCAAGTACAAAGTTCCTGTTTATGTGCCAAATGCAGCATTGATTGCAAAATATATGAAATATGGCATTATTGGATTAACCTGTAGACTGCTGACTCAGGCTAATGAATGGTGTTGATGAGTCATGTCTCCACCTAAACCACACGGGCTCTTGGACCTCTGCATCTGCGTTTTCCCCCTGCTAGCTGCACATGTAAAATAAAAATGTGAATCCAGCAAATTCTAACCCACATGCAGGAATAAGATTTCCTTAACAATTTCTTTGTTGCCAAGTATATTGTCAATATTTATGACAATGTTCTATACAATTGAAAATATTTTCTACTTGTTAAATGCAAATTTGTTAATTCATAGATTTGTAGTTCCGAAGCTGCGTTTGTGATTCAGGAACTCGGGGGTAGGGTTTATGATTGCATGGAGAATATGAAACTTTTTTATATGTACTGAGCACTAGTTTTAATATCAGCAGCAGCCTTAATAGATAACTGACCCTGCACTCTGCACACTCTCAGAACGGCTTAGGAGTTGGGTAAGAACTATTTCAACAGGTTACAAAACACGTTTACTTAGAATATGTTGCCCAACTTTTAACTGGTCTATGGTTAATGTTCCAGTAAAAGTGATTATTTACTAGAGAACATTTTATTAATAATAATTGCAACAAAAGGATGGCAATCATAATAATTGCAAACATTTAGTGCATATTATTATCCAGGTATGCTGGCGAGTGTTTTAAGCACGTTTCATTCTTATAATGAGTCTGCCTGTGAATGTCATCTGCGAAGCTCTGTTGCCCTGGGTGATCCTCTGCAGTCTTCCTAGCGCTTTCCAGTGTCTAAATTGAATATTTGGTAATAGCTATTCTTTTAATCATTTTTATTAAATACCGATTTGATTTGGGAATAATGTACATGAGGTATGAACATTATAACAAGAATACCGAGAGCACTGGGCACCTGTTCAAGAGAAGATTGTTGCTATTACCCCATTTCCCTGGGTGCCTTCCCTAATCCCACCAACCCCAGCTGCCCACAGACATGGCCACCATCTTAAATTGTGTGTATACTATTCCTTTGCTTTTTTCATAGTCTTACTGCATAGATTACATATCCAATAATACATTGTTTTATATTTGTACTTTTTTTTTTGAGACAGAGTCTCACTTTGTCACCCTCAGGAGAATGCAGTGGCATCATAACTCACAGCAACCTCAAACTCTCGAGCTTAAGCGATTCTCTTGCCTCAGCCTCCCAAGCAGCTGGGACTACAGGTGCCCACCACAGTGCCTGGCTATTTTTGTTGTTGTAGCAGTTGTCATATTTTTGTTTAGCTGGCCCGGGCAGGTTTTGAACCCGTCAGTCTATGTGCCTGGTGCCTTAACCATTGTGGTACAGGCACTGAGCCTAGATTTGTATGTTTTTTTTTTTTTTATCTTTCTAAAAATGGAATGATATGAATGTCTCATATAATATGCCTTTTTTGCTTCACTTGGTTTTATGAGAGTCATAGGGTGGTTCTATGTAGCTGAGACCCCTCCTCTCTTCTTACTCCCCCATTCTTCATCTTCCACTATTCTCAACAAACTAATAGGGTCTTTCGAGGTTTGTATATAGTTGACAGTGCTTCTATGAACATTCCATTCCTGTGTCCTTGAGCATATGGATGTGAGTTTTCCTGGTACAACTCAGGAATGGAACTTTTGATTTATAGAGTATGCACATGGTTAAGTTTTATAGAAATTTGGAACCACTTGATTGTTTTCTGTGAGTGTAGTTTTAATTTACAATTCCATAAAAAATATGTGGGAGTTCTCATTGTCCTATAACTTCACAACACTTGGTATTACTCAGCAAATTATTTTCTCTTTTTTTTTTTTTTTTTTTTTTTTGAGATAGAGCCTCAAGCTGTCGCCCTAGGTAGAGTGCTATGGCATCACAGCTCACAGCAACCTCCAACACCTGGGCTCAAGTGATTCTCCTGCCTCTACCTCCCAAGTAGCTGGGACTACAGGTGCCCGCCGCAATGCCCGGCTATTTTTTGGTTGTAGCCGATATTGTTGTTTGGTGGTCCCAGGCTGGATTCCAACCCATCAGTTCAAGTGTATGTGGCTGGCGCCTTAGCTGTTTGAACCACAGGTGCTGAGCCTGCAAATTATTTTCTTTTGCCAATATAGTAAGAGTGAACTACTTCTACAAAATATTGATATAATTGATGTTGCACATGTGTGTATAGGAATAAATTTTTCAAAATGTATCTACTATGAAACCTTAACCACAGTCAAGGTAATGGACATAGGCATTGCCCACAAAAGGGTTCTTGTGTCCCTTGGTAATCCATCTTCTCCCCACCTTCTTGTCCCCAGGCAACTCCTGATAGTCTAGCAGTATATGGTAAGTTTGCATTTTCTAGAATTTTTCATAAATGTCCAGCTTCTTTTGCTCAGGATAATAAAAATCAATAGTCTGTCCCTTTTTATTTCCAAGTATATTGCATTGTATGTACATACCACAAATGGTTTATCTGAACATTTGCATTAGTCCAAGATTTATAATTATTATTTTATTAAACTATAGCTGTGTACATTAATGCAATTATGGAGTACCATGCACTGGTTTTATATACAATTGCAAATATTTTCATCACACTGGTTAACATAACCTTTCTAACTTTTTCTTAGTTATTGTGTTAAAACATTTATATTCTACATTTAGTAAGCTTCACATGTACCCTTGTAAGATGCACCGTAGGTGTGGACCCACCAATTACCCTCCCTCCAGCCAGTCTCCCCCTCCCCGCCCCTCCATTTACCCTTTCCCCATATTCTTAGGCTATAATTGGCTTATAGCTTTCATATGAAAGCTATAAATTAGTTTCATAGTAGAGATAGAGTACATTGGATACTTTTTCATTCATTCTTGAGATACTTTGCTTACAAGAATATGTTCCAGCTCCATCCATGTAAACACGAAAGAGGTAAAGTCTCCATCCTTCTTTAAGGCTGCATAATATTTCATGGTGTACATATACCACAATTTATTAATCCATTCATGGGTCGATGGGCACTTGGGCTTCTTCCATGATTTAGCAATTATGAATTGGGCCGCAATAAACATTCTGGAACAAAAATCTTTGTTATAATTGATTTTTGGTCTTCTGGCTGTGTACCTAGTACAGGAATTGTAGGATCAAATGGCAGGTCTATTTTAAATCTCTAAATGTTCTCCAAACATCTTTCCAAAAGGAATGTATTAGTTTGCATTACCACCAGCGGGGTAGAAGGGTTCCCTTTTCTCCACATCCACACCAACATCTCTGGTCTTGGGATTTTGTAACATGGGCTAATCTTACTGGAGTTAGATGATATCTCAAAGTAGTTTTGATTTGCATTTCTCTGATGATTAAGGATGATGAGCATTTTTTCATATGTCTTAGGCCATGCACCTGTCTTCAGAGAAGTTTCTCTTCAAGTCCCTTGCCCACCCTGTGATGGGATCACTTGTTCTTTTCTTGCTAATATGTTTGAGTTCTCTGTGGATTCTGGTTATTAAACCTTTGTCAGAGACATAACCTGCAAATACCTTCTCCCATTGTGAGGACTGTCTGCTTGCTTTATTTACTGTATTCTTGGCTGTGCAGAAGCTTTTTAGTTTGATCAGGACCCTGTAGTATATTTTTGATGCTGCCTTGATTGCCCTGAGGGGTCCTCCTCATAAAATATTCACCCAGGCTGATTCCTTCAAGAGTTTTCTCTGAACTCTCTTCTAGTATTTTTATAGTTTCATGTCTTAAGTTTAAAGCTTTAATCTAGTGAGAGTCTATCTTAGTTAATGGTGAGAGATGTGGGTCCAGTTTCAGTCTTCTATAGGTCACCAGCCAGTTCTGCCAGCACCATTTGTTAAATAGGGAATCTTTTCCCCACTGAATGTTTTTAATTGGCTTGTCAAAGACCAAATAATGGTAAGTAGCTGGGTTCATCTCTTGGTTCTCTATTCTGTTCCATACATCTACCTCTCTGTTTTTGTGCCATGCTGTTTTGATCACTATTGATTTATAATATAGTCTGAAGTCTGGTAGCATAAATCCTCATGATTTGTTTTTATTTCTGAGTAATGTCTTGGCTATTTGAGGGTTTTTTCTGATTCCATATAAAATGAAGTATTATTTTTACAAGATCTTTAAAGTATGACAGTGGAGCTTTAATAGGGGTTGCATTGAAATTGTATATTAGTTTGGGTAGTATGGACATTTTAACAATGTTGATTCTTCCCAGCCATAAGCCATAAGTGGTATATTTTTCCACTTATTAACATCTTCAGCTATTTCTTTTCTTAGAGTTTCATAGTTCTCTTTATAGAGATCTTTCACGTCCTTTGTTAGATAACCTCCCAAATATTTCCATCTTTTTTGGCACTACTGTGAACGGAATAGAGTTCTTGACTGTTTTTTCAGCTTGACTATTTGTGGTATATATAAAGGCTACTGATTTATGAATGTTTTTTTGTAACCTGAGACGCTGCTGTATTCCTTGATCACTTATAAGAGTTTTGTAATAGAATCCCTGGTGTTTTCCAGATATACAATCATATTATCTGCGAGGAGTGGAAGTTTGATCTCTTCTGACCCTATACGGATACCCTTGATTGCCTTTTCTTTCCTAAGTGCAGTGGCTAAAACTTCCATTACAATGTTAAAGAGCAGTGGACACAATGGGCAAACTTGCCTGGTTCCTGATCTGAGTGGAAATGATTTCAATTTAAACCCCTTCAATACGATATTGGCTATAGATGGGTTTGCTGTAGATGGCCTCTATCAGTTTAAGAAATGTCCCTTCTATACCAATTTTCTTAAATGTTCTGATGATGAAGGGATGCTGGATATTATCAAAAGCTTTTTCTGCATCAATTGAGAGAATCATGTGGTCTTTCTTTGTTAATTTGTTTATGTGGTAAATTATATTTATAGATTTATGTATATTGAACCAGCCTTGAGACCCTGGTATAATACCAACTTGGTCATGGTAAATAATTTGTTTGATGTGTTGCTGGATTCTGTTTGCTAGGATCTTGTCAAATATTTTTGCATCAATATTCATTAGTGATATTGGTCTATAATTTTATTTTCTTTTTGGATCTTCTCCTGGTTTGGGAATCAAGGTGATGTTTGCTTCATAGAATGTTTTGGGTAGTATTCCTTCTTTTTCTATATTTTGGAAAAGGTTGAGTAATATAGGTACTAGTTCCTCTTTAAAGGTTTGATAGAATTCTGACGTGAAGCCATCTGGTCCCGGGCTTTTCTTTTTAGGGAGATTTTGTTTGGTTGATGCTATTTCAGAACTTGATACAGGCCTGTTCAACATTTCCACTTGATTCTGGCTAAGTCTTAGAAGGTGATACGCTTCCAAGTATTGGTCAATTTCCTTCAGATTTTCATATTTCTGAGAATAAAGTTTCTTGTAATATTCATTAAGGATTTTTTGAATTTCTGAGGAGTCTGTTATTTCGTCTTTGTCATTTCTGATTGATGAGATTATAGATTTTACTCTTTTTTTTTCCTGGTTAGGTTAGCCAAAGGTTTATTTTATTGACCTTTTGAAAAAACCAACTTTTTGGTTTATTGATCTGTTGTATAATCCTTTTGTTTTCAATTTTATTTAACGCTGCTCTAATTTTTGTTATTTCTTTTTTCTGCTGGTTTTGGGGTTGGAATGTTCTTCCTTTTGCAGTTGCTTGAAATGTCCTGTTAAGTTGTTAATTTCCTTTCATTTTGTTCTCTTGAGGAAGGCTTGCAGTGCTGTAAATTTCCGTCTTAAGCTGCCTTTGTGGTATCCCAGAGGTTCTGATAATTTGTGTCTTCGTTATCATTTTGTTCCAAAAATTTGGTAATTTCCTTCTTAATCTCGTCTATGACCCAGCTATCATTCAGTGTAAGGTTATAACAGCTTCCATGGTTTTCTATGAGTATGCAGATTCCTATTGTTGCTGAGTACAACTTTTATTCCCTGGTGGTCCAAGAAGATGCAAGGAATAATTTCTATTCTTTTAAATTTACTGAGGTTAGACTTGTAATCTATGATGTGATCAATTTGGCAGTACATTTCATGGGGTGATGAGAAGAATGTGTATTCAGTTTTGTTAGGATGAAATGTTCTTTAGATGTCTGTTAAATCTAAATGTTGAATGGTTAAGTTTAAATCTAAAATTTCTTTGCTCAGCTTCTTATTGGGGGATCTATCCAACACTGCCAAAGGAGTGTTAAAGTCTCTGACTGTTATAGAGCTGGAGGAAATCGAGTTGCTCATGTCTGTTAGAGTTTCTCTTATAAATTGCAGCACATTCTGGTTGGGTGCATAAATATTAATAATTGAAATTTCATCATATTGAGTATTACCCTTAACAAATGTGAAAAGACCATCCTTATCCTTCGTTACTTTTGTTGGTTTAAAGCCTATTGTATCTCCAAATAGAATTGCAACTCTACTTTTTTTCTGATTTCCATTTGCCTGAAATATGGATGACCATCCTTTCACTCTGAGTCTATATTTATCTTTTAAGGTAAGATGAGATTCCTGTATGCAGCAGATATCTGGCCTGTATTTTTGTATCTGGTCAGTCAACCTGTGCTTCTTTAGAGGACAATTTAAGCCATTCACATTAATTGAGAATATTGATAAACCTGGTAGAATTTGGGGTATTGAGTTTTTCAAAAGTCCAGTGGACATTTTTCATCCTTTCACCACTGTGGAAGTTGGAATTTGATCAAAAGTTTCTGAGTGAGTTTACTTTGTTGTGGAGCATTGTGCTGGTCATTATGGAGGATAGGTCTGAGAATATCCTGGAGAGCTGGTTTAGTTATGGCAAATTTCTTCAACATGTGAATGTCATTAAAGTATTTAATTTCTCTATCATAAATGAAACTCAGTTTAGCTGGATACAGGATCCCGGGTTGAAAGTTATTTTGCTTTAGGATATTAAAAGTCAATGACCACCCTCTTCTATCTCGAAAGGTTTCAGCAGAAAGATCTGCAGGCCTTCTAATATTCTTCCCCTTGTAGGTTATGGTTTTCTTATGACTGGCTGCTTTCAGAATTTTCTCCTTCCTATTAACTTTTGTGAAGTTAATTATAATGTGCCTGGGGAATGTCTTATTCGGGTTGAGTTGTGGTGTGGTTCTGAAACTGCTATCTGATTTTCAGAATTTCTTGGCATGTCTGCAAAGTTCTCTTTCATAATTTCAGGAAGAGGAGCCGCTGTGCCTTGTGAAACCACTTCGTTGCCTTCAGGGATTTCTATGAGGTGAATATTAGTTTTCTTTAAATTATCCCAGAGCTCTCTGAGAGAATGATCCATTTTGCTGTTTATTTCTGTTCCTCTTTGAGAGTTTGGGAGCGTTGAAAAGCTTTGTCTTCAATGTCAGAAATCCTTTCTTCTGTTCGCTCTATTCTGTTACTGAGGGATTCTACTGTATTTTTCAGATCTTTGAGGGCTGCAAATTCTTGTCTCAAGTGTCAAAATCTTTGGTGATTTGGTCTTTAAATTTGTTGAATTCTTGAGACAACTTTTGAAATGCTCCTTGAATTTCTAATTTAAACTTTTCCTCTATTCTATTAATCTTGTTTGCAATCCAAATTCTGAATTTGATTTGTGACATCTCGGCCAGCTGTTTATGAATGGGATCTTCAGTTGTGTCCACCATATCTTTCCTTGGGGATGTTGATCTACTCTGGTTATTCACATTACCAGAGTTTTTCCGCTGATTCTGCCTCATGATTATTTTACACTGTTTGGCTAGATGAGCAGGGAAAGTGTAGTTGGGCTGGTGGCTCTAGGAGTAGTGATTAACCATCCCTTTGCCAAAAAGTTGGGACTGGTTTGTTTACCTTTTTTCATAGAGCTTTGCCAAGGACCCGTACAGTGTTACGGCCTGAGAAATTGGGGACCTGCTGTGTATGGTGGGGCTAAGTGGCTCTGTCTTATTTTCAGCTGGTCTCTGTCTGACCCTAGTGAATCAGTTACCCTGGGTTGAAGTCTCAGCTATAGAGAAATACCATCAATTAAGGCACCCCATACCCCCACAGGCAACAATTGGAAAAGGAAAATCAAACCTTCCCACACCTGGGGTAACACTTGGATAGTCCTTGCGTGATGGGCCCAGTTCAAGAGGTCCAAATCAATTGTCTCAGTCAGCACTGGTCTCAGGTGGGAGAGTACAAAAGGTATCTGGCAACTAGATAGCAGGCGTCTGCTGGCAGCTTAAGTATGACTAGCTTTGGTGCTCCATGAGGTCAGAAGGACCCACTCAGCAAATAAGTTAGTCTGGGAATATTGATGCCTGCTTCCCCACCTTGTACCTGTGTCACACCCAGTCACTGGTAACCCCACAGAGCTGTGACCCAGTTCCCTCCCATGAGAAGATGTTCAAGGGATTTGTGCCTGCCTGAGTCACAGGGAGATCTATGTCTCTTCAGCCAGGCCGACACTCTCTGCCAATAACTGGCAGGGGGAGGTGAGGCATGACAACCTTGGGTGCTTAATGGAGGCTGGGATCCACTTCCATCCAGGTTAATACAAAGGATGTAAAGTCTCCATTTTTTTAAATAGGTGAATAGTATTCCATGGTATACATACACCACAGCTTGTTAATCCATTCCCGGGTTGGTGGGCATTTAGGCTGTTTCCACATTTTGGCGATTGTAAATTGAGCTGCAATAAACAGTCTAGTACAAGTGTCCTTATGATAAAAGGAATTTTTTCCTTCTTCGTAGGTGCCCAGTAATGGGATTGCAGGATTAAGTGGGAGGTCTAGCTTGAGTGCTTTGAGATTTCTCCATACTTCCTTCCAGAAAGATGGTACTAGTTTGCAGTCCCACCAGCAGTGTAAAAGTGTTCCCTTCTTTCCACATCCACGCCAGCATCTGCAGTTTTGAGATTTTGTGATGTGGGCCATTCTCACTAGGGTTAGATGGTATCTCAGGGTTGTTTTGATTTGCATTTCTCTAATATATAGGGATGATGAACATTTTTTCATGTGCTTGTTAGCCATTCATCTGTCATCTTTAGAGAGGGTTCTATTCATGTCTCTTGCCCAGTGATATATTGGATTGTTGGCTTTTTTCACGTGGATTAATTTGAGTTCTCTATAGATCCTAGTTATCAAGCTTATGTCTGATTCAAAATATGCAAATATCCTTTCCCATTGTTTAGGTTGTCTCTTTGCTTTTGTTGTCTCCTTAGCTGTACACAAGCTTTTCAGTTTAATGAAGTCCCATTTGTTTATATTTGTTGTTGTTGCAATTGCCGTGGCAGTCTTCTTCATGAAGTCTTTCCCCAGGCCAATATCTTCTAGTGTTTTTCCTATGCTTTCTTTAAGGATTTTTATTGTTTCGTGCCTTAAATTTAAGTCCTTTATCCACCTTGAATCAATTTTATGAGTGGAGAAAGGTGTGGATCCAGTTTCAGTCTTTTACATGTGGATATGCAGTTCTCCCAGCACCATTTATTGAATAGGGAATCTTTCCCCCAAGGTATGTACTTGTTTGGTTTATCGAAGATTAGGTGGTTGTAAGATGTTAGTTTCATTTCTTGGTTTTCAATTCGATTCCAAGTGTCTATGTCTCTATTTTTGTGCCAGTACCATGCTGGCTTGACCACTATGGCTTTGTAGTACAGACTAAAATCTGGTCTGCTGATGCCCCCAGCCTCATTTTTATTACTAAGAACTGCCTTAGCCATATGGATTTCTTTCTGGTTCCATACAAAATGCGGAATCAGTTTCTCCAAATCTTGAAAGTATGATATTGGTATTTTGATAGGAATGGCATTGGATAGGTAGATTGCTTTGGGAAGTATAGACATTTTAACAATGTTGATTCTGCCCATCCATGAGCATGGTGTGTTCTTCCATTTGTTAAAATCCTCTGTTATTTCCTTTTTTAGGATTTCATAATTTTCTTTATAGAGGTTCTTCACCTCCTTCGTTAGGTATATTCCTAGGTATTTCATTTTCTTTGAAACTATGGTGAAGGGAGTTGTGTCCTTAATTAGCTTCTCATCTTGACTGTTATTGGTGTACACAAAGGCTACTGACTTGTGGACATTGATTTTATATCCTGAAACATTACTGTATTTTTCTGATGACTTCTAGGAGTCTTGTGGTTGAGGCTTTGGGATTCTCTAAGTATAAGATCATGTCGTCAGCAAAGAGGGAGAGTTTGACCTCCTCTGCTCCCATTTGGATTCCCTTTATTTCCTTGTCTTGCCTAATTGTATTGGCTAGAACTTCCAGCACTATGTTGAATAGTAAAGGTGACAGAGGACAAGCTTGTCTGGTTCCAGTTCTAAGAGGAAAAGCTTTCAGTTTTACTCCATTCAGTAAAATATTGGCTGTGGGTTTGTCATAGATAGCTTCAATCAGTTTTAGAAATGTGCCACCTATGCCTATACTCTTCAGTGTTCTAATTAGAAAAGGATGCTGGATTTTATCAAATGCTTTTTCTGCATCTATTGAGAGGATCATATGATCTTTATCTTTGCCTCTGATAATATGGTGGATAACGTTTATGGACTTGCGTATGTTAAACCAGCCTTGCATCCTTGGGATGAAACCTACTTGATCATGATGTCTGACTTTTTTGACGATAAGTTGTAACCTATTGGCTAGGATTTTGTTGAGAATTTTTGCATCTATATTCATGAGTGAGATTAGTCTGAAATTCTTCTTTTTGGTTGGGTCTTTTCCTGGTTTTGGTATCAGGTTGATGTTTGCTTCATAGAATGTGTTGGGGAAGATTCCTTCTTCCTCAATTTTTTGGAATAGTTTCTGCAGTATAGGAATAAGCTCTTCCTTGAAGGTTTGATAGAATTCTGGTGTGAAGCCATGTGGACCAGGGCATTTTTTGGTTGGAAGATTTTTTTATTGTTTCTTTAATGTCGGTGCTTGAAATTGGCCTGTTCAGGAGTTCTATTTCTTCCTGGCTAAGTCTAGGGAGAGGGTGTGATTCCAAATATTGATCCATTTCCTTCACATTGTCATATTTCTGGGCATAGAGTTTCTGGTTGTATTCAGAGATGATCTCTTGTATCTCTGTGGGATCAGTTGATATTTCCCCTTTATCATTTCTGATTGAAGTTACTAGAGATTTTACTTTTCTATTTCTCGTTAGTCTGGCCAATGGTTTATCTATTTTATTTATTTTTTCAAAAAACCAGCTCCTTGCTTCATTAATTTTCTGAATGATTCTTTTGTTTTCGATTTCCTTAATCTCTGATTTGATTTTGGATATTTCTTTTCTTTTACCGGATTAAGGCTTAGATTGTTCTTCTTTTTCCAACTCCATAAGATGGCTTGTGAGTTTGTTGATGTGCTCTCTTTCTGTTTTTCAAATGTAGGCATCTAAAGCGAGAAATTTTCCTCTCAAAACTGCTTTTGCAGTATCCCACAGGTTTTGGTAGCTTGTGTCTTCATTGTTGTTATGCTCAAGGAAGTTAATGATTTCCTGTTGCTTCCTGCACCCATCTGTTATTCAACAGAAGATTATTTAATTTCCATGTCTTTGTGTGGGGTCTAACGTTTTTGTTAGAGTTGAGTTCCACCCTTAGTGCCTTATGGTCTGAGAAGATACAAGGTAAAATTTCAATTCTTTTGATTCTGTTGATATTTGTTTTGTGTCCCAGGATATGATCAATTTTGGAGAATGTTCCATGGGGTGATGAGAAGAATGTGTATTCTTTATCTTTGGGATGGAGTGTTCTATATGCGTCTATCAAGCACAGTTGTTCTAGAGTCTCATTTAAATTTCTTATATCTTTGTTTAATTTTTGTTTAGAGGATCTGTCCAGCTCTGTGAGAGGAGTGTTAAAGTCCCCTTTCATTATGGTACTATTGGCTATCATATTGCTCAGACTGAGTAAGATCTGTTTCAAAAATCTGGGAGCATTTAAATTTGGTGCATAAATATTTAGAATTGAAACGTCTTCTTGTTGTATTTTTCCCTTGACCAATATAAAGTGACCATCTTTGTCTTTTTTGACTTTAGTTGCTTTAAATCCACATGTATCTGAAAATAAGATTGCAACTGCTCTTTTCTTCTGAATTCCATTTGCCTGAAAAATTGTCTTCCAACCCTTGACTCTGAGTTTTAATTTGTCTTTTGAAGCCAGGTGTGTTTCTTGCAGCCAGCAAATGGATGGCTTGTGTTTTTTAATGCAGTCAGCCAATCTATCTCTCTTCAGTGGAGAATTCAAGCCATTAACATTTATTGAGATAATTGATAAGTGTGGTAGTGTTCTATTCATCTTATTTTGTGAGAGTGCATTGCTTAGTTTTATCTTTTGCATCAGTGTGGAGGTTAGGTTCTGTCCTGTAATTTCTGAGGTTTTACTTTGCTGCTGATCCATTGTGATGGTCAGTGTGTAGAACAGGCTGAAGCATTTCCTGTAGAGCTGGTCCTGTTGTGGCAAACTTCCTCAATGTTTGTATATCCGTAAATAATTTGATTTCTCCATCAAATTTAAAGCTTAGCTTAGCAGAATACAAAATTCTGGGCTGGAAATTATTCTGTTTAAGTAAATTAGAGGTAGATGACCATTGTCTTCTTGCTTGGAAAGTTTCATTAGAGAAGTCTGCGGTCACTCTGATGGATTTGCCCCTGTAGGTCAACTGGTGCTTCCTCCTGGCAGCTTGCAGAATCTTTTCTTTTGTCTTGACTTTGGACAGGTTCATCACAATGTGTCTTGGAGAAGCTCAGTTAGAGTTGAGGCAATCTGGGGTCCGATATGGCTCTGAAAGCAGTGTGTCAGAATCTTTGGTGATGTTTGGGAAATTTTCTTTTATAATATTCTCTAATATGACTTTCATTCCTCTGGGGCATTCTTCTTCCCCTTCAGGGATTCCTATAACTCGTATGTTGGAACTGTTCATAAGATCCCATAATCTTGACAGTCAACGTTCTGCTTTCTTTCTCTTCTTTTCTGCCTCTTTTACTATCTGAGTTATCTCAAGAACTTTGTCTTCTACCTCTGAAATTCTTTCTTCTGCATGGTCTAACCTGTTGCTGATACTTTCCATTGCATCTTTAAGTTCCCTAATTGCTTCAGTTCCTTCAGCTCTTCTATATCCTTTGTATATTCTTCATATTGTTCATCTCTTATTTGATTCTGTTTCTGGATTTCCTTTTTATTATTTTCCACTTTATTAGTAGTTTCCTTCATTGTTTACATCATTTCCTTCATTGTTTTCATCATATGTATTCTAAATTCCCTTTCTGTCATTCCTAACATGTCTTTATTCGTGGAATCCTCTGCAGTAGCTACGTCATGGTCCCTTGGTGGGTTTGTTCTGGACTGGTTCTTCATGTTGCCTGGAGTTTTCTGCTGATTCTTCCTCATGTGTGATTTCTTTTATCTGTTTACTTGACCTAATTTTCCTTTCACTTCCTCTTGCTCTTTAAGGTGCCGTGCCTGAGGACTAAGGTTTCGATGAGTCCTTTTGGTATAGGACCAGAAGGATGAGAAGGTTGAAAAGCACGAAGGGAGGAAAGAATGAAGGAAAGAACGAAATGAAAATAGTGAAAGGAGAGGGGGTGGGTAAAAGGAATATAGACAAAAAGAAGAGAGGCACAGAAAGAGGGAGACAGAGCAATATAGGTGTACAGTAGGGTACTTTGACACAACCTTAAAAACCCCCAATGTTTGGGGGTGCCCGGTTTGGTGGTTCCCTTGAGGTCAGCAGCTCTTTGCTAACTTGATCAGACACAGTACCCCACCTCTACCAACTAGAGAGGAAAGACAAAAATGCTATAAATCAAACCAAAACAAGCAAACAGGAAACTTTATGGGATAAAAATGGGTGAAAAACCAAATAATAAGGGTAAAAACACTAACAAAAATGAAATTATAGTTATTGAAAAAGGCAGCGATGGGAAATTGTATTTGAACTAGAATACTGGAGAAAGAAAAGAAATAATCTGTATGGAAAAGGTTGAAATTAAAAACAAAACAACAATAGGGTGGCGCCTGTGGCTCAACGGGTAGGGCGCCGGTCCCATATGCCGGAGGTGGCGGGTTCAAGCCCAGCCCCGGCCAAAAAAAAAAAAAAAAAACAACAATAACGGCATCAAAATAAACAATAAAACAAACAAAAACAAAGCAGTATATATATCTTGTTGAATATTGTCTTGGCAACCGGTGGTCTTCTGGGGTATGAGATGTTAATCACAATGCTGATACGACTGGAGTCCTCCACTGATTTCTCAAACCCCACAGGGTAGACACCCTAAGTTACTCTTCAGCCCTCTTAAAAGGCACTTTAAGCTTCTAAACTTGCTAAGCAGAAGCTTTCCCAGGAAAGTGCTTGTTGCTGGAATCACTGTTAAAGTGGCTATCCACTTGCCCAGTGTGCCAAAACTGGTCTCACTCTGCCCCTGAGGGTTGGGCCTGTAAGGTGGCTCAGTCCTCACCTTTAGGCTGCTCAGTCACTAGGTTACTAGCTCCCACCCGGTCCTTGCTCTGCAACCCTGAGGGCAGACCTTGTTGGGGCAGTTCTCTCACAATGGCTCCCTGCGGCCCATAGCCAAACACTATTAGCTCTGTCTGTCTGGCTCAGCGGCTCAGTCTGGGGCCCCAGACAATGCCCAAAATTCTCCGCACTCCTGCCCAAGCTCTCCCCAAGGCAGTTCAATGGAGTACCAAGTCCAAAAACACCAAAACAGTTCACAGGTAAGGCCTTTCCAGTTTGAATTCTCGCTGCTACTACACTTAACAACTGTCGGCGGGATTCGACCAATCGAACACTTGCGATTACTTGCCAGTTTTCCACTGTTTTTGTCCTCCTCTTGGAATCCAGAAGTCTCTCACTGACTCCCTGTATCCTCAAAGGGATGATTATAGGCAGATCCCACCAGCCAGAGATGCCTGGAGACTTATCTCCCCTGACTCACAGTGCCCAGATGCAAGGAAGTTGTTACTCAGCTGCCGTCTTGCTCTCTCGTCCAAAAAAGGTAAATAAATTTTAAAGTAAACTCCTGACATATGTAAGTAGAAAATATATGGCAAAGGGAACACAAAGGGTGAGGACAAGTGGAGTGATGGTCTCACAATGTTCCTGCAAGTGACACCAGCAGCACCATGTTAATTCATGCGATAAGGAAGCATATTGTAATTTCTAGAGCAACAACGAAAAATAATCCTATAGAGGGCATAGCTAACAGATAAAAAAAGGAATAAAATATAATACTAAAGACTATTTGGTTAATCAGAAGATAACAATAAATCAACTGTAAAACAGTGACAAAAACACCTACTCACAGACATGCAGCTGCGAGGGAGTAGAACCACCCTCTCTCAGTCAGTAACTGGAGGTGGAACCAAGTGTAGGAGCCTTTGTTTTCAGACACTGGACAGCACACAACTGGGCTGTGGATCGGAAGAGGGGGCAGACATAAGGCACTCCCACCTCCCAGGATGTGGTGGAGGGCAGGGAGGGGCAGCCACCCAAGTCCCTGAGCTGGAGGGGAGAATTCGGGGTCTGGGGCAGCCAAAGCAGCTGCAATCTGTTGGGCAGGATACCCAAAAGGAGCTCTAGAGGAAGAGTGCCAGAAATCTCAGCAGGGATCCCCAGGCTTCTGGGTATATATATATATAAAAAAAATCCCCAAGCTGAAAACAAATGCCATCAATTTTGTTTAAACCAGTACAGTGATTTGCAGTCCAAATCAGTCCTATTACCTCAAACTAGACAGAATCTGGTCGTCTTTCCTCTAAGTTCCCATATCCCGTGTTGCGGAGTTTTCCATTCCCTTGTCACTGAGTATTATTTTTGGTTTGCCAAGCCAAATACTATGAGCTCCATGGAACTAAGGATGATCTCAGCCATTCTGGTGACCCCAAATCTACCTGCATGTTTGGCACATACCAGCTGGTTAGTACTTTGTTAGACTTGGTGATGTTGCATAAGTGAGTGGACGGCAGACTGAATGCGCTTGTCTGGAGGAGGGTGTGGGGACAGCCACAGAGGTCACAGCAGTGAGAATCTAGGCAACAGGCAGCCAGATGGTCAGGCAGAACCATCTCAGGTGAGAGGTGGGCTCAGGGATAGGTAGAAGGCAGAGAGACACAGCCTGGTAAGGTACGCAGTGAGAGAGTGGAGGACAGGAAAGACAGCTGGAAGGTTTTTAACATGCGGTGGGTTTGGGCTTCCACTAGTTCTGGGATCTCAGGTAAGCTATTCAAACATGCTAGAGCCTTAGTTGCCACATCTGAAAAATGGTGATAATGGCCATACGTACTTCATAGGTTTCTTGTGGGAAGTAAGTGACTCAGTATGTGTGAACTGCTCCTGACAGTACCAGGCACACAATAAGTGTAAAATGTGTTTCCAGTTGTCATCACTGGGGCAGGAGAGCAAGAAAGTGGGGAGGTTGATGAGAGAGGAGGATGAGAATGAACAGGAAGCAGGGTTCAGGTTGCCAGCAGAGTGGCTTCAGGCTGCTAAAGACCTTCTGGCTGTTCCCTTGAAAAGAAAGATTCTTTAAAATATGGGACCGAAACTCACTTAATGAGCCCAAGACGAGTGGGATTAGGGACAGCCTGCAATTATTAACACAGTCAACTGGTTATGCTGGTTTGATTATTATTTTAAACATTTCTCGGGAGGCTTGGGAATGCTCATTTTTTTTTTTTTTTTTTTTTTTGAAGTTTTTGGCTGGGGCTGCGTTTGAACCCGTCACCTCCGGGCATATGGGGCCAGCGCCCTACTCCTTTGAGCCACAGGCTCTGCCTGGAATGCTCATTTTTAATGGGAAGAATTGTAAGCTCTTCTGGAGCACAGCAGGAGTCTCTGGAGAGTTGTACCTAACAAATTTCTGCAGCAGTTACTGAAGACCGACATGTGAGGGCCATTAGCAGGGCCATTAGCCCTGAGGCTGCCCAGGCGCCTGTGTGATTAGGTAGGAGGAAATGGCAGGGCAGGAACCCCACTCAAACTACATAGGAGCCCTGACAAAAGCTTCCTGCGGAGAGATCAAGACATTACAGTAACAGGGGAGTGAATGCATGGCTGAGAGGCAAGTGTTACTCCTGTTACTGTAATCTCCTGAACTCTCTGCAAAAATGTGCTATTATTATGCCCATTTTAAGAATGAGAAAACTGAGGATTGAAAGATTAAGCAGAATGTCCCAGATGCACCCAGGAAGGGGTAGAGACTGGGTCTGGCTACTGAGATTTGCTGTTTTCTTTTCGCTGTTGCAGCTCCTGGCAGTGCTGCCCAGGGGATTTACCCCGGGATTCTTTGCCTTTGTATTACAGGAAGTGTTTTTCAGCTCACGCTCAATCTGGAAGTTTACTTGCCACCAGAAGGAGCAGAGTGTAAGCCTTTGTCATGGCTGAATCACAGGTGAAGACTGAGGAGGGGCTGGGAGAGAGACAGCCACAGCTCAGAGAGGAAAAGCCTCTCCTGGGATGTGATGGTTAATTTTATGTGTCCTCTTGACTGGGACGTGGGTGTCTAGATATTTGGTTAAACATCCTGGGTATTTCTGTGAGAGGGTTTGGGATAAGGTTATCATTTAAATAGGTTGGCTGGGCAAAGCAGCTTGCCTTCCCTAATATGAACGGCCTCACCCAGTAAGGTCCCTGAATGTAACTCATGGGCTGACTTTCTGGATCAGAAGGAGTTCCTCCTGCCCACCTGCCTTCAAACTGGGCAGTGTCTTTTTCCTGCCTTCAAGACTTGAACTGGAACACCGGTTCCTCCTGGGTCTCCAGGTTGCTGAGTCGCTCTGCAGATCTTGGGATCTGCCAGCCATTCCTGATCATGTGAGCCAGTTCTTTACACTAGATCTCTTTCTGCACATGTGACCTCCTGGTTCCATTTCTCTGGAGAACCCTGATGAAACTACCCTGTTCACACATGCCAACAGGGCGTACGGCAAGAAGTGCTTTCCCTTCAAGGTGTGGTAGATACAGCCTGTGTCTGTAGCAACACCTGTGCGTGGCCTGAGGCAGGCAACTGCTATCCTTGGCATTCAGGGCTCTGGACCTGACTAAGGAAAGGGGTGCGGCTTTGCTGAGCAGGGCAGTGGATAGCTCTCTTGCCTGGGCCCCAGGTCACCACCCCAGACCACTGTCATAGCCCCTGTGAGTGCTCTGTTCGTCACACTGCTGTCCACTGAGCAGGCTGGAAGCTCTGCCACCCCTGGCACTGGGGTGAAGAGAGAAAGGAGGAGGAATGGAGGGAGATTCTGTTTATGCATCCCACAGAACGGAACCTGCATAACGTGCAGAACCAAAGAAAAGGAAGTTGTTTCCTTTAGCCTCCTCTGGCTAAGACTGCTCATCCATTCCCAGCAAGGACAGTTTGGAAATTAATGTCAGAATTACCCACTACAGACTTTATCTCTTTCATTGAATATGACCGATAACTGCAATGGCAGTAATAATAATGGTTAATGTGAGCTGACTGATTGTTATGTTGCAGCCACTATGCTAAGCACTTTGAGTTCATTAGCTCATTTTACCCATCCACTAAATGAAGCCAATTCCATCATTATCCCACTGTCAGATGAGGACACGCAGACTTGGTGAGACTCACTGAAATGCCCAGGAGCACACAGCTGCTCAGTTAGGGCTCTGAGAGGCTTTGAGGCCATGACCTGCTCAGAGCCTGAAGGCGGTGAGTCTCTGCTGGCTCTGTTTGGCTCCCTAAAGTCACAGAATCTTCAGGTCTCTAACGAGGCAGCCCCTACCTAACACTTGCCATAAAGACTTGTGCCCAGGCTCCCATTTGCTCATTAAATGCTACCTGCTTTAGCCAAGCTTGCCCCCACCGGGTGTGACCCTTTAGTGGAATGATTCCTGTTAGCAGTGACACCTGCTGCATCATGGGATAGTAGAACTGTAATCAGATGACCTCTCAGTGACCAGGCTTTGGTTTTGCTCCTTGTTCTGCCCCTCCGCTGGGTAGCTATGGGTGAGTGACCTAAACTTTCAAGCCTCAGTGTTCGTTTCTATCCAGAATAGAGCACCTGCATCATGGGGTCGCTGTGCAGACACAGGCCAAGTGTGGGCCAAGCCTAGAGCACAGCCTGGTATGTGGAAGGTGCCCAGTGAATCTCACCTCCAGCCACTGTGGCTTTTATCGTTTTGGAGGAATTATGTTTTTTTTTTTTTAATTTTTTTTCCTAATGTAGCCTTGCTGAAACGAGGCCTCAAAAAATTGGCTTTAGGGGTGCAGAGTCATTCCTCTGCACAAAAATCTTCAGTAAAAGGTAAAAGATTTATCTGATCTTCAGAGAAAGTGGAGTATTGCAGGGGTTCTTAATATCCATGAATAGAACTTTCTGCTCAATCCAATGGACATTTGTTGAGTGCAAATAGGATGGTGCAGATGGGACACCAAGCACTGTAAAGGTGGTCTCTGCTTCCCCAAGTGTCCCCAGCCCCTGGGGGGCTGTGCAGGGTGGGTTCCTGATTTGTTACAGTCCTGCCCGGCATGATGTGTGCTTGCAAGACAGGCTGGAGGATTTGCAGGAGCTGAGACTCTGCCGGGGTCTGCTGTGTGCCCTTTGGGCCCTGGAGTGTGAATCTCTAATCCCACCTCAGAAGTGCAGGTGCCCGCAAGCTCCTGTAGCTGGTGTCTCACATCCCAGAGGACCAATTTTTAAATGGGCCTTCAGAGAAGGTGGTGGAAAGAGCTGTGGACTTCTATACCCTGGAGGTGGTGAGGACCAGCAGTGGGAGCACTCAGATGAGGGAGCTTCTGTGGTTCTTGATTGCCCTCTATACTTTCTCTCCTACTGTTACTGCAGAAGGCTCCAAAGGGACATGGTGAACCCTTGACTCCTCCATGAAGCAAGACAGAGGCCAACACCTATCATAAAGGCTGTGACCTGTGGTTATATCAATGGTGTCTGCTTGAGAGAGAGCTGTATGCTCTTCATCCTGACGCCTGCTCACCCAGAGCTGTGTGCTCTTCATCCTGACGCCTGCTGACCCAGATCTGTGTGCTCTTCATCCTGACGCCTGTGGACCCAGATCTGTGTGCTCTTCATCCTGATGCCTGCAGACCCAGAGCTGTGTGCTCTTCATCCTGACGCCTGCTGACCCAGAGCTGTGTGCTCTTCATCATGATGCCTGCTGATCCAGTGCTGTGTGCTCTTCATCGTGATGCCTGATGACCCAGAGCTGTGTGTTCTTCATCCTGACTCCTGTGGACCCAGAGCTGTGTGCTCTTCATCCTGATGCCTGCTGATCCAGAGCTGTGTGCTCTTCATGCTGATGCCTGCTGATCCAGAGCTGTGTGCTCTTCATCCTGATGCCTGCTGACCCAGAGCTGTGTGCTCTTCATCGTGACGCCTGATGACCCAGAGCTGTGTGCTTTTCATCCTGACGCCTGCTGATCCAGAGCTGTGTGCTCTTCATCCTGACGCCTGCGGACCCAGAACTGTGTGCTCTTCATCCTGACGCCTGCTGATGCAGAGCTGTGTGCTCTTCATCCTGATGCCTGCTGACCCAGAGCTGTGTGCTCTTCATCCTGATGCCTGCTGACCCAGAGCTGTGTGCTCTTCATCCTGATGCCTGCTGATCCAGAGCTGTGTGCTCTTCATCCTGATGCCTGCTGATCCAGAGCTGTGTGCTCTTCATCCTGACGCCTGCGGACCCAGAGCTGTGTGCTCTTCATCCTGATGCCTGCTGACCCAGAGCTGTGTGCTCTTCATCATGACACCTGATGACCCAGAGCTGTGTGCTCTTCATCCTGACGCCTGTGGACCCAGAGCTGTGTGCTCTTCATCCTGATGCCTGCTGACCCAGTGCTGTGTGCTCTTCATCGTGACGCCTGATGACCCAGAGCTGTGTGCTCTTCATCCTGACGCCTGTGGACCCAGAGCTGTGTGCTCTTCATCCTGACGCCTGCTGACCCAGTGCTGTGTGCTCTTCATCGTGACGCCTGATGACCCAGAGCTGTGTGCTCTTCATCCTGACGCCTGCTGATCCAGAGCTGTGTGCTCTTCATCCTGACGCCTGCGGACCCAGAACTGTGTGCTCTTCATCCTGACGCCTGCTGATGCAGAGCTGTGTGCTCTTCATCCTGATGCCTGCTGACCCAGAGCTGTGTGCTCTTCATCCTGATGCCTGCTGACCCAGAGCTGTGTGCTCTTCATCCTGATGCCTGCTGATCCAGAGCTGTGTGCTCTTCATCCTGATGCCTGCTGATCCAGAGCTGTGTGCTCTTCATCCTGACGCCTGCGGACCCAGAGCTGTGTGCTCTTCATCCTGATGCCTGCTGACCCAGAGCTGTGTGCTCTTCATCATGACACCTGATGACCCAGAGCTGTGTGCTCTTCATCCTGACGCCTGTGGACCCAGAGCTGTGTGCTCTTCATCCTGATGCCTGCTGACCCAGTGCTGTGTGCTCTTCATCGTGACGCCTGATGACCCAGAGCTGTGTGCTCTTCATCCTGACGCCTGTGGACCCAGAGCTGTGTGCTCTTCATCCTGACGCCTGCTGACCCAGTGCTGTGTGCTCTTCATCGTGACGCCTGATGACCCAGAGCTGTGTGCTCTTCATCCTGACGCCTGCTGATCCAGAGCTGTGTGCTCTTCGTCCTGACGCCTGCTGACCCAGTCCTGTGTGCTCTTCATCCTGACGCCTGCGGACCCAGTGCTGTGTGCTCTTCGTCCTGACGCCTGCTGACCCAGTCCTGTGTGCTCTTCATCCTGACGCCTGCGGACCCAGTGCTGTGTACTCGTCATCCTGACGCCTGCTGATCCGGGCTGTGTGCTCTTCATCCTGACGCCTGCTGACCCAGTGCTGTCTTCTCTTCATCCTGACACCTGCGGATCCAGAGCTGTGTGCTCTTTATCCTGACGCCTGCTGATCCCGAGCTCTGTTCTTTTTTATCCTGAAACCTGCTGACCCAGAGCTCTGTGCTTTTCATCCTGACATCTGCTTATCCAGGAGGAGGGTACATTTGGAACAGCTTTGCTTTGAACCCGAAAGTTTCGGCCCTTAATTATGACCAGTAGTTGCTCTTTAGTCACCAGAGGTAAAATCTCTGAGGAAGAGAATTGTTCCAAGCAAAGCTGGTCCAAACATATCCTCCTGACTGTACTTGGCTGTCTGGGTTCCTGGAGATAGACAGACAGACTTTTAAAGGATCTGAGCGTGCATCAGGAAAGATTCTTTCCCTTCAGAAATGAACAGCGAGACAGGCCATAGCCAGGCCACGGAGGGAACAATAACTGGAAAATGAGAAAAATGGAAGAAGAGAAAGTAGATCCCAAGTGGGTGCGGCAGCAAGCCTCTTTCAGTTAGACATAGGAAGAATGACCTCCTAACAGGGTCAGGTTCTAAGCGCCGGAAGCTCCTCCCCAAAGATGCCATTGATGATGGCAGTAGCGATGCCACCCTGGCATCTGGAAAGGTCTTACTGACTTCACACCAGGCTCCGTGCTCGGAGCCAGTACCAGGCAAGTCACTGAGTCAGGACTGTGCTGTGTGGGGGCAGGTGGCCTTGGTCCCTCTGTCAGTGTAGAAAAGGGTGCTTGTGGCTTAAGCCACCGGCTCAGAATCACAAAGGGGTGCATGGTGGGTCCAGACTTAAATGCCAGTCTGAGTCCAGACCCCTTGCCTGCTGTCTCGGGAGGTGTGGGTGCTGTAGTGCACAGCATGTCCCACTTTTTCCAGGGAGTGGTCCTGGCACGTGGGGTCACTTGTGCCGATGAACCTGAGGCCCTGTGATCCTGGTGGAAAGAGGTGGCTGACAATCTCGAGGCTGTCACCTCTCCAGTCACTAGGGGGAGGCAGCAGACAAGGCACTAAGCGATGCGCAAAGGAATGTGCCTGTGTCTTTAAAATGCTGCTTGGCATTAAACTAGATAAGAAAGGTTTGCGTTGGGGCCTGCCTGTTGTCCCCAGCACGGTGGCTGTGGCACTTTGCTGGGCTTTGTGCGTGATGGTGTTCTTCTGTCACACCCACTTTCCAATAGTCGCTTTTGCCCAACAGAAGAACATAAGATGCCTGCTCGCCTCCCCTCCTGTGCTTCTCTCCGTGAGCATCTCAGCCTTCCTGGGTGCAGTTCCAGGGCCGTTTTCTCTGCTCGTGATTGCCGTTGTCTGAAGCAGAGCCGCCGACAAGGCCCCATCCCTGCCACCCTGGAGTGTGCAGCTCTGGGCTGTTGTGGGCGCACGTTCCTCAGCCTGGGGCTCCCTAGGTGGGCTGTTGAGCTGCTGCATGCAGACCAAGCAATGACTATTTCTAGGTGTTCTCATCCCCACTCTTCTTCCTGTGCTGCTGCTGTGTTCTGCTCTTTTCATTCTTGTAGAATTCCCCATTTGTTGTGTGTCCCACTTCCTAGCTAGTTGGCCATGAGATGTGACAGAGCCGCTGAGTCTTTGCTTATGGGGTAATGATGATGGCTCGCCTGCCTCCCAGGTAAAGGACTATTTATTTGTAGCTCAATTAATGCGTCTCTTGCCAAGGCTGTTCAGTTGTCCAAATAGCCCCTTGTCTCTTACACTTTAAGTACATTCTTGGTGTCATCCCCAAGGTTCTTGTGAAGAGCCCTTGTGTGTGGTGCCTGCTCTATTCCACCAAGTGCAGGGGGACCCTCCTCCCCCAGCTTCTGCTGTGGCTTCCCGGGGAACCAGAGCTGTGTGGGGAGCTGTCCAGTCTGTTGGGGCTGGTAAAAAAAAGTACTACAGACCACCTGGCTTCTAAACCATACATTTATTTTCAACATTCTGGATGCTGGTAAGGGCCCTGCTGCAGGCAGCAGTTAGCTGGCCTCTCCTGGGGTCCTCACCTGGTGGGAAGAGAGTGACAGGGCTCTCTGGGTCCCTTTTGTAATAGTCGTGACCCCATGTGTGAGAGCTCCACCCTTGAGACCTAATCACCTCTCAAAGGCCCTACCCACTAAGATCATCACTGTGGGGGGTGGGACTTCAACACGTGAATTTTGGGGACACAATCATTTAGCCCATTACAAGGTCTGTTGCCAAAGGGAAAGGTGGCTCTCTTACCTTTGTATCACCCTTGCCGGAAGAGTCCCAAGGCAGTGCTGCCTGAGCCCCCCCCATCAATGGAACTCAGCTCTCTCCCACCTGCAGGCTGGCGGGAGGTGGAGGGTGGATTCTCATGGCAGCCCAGCCTTCCTCTCAACAACCTCTGCTCCCATCAACAACCAGAGACCAATCAGGTGCTCAGCACCTTCCCTTAGGAAGAACCCCACACCCTTTGCAAATGTGCTGTCGGCCGGGCAAAGCTTCTCAGGGCAGAGGTCTTAGTTCTTCCCCAGAGACTTCTGTGCATGCAGACTGTTGTCAGGCCTGTCCCTGTGACTCCTGAGCAGGTCTGAACCCCAGCGGTGGGTGAAGGAACACTGTCACTGAAGATAAGATCACGTTTTAGTTTAAAAGAATTCCATTGTCACATAACTCTCCTCTCATACCATCCTTCATGGTTTTACTTCCCTCTGAACTTCCCTCAATCTCTTTTTTTCATTTTAAATACTACCATAATGTGTTCAAAACTCGAGGAGTTCAAGCGACGCAGGATCAGTGGGGAGAGCTGGTGCTTCTGCTCCTGTGTGACTTTGGGCTCTTTCTGTCCAGGTCCTTCCTCCCTTCATGTGGCCTCATCCTCTCCCGGTATGTTTCTTCGGCCACAGATTTCAGAGTAATTCCCCTCCAAGGCGTGGGGATGTGTGCCATTGTGTTCCCACATGCAGCGATGCCGACTGCTGACATCTACTGTCAGCCTAACTCTGCTTTCCTTTTAGGCCTCATCTCTCAGGCAGCTTCTGGAATTTTCTCTTCACCCTACTTCCTACTTCCAGATAATGTGTTATTGCTTGATTCTGCTCAGGAGTCGGGGAAATCATTAGCTGTTCTCTCTTTGGGCCTTGCTCTCATCCAAATGTTTGCTCCTCTCGGTAGAGCTGTGTTCCACCAGGTGACCCATCTGTCCCACTGTCCATCTCTCTCTTGCCATATTCTGGGGCTCACTCTGCCCACACGTCTACTTCACTGATTTGCTCCTCAGTCCTGTCCCTTCTGTGAGTCAACCCACCAGCATCTTTTGTATTCCAGCAGCTCTGTTTTTCACCCCACGGATCTCTAACTGGCTTTTTATATCAGTGCACGGTGTCTTTCAGGGACATAACAGCATCCCATATCTCTCTGAGGGTACTAATTATACTCTTTAATAGTCTTTTACTGAGTCTTCTAAACGTTTTATTTTCTTGGACGCAATTATTTTCTTTCCTTTCCTTTCTCTTTCTTGGCGTCTTCTTTTCCAAAATGTTTGTTGGTTAGGCTAACAGCCCAAACAAGCTTCATCAAAGGAGTGAAAAAATGTTGGTGGTTGATACTGCTGGCTTATGTTAACAAGCACTGACCCACTGATCACATGTGTTTCTCTGATAAAAGACTATAAGGCAGATAGGCAGCTTCCCCTGGAGTCAGTGTGTAGAGATAAGCCACTTCAATGGATACTCTCTGGGGTCTTCAAAGACCATTGGGGCCCATGTTATCTGGGGCTTTGGCCTCAGAATCAGTGGCCACCCCAGCCCCACTCTGAAAGGAGCTCATCAGTGGACAAGCTTTAGGAGAGATGAAAGGCAGATGACTTAGGCAGCAGTAGGGCCAGGAGCCGGCCCAGGAGGGCCAAACATGCTGCATTAGTTGCTACACAGAAGGGCCTTGGGTCTCGTCTCTTTCTCCATCCCTTGTCAACTCCAATCCCCACTTCCTCTCTGGATTACTCCTTCTCCTTGCCTGGTCCCCAGAAAACAGAATAGATTTGGGGGCCTCATGGACAGAGGGATCCACACAAGGCGCTTGTGGCATCACTATGTCCCCTTTAGATCCTGGAGTATGGGCTCTTCTGGGAAGAGTTTCCTCGTTCCCCACCTCAGGCACCAGTTGGTTGTTTACTGGGCAAACATCAGAGCCACTCCCCTCGGATGTCTAAGTGGCTGTGTGTTACAGGAACAACCAGGAGGGGAGCAAACCGATGCATTTGGCGTCAAAGAATTTTTGCTAAATGGTCCTTTTGGGACATAGTCCTGTAAACAGATGTGTGTTCCCTGCATTTCTCGGTTGTGTCTGTTGTGCCAGGGAGTCTGCCTGCTGTTTGTCCAGCACTGCCAGGGACTACAGACCACTTAGCCCAGGGTTGAGTTTCTTGCTCAGTAGACCCAGAAGGACTGAGGTGACATCAGCACAGGCCCTCCAAATGCAGGCATGGCCTCTGCACCACGCACTTAGTCTCTCAACTTTCTTTTAGTCCGCAGAAGGTTGAGTAAATTCCCAAGATGCAAGGTCACTGGCCAGAATTTCCGTAGTGGCTCAGATCTGCTGCTTTTCACTTGTTTGGCTTGTCTCTCTTCTCCTCCCCTACATTTTTTTGTTTTTGTTTTTGTTAATAGAGGAAGGGTTCTCTCTTTCACTGTTGAGAAACCTGGGGCTGCTGGTTCTTCCTGGAGTGTTGAGGGGTAACTAATGCTCAGTGTCAGCCAATTCTGGGACCCAGGAAACATCTACACACAGCTTTCTCTCCCCGCTAAGGCACACTGAATAGCCTGGTTCCCCACCAGGCTTTATCTTTATCTGATAAAGACAATCAACTTTATCTTTCTGATAATCTGGCCACCTCCAAGAACAGTGATCTTCAAACTTTTTAAAGAATCAAACCTATCCTCACGTTCATTAGAAGGTGGCAGCCCTGGCTGAGAGTGGGATAGGACTCCACCCATTTTGCCTCCACTGTTCCCCTCTGCCCACTAGCCCCTTGGTGACCCCACATGGTGCAGAACAGTGAGAGACTGTGCTGGTGGAAAGTGTGAGCTGGCAAATTTTGGCACTTGTCGACGAAATCATTATACTGTTAAAGACTATGTATCTCACTGTTTGACAAAAGCATTTTTGTGTCTCAATGGTGCAGGCACAATGGCCTCCATACAAGTCAATTCCTGCCTGGATGGAAATAACAACTTAGGCCCCATAACATAGATGTGCGTGTGATGCTGATAGGGGACACATCTCTACCACAACCACCATGACCTAGTCCTGAAAACACTAAGAGGTGAGGAAGACTTCGTGAGAGCTATAAAGCTGCTCAGGGCCCAAATAGGATAGTTTCTGCCATTGCTTCTGAGTTAAGATTCCTTGACAGTCAAAAAGCTAAAGGGATTCCCTTGGGTTTACATTAATTCTCTGTTGGTACAATGAAGCTGGTCTGTCCAAGTGGACTTGGGTACAAATGGACAACTTTGATGACAGACAAATGACAGATGACTGTTCTAGGGCTTAAGAGTTTGGACTGGACGTGTCCCCCGCAAGCTCTCTGGGCACACGCTGCTAGTGGATAACACTCACCACTCAGCTATGCTGGGCCCAGCTAAGGGGATGTGATGACAGGTGAAGGGCACCGTTTGAATGTGCTGACTGACCGACCCTGCCCTGGCCAGCTGCTTCCTGTGCAGCCTCCACCCAGCAACAGTGACCTTTCTGAACACCCCACAGATTGATACTTGTGTCAATTTAGTCACATAAAAGAAAAAAGAACAAGGACTTGGAAATAGCTTATGGGCTTAGTCTAATAAATCACATCCCATTAAATTCCCAACATTTCTCAGAAATCAGGAGGGAGGAATCTAGTAAGTTCTGTTAGTTCATGGCTGAATGATTGCTAACTAGGTATTCATTTCAAAACACACCAAGTTACTTTAAATGTTATTGTCTTCATCTGGAGACAGTTTTCCTTTTTTTGTTTGACAGAGCATTAACTGCGAGATCTTGGGTTAGTGAAAACCACTTGGTCCTACCTGAATTTTAAATTTTTTCTTAGGTAGGTATTAAAATAATGGGCACTAAATTCTCTTCCTGACTTCTTGGTCCCATAACACTGAGATAGCACCTCTCAGGCCTGACGTGTCCAGCACGGGTCTCCTCTCTTTCATGAACCATGTTTTTTGGTTTATAAAATGACAGCAATATGATGAGGTTCAGCCTGCAGTATCTGGTGTGTGTATCTTGTGTTAAAGTGCTGACCAAGGTGAAATCATGAACTTCATTTATGACAGGGCTATTTTTGACCGTTACCGGTTTGCATTCTCTGCAATTAGTGATGATGGATTTGCACTCACTCCTCAGTGAGTATCAGCTGGTCATGTTCCCTGTGTCCCAGTTTTCCCTGTTGTTTTAGTCTTTCTCCACACGTTCAAGGCCTTTCCTGTTGGGTGACTTGTGCTAGGGAAACGTGTGTGATCATGGATAGAGATGAACAGGACGTCTGAATGGACCTGCCTTTCCCTGTACAGTCCTTTAACCTATGGAGTGACTGTAATAACCACTATTCCCTCATTCTGGTGAAATTTCAAAATAATAACTACATATATGAGCCATAGTAAGGAGGCTAAGAATGCAGTCTGTAAATGCAATAGGCTGGGCTTAAATCCTTGAATTTACTGCTTACTGTATAGGAGGCTTCAGGCAAGGTCCTTCACCTTGTGATGCCTCAGTTCTCTCACCTGCAAAATGGGATAACAATGTTATCAACTGGCCAAGAGTTACTCTGAGGATTAAATGAGGCAATGATCAAAAAGTTTACAAAATTGGATAGAATTTACACAGGGTAAATTCTCAGTAAATATTAGCCATTATTATGATGATTATTATTTTTTAAGGTGGTTGAAGCTTTACTGGGGATCAGGAAGGCTTAGTCCTGGGACCATGCTGGGAAGCAAGGCCTGCACACCAGGCACTGCTGACCTCATGCCCCACAGGGACAACACTGACAGGAAGGACACGAGGTGGGCTTTAGTGCAGGGAAGGGTAAAGGTGGGAGGGGACACTGCTGGAGGAAAGTGGGGAGCTGTGGCTTGAAATAGCCTGGGTGGGACAGGACTTGGGGGAAGTGAAGAGCACCAATGAGGCCTTGGAGATAAGAAAGGAATGAAGAGAGGGGCAGAGGAAGGAGAAGGCTGAAACAGGGTGCAGAGTCCACTGTTCTCCAGGGCTCAGGCAGCAGGCTGAGGACAGGCTCCTCACTGCCATTCCTGGTCTGACAAGGCCCTACTTGTTGCCCCAGACGGCCATATTTGTGTACAGAGGCTTTGGGCAGTAGTGGCTGGACTTTGTGTAGGCAGAGATCTTCTTCAGGCCAAAGTCAGGGCTGTAGCAGATCATGCCCAGCCGCTTGCAGTTTCCATAGTCTGGTTTTCCAAAATGTCCACATGAATCTTCTCCTCTTCTGTCTCTCCACACAGCTTGTGCTTGAGGGCAATGTAGTGCAGGATGGCATGGCTCTGGGTGATCTTGTGAGCACTGTCAATTAAGTATGGCAGATTGGGAAAATCCAGGTTCAGCTTGAATTTTTCCTTCAGCCACTGGCTTCTGTCATAGTCAGGAGTGTCCCCCATCGTGTATATTGTCTCCTCATAGCTGGAGTCTGTGTATTCCAGGAGTAGGCAGATGATGTGAGCCAGCCCACGGATGTCCCAGTAACCTAGTATCATCAGCATGGAGCAGGGTGCCGTGGGCTCGGTGGACAGGCCTTCATGGAGCAGAGCTTTGAATTTGAGATTCATGATGAACTATTATGATTATGATAATTATAACTGTTATTTTTTTTTTGTCTTTTTAATTTCCCTTACTTGTCGCAGAAAAGAGAGATATAAAGAGTAATCATGGTGGGGGTGGTGGTGGTGGCAGAAGCAAGATGGCCCACTGGAGCCAGCTGTCCAAAGAGGCTCCTGTCCAGAAGCAGAGTAAACAGATAGAAGTTTAGCAAGTAAGTTGATGGTTGGAGCTGAGTCAAGAGAGAAGGTTGAAGAATGTACATCAACCCTGCTGAGGTGAGCTGCAACCCCAAGGATACAAACGATAAGTACAAAATCCATCACCAAGTGGATGGGAGTCACCTCCCCCAACAGAATGGCTCACAGTATACTTTCTACAAACAAGCGAGCAGAGTTCAAACATCCTCCCATTTTATCCCACAGGAAAGACTCTCTAAAAACCGGACCTCCTTCCCCTACTAGAGTGCCCTGGCACTCTCCTGCCAGGCATAAAACTATATAAAACTGTACATATTCTCTACCTGTAATTCTGAACTCCAAGCACTCCCCTCTATTCTCACCCTGAGATCTGGAAGCCAGCCCCCCATGGAGTCCAGATTCTTGGGCATTTTCTTGAGAGGTGTGGACAGGGCATGGGCTGTTGCAGGTCTGGGCTGATTCTGTGGCACAGGGGTAAGGAGAACATGGTGGACTGAAAGAACCATATGGGAGAGAGAGAGGCGGTGCCCCGTGGCACAAAGCAGCAGCAGCAGTGGGAACAATAGCGCTCACACCCCTGGGGATATTTTGGAGAGACATTCCCTGCCTCTCTGGGCAACCAGAGAAAGCCGGGCATCTTCTCTGGTGGCAGACACTGGTGGGACAGATCTGGGATGCTAACACAGGCCCTGTGAGTAAAGGGTATGCCTGAGGTGGTACCTGCCTGGGTGGGGCATGGTGGGGACGGAGAATAGAAGACACGCTCACAGAGATAGCATACTCCTAGGGCAGGGCTGAGCCTAGGGTGGGCAGCTTTAGTGAGCCTAAGAAGCACACAGCCCTCAAGAGATCATAGCTGAGACAAAGGCAGGCAGAGAAAGGCTGGAACTCAGAGCCAAGTGTGAGCTCTTACTACAACTGCCCCCACACAGACTGCAGCAGAGACAGACACACCAGCTCCGGGCAGCGGCACAGACCGGGGCTGAGTTGCAGTTTCTGTGAACTCAAACAGCACCTGGTCTGCCGTGGAATATAGCCAGGACAGAATCACAAATTCTGCAAAAATATAAGTGTCAGCAACATCAATCAGGGGTGGGGCTGGAACTTCCATTAACCCAGCTCCAGCTTCCATTAACCACCCAAGGTTGTCAGGCCTCAGCTCCCCCTGCTGGATGGTGGCAGAGTGCAGCGGCCTGGCTGAGGAGACATAGATCTCCCTATGACTCAGGCAGGTGCACCCAGGAGGTGCATCTGCTCATTGGAGGGAACTAGGTCCCAGCCCTGAGTGGTTACCAGTGACTGTGTGTGACAGAGGTGTCAGATGGGGAAGGAAGCATCAACCTTCCCAGACTAATTCATTTGCTGGAGGGGGGTCCTTCTGACTCCACGGAGCACAAGAACAGGTCATACTCGAGCTGCCAGCAGACCCCTGCTATCTAGTCACTGGAGACCTTTTGAACTCTCCCACTTGAGACCAGGTACTGACTGGGACAATTGATTTGGATCTCTTAGCCTGGACTAATCACCCGAGGACTATCCAAAGTGGTACCCTGGGTGTGTGGTTTTGGGAAAGTTTGATTTTCCTTTTCCAGTTGTTGCCTGTGTGTGTGGGGGTGGTGGTGGTGGTGACTTAATTGCTGGTATTTCTCCATAGCTGAGACTTCAACCCAGAGTAACTGATTCACTAGAGTAGGACAGAAACAAGTTGAAAAACCAGACAGAGCCACTTAGCCCCACCACATCAAGTAGGTCCCCAGTGTCGCAGGCAGTAGCACTGTATAGGTCCTTTGTAAAGCTCTAGGGGAAAAAGTATAGACACCAGTCCCAGCTCTTGGGCAAAGGGCTGGTTAATCACTACTCCAGGAGCCCTCCAATCCAACTTCACCTTATCTGCTCATCTAGCCAAATGGCATAAAATAAACATTGGGGCGGAATTAGCAGAAAAACTCCGGTAACGTGAATAACAAGAGTAGATCAACTCTCCCAAGGAATGATGTGGCGGACACATCTGAAGATCCCATTCATAAACAAATGGCCGAGATGTCAGAAATCAAATTCAGAATTTGGATTGCAAATAAGATTAATAGAATGGAGGTAAAGTTGGAATTAGAAATTCAAGGAGCATTTCAAAAGTTGTTTCAAGAATTCCATGAATTCAAAGAGAAAATCACCAAAGATTTTGACACGTTGAGACAAGGATTTGCAGCCCTCAAAGATCTGAGAAATACAGTGGAATTCCTCAGTAATAGAAGGGAGCAAGCAGAAGAAAGAATTTCTGACACTGAAGACAAAGCTTTTGAATGCTCCCAAACTCTCAAAGAGGAAGAGAAATGGAGAGCAAAAATGGATCATTCTCTCAGAGAGCTCTGGGATAATTGGAAGAAAACTAATCTTCGCCTTATAGGAACCTCTGAAGGGAACAAAGTTGCTCACAAGGCACAGAGGCTCTTCATAAGATTATAAAGGAGAAGTTTCCAGATATGTCAAGAGATTCTGAAATTCACAAAGCAGACAGTTTCAGAACACCAGCATGACTCAACCTGAATAAGACATCCCCCAGGCACATCATAATTAACTTCACTAAAGTTAATATGAAGGAGAAAATTCTGCAAGCAGCCAGATGCAAGAAAACCATAACCTACAAGGGGAAGAATATTAGAATGACTGCAGATCTCTCTGCTGAAACCTTTCAAGCTAGAAGATGGTGGTCATCAACTTTTAATCTCCTAAAACAAAATAACTTTCAACACATGATCCCGTATCCAGCTAAACTGAGTTTCATTTATGATAGAAAAATTAAATACTTTAATGACATGCACGTGTTGAAGAAATTTGCCATAACTAAACAAGCTCTTTAGGATATTCTCAGACCTATCCTCCATAATGACCAGTGCAATCCTCCACCACAAAAGTAAACTCACTCAGAAACTTTTGATCAAATTCCAACTTCCACAGGGGTGAAAGGATTAAAAATTTCCACTGGACTTTTGAAAAACTTGATACCCAAAACTCTACCAGGCTTATCAATATTCTCAATTAATGAAATGTCTTAAATTGTCCTCTAAAGAGACACAGGTTGGCTGACTGGATACAAAAACTCAGGCCAGATATCTGCTGAATATAAGAATCTCATCTTACCTTAAAAGATAAATATAGACTCAGGGTTGTCCATATTTCAGGCAAATGGAAATCAGAAAAAAAAGCAGGTGTTGCAATTTTATTCGCAGATACAACAGGCTTTAAACCAACAAAAGTAAGGAAAGATAAGGACAGTCACTTCATATTTGTTAAGGGTAACACTCAACATGATAAGATTTCGATTATTAACATTTATGCACCCAACCAGATGCGCCTCAATTTATAAGAGAGACTCTAACAGACATGAGCAACTTGATTTCTCCCAGCTCCATAATAGTTGGAGATTGTTTTTTCTCTTGGGGTAGATATATTTATTCTTGGTAACATACATCCAGTGGCACTAATTACCCATTAAGTGTAAGGTAACTAACATGAAACCACAGAACTGTAACTCTGCCATAGCTGCATGGATTTGGGCCTTTCTGGCTGCTGAGCACATTTTCAAAAAACTGGATGTCCACCCTGGAACTATGCCAATGAGATCTGTTAAGGAGTAAAGCTCTGAAGTAGTGACTCACCGGAGTACCTTGCAGCTGACAGATAGGCAGAACATGTTACTTATGAAGTAGTTACAGCCTAATTCACAAAAGTTACCAACTGTTTCTCTTTCTAGAAAGAAGCAAGATGTTATTAAGAAATTCCTTGAATTAGCGCCTGGTGTGTCAGGTGGGAGTGCAGAAGAGGGGTGTTAGAGCAATGTCAGAAAGACCCTGATGGGCCAGACAAATTGGACGTCATTAATAATCATGGTTGGCTTCTAAATACTGGTAGCAAGATGACTTTTGATTTGTAATCTTAGGTAAATTATAGATAAATGAAAAAGGCCAGTAATCATACTCTAAGATTAATAAACAGCACTTCAAAATTAACTGCTTAAGGGCTGTGCTTGCAGCAAGTTTTCACAAGACAAGGCACCCAGATTTTTTCTTCCCACATCTGGCTTGCAGAGCAGCTCTTGTAGCCATTTCAAAAACCTTCCTCCCTCCATCTTTGGTCTTTGCTGAACACTCCATGTACCCAAAAGCACCAATCCTGTTTGCCATATCTCTGCTTCTTCAGGTTATACTGGCTCCTGCTTGCCACCCACCTCAATATCTGCCACGTAGTTCTCAAACACTGTAGGCACATACACCTCTTGGAACTGGTCCTTGTTGAAGACTATGAGCAAGCATGTCTTCTCACAAGCTCCATCACCAACAATCACCAGTTTCTTCCTGATAGCAGCCACCACTTACAAATGCCTTGTATGATGCATGGCCTGTGTAGAACAAGTTGTACCAAGTAGCTAGAATTTCTGAGATGAAAGGCTCAAACGACAACTCTGACACCAGCCTCTTCCTGCCAAGTACTCTCGTCTGCCAGTCCCAAGCTCGAAAACGAGATCTGGTAGCTGAAGGGGCAACCTCAGACTAACAAGAGAATCAATGGAGGACCGCGGACAATGGGTGGGGAGTGAGAGTGAGCGAGGGCAGGCAGTGGCAGGAGAGCGGGGAGCCACGTGCATGCCCCCAAGCGCCCAGTGGGCTCGAGCCAGCCACAGTCTCGGCCCTAATAGTTGGAGATTTTAACACCCCTTTGGCAGTATTGGATAGATCCTCCAATAAGAAACTAAGCAAAGAAAATTTAGACTTAACCATTCAACATTTGGATTTAACAGACATCTACAGAACATTTCATCCTAACAATACTGAATACAAATTCTTCTCATCAGCCCATGGAACATACTCCAAAATTGATCACATCTTAGGTCACAAGTCTAATCTCAGAAAATTTAAAAGAATATAAATTATTCCTTGCATCTTCTCAGACCATCATGGAATAAAAGTTGAAATCAGTAACAACAGGAATATTTATACTCGTACAAAACATGGAAGCTAAATAACCTTATGCTGAATGATAGCTGGTCATAGGGTCATAGACAAGATTAAAAAGGAAATTACCAAATTTTTGGAACAAAACGATAATGAAGACACAAATTATCAGAACCTCTGCGATACAGCAAAGGCAATCTTAGGAGGGAAATTTACAGCACTGTAAGCCTTCCTCAAGAGAATAAAAAGAAAGGAAGTTAACAACTTGATGGGACATCTCAAGCACCTGGAAAAGGAAGAACACTCCAATGCCAAACCGAGCAGAAGAAAAGAAATAACCAAAATTAAAGCAGAATTAAATGAAATTGAAAACAAAAGTATTATACAACAGATCAATAAATCAAAAAGTTGTTTTTTGAAAAGGTCAATAAAATAGATAAACCGTTGCCTAACCTAACTAGGAAAAAAAGAATAAATATGATTCATCACATAAACAAATTTAAAAACAAAGACCATATGATTCTCTCAATTGATGCAGAAAAAGCTTTTGATAATGTCCAGCATCCATTCATGATCAGAACACTTAAGAAAATTGGTATAGAAGGGACATTTCTTAAACTGATAGAGGCCATCTACAGCAAACCCACAGCCAATATCATATTGAATGGAGTTATTGAAATCATTTCCACTCAGATCAGGAACCAGGCAAGGTTGCCCATTGTCTCCACTGCTTTTTAACATTGTAATGAAAGTTTTAGCCACTGCAATTTGGGAAGAAAAGGCAATCAAGGGTATCCATATAGTGTCAGAAGAGATCAAACTTTCACTCTTTGCAGATGATATGATTGTATATCTGGAAAACACCAGGGACTCTACTACAAATCTCTTAGATGTGATCAAGGAATACAGCAGCATCTCAGTTTACAAAATCAACACTCATAAATCTGTAGCTTTCATATATACCGACAATAGTCAAGTTGAAAAAACAGTCATGGACTCTATTCCATTCACAGTAGTGGCAAAGAAGATGAAATATTTGGGAGTTTACCTAACAAAGGACATGAAAGATCTCTATAAAGAGAACTATGAAACTCTAAGAAAAGAAATAGCTGAAGATGTTAACACCAGGGATTCTATTACAAAACTCTTAGAAGTGATCAAGGAATACAGCAGCGTCTCAGGTTACAAAAAAAATTCATAAATCAGTAGCCTTTATATATACCACAAATAGTCAAGCTGAAAAAAAGGTCAAGAACTCTATTCCGTTCACAGTAGTGCCAAAAAAGATGGAAATATTTGGGAGGTTATCTAACAAAGGACGTGAAAGATCTCTATAAAGAGAACTATGAAACTCTAAGAAAAGAAATAGCTGAAGATGTTAGTAAGTGGAAAAATATACCATACTTATGGCTGGGAAGAATCAACATTGTTAAAATGTCCATACTATCCAAAGCAATATACAATTTTAATGCAATCCCTATTAAAGCTCCACTGTCATACTTTAAAGATCTCAAAAAAATAATACTTTGTTTTATATGGAATCAGAAAAAAAACTCAAATAGCCAAGACATTACTCAGAAATAAAAACAAAGCAGGAGGAATCATGCTACCAGACCTCAGACTGTACTATAAATCGATAGTGATCAAAACAGCATGGTACTGGCACAAAAACAGAGAGATAGATGTATGAAAAAGAATAGAGAATCAAGGAATGAACCAAGCTACTTACTGTTATTTGATCTCTGATAAGCTAATTAAAAACATTCAATGGGGGAAAATATTCTCTATTTAACAAATGGTGCTGGGTGAACTGGCTGGCAACCTGTAGAAGACTGAAACAGGACCCATACCTTTCACCATTAACTAAGATTAAAGATTTAAACTTAAGACATGAAACTATAAAAATACTAGAAGAAAGTGCAAGGAAAACTCTTGAAGAAATTGGCCATATTTTATGAGGAGGACCCCCTGGGCAATTGAAGCAACATCAAAGCTACACAACTGGGACCTGATCAAACTGAAAAGCTTCTGCACAGCCAAGAACACAGTAAGTAAAGCAAGCAGAGAGCCCTCAGAATGGGAGAAGATATTTGCAGGTTATGTCTCCAACAAAGGTTTAATAACCAGAATCCACAGAGAATTCAAATGTATTAGTAAGAAAAGAACAAGTGATCCCATCGCAGGGTGGGCAAGGGACTTGAAGAGAAACTTCTCTGAAGAAGATAGGCTCACGGCCTACAGACATATGAAAAAATGGTCATCATCCTTAATCATCAGAGAAATGCAAATCAAAACTACCCTGTTTCCCCAAAAATAAGACAGTGTCTTATTTTAAGGTATGCTCCCAAAGATGTGCTAGGTCTTATTTTCAGGGGACGTCTTATCTTTCCTGTAAGTAGGTCTTATTTTTGGAGGATGTCTTATTTTCAGGGAAACAGGGTAGGTGTAGAATATAAATGTCTTAACACAATAACTAAGAAAATGCCATGAAGGCTATGTTAACCGGTTTGATGAAAATTTCAAATTGTATATAAAATCAGCACATTGTACCTCATATTGCATTAATGTACACAGCTATGATTTAATGAAAAAAGGGGGAGGAGTTACAGTCTTCCTTGAAGTTTCACAGAAAAAAAAAGTGATCATTGCATGTGAAGGATGACAGTAATCTTTTGACTCACTTGATTATTGTCTAAAATGTTGCTGTAAGGACACTGTCCTGGGGGTGGTATGTTCTTCCATCTCTCCTCAGAGGAGGGGCAGAGCAGGGGGAATAGGGCTGCAGCGAAGTCGGGGTGCACAAAGCAGGGTGTTGTGCCTCCTTGACCAGGGAGTGACTTTGGATCAGTTCTTCAGTCACTTTCAGGTCGTCTTCTCCCATGTACAAAATCCAACTGTCAGAAACCACAGTATGTGGCAGTGAGAGCTTTGAGACACATAGATATTGGGGATTAATACATATTCTCAAGAATTATGTGATAAAGTGAGCAAAAACATACATCCCATTAAGCCCTCCAGGCTCCATGCATGTGTTCTTTCGATGTGGTAAAACCCCAAATCTTTTTTATTAAGCCCTAGTATGTGGTAGGTTGTTTATAGTTATATCTCATTTATTATTTAAAGCAATCTGATGAATAAATTGTATTTTCATTTTTCAGATAAGGAGCCTGAGCCTTCAGTTGTAAAGCTGCATTCAAGTTCACTCGGTCAGTGAGAAGCAGAGGAGGGGCTCAGAGTCAGATCTGTTGCAAGCAGGCCCTCTGTGTTGTTTTATTGCTGTCCACTATTCCTCAGAGCGCTCCCTTTCCCTGAAATGGTGACTGGCTGTCCTGTCAGCCTGCACCCCTGCATGGATTATTCCTGCATGGCTTGGTTAGCGGAGTACCCGGCCCGCCCCAGGTGGCCTGTGGTGGGGAGTGTGAAGTCAGCCTCCGAGGCTCTCAGTCATTATGGTTTGGGGTTTCTTTGTTACTTCAATGTAGCCTGGCAGCTCTTGAACTCCAAGAGTTAGTCATCTCTATACAGATCTACTGCTTTTGAAAAAGGACAGAAAATCCAGAATCCAGAAAAACAAAGTGCTGAATTCTGTGTTCTCAGCCCTGCTGACAATTTGGCAAAACAAGCAAGCAAAACTACCACATATGCACAAAACAGAAAGAAAAACGATGTTTAAGGAGTTGTTCTGTAGCCAAACAGTCATAAGACTCAATTTCTTAATTTTCACATCTTTTCAAAGGTCTCTTCACCCCCATTTCTCTTGGTGCTGTATCTATGGGGCCAGGACATGGTTTGTGCCTTTGAGAGTGATTGGATTTCTTTCTGTCTGAGCCCATTGCTATCTGTCATCCAATTATCATCAATAGATATTTAAATACCAGGCCAGAAGCCCAGGGTATTAGGCCCTGGGAGTCCCAGCTGATCGTTATTAATCCGATGAATGTAGTTGTGCATTGGCTAAAATACAAAACGGAAGCAATTACAAGTGTTCCTGTCAATTTGGGCTCACTCCACTGAAAGACGTTTTAGATTTGCTTTTGCCTCATTCCAAGAAAATATGACAGGCATTTTGCTTCAAACTAAATGCTCCTTTAGTTTCTTGCTCAAATATTTAACAAGAATAAGGCAGGGCAGAAGAGCAGTCTTTGGGATGTATTGTTCTGAATGACTTGGAGGTTCGCAGGGTCACTTTTTTGAGCTAATGTGAATTAGCAGGCCCAATGCTTTCCACTAAGATGAAGTATGTGCTCAGGGTTACCTGGCTTTTTTTTTTCTTTTTCTTTTTAAATCTGAGTTAGAGAAGTCAGAGTAGATAAAAATGAAATAACCCATTATCAAATAATCAATGAAAGAGCTGGACTCCTGCAATATTTCTGGATCAATATACAAGTTACTTTTCAGATAGATGAATTATTCCTGTGTGGCTCAGAGCAGAACAAAGTGCACTTCCAGCTAGATTCCCCAGAGGCACAGTGTGTGAAAATAGAAAAGGAGACAGAAAGGTGGGGTGCTGTCTGTATCACAACCCTTCCCAGGCAGGACCTGATGAGAAGCTTCTTGGAATGTGGGTTGGTGAGCCCTGAGCTAGAGGCACAGGGGGTGAAGTCTGAGTGAGTGCTGTGGAAGAGGGTCGGGAGAGGGCATGTTTGTACACCAAGGGCTGGGGTATAAATCAGGGAGAACTTTCTGAAGATAAATCGCTGTACTCTTTGACCTAGCAGCAATTTTAAGAACTTACCCTGTGAACATAGTTACACATGTACACCAAGATGTTTATGTTAAGGTGTTTCTTGTTTGTGATGGTAAAAAACATAAATGCACCTTGAAAATGTCCACCAAAAAGGGAACGTAAAGTAAATCGCATCAGTACTGTCGGATACGATGAATCATCACAGAAGATGCAGTAGAATGTCTGTGCTCACATATGACCTTGGGGAGCCATCCACGCTCTCATTCCTTATGCCTTTTGTAAAGCAAGGATAATAATAGTATTTAGAATGTATTAGTTGAGTGACAGACTAAATGTGTGTATGTATGTACACACACAAATACATATATACTTTTTACTTTTGGAAAGATTAAACTCCAAAAAAGTAAGTGGAACACATTGTAGATAGGGCTAAGCTTACAATCCCAAGACCCTCATCTGGGTGCAGGGGTGTGTGGGAGGTGGGAAGACAGAAGAGAAGAGAAAGTGGCCTTCACAGAGCACAGATGCTGCTGTGTGCAGAGCTCTCTGCTGTCTGCTCCCCAGTCTCACTCAGTTCTCACAGTCATCTGAAGCGTCACCACCCTCACTTTACAGATGAGAATAATGAGGCTCTAAGTGACTTGCCAAGATCATGCCGCTGGACTAGCAGAGCTCAGAGGCGTCCCTTCCAGGCCTATGTTAAAGGCCACACTTCCTACCACTCCCCCATTGGAAACGGTCCAGCTCAGGGCCTGACTCCATAAGGCTTTTTACATTTAATTAAATATTTGCTAACAAAAATAGAGGACACTGACATAGAGTTCTCTGACATGTGGGAATAATTATTACTGTATTTTCTTTAATGTTTACTTTTTAATATTTATTTTATCCCATCTGTATCAGAGAGCATAGGGTAAGGCATGCTGCAGTGATAAACCACGGCAAGCACCTCAGTGAATTACTGTCTGTTACATGTACTTGTGGGTTGACTGACACTCTGCCTCCATCTGTCCTTCATTTTGAGGCCCAGGCTGAAGAGATACTGTGGGTGTCATGGAGAGAAGAGAGATGCAGGAACCATGTGACAACTTGTCAAGTTTGGTGTGTCACTTCCACTCACTTCATTGGCCACAGCAAGTCAGACAGACAAACACAAGCACATGGGAGTGGGAGGAGTGTGATCGCCCTGTGGGGAGGGTCCGCAGAGAGCACCCAGGGAGGAGGGCCAGGCTGGAGGGAGTGGACCCCACCACCCTCCTACAACATGAATTGGAAGCATCTCAAAGCAATCAGCTTTCTACTTCCATTCAGCTTATTATCTAGGATGGAACTTTTACTTTTGTTTTTTTTTTTAAATTTATTTATTTTTATTGTTAAATCATAGCTGTGTACATTAGTGCAATCAAGGGGTACAATGTGCGGGTTTCATATACAATCTGAAATATTCTCATCAAACTGTTCAATGTAGCCTTCATGGCATTTTCTTAGTTACTGTATGTAGGCATTTGTATTCTGTGTTTAGTAAGTTTCACCTGTACCCATTCTAAGATGCACCGTATATGTGGCCCCACCAGTTACCCTCCCTCCAACAAAACGTCCCCCCTCCCTTTGCCTTCCTTGGCCCTTTCCCCATAGTCTTGTGCTATAGTTGGGTTATGGCCTTCATGTGAAAGCTATAAATTAGCTTCATAGTAGGGCTGAGTACATTGGATACTTTTTCTTCTACTCCTGAGATACTTTGCTAAGAAGAATATGGTCCAGCTTCATCCATGTAAACATGAAAGAGGTAAAGTCTCCATCTTTCTTTAAGGCTGCATAATATTCCATGGTATACATGTACCACAATTTGCTAGTCCATTCGTGGGTCGATGGGCACTTGGGCTTCTTCCACGACCTAGCGATTATGAATTGGGCTGCAATAAACATTCTCGTACATGTCTTTGTTATATTATGACTTTTGGTCTTCTGGGTATAAACCTAGTAAAGGAATTATAGGATAAAATGGCAGGTCTATTTTTAGGTCTCTAAGTATTCTCCAAACATCCTTTCAGAAGGAACGTATTAGTGTGCATTCCCACCAGCAGTGAAGAAGTGTGCCCTTTTCTCCACATCCACGCCAACATCTCTGGTTTTGGGATTTTGTTATGTGGGCTACTCTTACTGGGGTTAGGTGGTATCTCAAAGTAGTTTTGATTTGCATTTCTCTGATGATTAAGGATGATGATCTTTTTTTCATGTGTTTGTAGATTGTGCGTCTGTCTTCTTTAGAAAGTTTCTCTTCAACTCCCTTGCCCACCCTGAGATGGGATCACGTGTTCTTTTCTTGCTAATACATTTGAGTTCTCTGTGGATTCTGGTTATTAGACCTTTATCGGAGGTATAACCTGCAAATATTTTCTCCCATTCTGAGGGCTGTCTGCTTGCTTTACTTACTATGTTCTTGGCTGTGCAGAAGCTTTTTAGTTTGATCAGGTCCCAGTAATGTATTTTTGAAGCTGCTTCAATTGCCTGGGGAGTCCTCCTCATAAAATATTCACCCAGGCCGATTCCTTCAAGAGTTTCCCCTGCAGTTTCTTCAAGTATTTTTATAGTTTCATGTCTTAAGTTTAGATCTTTTATCCAGTGAGAATCTATCTTAGTTAATGGTGAATGGTGTGAGTCCAGTTTCAATCTTCTACAGGTTGCCAGCCAGTTTACCCAGCACCATTTGTTAATAGGGAATCTTTTCTCCACTGAATGTTTTTAATTGGCTTGTCAAAGATCAAATAACGGTAAGTAGCTGGGTTCATCTCTTGGTTCTCTATTCTGTTTGAGACATCTACTTCTCTGCTTTTGTGCCAGTACCATGCTGTTTTGATCACTATCGATTTATAGTACAGTCTCAGGTCTGGTAGCATGATTCCTCCTGCTTTGTTTTTATTGCTGAGTAATGTTTTGGGGATTTGAGTTTTTTTCTGGTTCCATATAAAACGAAGTATTATTTTTTCAAGATCTTTAAAATATGAAAATGGAGCTTTAATAGGAATTGCATTAAAATTAGATATTGCTTTGGGTACTATGGACATTTTAACAATGTTGATTCTTCCCAGCCATGAGTATGGTATGTTTTTCCATCTGTTAACATCTTTAGCTATTTCTTTTTTTTTTTTTTATTGATTTACTTTTTTTTAATGTTATTTACAATATTATCACACTTATTTTCTTTTTTTTTTTTTTCTTTTTTTTATTGTTGGGGATTCATTGAGGGTACAATAAGCCAGTTACACTGATTACAATTGTTAGGTAAAGTCCCTCTTGCAATCATGTCTTGCCCCCATAAAGTGTGACACACACTAAGGCCCCACCCCCCTCCCTCCATCCCTCTTTCTGCTTCCCCCCCCATAACCTTAATTGTCATTAATTGTCCTCATATCAAGATTGAGTACATAGGATTCATGCTTCTCCATTCTTGTGATGCTTTACTAAGAATAATGTCTTCCACTTCCATCCAGGTTAATACAAAGGATGTAAAGTCTCCATTTTTTTTAATGGCTGAATAGTATTCCATGGTATACATATACCACAGCTTGTTAATCCATTCCTGGGTTGGTGGGCATTTAGGCTGTTATAACATTTTGGCGATTGTAAATTGAGCTGCAATAAACAGTCTAGTACAAGTGTCCTTATGATAAAAGGATTTCTTTCCTTCTGGGTAGATGCCCAGTAATGGGATTGCAGGATCGAATGGGAGATCTAGGTTGAGTGCTTTGAGGTTTCTCCATACTTCCTTCCAGAAAGGTTGTACTAGTTTGCAGTCCCACCAGCAATGTAAAAGTGTTCCCTTCTCTCCACATCCACGCCAGCATCTGCAGTTTTGAGATTTTGTGATATGGGCCATTCTCACTGGGGTTAGATGATATCTCAGGGATGTTTTGATTTGCATTTCTCTAATATATAGAGATGATGAACATTTTTTCATGTGTTTGTTAGCCATTCGTCTGTCGTCTTTAGAGAAAGTTCTATTCATGTCTCTTGCCCATTGATATAAGGGATTGTTGGCTTTTTTCATGTGGATTAATTTGAGTTCTCTATAGATCCTGGTTATCAAGCTTTTGTCTGATTGAAAATATGCAAATATCCTTTCCCATTGTGTGGGTTGTCTCTTTGCTTTGGTTATTGTCTCCTTAGCTGTACAAAAGCTTTTCAGTTTAATGAAGTCCCATTTGTTTATTTTTGTTGTTGTTGCAATTGCCATGGCAGTCCTCTTCATGAAGTCTTCCCCCAGGCCAATATCTTCCAGTGTTTTGCCTATGCTTTCTTTGAGGATTTTTATTGTTTCATGCCTTAAATTTAAGTCCTTTATCCATCTTGAATCAATTTTTGTGAGTGGGGAAAGGTGTGGGTCCAGTTTCAGTCTTTTACATGTAGACATCCAGTTCTCCCAACACCATTTATTGAATAGGGAGTTTTTCCCCCAAGGTAAGTTCTTGTTTGGTTTATCGAAGATTAGGTGGTTGTAAGATGTTAGTTTCATTTCTTGGTGTTCAATTCGATTCCAAGTGTCTATGTCTCTGTTTTTGTGCCAGTACCATGCTGTCTTGAGCACTATGGCTTTGTAGTACAGACTAAAATCTGGTATGCTGATGCCCCCAGCTTTATTTTTGTTACTAAGAACTGCCTTAGCTATACGGGGTTTTTTCTGGTTCCATACAAAACGCATAATCATTTTTTCCAAATCTTGAAAGTACGATGTAGGTACTTTGATAGGAATGGCATTGAATAGGTAGATTGCTTTGGGAAGTATAGACATTTTAACAATGTTGATTTTTCCCATCCATGAGCATGGTATGTTCTTCCATTTGTTAATATCCTCTGCTATTTCCTTTCTGAGGAGTTCATAGTTTTCTTTATAGAGGTCCTTCACCTCCTTCGTTAGGTATATTCCTAGGTATTTCATTTTCTTTGAAACTATGGTGAAGGGAGTTGTGTCCTTAATTAGCTTCTCATCTTGATTGTTATTGGTGTATACAAAGGCTACTGACTTGTGGACATTGATTTTATATCCAGAAACATTACTGTATTTTTTGATGACTTCTAGGAGTCTTGTGGTTGAGTCTTTGGGGTTCTCTAAGTATAAGATCATGTCATCAGCAAAGAGGGAGAGTTTGACCTCCTCTGCTCCCATTTGAATTCCCTTTATTTCCTTGTCTTGCCTAATTGTATTGGCTAGAACTTCCAGCACTATGTTGAATAGTAAAGGTGACAGAGGACAACCTTGTCTGGTTCCAGTTCTAAGAGGAAAAGCTTTCAGTTTAACTCCATTCAGTAAAATATTGGCTGTGGGTTTGTCATAGATAGCTTCAATCAGTTTTAGAAATGTGCCACCTATCCCTATACTCTTCAGTGTTCTAATTAGAAAAGGATGCTGGATTTTATCATATGCTTTTTCTGCATCTATTGAGAGGATCATGTGATCTTTATTTTTGCCTCTGTTAATATGGTGGATAACATTCATGGACTTGCGTATGTTAAACCAGCCTTGCATCCCTGGGATGAAGCCTACTTGATCATGATGAATGACTTTTTTGATGATAAGCTGTAATCTATTGGCTAGGATTTTGTTGAGAATTTTTGCGTCTATGTTCATGAGTGAGATTGGTCTGAAATTCTCCTTTTTGTTTGGGTCTTTTCCTGGTTTTGGTATCAGGGTGATGTTTGCTTCATAGAATGTGTTGGGGAAGATTCCTTCTTCCTCAATTTTTTGGAATAATTTCTGCAGTACAGGAATAAGCTCTTCCTTGAAGGTTTGATAGAATTCTGAAGTGAAGCCATCTGGACCAGGGCATTTTTTAGTTGGAAGCTTTTTTTTATTGTTTCTTTGATCTCAGTGCTTGAAATTGGTCTGTTCAGGAGGTCTATTTCTTCCTGGCTGAGTCTAGGGAGAGGGTGTGATTCCAAATATTGATCCATTTCCTTCACATTGTCAAATTTCTGGGCATAGAGTTTCTGGTAGTATTCAGAGATGATCTCTTGTATCTCTGTGGGATCAGTTGTTATTTCCCCTTTATCGTTTCTGATTGAGGTTACTAGAGATTTTACTTTTCTATTTCTAGTAAGTCTGGCCAATGGTTTATCTATTTTATTTATTTTTTCAAAAAACCAACTTCTTGTTTCATTAATTTTCTGAATGATTCTTTTGTTTTCAATTTCATTGATCTCTGATTTGATTTTGGATATTTCTTTTCTTCTACTGAGTTTAGGCTTAGATTGTTCTTCTTTTTCCAATTCCATAAGATCTCTTGTGAGACTGTTGATGTGCTCTCTTTCTGTTTTTCGAATTTAGGCATCTAAAGCGATGAATTTTCCTCTCAAAACTGCTTTTGCAGTATCCCACAGGTTTTGGTAGCTTGTGTCTTCATTGTTGTTATGCTCAAGGAAGTTAATGATTTCCTGTTTTATTTCTTCCTGCACCCATCTGTTATTCAACAGAAGATTGTTTAATTTCCATGCCTTTGGGTGGGGTCGAGCATTTTTGTTAGAGTTGAGTTCCACCTTTAGTGCCTTATGGTCTGAAAAGATACAAGGTAAAATTTCAATTCTTTGGATTCTGTTGATATTTGTTTTGTGTCCCAGGATATGATCAGTTTTGGAGAATGTTCCATGGGGTGATGAGAAGAATGTATATTCTTTATCTTTGGGATGGAGTGTTCTATATGCGTCTATCAAGGACAGTTGTTCTAGGGTCTCATTTAAATCTCTTATATCTTTGTTTAATTTCTGTTTAGAGGATCTGTCCAACTCTGTAAGAGGTGTGTTAAAGTCCCCTGTTATGATGGTATTATCAGATATCATATTGCTCAGACTGAGTAAGCTCTGCTTCAAGAATCTGGGAGCATTTAAATTGGGTGCATAAATATTTAGAATTTAAATGTCTTCTTGTTGTAGTTTTCCCTTGACCAATATAAAGTGACCATCTTTGTCTTTTTTGACTTTAGTTGCTTTAAATCCACATGTATCTGAAAATAAGATTGCAACTCCTCTTTTCTTCTGAATTACATTTGCCTGAAAAATTGTCTTCCATCCCTTGACTCGGAGCTTTAATTTGTCTTTTGAAGCCAGGTGTGTTTCTTGCAGACAGCAAATGGATGGCTTGTGTTTTTTAATCCAGTCAGCCAATCTATGTCTCTTCAGTGGGGAATTCAAGCCATTAACATTTATTGAGATAATTGATAAGTGTGGTAGTATTCTATTCGTCTTATTTTGTGAGAGTCCATTGCTTAGTTTTATCTTTTGCATCAGTGTGGAGGTTAGGCTCTGTCCTTTGATTTCTGAGTTCTTACTTTGCTGCTGATCCATTGTGGTGGTCAGTGTGCAGAACAGGTTGAAGTATTTCCTGTAGAGCTGGTCTTGTTGTGGCGAATTTCCTCAATGTTTGTATATCCATAAATGATTTGATTTCTCCATCAATTTTGAAGCTTAGCTTAGCAGGGTACAGAATTCTTGGCTGAAAATTGTTCTGTTTAAGTAGATTAAAGGTAGATGACCATTGTCTTCTTGCTTGGAAAGTTTCGTTAGAGAAGTCTGCGGTCACTCTGATAGATTTGCCCCTGTAGGTCAACTGGCGCTTACTCCTGGCAGCTTGCAGAATCTTTTCTTTTGTCTTGACTTTGGACAGGTTCATCACAATGTGTCTTGGAGAAGCTCAGTTAGAGTTGAGGCGACCCGGGGTCCGATATCCCTCTGAAAGCAGTGTGTCAGAATCTTTGGTGATGTTTGGGAAATTTTCTTTTATAATATTCTCTAGTATGGCTTCCATTCCTCTGGGGCATTCTTCTTCCCCTTCTGGAATTCCTATAACTCGTATGTTGGAACGCTTCATAAAGTCCCATAATTCTGACAGTGAACGTTCTGCTTTCTCTCTCTTCTTTTCTGCCTCTTTTACTATCTGAGTTATCTCAAAAACTTTGTCTTCTACCTCTGAAATTCTTTCTTCTGCATGGTCTAACCTGTTGCTGATACTTTCCATTGCATCTTTAAGTTCCCTGATTGACTGTTTCATTTCCTTCAGCTCTGCTATATCCTTTTTATATTCTTCATATCGTTCATCTCTGATTTGATTCTGTTTTTGGATTTCCTTTTGGTTATTTTCCACTTTATTAGCAGTTTCCTTCATTGTTTCCATCATTTCTTTCATTGTTTTCAACATGTGTATTCTAAATTCCCTTTCTGTCATTCCTAACATTTCTGTATAGGTGGAATCCTCTGCAGTAGCTACCTCATGGACCCTTGGCGGGGTTGTAATGGACTGGTTCTTCATGTTGCCTGGAGTTTTCTGCTGATTCTTCCTCATGGGTGATTTCTTTTATCTGTTTCCTTGCCCTAATTTTCCTTTCACTTCCTCTTGCTCTTTAAGATCTTGTGCCTGTGGACTAAGGGTTACAGGACTAGAAGGGTGAGAAGATTGAAGAGCAAAAAAGGGATGAAAGAAAGGAGGACCGAGTGATAAGAAAAAAAAAAAAAAGAAAGATAGAGAAAGGAGAGGGGGTGGGGATAAGGAATATTGACAAAAAGAAGAGAGGCACAGAAAGAGGGAGACAGGGCAATATAGGTGTACAGTAGGGTACTTTGACACAACCTTAAAAAACCCCACCTTCTTGGGGTGCCCCAGTTGGGTGGTTCCCTTGAGGTCAGCAGCTCTTTGCTAACCTGATCAGACACAGTACCCCACCTCCACCAAGTAGAGAGGAAAGACAAAAATGCTATAAATCAAACGAAAACAAGCAAACAGAAAACTTTACGGGGATACAATGGGGTGAAAAACCAAATGATAGCGGTAGGAACACTAGCAAAAATGAAGTTGTAGTTATTAAAAAAGGCAGCAATGGGAAATTATAATTAAACTAGAAAAAGTGAGAAAGAAAAAGGGATCTGTATGGAAAAGATTGAAATTAAAAAACAAAAGAACATCAACAACGTCAAAATAAACAAACAAACAAAAAAAAAAAAAAAGAAAAAAATACACAACCAAAAACAAAGCAGTTTGTATATGTTATTGAATATTGTCTGGGTAACACGTGGTCTTATGGGGTATGAGATGTTAGTCACAGTTCTGATACGACTGGAGGCAGCTGATTTCTCAAACCCCAGCAGATAGACACCCTAAATCTCTCTTCAGCCCACTTAAAAGGCACTTTGAACTTGTAAACTTGCTGAGCAGAAGCTTTCCCAGCTTTCTTGCTGGAATCACTGCTGAAGTGGCTATCCACTTACCCAGGGTGCCAAAACCGGTCTCACTCTGCCCCTGAGGGTTAGGGCTGCAAGGCGGCTCAGACCCCACCCTTAGGCTACTTGGTTGCTGGGTTACCAGCTCCCACCCGTTTCTAGCTCTGCGACCCTGAGGGCGGAGCTTGCCGGGGCAGATCACTGACAATGGATCCGTGTGACCCACCGCCAAACACTATTAGCTCCGTCTGGCTCAGCGGCTCAGACTGGGGCCCTAGACAACGGCCAAAGTTCTCCGCACTCCCGCTCAGGCCTTCCCCAAGGCAGTTCAACTCAGTGCCAAGTCCAAGGACATCAAAACAGTTCACAGGTAAGGCCTTTCTGGTTTGCAGTCTCGCTGCTACTGAACTTACAGTTGTGGGTGGGTTTAGACGGATTGAACACACGCGACCACTTGCCGGTTTTCCACTGTTTTAGTCCTCCTCTTGGGGTCCAGAAGTCTCTCGCTGACTCCCTGTAGCCTCATAGGAGTGATGATAGGCAGTTCCCACCAGCCAGAGATGCCTGGAGTCCTATCTCCCCTGACTCACGGTGCCCAGATGCAAGGAAGCTGTTACTCGGCTGCCATCTTGCTCCGCCTCCAACTATTTCTTTTCTTAAGGTTTCATAGTTGTCTTTGTATAGATCTTTCACATCCTTTGTTAGGTATACTCCCAAATATTTCATCTTCTTTGGCACTACTGTGAAAGGAATAGAGTTCTTGACTGTTTTTTCAGCTTGGTTATTGTTGGTATATATAAAGGCTACAGATTTACGGGTGTTGATTTTGTAGCCTGAGACATTGCTGTATTCCTTGCTCACTTCTAAAAGTTTTGTAGTAGAATCCCTAGTGTTTTCCAGATATACGATCATATCATCTGTGAAGAGTGAAAGTTTGATCTCTTCTGACCCTATGTGGATACCCTTGATGGCCTTTTCTTCCCTAATTGCAATGGCTAAAACTTCCATTACAATGTTAAAGAGCAATGGAGACAATGGGCAACCTTGCCTGGTTCCTGATCTAAGTGGAAATGATTCAAATTTAACTCCAATATGATATTGGCTGTGGGTTTGCTGTAGATGGCCTCTATTAGTTTAAGAAATATCCCTTCTATACCAATTTTCTTAAGTGTTCTGATCATGAAGGGATGCTGGATATTATCAAAAGCTTTTTCTGCATCAATTGAAAGAATCATATGGTCCTTATTTTTTAGTTTGTTTATGTGCTGAATTACATTTATAGATTTATGTATATTGAACCAGCCTTGAGACCCTGGGATAAATCCGACTTGGTCATGGTGTATAATTTTTTCGATGTGTTGTTGGATTCTGTTTGTTAGGATCTTATTGAGTATTTTAGCATCAATATTCATTAGTGATATTGGTCTATAATTTTCTTTTCTTGTTGGGTCTTTCCGTGGTTTGGGGATCAAGGTGATGTTTGCTTTGTAGAATGTGTTGGGTAATATTCCTTCTTTTTCTATATTTTGGAAGAGGTTTAGTAGTATAGGTACTAGTTCTTCTTTAAAGGTTTGGTAGAATTCTGACGTAAAGCCATCTGGTCCTGGGCTTTTCTTTTTCAGGAGATTTTGTATAGTTGATGCTATTTCAGAACTTGATACAGGCCTGTTCAACATTTCCACTTCGTCTGGCTAAGTTTTGGTAGGTGGCGTACTTCCAGGTACTGGTCGATTTCTTTCAGATTTTCATATTTCTGAGGGTAGAGTTTCTTGTAGTATTCATTAAGGATTTTTTGAATTTCTAGGGGTCTGTTGTTATTTCATCTTTACCATTTCTGATTGATGAAATTAGAGATTTTACTCTTTTTTTCCAGGTTAGGTTGGCCAAAGGTTTATCTATTTTATTGATCTTTTCAAAAAACCAACTTTTGGATTTATTGATCTGTTGGAGTATGTTCTGTGGGCTGATGAGAAGAATGTGTATTCAGTTTTGTTGGGATGAAATGTTCTGTAGATGTCTGTTAAGTCCAGATGTTGAATGGTTGAGTTTAAATATAAAATTTCTTTGCTTAGCTTCTTTTTGGAGGATCTATCCAGCACTGCTGAAGGGGTGTTAAAATCTCCAACTACTATGGAAGTGGAGGAAATCAAGTTGCTCATGTGTGTTAGAGCTTCTCTTATAAATTGAGGTGCATTGTGGTTGGGTGCATAAATATTAATAATAGAGATCTCATCATATTGAGTATTACCTTTAACAAATATGAAGTGTCCTTCCTTATCCTTATTTATTTTGGTTGGTTTAAAGCCTATTACGTCTGCGAACAGGATTGCAATGCCTGCTTTTTTCTGCTTTCCATTTGCCTGGAATGTAGATGACCATCCCTTCACCTTGAGTCTATATTTGTCTTTTTTTTTTTTTTTTTTGTAGAGACAGAGTCTCACTGTAGTGCCCTCGGGTAGAGTGCCGTGACATCACATGGCTCACAGCAACCTCTAACTCTTGGGCTTATGCGATTCTCTTGCCTCAGCCTCCCGAGCAGCTGGGACTACAGGCGCCTGCCACAGTGCCCGACTATTTTTTTGTTGCAGTTTGGCCGGGGCTGGGTTTGAACCCGCCACCCTCAGCATATAGGGCTGGCACCCTACTCACTGAGCCACAGGCGCTGCCCCTTAATGTAATATGTGATTCTTGTATGCAGCAGATATCTGGCTTGAGTTTTTGTATCCAGTCAGCCAACCTGTGCCTCTTTAAAGGACAGTTTAAACCATTCACATTAATTGAGAATATTGATAAGCCTTTCAAGAGTCCAGTGGACATTTTTAATCCTTTTGCGACTGTGGAAGTTGGAATTTGATCAAGATTTTCTGGGTGAGTTTACTTTTGTGGTGGAGGATTATGCTGGTCTTTATGGAGGATAGGTCTGAGAATATCCTGGAGAGCTGGTTTAGTTATGGCAAATTTCTTCAACATGTGAATGTCATTGAAGTATTTAATTTCTCCATAGATGAAACTCAGTTTAGCTGGGTACAGGATCCTGGGTTGGAAGTTATTTTGTTTTAGGAGATTAAAAGTCGATGACCATCCTCTTCTGGCTCGAAAGGTTTCTGCAGAGAGATCTGCAGTTATTCTAATATTCTTCCCCTTGTAGGTAATGGTTTTCTTTCGTGTGGCAGCTTTCAGAATTTTCTCCTTCATATTAACTTTAGTGAAATTGATTATGATGTGTCTGGGGGATGTCTTATTTGGGTTGAGTCATGCTGGAGTTCTGAAACTGCCTGCTATCTGAATTTCAGAATCTCTTGGCATGTCTGGAAAGTTCTCCTTCATAATCTCATGGAGAAGAGACTCTGTGCCTTGTGAAGCCACTTCGTCACTTTTGGGGATCCCTATAAGACGAATATTGGTTTTCTTTGAATTATCCGAGAGCTCTCTGAGAGAGTGATCTGTTTTTGCCCTCCTTTTCTCATCTTCTTTGAGAGTTTGGGAGCATTGAAAACTTTGTCTTCAGTGTCAGAAATCCTTTCTTCTGGTTGCTCCATTCTGCTACTGATGGATTCTACTGTGTTTCTCAGATCTTTGAGGGCTGCAACGTCTTGTCTCAATGTGTCTAAATCTTTGGTCTTTTGGTCTTTGAATTTTTTGAAGACTTGAGATATCTTTTGGGTTACTACTTGGAGTTCTAATTCGATCTTATTTGCCATCCAGATTCTGAATTCGATTTCTGACATCTCAGCTATTTGTTTGTGCATGGGATCTTGTGGTGTGTCTGCCCCATTGATCCTTGGGGGAGTTGATCTACTCTGATTATGCATATTGCCAGAGTTTTTCTGTTGATTTCGCCTCATGATTGTTTTTCACCATTGCCTCTGGCCGTCCTCAGAGTTGGGGAGGTGTCTCTCCAAGATTAGATCCCAGCGGGATCACTCTATTGTTGCTTGATCGTTGTAGGGAGTGACCCTGTGTAGTTCCTCTGGGGCTGCTCCAGCTAGGGAGTTCTGGTTGTGGAAGCAGCTCTGGTGTGTGACATACCCAGATCCAGCAACAGGGCAGGAGGTGGTGCACACGGTTCTGGGAGTTCCTGGCACCCAGTGACTTTGGCACTGAGAGCCAAAGGCTCCAGCAGTCTCTGGCCTGGAGAAGGGCTCTGCATAGAGGCAGGGAGGGCTCCAGAGGGCCCACAGCTACCAGTATCCATGGCCAGATGAGCGGGCCAGTGTGGAGGCTGGGAGGACAAAGGAAGGAGGACACAGGGTTGCATGGCTCCTGCAGTTCCTGGTCAGGGCATGCGGAGGCCCGGTTAGTGTGGGGTCACGGTACATATCTAATGGAGATCCGGGCAGTGCCAATCCTAAGAATTTGAGGTTGTTATGAGCTGTGACACTACAGCACTCTACCCAGGGCAACAGCACGAACCTCCACTGTGCCAAAACCGTCTTAGTCTGTTCCTAAGGGTTAAGGCTGTAAGGCAGCTCAGTCCCTGCCTTTAGGCTGCTCAGTTGATAGGTTACTAGGTCCCACCCGATCCTTGCTCTGGGACCCTGAGGGCGGAGCTTGCTGGGGCAGTTCTCTCACACAATGGCTTTCTGCAGCCCAGCTCAGTGGCTCTGTCTGGGGCCCCAGACAATGCCCAAAGTTCTCCACACTCCTGCTCAAGCTCTCCCCAAGGCAGTTCAACTGAGTGCCAAGTCCAAAAACACCGAAACAGTTCACAGGCAAGGCCTTTCCGGTTTGCAGTCTCACTGATGCTTGTATTTATGGTTGCCGGTGTGATTAGGTAGATCACGCCAGCAACAACCACTTGCCAGTTTCCCACTGTTTTTGTCCTCCTCTTGGGTTGCAGAAGTCCCTTGCTGACTCCCTGTATACTCAAAGGGATGATTGTAGGCAGATCCTACCAGCCAGAGATGTCTGGAGTCTTATCTCCCCAGACTCACAGTGCCCAGTTGTAGGGAAGCTATTACTCGGCTGCCATCTTTAATCCAATCCCAACTTTTACTTTTATAATTCTAGTGCTTTCTTCTCCAGATAGTAAACTTAAATTTTCTTTTATAGGAGTCAGTCTTATTCAACATCAGCAGTTCTCAAAATGTGTTGAGAACCCCAGTTGTCTCTGGGCCACTTTCAGCGTGTTAGTGAAGGCCAAACTGTCTCATTAACAACACTCTGAAGGCATTACTCACCTGCTCACGCGCACACGCTCGAGTGTGTGGTTGGGGGTTGAACACAGAAGCAGATGTAGAGGAGTCCACCACCTCCTTTGCAGGACTGTAGAAAAATACCTGTCTGCTTGTTAATGTTTTTGTAATAAAATACAACATACAGTTGTAATAAAATACAAGGTCAATGTATAATAGGTTTTTTTTTTTTTTTTTTTTTTTTATTGTTGGGGATTCATTGAGGGTACAATAAGCCAGTTACACTGATTGCAATTGTTAGGTAAAGTCCCTCTTGCAATCATGTCTTGCCCCCATAAAGTGTGACACACACTAAGGCCCCACCCCCCTCCCTCCATCCCTCTTTCTGCTTCCCCCCCCATAACCTTAATTGTCATTAATTGTCCTCATATCAAGATTGAGTACATAGGATTCATGCTTCTCCATTCTTGTGATGCTTTACTAAGAATAATGTCTTCCACTTCCATCCAGGTTAATACGAAGGATGTAAAGTCTCCATTTTTTTTAATGGCTGAATAGTATTCCATGGTATACATATACCACAGCTTGTTAATCCATTCCTGGGTTGGTGGGCATTTAGGCTGTTTCCACATTTTGGCGATTGTAAATTGAGCTGCAATAAACAGTCTAGTACAAGTGTCCTTATGATAAAAGGATTTTTTTCCTTCTGGGTAGATGCCCAGTAATGGGATTGCAGGATCGAATGGGAGGTCTAGGTTGAGTGCTTTGAGGCTTCTCCATACTTCCTTCCAGAAAGGTTGTACTAGTTTGCAGTCCCACCAGCAGTGTAAAAGTGTTCCCTTCTCTCCACATCCACGCCAGCATCTGCAGTTTTGAGATTTTGTGATGTGGGCCATTCTCTCTGGGGTTAGATGGTATCTCAGGGATGTTTTGATTTGCATTTCTCTAATATATAGAGATGATGAACATTTTTTCATGTGTTTGTTAGCCATTCGTCTGTCGTCTTTAGAGAAAGTTCTATTCATGTCTCTTGCCCATTGATATAAGGGATTGTTGGCTTTTTTCATGTGGATTAATTTGAGTTCTCTATAGATCCTGGTTATCAAGCTTTTGTCTGATTGAAAATATGCAAATATCCTTTCCCATTGTGTGGGTTGTCTTTTTGCTTTGGTTATCGTCACCTTAGCTGTACAGAAGCTTTTCAGTTTAATGAAGTCCCATTTGTTTATTTTTGTTGTTGTTGCAATTGCCATGGCAGTCTTCTTCATGAAGTCTTCCCCCAGGCCAATATCTTCCAGTGTTTTTCCTATGCTTTCTTTGAGGATTTTTATTGTTTCGTGCCTTAAATTTAAGTCCTTTATCCATCTTGAATCAATTTTTGTGAGTGGGGAAAGGTGTGGGTCCAGTTTCAGTCTTTTACACGCAGACATCCAGTTCTCCCAACACCATTTATTGAATAGGGAGTCTTTCCCCCAAGGATTGTTCTTGTTTGGTTTATCGAAGATTAGGTGGTTGTAAGATGTTAGTTTCATTTCTTGGTGTTCAATTCGATTCCAAGTGTCTATGTCTCTGTTTTTGTGCCAGTACCATGCTGTCTTGAGCACTATGGCTTTGTAGTACAGACTAAAATCTGGTATGCTGATGCCCCCAGCTTTATTTTTGTTACTAAGAACTGCCTTAGCTATACGGGGTTTTTTTCGGTTCCATACAAAACGCAGAATCATTTTTTCCAAATCTTGAAAGTACGATGTAGGTACTTTGATAGGAATGGCATTGAATAGGTAGATTGCTTTGGGAAGTATAGACATTTTAACAATGTTGATTCTTCCAAGCCATGAGCATGGTATGTTCTTCCATTTGTTAATATCCTCTGCTATTTCCTTTCTGAGGAGTTCATAGTTTTCTTTATAAAGTTCCTTCACCTCCTTCGTTAGGTATATTCCTAGGTATTTCATTTTCTTTGAAACTATGGTGACGGGAGTTGTGTCCTTAATTAGCTTCTCCTCTTGACTGTTATTGGTGTATACAAAGGCTACTGACTTGTGGACATTGATTTTATATCCTGAAACATTACTGTATTTTTTGATGACTTCTAGGAGTCTTGTGGTTGAGTCTTTGGGGTTCTCTAAGTATAAGATCATGTCGTCAGCAAAGAGGGAGAGTTTGACCTCCTCTGCTCCCATTTGGATTCCCTTTATTTCCTTGTCTTGCCTAATTGTATTGGCTAGAACTTCCAGCACTATGTTGAATAGTAAAGGTGACAGAGGACAACCTTGTCTGGTTCCAGTTCTAAGAGGAAAAGCTTTCAGTTTTACTCCATTCAGTAAAATATTGGCTGTGGGTTTGTCATAGATAGCTTCAATCAGTTTTAGAAATGTGCCACCTATGCCTATACTCTTCAGTGTTCTAATTAGAAAAGGATGCTGGATTTTATCAAATGCTTTTTCTGCATCTATTGAGAGGATCATGTGATCTTTATTTTTGCCTCTGTTAATATGGTGGATAACGTTTATGGACTTGCGTATGTTGAACCAGCCTTGCATCCCTGGGATGAAGCCTGCTTGATCATGATGAATGACTTTTTTGATGATAAGCTGTAATCTATTGGCTAGGATTTTGTTGAGAATTTTTCCATCTATATTCATGAGTGAGATTGGTCTGAAATTCTCCTTTTTGTTTGGGTCTTTTCCTGGTTTTGGTATCAGGGTGATGTTTGCTTCATAGAATGTGTTGGGGAAGATTCCTTCTTCCTCAATTTTTTGGAATAATTTCTGCAGTACAGGAATAAGCTCTTCCTTGAAGGTTTGATAGAATTCTGGTGTGAAGCCATCTGGACCAGGGCATTTTTTAGTTGGAAGCTTTTTTATTGTTTCTTTGATCTCAGTGCTTGAAATTGGTCTGTTCAGGAGGTCTATTTCTTCCTGGCCAAGTCTAGGGAGAGGGTGTGATTCCAAATATTGATCCATTTCCTTCACATTGTCAAATTTCTGGGCATACAGTTTCTGGTAGTATTCAGAGATGATCTCTTGTATCTCTGTGGGATCAGTTGTTATTTCCCCTTTATCATTTCTGATTGAGGTTACTAGAGATTTTACTTTTCTATTTCTAGTTAGTCTGGCCAATGGTTTATCTATTTTATTTATTTTTTCAAAAAACCAACACCTTTTTTCATTAATTTTCTGAATGATTCTTTTGTTTTCAATTTCATTGATCTCTGATTTGATTTTGGAGATTTCTTTTCTTCTACTGAGTTTAGGCTTAGATTGTTCTTCTTTTTCCAATTCCATAAGGTCTCTTGTGAGATTGTTGATGTGCTCTCTGTCTGTTTTTCGAATGTAGGCATCTAAAGCGATGAATTTTCCTCTCAAAACTGCTTTTGCAGTATCCCACAGGTTTTGGTAGCTTGTGTCTTCATTGTTGTTATGCTTAAGGAAGTTAGTGATTTCCTGTTTGATTTCTTCCTGCACCCATCTGTTATTCAACAGAAGATTGTTTAATTTCCATGCCTTTGGATGGGGTCGAGCATTTTTGTTAGAGTTGAGTTCCACCTTTAGTGCCTTATGGTCTGAAAAGATACAAGGTAAAATTTCAATTCTTTTGATTCTGTTGATATTTGTTTTGTGTCCCAGGATATGATCAATTTTGGAGAATGTTCCATGGGGTGATGAGAAGAATGTATATTCTTTATCTTTGGGGTGGAGTGTTCTATATGCGTCTATCAAGCATAATTGTTCTAGGGTCTCATTTAAATCTCTTATATCTTTGTTTAATTTCTGTTTAGAGGATCTGTCCAGCTCTGTAAGAGGTGTGTTAAAGTCCCCTGTTATGATGGTATTATCAGATATCATATTGCTCAGACTGAGTAAGGTCTGCTTCAAGAATCTGGGAGCATTTAAATTTGGTGCATAGATATTTAGAATTGAAATGTCTTCTTGTTGTAGTTTTCCCTTGACCAATATAAAGTGACCATCTTTGTCTTTTTTGACTTTAGTTGCTTTAAATCCACATGTATCTGAAAATAAGATTGCAACTCCTCTTTTCTTCTGAATTCCATTTGCCTGAAAAATTGTCTTCCAACCCTTGACTCGGAGCTTTAATTTGTCTTTTGAAGCCAGGTGTGTTTCTTGCAGACAGCAAATGGATGGCTTGTGTTTTTTAATCCAGTCAGCCAATCTATGTCTCTTCAGTGGGGAATTCAAGCCATTAACATTTATGGAGATAATTGATAAGTGTGGTAGTATTCTATTCATCTTATTTGGTGAGAGTCCATTGCTTAGTTTTATCTTTTGCATCAGTGTGGAGGTTAGGTTCTGTCCTTTGATTTCTGAGTTCTTACTTTGCTGCTGATCCATTGTGGTGGTCAGTGTGCAGAACAGGTTGAAGTATTCCCTGTAGAGCTGGTCTTGTTGTGGTGAATTTCCTCAATGTTTGTATATCCGTAAATGATTTGATTTCTCCATCAATTTTGAAGCTTAGCTTAGCAGGGTACAGAATTCTGGGCTGAAAATTGTTCTGTTTAAGTAGATTAAAGGTAGATGACCATTGTCTTCTTGCTTGGAAAGTTTCATTAGAGAAGTCTGAGGTCACTCTGATGGATTTGCCCCTGTAGGTCAACTGGCGCTTACTCCTGGCAGCTTGCAGAATCTTTTCTTTTGTCTTGACTTTGGACAGGTTCATCACAATGTGTCTTGGAGAAGCTCGGTTAGAGTTGAGGCGACCTGGGGTCCGATATCCCTCTGAAAGCAGTGTGTCAGAATCTTTGGTGATGTTTGGGAAATTTTCTTTTATAATATTCTCTAGTATGGCTTCCATTCCTCTGGGGCATTCTTCTTCCCCTTCTGGAATTCCTATAACTCGTATGTTGGAACGTTTCATAAAGTCCCATAATTCTGACAGTGAACGTTCTGCTTTCTCTCTCTTCTTTTCTGCCTCTTTTACTATCTGAGTTATCTCAAGAACTTTGTCTTCTACCTCTGAAATTCTTTCTTCTGCATGGTCTAACCTGTTGCTGATACTTTCCATTGCATCTTTAAGTTCCCTGATTGACTGCTTCATTTCCTTCAGCTCTGCTATATCCTTTTTATATTCTTCATATCGTTCATCTCTGATTTGATTCTGTTTTTGGATTTCCTTTTGGTTATTTTCCACTTTATTAGCAGTTTCCTTCATTTTTTCCATCATTTCTTTCATTGTTTTCAACATGTGTATTCTAAATTCCCTTTCTGTCATTCCTAACATTTCTGTATAGGTGGAATCCTCTGCAGTAGCTACCTCATGGTCCCTTGGCGGGGTTGTTCTGGACTGGTTCTTCATGTTGCCTGGAGTTTTCTGCTGATTCTTCCTCATGAGTGATTTCTTTTATCTGTTTCCTTGCCCTAATTTTCCTTTCAGTTCCTCTTGCTCTTTAAGTTCTCGTGCCTGTGGACTAAGGGTTACAGGACCAGAAAGGTGAGAAGGTTGAAGAGCAAAAAAGGGATGAAAGAAAGGAGGACCGAGTGATAAGAAAAAAAAGAAAGATAGAGAAAGGAGAGGGGGTAGGGATAAGGAATATTGACAAAAAGAAGAGAGGCACAGAAAGAGGGAGACAGGGCAATATAGGTGTACAGTAGGGTACTTTGACACAACCTTAAAAAACCCCACCTTCTGGGGGTTGGGTGCCCAGTTGGGTGGTTCCCTTGAGGTCAGCAGCTCTTTGCTAACCTGGTCAGACACAGTACCCCACCTCCACCAAGTAGAGAGGAAAGACAAAAATGCTATAACTCAAACCAAAACAAGCAAACAGAAAACTTTATGGCGATAAAATTGGGTGAAAAACCAAGTGATAGCGGTAGAAACACTAGCAAAAATGAAGTTGTAGTTATTAAAAAAGGCAGCAATGGGAAATTATAATTAAACTAGAAAAATTGAGAAAGAAAAAGGGATCTGTATGGAAAAGATTGAAATTAAGAAACAAAAGAACATCAACAACGTCAAAATAAACAAACAAAAAAACCCAACCAAACAAAAAAAAAAGAAAAAAAAATACACAACCAAAAACAAAGCAGTTTGTATATGTTGTTGAACATTGTCTGGGCAACACGTGGTCTTTTGGGGTATGGGATGTTAGTCACAGTTCCAATACGACTGGAGGCTGCTGATTTCTCAGACCCCAGCAGGTAGACACCCTAAATCTCTCTTCAGCCCACTTAAAAGGCACTTTGAACTTGTAAACTTGCTGAGCAGAAGCTTTCCCAGCTTTCTCGCTGGAATCGCTGCTGAAGTGGCTATCCACTTACTCAATGTGCCAAAACCGGTCTCACTCTGCCCCTGAGGGTTAGGGCTGCAAGGCGGCTCAGACCCCACCCTTAGGCTACTTGGTTGCTGGGTTACCAGCTCCCACCCGTTTCTAGCTCTGAGACCCTGAGGGCGGAGCTTGCCGGGGCAGATCACTGACAATGGATCCGTGTGACCCACCGCCAAACACTATTAGCTCCGTCTGGCTCAGCGGCTCAGACTGGGGCCCTAGACAACGGCCAAAGTTCTCCGCACTCCCACTCAGGCCTTCCCCAAGGCAGTTCAACTCAGTGCCAAGTCCAAGGACATCAAAAGAGTTCACAGGTAAGGCCTTTCTGGTTTGCAGTCTCGCTGCTACTGAACTTACAGTTGTGGGCGGGTTTAGACGGGTTGAACACACGCGACCACTTGCCGGTTTTCCACTGTTTTAGTCCTCCTCTTGGGGTCCAGAAGTCTCTCGCTGACTCCCTGTATCCTCATAGGAGTGATGATAGGCAGTTCCCACCAGCCAGAGATGCCTGGAGTCCTATCTCCCCAGACTCACGGTGCCCAGATGCAAGGAAGCTGTTACTCGGCTGCCATCTTGCTCCGCCCTTCGTTCAATAGGTTTATTTTTTAATAAGTATAACAAATACATCAAATTTTTTCAGTTTTAATTTCTAATGGCAAATATCAACACTTACAGTACATTTACATGAAAGCTCTTTTAGGTTCTTTATGAAATCTTTCCAGAGTGTAAAGGGTTTCTCAGAACAAAATGTTTGACAACTTCTGTCTTAAAATGATTGTGGCAGGCCCTACCTGTCTCAGTGAGAATGTTAGGTGAAAAGATCATTAAACACAATTAACGTTTTCTTAGCTGTACTTGGATGACATCAAGCCCATTGGGTCTTGCAGACAGTGTTACTTGTCGCGGTTGTCACCACCGCTCCGCATAATGCACTTCCTAAAGGGGAGAGGTGATTAGTTTGTTGAAGAAGATTGGTTGCATGGATTACATCCAGCCTTGCAGAAGTTCACAGCTTGATGTGGCATCAGTAATGAATAAAAAAAAAAAAATGACAGCACATCATCCTGAAAACAGAAAGCTGCTTTCTAATCAGAGGCACCGGTGATGTGATATTGTCTTGGAACTTGGTCATCACGTCTCACTAGCTGCAACGCAGAAGAATTGAAAACAAGCCACACATTTACACAGATGAATAAAAATCAGGAAGGAGACCTTGTACAGAGCCTTCATTCAGGTGTGTCCTGCTTTCTGTGCACAAACTAATTCTCTTTCACAGCTGTGACCGAGCTAGCCAGTTTTTTTAATCTCACCCTGCTTTTGTCTTTCTGCTACGTCGGTGCCCATCTCTCTAAAGAGTTATTACTTGCAGTTTAATTATGGCCACAGTCTTTGTGCTCTGTCACTGAATTTTTATCAAATAACTTTGCATGGGACTGTTCTGAGGGAGATATCTGGATGTGTGTGTGTGTCTTCTGGAATGTGATTCCAAGAAGAGCTTTGTTTCTTATAAGAAGCTGACAGTGCAGTCTCACAAGCAGGGAGAAGGAAGGGGTGTCCCAATGGTTGTACACAGGGAAAATGGGAAATTGTAGCTAAATGGACCATTATTTACAAAATATTCATGACAAAATTTTACAAAATAGTTACAAAATATTCTTTATGTGTTGGCCACCACTTTGTAGAATTTTGTAACATATATTTTGTAAATCAAGGTACATTTAGCTACAATTTCCCACTTTCCCTATGTACAACTGCCTTTGGGACACTCCATATAGTACATACGACATTTTGGTTTTTGCCTTACTTTCTAGGAAGCTCAGGACTTACATAATACTTTAATTTTGATGATTTTTATTTTTGTTTATTCTAAGTTACTTCCATTTTGGGCACACACACTAGATGGCATATTAGTAAACAACAAAAAGCCACAGCCGGGTGCAGAATGCCCTTACACTTACATGGTGGTGGGCACCACAGCATGGTCAAGGGCCCCACCAGCTCAAGGACCTCATGTGTCTCCCACTAGTGCCCAAAATTCCTTCCACTAGTGTCGAAATTCCTTCCACTAGTGTCACTCCTATCAGGTATTTTGGCTTTAGAAAGCTGCTAGCCACAAAACATGCTGCTGGGAAGAGGCAGACCTTAACCTACTGGTCCTCACTAGGGCCAGGGCAGGACTGTGGGATGTGCCCGAGAGGAGGTGGAGCTGGGTGTGGAGCAACTGCAAAGAGCAGGTTGGGTCTGGGGTAGCCACGGCATCCCCAGCAAGCAAGAAGAAACTGCGGCTGGGACATGTGGCTGTGAAACTATTCAGACTAACAGTGTGGAGAAGGAGTGAGTGTTAATATTCTTCATTTCGTGACTGTTTATTCCAAGGTCTCAGGAGGTATGAACAGAGGGTGAGCATCTGGAGGGAGGCTTGACCATCTAAGAGGTGGCTGGCATCACACTGGGTCTGTGGAGCAGCTGACTGGAGCACTGGCCTTCAGCGGTAGAGAGCTTTGTAGCTGCTCAAAGTCACATTTGTTCTTTAGTTTAATTGCATTAACCGCCAGACTATTTCTAGACAATAGCAGAGATGGCAGACAATGTTCCTTCCTGATTCTAATAGGAATATTTCTATGGTAATTCACCACTGGCTTTTTTGAGATCTGTATATTTACGTGTTTACTCTTCCTCTCATACTAACTATGTTCAATATCACCACAAATGCCTCTATCCATACCATCCCACCTCATTAGGAGTTTTAAATTTTCTTAAATTCCTTTTCAGGCATGAATTTATATGATCACATGTTTTTTTCTCCTTTGACCTATTAATGTGGGGACTCATAGATAGATTTCTTAGTATTGGATTATTTTGTAGGTTTGAAATAAAACCCGTGTAATGTGTCTCTCCTTCCCTGTGCTGCTGTGTTCCCCTTACTCAGATTTTGCCAGGTTTTGAAGTCAGTGGTATTCAGATTTTCTGAAAAGAACTGGAGGTTTACTTCTTTCTCTCTGCTCTGGAACTGGTGGATGATCAGTACTTTGAAAATTTAAAAGGCTTCCTCTATGATTCATCTAGGTTAGGTGTCTTTTTTTTTTCATTTGTAAATTTTATAATTGCTATTAAAGTTGATGAGCACTTTTTTCCTTTATCACTTCTTTGAATTTTGATAAATATTTTCTTAGAAAATTGCTCATTCTATCCAGGCATTCAGACTTATTAGAGCTACATACATATCACATTCTTTTATTCTTGTTTTGTACAACATTAATGTTATTTATTTATTTATTTTGAGACAGAGTCTCACTGTGTCGCCCTCACTGTGTGGCATCACAGCTCACAGCAACCTCAAACTCTTGGGCTTAAGCGATTCTCTTGCCTCAGCCTCCCGAGTAGTTGGGACTACAGGCGCCCGACACAACACCCAGCTATTTTTTGGTTGTAGTTGTAATTATTGTTCGACAGGCCCAGGCCAGGGTCGAACCTGCCAGCTCCTGTGTATGTGGCTGGTGCCTTACTCACTGAGCTATGGGCCCCGAGCCCCAACATTATTTTTAATGTCTGCATAATATTGCATCACATGGATATGCCATAATTCATGTGACCAGTTCTACATTTTTTTGGTAGTTTTAAGTAGTTGTCCAATCAATGAAGCCAGTTTGTTCTGCTTAAGTTCTGTTGGTAACTCTGCCGTGCGTGATCTCATGTAGAGAGCATAACAAATGGTTTTGGCTTCAGCGCTACCATTTAATAGATTGGCACTTAATAGATTAATAGATAAATTAATCTCTTTGTACCTTAGTTTTTTCTTCCAGAGAGTGGGTATAATGACAGCAATTCCTATCTCAACCAGGGTTCAGTATAAGAAATAAAATTCCTGCAGGCATGTTAGCAGAAAGGGATCTAATGGGGGGTATATGTGCTTTTGTACAGTTGTGGGAGGGCTGGGGCAGCAATGCTTCTGCGCCAGGGTTGCTGCACCTCTCAAGCCAGCACCGCGGGGAGGGGCCCAATGCCTCCGGAGCGCATGGCAGAAATGCCACGTTGACCCAGTTCTTCTTTAGTGCTGGGGAGCTGGATGAGGACAGTGCTCCTGTTGGAGAAAAGCCTCACATTTTCACACCCTCTCTGCCAGAATGAAACTTCTATAAGGGGCAAGAGGTGGCCTTGGCCTCCGTTCTACCTTCCTTAAGTTATGCAAATACTTATAGCCAATTTTCATGCAAAACCTGGGATGCCTAGGAGCCTGGGAGAGATGTGTGCATTTCCTAGCATGAGCAGAGCGGGTTGCTCCGTGGGGTGACTATAGCACCTTCTGTGGGATTGCCATGAAGGTCAAATGAAATGATTCACCGCAGTGCCCGGCATGGAGCATGATGTAATCAAGGCAATTTATTCTTGTTTGTAGGAGAAAATTGCGTGCTGGAAACTGCTAATTTACTAGGGCTGGGAGATTGATAACACTGCTTTGCTGTCCTCAAAACATTTCTGGTATAAATAGGAAGTAAATATCTGGAAAATAGTTAAATCACAACATAAAAAGTGCTGGGGGAAGGTAGGGAACAGGGTAACTTTGTTAATTTGTTAACTCATTAACTTACTCATTAAAAAGTAGATTTATTTTATAACTTATTGCTGGGAAGCAGAGGTGAGCCAGAAGGACCTGCCCTGCTCGGCAGGGTGCGCGGGTACAGACATTGGTGATAGAGATGGGGATGGAAGGAAAGGCTTCCCAGAGGAGGGGATATTTGGCCTGGATCTTTTTGGATGAAGGAAACTTTAGGCAGAGGAGGAAGAGAAGGCAAGTAAAGAATCACAAAATACCAGACTTGTAAAGGGTTTTAGGCACTGGCTTCCTGAAGGGACAGATCTGGAGTGAGTCACCATCCAGAGATACCAATGATCACAAGCACATTAAAATGTTTACAGGATTTACAGTAACTTTTAATGGATGGAGCATCTATTAGCATAGACCATACTATGTGAAACACAATCCTGAGGTGATTGGCCACTTCATTCTGTGAAGGGTAAAATGGGACACAGAGAGGATGAGGGCATCATAAACTCCCAGAAGCCAGGGACTGTGCTTTTCTCCAGCACCTTTTAAAAAAAGTTTTAAGTCTGGGAATTAACCCAGTACATGGCACATAGTAGCAATTGGATATACAAAGAATATTTGGGAAAAAATTAATGACTGAACAAGAGAGTAATCTAGACGAGAACTCGGATATCTTAATTCTCAGACTTAAACTTTTATTAACATGTGCCTCTCAGCTAATGAAAAAGCATTTCTAAAAGACACAGAGAAATTGTCCCCACAAAGGTTATGCAGAGACTTTCCCCTCTGAGGCGGGGTTGCCAGATAAAATGCAGGAAGCATGCAGGATTGGGACATTGTTATACCGAAAGGTTACTCACTGTCTATCTGAAATTCAAGTTTAATTTGGTGTTCTGTGTTTTTATTTGTGAAATCTGGCAACCCTACTCTTGGGGAAACAATATTGAAACCTTTCTACCCGTTAATGTTACTTGCTAATGTCGTGTAGTGAGTTCCACAAAGACCACGCTGCCTAACAAGCCAAATTTACAGCAGAGTCCTTTTATCGAAGAGCCAGCTGGTGACTGCCTCAGTGTCCCAGCATGGGGTTTCTGAGAGCAGCCCCGAGTGCTTAAGGAGTCAGGTTTTTAAGGCTTGGTCTGCATCCTGGTTGGCACGCAGGCTGGCCAGGTGCATCTGGGTGGAGTAGCAAGCCAGCATTGTACAGAAGCAGAATTTTGAGGTTAGTTAGCCATACGTCAGGCATTCTTTGTTTTAATATTTTCCCAAACATCTTAGTTCCAGTACTTTTCCTCCACACATCTTTGTCTCAGTATTCTCTCCGTCTGGCATTTTTTAAAGGTTAATCTGGGGAGAGACAGTTCATTTCCCAGGCCCAGGAGTTAGCCAAGCAAGAAGTCAGTGAGCACTTTCCCATCTATCTTGGGAGTGAACCAGACTTACTCCATTTTGTTGAGGGCTTGCAGCCCAGAAATTTGCCAGGAGTTAACTAGCGTTTTCCATCATAGCCTAGGCCTAACGCTAATCGCCTTGAAAAGTGGTTTATAAACAGACTTTAATATTTTACTTTCCAATATATAATTGGGTTGTTCTTTTTAAGTGGGTCTGAAAAGATACACTGTTATGTATGATTTACTTTCTTTCAAGTCCCTGCTGAGAAGGACAGTTTGTGTGAACAGGGAAGTGACAATATATTTGCTTCTTCGACCTGGACCCAGTACCTGCGAGTGCTTGGTGAATTCTTCCAGCCAGGGCAGCTGGTTGGCGCTCACCTGGAGGAGACGCTCCAGCAGGTAGGTACGGGCAACACAAATCGCTAAGCAGTGTGGCTGCTCTGACTTTCAGAGGGAGGACGCCTGTTATTATACCCCAAGCCAGGTCTGTGTTTCCAAAGGGTGATGCTTTTAGGCACACAGCTCGTGTGGCTTGGATTGGGCCAGGTGATGTTTTCATTTTCTGTAGTGCAGACCCGGGTAGAGACAACAACTTGTAAGGCTCTTAAAGTGCTCTTGTTCCTCACCCCCCACTTCTTTGCCCTGCTCCGCAAAGACTCCCAGATGCACTGAGACCTCCCACAAACTAGCCATTGTTACTTTGGCAGGAGGATCCTGACCTTTATTAGGACAATTAAACAATTTTAAAAAGATTGGTTTTTTTAAAAATCCCTCTTGTCTGCTCTCTGTATTGCTGGTCACTTAGACGGTTCTCTTTGCTTTCTCCCCAGCTCGGCTGTGAATTGTGCATGTTTTTGTAAACCCAGACTTAAAATCCAGTATGTTTTTAGAAGTGTTTTTGCACCGCATCCTTTTATGTGTGTGATTTCTCCCCCTTTCATGAGGGTGACTCGATGGCTTGTGGACAGTATGGATTGTTTGGATTTTCATTCTTTGGTCTGTTCATTTTACAAACATAAGAAAGATTCACACCATCTGCCCGGAACTATGTACAAGGCGCAGATGTAACAGATATAAGTAAAGCCCAGTCCATGTGCATAAGGAGTGGAAAGGTTATCCGAAAACCCACAAGTTAGTAGTGGTGGCATCTGTATAGAGGTGCTGCAAAGGGAGCAGAGGGAACAGCTCCCCTGTGACAGGTGGACAGGAGGACAGAGCTGCACAGGAGATTTATGAGCCAGATCACAAGGCATAAATAGGCATTTTCTTTTCTTTTGTTTTTGAGACAGAGCCACATTTTGTTGCCCTCCATAAAGTGCTGTGGCATCACAGCTCACAGCAACCTCAAACTCTTGAGCTCAAGCAAGTCTCTTGCCTCAGTTTTTCCATTTTTTTCAGTAGAGATGGAGTCTTGCTTTTTACTCAGGCTGGTCTCGAGTCCCTGAGCTCAGGCTATCCACCCACCTTTGCTTCCCAGAGTGCTGGAATTACAGGCATGAGCACCGTGCCGGCCCTAAATATGCATTTTCTAAGGGTGCAGATTACAGATGGTAATGTCACGTAAAGGCAAGGAAATGCGAGAGTATCATCTGTTATTCGATGAGACACCTCCACAGGCTGCCCTCCTGACCCTCACATGCTACTCACAGGGCAAAGACAACCCTTTGGGATCTAGACTGAACACAGCATAACTTCTTTCCTACATTTATTTTATTTAAAAAGTAAACTTTACTAATATTTGGTATGTGATATACAGTTGGGCATATTTAATGTATCAGTACGTATATATGTTTGGCAGGTTGCATGCTCCAAAATACTTTACCAGGAGGGGGCGGTCATGATCAAACTATTATAATTTGGTGCCTATGAGAGGGTAGAATTAGGGATTCAATTCTGGGCTGCAACAATCCAACAGGAGTTTAGGAAATTGTTTTTTTTTTTTTTTTAGTCCAGGGTATCCCAAAGTATGGTTCATGTATGTAAGATGGTACAATGCTTGTTTTAAAAAAGCTAATTCTCAGGATTTATTCCAGGTCAGTAGAATCACTGTTTCTTGGGAAGAGGGCCTAGGGACCTGTGCAGCAAGCTCACCAGGTGGTGCCTATCCTCTTGGTCTGCCCTGACCACCACAACAAAAAACCATGAACTCAGGACTTAAACAAAAGACATCAATTTTCCCACAGTTCTGGAGGCCGGAAGGCCAAGGTCAAGCTCCACAGGGCGAAGTACCTAGTTAAGGATGCTCTCTTGACCCTCACATGCTGCCGGCCTGGCCCTCAAATACTACCCTCCTGGCCTACACATGCTGCCCTCCTGACCTGCACATGCTGCCCTCCTGGCCCTCACATGCTGCCCTCCAGATGCTCACATGCTGCCCTCGTGACCCACATATTGTGCCCACCTGACCTGCACAAGCTGCTCTCCTGACCACACATACTGCGCTTTGGACCATGACATGCTACCCTCATGACCCTCACATGCTGCCCTTCCTGCCCACATGGGCTGCCCTCCTGACCCGCATAAGGTACCCTCCTGACTGGCACATGCTGCCCTCCTGAGCCCCACATGCTGGTCTCCTGACCTGCAAATGCTTCCCTCCTGACCCTCACATGATCCAATCCTGGCCCACACATGCTGCCCTCCTGACTGCACATACTGCCCTCCTGACCCCACATGCTGGTCTCCTGACCTGCAAATGCTTCCCTCCTGACTCTCACATGAGCCCATCCTGGCCCACACATGCTGCCCTCCTGACCTTCACATGCTGTCCTCCTGACCCGCACGTGCTGCCCTCCTGGCTCTCACATGCTGCCCTCCTGGCCCTCACATGCTGCCCTCCTGACCCACACTGCTGCCCTCCTGACCCTCACATGCTGCCCTCCTGACCCGTGCATGCTGCCCTCCTGGCCCACATGCTGCCCTCCTGGCCCTCACATGCTGCCCTCCTGACTGCACATGCTGCCCTCCTGACCCTCACATGCTGCCCTCCTGACCCTCACGTGCTGCCCTCCTGACCCTCACGTGCTGCCCTCCTGATCCTCACATGCTGCCCTCCTGACCCTCACGTGCTGCCCTCCTGACCCTCACGTGCTGCCCTCCTGACCCGCACATGCTGCCCTCCTGACCCACATATTGTGCCCACCTGACCTGCACAAGCTGCTCTCCTGACCACACATGCTGCGCTTTGGACCATGACATGCTGCCCTCATGACCCTCACATGCTGCTCTTTCTGCCCACATGGGCTGCCCTCCTGACCCGCATAAGGTACCCTCCTGACTGGCACATGCTGCCCTCCTGACCCCACATGCTGGTCTCCTGACCTGCAAATGCTTCCCTTCTGACCCTCACATGTTCCAATCCTGGCCCACACATGCTGCCCTCCTGACTGCACATGCTGCCTTCCTGACCTGTAAATACTGCCCTCCTGGCCCTCACACGATGCCCTCCTGAGCCCCACATGCTGGTCTCCTGATGTGTAAATGCTGCCCTCCTGGACCTCATATGTCCCAATCCTGGCACTCACATGCTGCCCTTCTGACCCTCACATGCTGCCCTCCTGGCCCGCACATGCTGCCCTCCTGACCCTCACATGCTGCCCTCCTGGCCCTCACATGCTGCCCTCCTGGCCCTCACATGCTGCCCTCCTGATCCACACGTGCTGCCCTCCTGACCCTCACGTGCTGCCCTCCTGACCCGCACATGCTGCCCTCATGACCCACATATTGTGCCCAGCTGACCTGCACAAGCTGCTCTCCTGACTGCACATGCTGCGCTCCGGACCATGACATGCTGCCCTCATGACCCTCACATGCTGCCCTTCCTGCCCACATGGGCTGCCCTCCTGACCCCCACATGCTAGTCTCCTGACCTGCAAATGCTTCCCTCCTGACCCTCACATGATCCAATCCTGGCCCACACATGTTTTCCTCCTGACTGCACATGCTGCCCTCCTGACCTGTAAATACTGCCCTCCTGGCCCTCACACGATGCCCTCCTGAGCCCCACATGCTGGTTCCTGATGTGTAAATGCTGCCCTCCTGGATCTCATATGTCCCAATCATGGCACTCACATGCTGCCCTCCTGGCCCGCACATGCTGCCCTCCTGACCCTCACATGCTGCCATCCTGACCCTCACATGCTGCCCTCCTGGCCCTCACATGCTGCCCTCCTGACCCTCACATGCTGCCCTCCTGACCCTCACATGCTGCCCTCCTGACCCTCACATGTTGCCCTCCTGACCCTCACATGCTGTCCTCCTGACCTGCACATGCTGCCCTCGTGACCCGCACATGCTGCCCTCCTGACCCTCACATGCTGCCCTCCTGACCCTCACATGCTGCCCTCGTGGCCCGCATATCCTGCCCTCTCACTGTGCCCTCACATCTCGGGGTGAGAGCTCTGCTGTTTCTTCCTCTTCTTATGAGGGTACCCAATAGTTCAACTTGAATCAGGGCTGTACCCTTACAATTCATTTAAACCTAGTCACCTTAAAGGCACTATTTCAAAAACGTTGGGAGTTAGGGGAGGAGGTCTCAGGCTTCAACATATGAATTTTGGGAGATACTATTCAGTTTGTAGCACTTGCATTCACTGAAGTTTGGAATCACTGTTCTACCCTAACCAACAAAGAAACTGTGGAGTCAGCAATGACTTCTGATGGCCCTTTGTTCAGAATCTGAACTGAGAGAAAGAGTCAGAGCAATGTGAGATTTTCAGCAATCAATCCCCCACCTATACTTTACAAATTAGCCCTATTCGCTAGAAATGTAATCGCCAATAATGCAAACCACATATGTAATTTAAAGTTTTATAGGCTGGCAGTGGCTCACACCTGTAATGCTAGCACTTTGGGAGTCTGAGGCTGGTGGATTGCCTGAGCTCACAAGTTTGAGCAAGAGCAAGACTCTGTTTCTACTAAAAATTGAGAAACTAGCCAGGCATTGTGGCGGGCTCCTGTAGTCACAGCTACAGGGAAGGCTGAGGCAGGAGGATTGCTTCAACCCAGGAGTTTGAGGTTGCTGTGACTAGGCTGAGGCCACGGCACTCTACCCAGGATGACAGAGTAAGACTCTGTCTCTAAACCAAATAAAAGTTTTCTAATCTCCACATGGAAAAAAAGTAAAAACAAACAGGTGAAATTACTGTTAATAAGTATTTCATTAATCCACATAAGATCAGTATACAAGATTATGAATAAGATATTTTACATTTTTTTTGGTGTGAAATCTTTGAAAGCCTTCGTGTTTCACTTCACACTGCTATTTAGCACAGATCAGTTCTAACTACATAAGCTCGGAGGACTTGTGTGGCGGGTGGTCACACATATTGGACATATTGGTCAATTCAACAGTATTCCAATCTCTACTGGGCTCCTGCAGCAGGGCAGACAAGGTGTGGAGGAAGACTTCATGACCGTGATTAGTGCTGAAAGGCTTTGTTAACATACCTCTCTGCTGACCAGCTACGGATGTCAAGTGTAAGCAGAGAACAGAATCTGACGGCGCATCCTAGCAGCTGAAGAAATTGTCACCATTGCAGTCCTGTTTACCATTTACATGAAGTCACAAGCTGCTAGAGCTGGCTGCTGAGGGGCCAGGCTGACCCAGTGATAGTTTGCCCTTAAATTAGAACTGAGTAGCCTTTGACTTATTACCATCACCTGTCACTTCTCACCTCCATGAAACCTTTCCCAAGACTGCAATGAATGTCACTTCAAAGGTTCAGAACTGGATTTCAACTGTGAAGAACAGTTGAAAATGGGCTCCTTGAAACAAAACAGAGTTGGCCATCAGTGTTGGGGCAGGAGAGGGATGGAGCAGTTCCTTGATCTTTCATATAATGGAGGAAGCATTGGGCTCACTCATGAGGGGAACTTTACCTGTATCCCCCAAGATCAAGCTCGGGGCCCTTGGGGGCCACAGCGTGTTATTGGTGCTGTGCTGTGTGTGGGACCATCTGGGGCCCAGGAGCTTCCAGGTGCTTTGTTTCATTGGCGTAGCTTGGGGGTGTTTCTCTGGGGAAAGTTTGGTGGGGAGTGTATGACAGGTCACCTGCATACAAAGGCTTTTTAGAAGCATCAGACTCATTCTGTGATGAAGTAGAACACATCTCATGATCAAGAAGAGATTTCCGATGAGATTATGATGTCAGTAATAAGATGCAAACATCAGACTGTGCTTTCCCAAGAAAATGTTTGTCTAGTAGCTAATGTGGGCCAAGCGTTGTCACTTATGTTATTTCAGCTCAATTTCATGGCATTTCCCAAGGCGGGCATTGTTACCATCTTGCCCATAGACAATGACATCAGTGCTCAAAGAGGCTCAGTACCTTCCCGCACAGGCTACTCTGTGCTGGGGGAGGGCTCCCAGTTACTGGAAGGTCATTTGGCCCTTGTGACAAGCTAGGGATTACTACTCTTTAATTGTGCTTATTCTGTGATTAAAAACATGGCAAATTTTGATTTAGGCATTAAAATGGTCTGGCCAAAGAGACAATATGTAGACTGAGTAATGGTTTTTAAACTTTGTTTGGAAGAGTTCTTTCTAATTCCCATTGGAAGCTTGGCAGCAGGAACCGCAGTAGGACAGAGAGGCTCAGCTGTTTGTCGTCACCCCCTGGAGAGTCACAGACAGTACAGTGATGTGAAATCAACCTCAAGGAAATAAAGGGAAAAATAGGATCCATAAAGCAAAAGCAAGAACTTACGAAAATGAATAGGCAGATTTGAACAAGAAATGGAAATTTTAAAAATACAAAATACAGTAATTAAAATAAAGTCAGTGGACTGGGTTAAATAGTGGTTGTCTTGATCTGTTTCTGTTGGCACAATTATGTGAGACAGGGTAATTTACAAAGAGCAAAAATTTATTTCTGTCTTATTTATTTCTGGAGTCCTAAAGTCCAAGATCCAGGTACCAGCTGGTTTGGTGTTTAGTAAGAGCTAGTCTTCCCTTCCCAGATGGTTCCTTGTTGCTGCCCCCTCCTGAAGGCAGGAATGCTGTGTCCTCACCTGGAAAAAGGACTGAAGGGCAAGACAGGCGAATTCTCTTGAAGCCTCCTTTATAAGGACACTAAACCATTCATGAAGGCAGACCTCTCCTGACTTGATCACTCCCCAAAAGGCCCTAAGTCCTTTTGTTTTTTCTTTGAGACAGAGTCCTACTCTGTTGCCCTTGGTAGAGTGCTGTGGCATCGCAGGTGACAGCAACCTCAGACTATTGGGCTGACATGATCCACTTGCCTCAGCCTGCCAAGTAGCCAGGACCACAGGTCACCCACCACAATGTCCAGCTATTTTTCTATTTTTATTAGAGATGGAGTCTCACTCTTGCTGGTCTTGAACTCCTGAGCTCAAGTGATGCTTAATACTACCACGATGGGGATTAATTTTCAACATGAATTTTGTAAGGGACACACATTCAAACCACAGCAATGGTCTGCTCAGGATCAATACACTGCAGCCTGCAGACTGATTTTGTTAATGAAGTTTTATTAGCATGCAGCTGCATCAATTTGTCAGTGTATAGTCTTGGGCTGCTCTTGGGCTATAACAATAGAGCTGAACAGTTGCCACAGAGACCCCTGTGGCCCTTAACCCTATAATAAAACATTTGACAACCTTGATCTGGACTCAATTTAAGAGAAAATTAGTGATTTGGAAGATAAAGAGATTACCCAGGACATAACTTAGCACCAAAAGAAAATGGGATGGAGAGGCTGAGAGAGGAAGCAGGTAATGAGAGGCTGCCCCTGCCTCCAGCATGTAGGCTCCTCCTTTCTGCCAGGGTGCACGTGGAGACCGCACATGGCACTGCTTGTGGTCAGGTGGGCCTCCTCATGAGTTCTGGCCTCTGGGGCTGGGCAGGAAGGAGCACGTTTCACCCCGGGGAGCCCTCTCCTGTGGCCTCCCACACGTTCTCTCCTCCCTCAGCAGATGATGTGAGTACTGGGTTCCTGAGTGACTGAAACTCGTTGACCTCATGTCACGCAGTGATTTGAACTAGAAAGAAATAACTGTTAAACCACTGACAGCTTGAGTTGTTTCTCATGGCAGTCAGCTTCCTAGTCCGTCATACACTTAACAGAGGCTGCAAAAGGAAATATACTGCCCAGTAAAGTTCAGCTTCACTGTGCACCTGACTCACCTGACATCCTGTTGAGGTGTGGGCTGTAACTGGGTAGGTGTAGGACTGGTTAGGTGTGGGACTGAGTAGATGTGGTCTTGGTAGGTGTGGGACTGAGTAGGTGTGGGACTGGGTAGGTGTGGGACTGGGTAGATGTGGGACTGGGTAGGTATGAACTGGGTAGGTGTGGTCTTGGTAGGTGTGGGACTGGGTAGGTATGAACTGGGTAGGTGTGGGACTGGGTAGGTGTGGGACTGGGTAAGTATGGACTGGGTAGGTATGAACTGGGTAGGTGTCGGACTGGGTAAGTATAGACTGGGTAGGTGTGGTCTTGGTAGGTGTGGGACTGGGTAGGTGTGGGACTAGGTAGGTGTGGTCTTGGTAGGTGCGGGACTGGGTAGGTGTGGGACTGTGTAGGTGTGGACTGGGTAGGTGTGGTCTTGGTAGGTGTGGGACTGGGTAGGTGTGGGACTGGGTAGGTATGAACTGGGTAGGTGTGGTCTTGGTGTGGGACTGGGTAGGTATGAACTGGGTAGGTGTGGGACTGGGTAGGTGTGGGACTGGGTAAGTATGGACTGGGTAGGTATGAACTGGGTAGGTGTCGGATTGGGTAAGTATAGACTGGGTGGGTGTGGGACTGGGTAGGTGTGGACTGGGTAGGTGTGGTCTTGGTAGATGTGGGACTGGGTAGTTATGAACTGGGTAGGTGAGGGACTGGGTAGGTGTGGGACTGGGTAGGTGTGGTCTTGGTAGGTGTGGGACTGGGTAGGTATGAACTGGGTAGGTGTGGGACTGGGTAGGTGTGGTCTTGGTAGGTGTGGGACTGGGTAGGTGTGGTCTTGGTAGGTGTGGGACTGGGTAGGTGTGGGATTGGGTAGGTATGGACTGGGTAGGTTTGGTCTTGGTAGGTGAGGGACTGGGTAGGTGTGGACTGGGTAGGTGTGGACTGGGTAGGTGTGGGACTGGGTAGGTATGGACTGGGTAGGTGTGGGTTTGGGTAGGTATGGGACTGGGTAGGTATGAACTGGGTAGGTATCGGACTGGGTAAGTATAGACTGGGTAGGTATGGGACTGTGTAGGTGTGGACTGGGTAGGTGCGGTCTTCGTAGGTGTGGGACTGGGTAGGTGTGGGAATGGGTACATATGGACTGGGTGGGTGTGGGATTGGGTAGGTGTGGTCTTGGTAGGTGTGGGACTGAGTAGGTGTGGGACTGGTTAGGTGTGAACTGGTTAGGTATGGACTGGGTAGGTGTGAACTTGTTAGGTGTGGGGCTTGGTAGGTGTGCGGCTGGGTAGGTGTGGGACTGGTTAGGTGTTGGGTTTGGTAGGTGTGGGGCTGGGTAGCTGTGGGACTGGGTAGGTGTGGGACTGGGTGGGTGTGGGTCTGGGTAGTGTGTGAACTCAGTAGTTGTGGGGCTCAGCAGGTATGGGGCTTTCATTGAAACAAGACTTCATATTTTCACAAATGCAGTGTTTTTCTTCTCTACGTATATTTAAAAGTTTTTGCTAGTCTTTGCAATTTGCATGTCCATTGAGCTGTGCAGTGAAGGTAAAGTTCATACCAGATGTGGAAGATGGTACGAGAAATTGAGAAAAAGAATGCAAAATATTACTTTTGTAATATTTTATATTGATTTAATGTTGAGATGATAATACTTTAGATATATTGGGATAAAGCATATTCTTATAATTAATTTGACTTCTTGCCTTTTACTTCTTAAAATGTGGCTTCTAGAAAATTTAAAATCCCATATATAGCTGCCCTTTGCCACTAGCCTTCCTACTGGAGCAGAGCTGCTTGGAGAGTTCACGCATTTCCTGTTCACACATTTCCTGTTCACACATTCAATCATTGGGAATGTCCTGGGGCCTGACAGGTGCCAATAGCAGCTGGGCCCTGAGGGTGACAAGCAGGTAGCTCCTGTGTGAAGTTGCGATGCCCTAGGCAGGTGGGTGGGAAGGGGGTGTTAAAGACCATAAGAAATAATTATGCAAGTGGTTGTTTATTCACCATCATTAAGTCCTAAAAGGGAGAGACTGCACTGAGGGCAGCTTACTCTGGGCGCCTTCAGTGAAATCCTCATTCAGCAGCTTACTGAGTGAACAGATGAATGTCAGGGACCAGAGGAGCCTTCTGGAGGGAACAACTTTCAGACAGAATTCTGAAGACTTGGGAGACAGGTGAAATACTGACAGTGTCTGCTGTGATCACAGGCCCTGCCTTGCTGGATGGTTTGGTCACCTCCCCTTTGTATCTGTGACAATTGTCTATGGCTGGGTTTCACCCACACAGCCATGCCAAGTTTGGTGGGGTAAGCTAAGGTGGGAGGAGCCGTATCCCTTCCTATGGTGAGGGGTGGGCTTTAGCCACCATGTGGGCCCGGGAGCCTGGCCTGTCTACTTCTCCCTGGAGGAGACTTCCTGATATTTCCTCCCCCTTTCCTGTTGCCCTGATAGCTTAGCCTCTGAAGCATTTCCCTTGACTGCACAAGCCATTGACAGGCTTTTATTTTGTTGTTTCTGCTCAGTGTAAATGAGATCTCCAGTAGAGAGAATGACTTTTTAAATCTTTTGTGACCCTGAAGCATAAGGCTTCCCAGTTTCTCTGCCTGAGCAGTTTCTGTTTCTGTGGCAAGTTACCAGCCAGCTCATTCTCCTCATGAGCCCTGCTACAGCTGAGGAGGGACAGGGTGGCCAGAGCTTGCTGCCCATAACTAACTCAAAGTGGGATGGAGCCAGGTACAGGGCTAGGCCTGGGGACGGAGGGCAGCTGTGAGCAGCATGGGAGGAATGTTGGGCATCTGTCCCTGGCCCTGTGCAGACCCTGGGGAATTCATCTTGGATTGGTTCCTGTACATTTTTTCAGACCTGGTCCTAGGTTGCCAAGTTACCCAGTGAGCAAGAAAACAAGAAAATCACCATAAGCCAACAGGGGGTGGGTTTGCCAGGTTCTGAGCCTGTATATCTCACCTGGACTTATTGGATTTGAACACAAAGGCTTATCCCAGGGTACGTAGCTATTTTGGCAGGGAAATCAGGCACTGTGCCCTGAACATACTGGCCCCTCATGAATATTTGTTGGATCAGTGAGTAAGTTTGTATAAGAAGGGACACCATTTGTAGTTAGTTTGCCACACACTTACTACCTGGGCAGGAAGTCAAGGCAGCAGAGCCTGTGTGTGGTTTGGTGAGTGCTGTGTACCTCTAAGAACACCCTAAAGCCCACTGGGATCCCAGCTGGGCTGGCTGTGTCGAGGTCTGTAAGATTCCGTGACTGTCTGAATGATGCCTGGTCCAGGGTGGGTTTCTGACCTGGAAGAGGGTTGTGTTGAGGCCCTGTTTCTGTCTGGTGGTGACTGATGCTTCTTAATAGCAGAGAGTCTCACTGTCAGTGCTGCTGATGTTTAGGCTGGATAGTTCTCGTGGCAGGGGCAGCCCTGTGCACCGTGGGAAGCCAGGAGCCACCCAGCCTCTGGTCTGCCCGCTGGATGCCAGTGGCACCTCCCTCCCTGACACAGTGGTGAGGAGCAAGAAGGCCTCCAGATATTGTCTAGTGTGCCCCCCTCCCCTCTGAGGGATGCAATGCGGGGTGACAAAAATGGCCCTGTCTGAGACCTACAGCTCCTCAGGACAGATGGAGACAGCCACACAGGTGGTGTGAACTCAAGGCAGCTCCTGCTGGAAGGCATCACGTGGGGCTGGGCACCCGTCCTCCGGAGAGGGCCAGCGCCACCGAACCCCCTGCTCTCTCAGCACTCACTGACTGTCTGGGGGTTAGGGTTAGAGGCTCTGGGGGTGGCACCCTGTAGCACACCCAGCTCACTGTGCTGTCCTGCTGTCCACACTGCTCTCTCCTCTATTTGTGTGTAGGGAGAGGTTCTAGGCCCTGAATGTCCACTGAACTCACTGAGGGCCTTTTACCATGAGAACGGGTAGCTAGCTCGCTTCCTTCCAGGATTCCCATGGACCTGGTGGCAGCTCGCCCCTGGGCAACTGTGTTTTTTAAAGCTTCTCAGGTGACTTCTCTTTGCTGCCAGGGCTGAGAGCTACTAGTGTGGCAATGGGCTGGGGCACTGCAGAGGGACACAAGTGTCTTTGGTCTCAGCTGGCCAGATGCCTCTGAGTTTGCACACTGAGGACACTGGCACCATAGCTCCCTCCCACACTGCAGTGACAAGAAGGTGATTTTGAAGGAAGCACTAGTGTGAGGTGCGTGATGAGTGCTCAGTGAATTCTGGCTCCAGTTGGCCTCCCTTCCCTACCATGGCCACTCCCTGCCTCCCTCTGCCCGGCCCCAGGCTCCAGCCGGAGCTCAGGTACTCTTTTGGTGTCTCCATGTTGCCCCTCTTGGCATATATGGAGCCACCTCAGTCCTCTGCACCTGGAGGGACCTGGTTCTGTAGCTTTGAGGCACCAGGTCTTAGAAGGGCCTGAGCTCTCCCAGCAGGTCCTCAGCAGAAATGACCCAGCCCCAGGGTGTGCCATCACACAGCCTGCTGTTTTCTTTGTAATGGGAGGAGAGGGCAGAGACCATGCATTTAGTGAGCCAGGGTCACAAGGTCAGAAGGTGACATGAAAAGGAGGGATTCAGTTCATTCTGCCACCCATTATCCTTTTATTTTCTTTTTAAAGGGCTCCTGGAAGTAGAACAATGGCTTGGTTAGATTGAATTAGGGTGTGATAAATACCTCTGGAAAGAATGCTCTGGTGCAGGTCTGCTGGCACTGCCTGTGAACATCTGCCTCTAGCTTGAGGTTAGAGGTTAAACCACAGGCCCCCTCACCACTATATGAAGCAGAAGTTAGTTGTAACAGAAGTGTCCGCACACAGTGGGAGTAGCTTCATAAATCACAATGCTATAAACTCACCAAATAACTTCCCTTGCTGGTTTTCTTCTTTGGAATGCGGTCCTTGTAAAACACATGAAATGAATGTTCTCCCAAGGTTTAGCAAAAGGTAATCCTGGGCAGGTGATTCTTCAAACCAGAAAATATAGGTAGATTCTGTGATTTTTGCCTAAGAAATTCATTACAGACATTACATCAGACCAGTGGTTCTAACCGAGAGAGGATTTTATCTCCCTGGGGACATTGGCAACGCCTGGAAATACTTTTGGTTATCACAGCCAGAGGAGGATGCCACTGGTGTCTCATAGCCAGCAAGACTGGTAAAGCGTACCTCGATGCACAGGATAGAATCACCCAGCCCAAAGTGTCAGTAGTGCTGAGGCTGAAAACCCCATGGTAGACAGATGTCTGTCCGTTTCTGGCAACTATGATGTGAATTCTAGGTGATTCTGTCCGACCAAACTCCTGCTTTTAGCTGCTGAAAACCTGGCCCAGTGCCCATACCAACTAACTCATGCAGACATTGACCCTTGGACCTGCCAGCAGTCCCATATGGCACAGGGTGGGAGGCACCTCAGATGGGTGGACTTGCTGCCCAAGGCCCATGTGCGTTAGCAGAGGGCCCGGTGTGTGTCCAGGTCCTCACCTCCCCACCTGGGCACAACCAGAGAGAGGGCAGCAGCTCAGCAGATGTACTCTTTGCAACTTTTTGTTCAGCGCTGCTGAAGATTTTATCTAAGAGTTGAGTTTTCCCTTCTTGGGGGAACCTGTGGTTAGATCCAGTCTTCACCTTGGTAAGTTTTTAACCCTACCTTGATTTGTTTTTCATGAATACTGATTTTGGCCCATTTCCTTTCAGAGGCAATAGCAGCATCATTTCTCTCATTTGAGTTCTCAGGGGGGCAACAGCTAGGCAAAGAGGGTGGAGGCTCCAGACGCTCCCCTGAGGTCTGTACCAGCTGTAAGGAGAGGAACCCCTGGTCCCTCTGCAGCGTGAGTGTGGTGTTTGGGAATACCCTCGAACCCCTGGGCAGCTGTGCAGAGGCCCTGGGAGCACTGGGGCACCAGGCCAGCCACATGATTCTAAGACAAGTTCCCCAAATCCGGCAGGTCTCCATTTCTATGTCTGAGAGAGAGGAGATGTACTCTTTGCAACTTTTCTCACTTTCCTGTCTCTGTAATTCTGGAACTCAAGACAGAGAGAAATTTGAGTCCTGACCTAAGGAATACAGTGGATGGAAAAACTCCAAAGAGATTTTCTTTCTTTTTTTTTTATTTTTTATTTTTGGGGATTCATTGAGGGTATAAGAAACCAGGTTACACTGATTGCATTTGTTAGGTAAAGTCTCTCTTAGAATTGTGTCTTGTCCCCAAAAGGTGTGTCACACACCGAGACCCCACCCCCTCCCTGCTTACCTTTCTCTGCTCTTCCTTTCCACCCCCTCCCTCCTTCTCTTTCTGCTCTTCATCCCCCCCTCCTTCTCTCTCTCTCTCTCTACTCTCCCCTTCCCCCCTCCCACCCTGTACTAGGTCATTAATTGTCCTCATATCAAAATTGAGTACATTGAGTACAAAATTGAATACTTCTCCATTCTTATCATGCTTTACTAAGAATAATGTCTTCCACTTCTATCCAGGTTACTACAAAGGATGAAAAGTCTCTATCATTTTTTTGTTTTTATTGTTGCAGTTTTTGTCTGGTGCTGGGTTTGAACCCACTACCTCCGATATATGGTATATGGGGCCGGCACTCTACTCCTTGAGCCACAGGCACCACCCACAAATTCTCTATCTTTTTAAATGGCTGAATAGTATTCCATGGTGCCACAGCTTGTTAATCCATTCCTGGGTTGGTGGGCATTTAGGCTGTTTCCACATTTTGGCGATTGTAAATTGAGCAACGATGAGCAGTCTAGTGCAAGTGTCCTTTTGATAAAGGATTTTGATAAAAGGATTTTTTTCCTTCTTTTGGTAGATGCCCAGTAATGGGATTGCAGGATCAAATGGGAGGTCTAGCTTGAGTTCTTTGATAGTTCTCCATACTTCCTTCCAAAAATTTTGTATTAGTTTGCAGTCCCACCAGCAGTGTAAAAGTGTTCCCTTCTCTCCACATCCACGCCAGCATCTGCAGTTTTGAGATTTTGTGATGTGGGCCATTCTTGCTGGGGTTAGATGGTATCTCAGGGTGGTTTTGATTTGCATTTCTGTAATAATTAGGAATGATGACCATTTTTTCATGTTTGCTAGCCATTCGTCTGTCTTCTTTAGAGAAGGTTCTATTCATATCTCTTGCCCATTGATATATGGAATTGTTGGCTTTTTTCATGTGGATTAATTTGAGTTCTCTATAAATCCTAGTTATCAAGCTTTTGTCTGATTCAAAATATGCAAATATACTTTCCCCTTGGGTAGGTTGTCTCTTTGCTTTGGTTGTTGTCTCCTTAGCTGTACAGAAGATTTTCAGTTTAAGTCCCTTTTGTTTATTTTTGTTGTTGCAATTGCCATGGAAGTCTTCTTCATAAAGTCTTTCCCCAGGCCAATATCTTGCAGTGTTTTTCCTATGCTTTCTTTGAGAATTTTTATCATTTCATGCCTTAAATTTAAGTCCTTTATCCATCTTGAATCAATTTTTGTGAGTGGAGAAAGGTGTGGGTCCAGTTTCAGTCTTTTACATGTGGATATCCAGTTCTCCCAGCACCAATTCTATTGACTAGGGAGTCTTTCTCACAGTGTATGTTCTTGTTTGATTTATTAAAAATTGGGTGGTTGTAAGATGTTAGTTTCATTTCCTGGTTTTCTTTTTGATTCCGAATAGAAATTTATGCCAGTACCATGCTGTCTTGACCACTATGACCTAAAATCTGGTATGCTGTTGCCCCTGACTTTGTTTTTATTAGTAAGAACTGCCTTAGCTATATGGAGTTTTTTCTGGTTCCATACAAAATGCAGAATCATTTTTTCCAAGTCTTGAAAGTATGATGTTGGTATTTTTATAGGGATGGCATTGAATTGGTAGATTGCTTTGAGAAGTGTAGACATTTTAACAATATTGATTCTTCCCAGCTATGAGCATGGTATGTTCTCCCATTTGTTAATATCCTCTGCTGTTTCATTTCTTAGGGTTTCATAATTTTCTTTATAGTGGTCCTTCACCTCTTTTGTTAGGTATATTCCTAGGTATTTCATTCTTTGAAGCTGTGGTGAAGGGAGTTGTGTTCTTAATTAGCCTCTCATGTTGGCCGTTATTGGTGTATACAAAGGCTACTGACTTGTGGACATTGATTTTATATCCTGAGGCATTTCCATATTTTTAATGACTTCCAAAAGTCTTGTGGTTGAGTCTTTGGGATTCTCTAAGTATAGATAATATCGTCAGCAAAAAGGGAGAGTTTGACCCCCTTTGCTCCCGTTTGGATGCCCTTTATTTTCTTCTCTTGCTTAATTGTATTGGCTAGAACTTCCAGCATTATATTGAATAGTAATGGTGGCAGAGGACAACCTTGTCTGGTTCCAGTTCTAAGAGGAAAAGCTTTCAGTTTTACTCCATTCAGTAAAATATTAGCTGTGGGTTTGTCATAGATAGCTGTGATCAGTTTAAGAAATGTGCCACCTATGCCCATATTCTTCAGTGTTCTAATTAGAAAAGGATGCTGGACTTTATCAAATGCTTTTTCTGCATCTATTGAGAGGATCATATGGTCTTTGTTTTTGCTTCTGTTGATATGGTGAATAACGTTTATGGATTTACATATATTAAAACGGCCTTGCATCCTTGGTATGAAATCTACTCGATCATGATGTATGACTTTTTTAATGATAAACTGTAATCTATTGGCTAGGATTTTGTTGAGAAGTTTTGCATTTATATTCATTAGTGAAATTGTTCTGAAGTTCTTCTTTTTATTTGGGTCTTTTCCTGGTTTTGGTATCAGGGTGATGTTTGCTTCGTAGGATGTGTTGGGGGAAGATTTCTTCCTCCTCAATTTTTTTGAATAATTTCTGCAGAATAGGAATAAGTTCTTCCTTGCAGGTTTGATAGAATTCTTATATGAAACCATCCGGACCAGGACATTTTATGTTGGGAGATTTGTTATTGTTTCTTTCATCTCAGTGCTTGAAATTGGTCTGTTCAGGAGATCTGTTTCTACCTGGCTAAGTCTAGAAAGAGGGTGTGGTTCCAAATATTGATCCATTTCCTTCACATTATTAAATTTCTTGGCATAGAGTTTCTTGTAGTATTCAGAGATAATCTCTTGTATCTCTGTGGCATCAGTTGTTATTTCCCCTTTATCATTTCTGATTGAGGTTTTGCTTAGAGATTTTGCTTTTCATATTTCTAGTTAATCTCACCAAAGGTTTATCTATATTATTTATTTTTTCAAAAAACCAACTCCTGTTTCATTAATTTTCTGAATGATTCTTTGGTTTTCAATTTCATTAATCTCTGATTTATTTTTGGATATTTCTTTTCTTCTGCTGGGTTTAGGCTTAGACTGTTCTTCTTTTTCCAATTCTGTTTCCGAAGAGATTGGCCACAGCTGAAGGGAGGCAGAATCTTTAGCCCAGAGCTCCCATGGTTAGAATTTAGGAAGCTTTGTGGCCTTTGCAAATTCCTATCTTTGTTATTTTATTTTCTCTTTTATTGGTTAGCAGTAAAACCTAGAAAATGGGCATGAACAAGGAGGAAGAAGGTGGATTGATGCCAGGACCCTCAAAAACATCATCCCTTAGAATCTACAGCTTAGCTTTAACTCACATTCACACTTGTCAGAGTCTCTCTCCTAGAAAAGGCCTGGGGAAATCTCTCCCATTCCTCTGGCTAAGGCCCCCTGCGTAAGTGCTCAGCCCCTCTGTCTTTTCCTCCCCCACACACACTTTGGCCAGCTTTCCTCTCCCCTTGCCAATTCTCCATACTCAGGGAGTGAGACCAGCCCAGCCGTGGACCCGAGAGCTGTGTTGATCAGATTCCCTCTCTGGGGATGTCTGAGTTAGGAGTCCCAGGAAGTTGCTGGTGAACAGAGAACTGTAAGGCTCAGAGGGTGAGCTGGTGTCAGGCCAGGCTGAGCAGAAGCTAGGGGACAAATGACCCTGAGGCCCCAAGAGAAGAGATGGACTGTGGAATCTCAGGTTTGCTGGCCCAGATAGCACTTGATCTGCGTTCAGTGTAATCCCAGGGTCTTCTTGGGCCCTTCTGGGGAAGGCCAGCATAGGTTGGAGGGACCTGAAGTGGGAAACTATAGCTCTCCTCAGTGAGAGTCCTCAGGGCAGTGTCCCCTCTGTCCCCTGAGGACTGCTCGTCTCCTGAAGGAGCAGGCGCTGCTCACCCAGGCACAAAGTGTGCTGGCCAACAGTCCACTGCCAGGTGAGGAGCTTGAAAGTGAAAGGTATTCACGGAGGGTTAGGATGTGCACTGTGACAGGACCTGGGGGAGTGTGGCCAGCCCTCCCTGCCTGGTCACCAGCTGCACTGGCTGCTGCCTGGTGTAGGAAGAGGCGCTATGAGGGGAGGCTTGGACAGGATTTGTTTTCTGACTTGCTTGTCACTGAAAAGTCTCTTGGGACAAGGGGGAATTTGGATGCCATGAGGCATGGTGCAAGTGTGAGGTTTGTTCCTTGAAGCCTGGCTTGGAGCAGGTTCTAGGCTCCGTTCCACCAGGCCTCTTCCTCCGGTCTCTCCTTACTTCCTCATCCTTCCCCTATTCCCTAGCTCCACAGCCACCTTTTCCCTTTACAAAAGGAAAAAACAACTAAGGCGATATTACATCTGCTTCTAGAGAATTCTACCTTTTAAGGACAAATAGCCTTAAATCAAAAAAGAGTTGCAATTTTAGAAAGAACAGCCCACTACAGTAAACATAGTTAGCATTTATTCAGCACCATTCATGTACCCAGCTGCTGTGGTCGCTGCTGGTCCTCATTGGCAGCTGTTCCAGGTCAACCCCCATTCTCCCTGCCCAACCCCATGTCTGTGTGGCCTCACTCCCTCTGTGTTACAGACAGGAGACTGAGTCCCAGTGTTAGCAGGTACCTGTGGCCTGGGACTAATCCAGTCACGCTGCCTGGATTCCTGTTGCCAGGAATTATATCAGCTGGGAATGTAATGTTGATCTGCCAATGAGATGGAGAGGGCTTCTGGGAAGGGCTTTTCTCCTTGAAATCAGCAGTTTCCGGGGCAGAGGACACTGTCCTCTCGCTCTTCTGCTGTTTGGACTGGAAGACACAGGAGAGATGGCACAGGAGAACCGCAGAGTATCTGAATTCTCGAGGATATTAAAAGGAACTGCTCCACAGCCCTGGGACTTCTTGTGATGTGAGATAATAATTCCATAAATGTACATATATGAAATGATACTTTTGGTTGAGTCTCCCATTAGAGCCAAAGGCTTCTTAATGAACACCATGCTCCATGCTTTATGTAGATAATCCAACTTGGTATGGATGAGGAAATGGGAGCTTAGAGGACTTAAATAACTTTCTCAGAAATCACACAAGCAACAAGTGGGGTCTTAAACCCAGACATCTACCTTCAAGTGCCTGCTGTCACCATGTGGGCACAAGTCTGGCTCTTGCCTCTATGTCCCTCCACACCTGTAAGTCAGCCTCTTCCCCTTGCTGAGCCTCAAGTTTTCTCACCTGTGATGAAAAGGACTGTCTTAGGTGAACTTGAGTGTTCTTTTCAACTTTAAAGCTCGTGTGATCAAATTCCAACACTAGCATTTTTGGTCCCATAGGGACCATTGTGTAAGAGTGGAGGTTTGCATTTAGTTGATTTCTTTGATGTAGATAAAATAATCTGAGTATCATAAACAGAAAGAAAAATTTTGTTGTATCAAGGGGATCAGTTATAGCCATGCCCAGGGATGTCCTGGTGAGGGAGCCAGAGTCTGCCTGGCAGGGCTGCCACAGGCGCTCTGCAGCTGATGCTGGTGGCCATGAAATGAATGCTGTGCTGTCCTTAATTCTGTACTTGCTCTAGGGTAAAAATCTCAGGTGGAAGTGTTTTGACCATATGTACTTAAGTTGCAGGTTTCCAGAGACTGGGAGGTTAAGTCAAGATTGGGTTTCCCCAGAAGCAACCTTGAAAACAAGGATTTGGGTGTGAGAAGCTTATTTGAGAGGTAATTCAAGGAAACGTTAGTAGAGGCCCGGGAAAGGCAGATGGGAAGTCATACAGTATTTATCTTTTTGCATCTAGCTTATTTCACTTAACATTATGTCCTCCAGATTCATCCATGTTGTTGCCAATGACAGAATTCCCTACTTTTTAAAGGCTGAGTAGTATTCTATTGTGTACATGTACCACATTCTAAAAATGTGTGCATCTGTTGATGGACACTTCCGTTGTGTTTATATCTTGGCTACTGTGAATAATGCCTCAGTAAGCATGGGAGTGCAGCTGTCCATTCAGCATACTGACTACATTTCCCAAAGGAATAATTTTTAAATGTGTGTTTATCTTGTTTTGCCTTCTGAAGAAACAGATGATAACTCTTATTCATCTGCATGATTTACCTTCAAGTAAGGAAAGTGAGTCATCACTCCTAAGTCAGTGTTTCACAGAGTGTCTTCTGAAAACACTACTCTCTGGGCAGCACCAGGGACCAGTTTCATGGAAGATAATTTTTCCACGAACTGGGATGGGGAGGGTGGTTTTGGGATGATTCAAGCACTTTACATTTATCATGTACTTTATTTCTTTTATTATGACATTGTAATATATAATGAAATAATTACACAATTCACCATAATGCAGACTCAGTGGAGCCCTGAGCTTGTTTCCTGAAACTTGACAGTCCTGGCATTAGCATCACCATCTTGGCTCCATCTTAGATCATCAGACATCAAATTCTCATAAGGAGCAACACAGCCTAGATCCCTCATGTGCTCAGTTTACAGTAGGGTTCCTGCTCCTATAAGAATCTAATGCCACCTCTGCTCTGACAGGAGGCGGAGCTCAGGAGGTGATGTGAGTGATGGGGAGCTGCTGTAAATACAGATGAAGCTTTGCTGGCTCATGGATGCTCACCACCGGCTGTGTGGCCCAGTTCCTAACAGGCGACAAATGTAATAAGCCATGGTCACCAGTCCATGGCCCAGGGGTTGGGGACTGAGATTTAGAGGACAAGAGTCACAATGCCCATTCTTACACTGAGGGCTCTGAGAAGTCCTGCAATCAATTGGCTCCCAAACTAACTTGAGGAATGTGACATCTTTTAATATTCCTACAATTCCCTGGCACAGATTTTGATGTGTTTGCCCTCGTTTCAGCAAGGTGCTTGGTATCAGCCACGGATACTACAGATACTGAAAATATGTGCCTTATTTTTATAGAAATAGGATTTAATAAACTTTTTTAACTTAATTTTTTTCTAACTCTTCCTTTTACTCTTTTAAGGACATTTTTCAATGTCTGCACAATTGGAAAGATGCAGGAAGGGGAGGCAAGAAGCCTGCTCTCCCCTCTTCCTGCCCCCACCTGACCCCACCCCACAGCTGGAGGTCAGGGAAGAAGTCCTCCTGGTCGCCTTTCCCCCCTCTGCCTTGGAGAGTTGTTTTCCTACTGTTGTGAGCATAAAAACTAAAAGCCAAAAAGGAAGGTGTGTTTTCATCAGAACCTTCTCTTCAATGTCTTTCCAATGGAGAAGAAGAATATCTGCTCAGTTCATGAAAGGAGTAACAGGGCTCCTCACCGACTGGGCCTCTGGCATCTGTGATCGGAATGACAAGAGCTCCTCCTTGCTGTCTGTCCCCAACAGAGGCTCTCTTTTCACAGCAGGCTGTGCCCTGAGATCTGAGGGACAGTGCTGGGAGAGGTGAGGATCGCTGCAAGCAAACTTGGAGGTTGCAGGCCCAAACTTTCCATTTCATAAAGGGACCAGCTGCAGCCCAGAGAGGTTAAGTGCTTTGACTCAAACCACAGAGCTGAGCCAGCTTCTTCACTGCTCTCAGGATACCTTTCTTGGCTTGCTTTCTTCTCTTTCATGTAAGGGTTTAAGGAGTGGATGAATTCAGAAATCTGATTTTTACCATTTTTTACCTTCCTTGCAGCCAAGGAAGACCTTGTTTTGCATAAGATCTCTTTAACTCATCAATAAATATTTATTAAGTGCTTGCTGGGTGTCAGGCATTGTGCTAGGGCATTCTTTCACTGCTTCTGTTAAGAAAATATGATTTATTTCCCTCTGAAGCTGGTAGAATGAGACCCTAGGCTAGTTGCTGTGTGCACAAAAAATACCACTCTGTGTGTTCTGGTTCCTGGCACAAGACACACTGTACCCAGTTACCAAAGATGCCCACTGGTTTCTGTTGAGCTAAGGCAGTGTAAGTCTTATGTTAGGAGATGGGGAAAGGAATGGAAGATACATGTTCTGACCTGAAGTACTGAAACTTAAATTCAGTGAATATTCACTAAGCACCTTCTATACATAGTCACAGTTCTAGGTACTTGTTTTGAACAAAACAGGCAAAGATGTCTGTCCTGTGGACTATACATAAGCACCTTCCTGTGGGCTGAAGGCAACTCAGGCCACAGAAGGACAGGACACAAGACAAAGGATGAGGCCTAGGACAGGTTCTGAGTCCGTGCCCAGGATGGAGTGAGGAGACGATGAGAGCTTTGGAGGGAATGAAGGTCACCCCACTCCGGTGTTTTGGGCCCTGCTGCACTGCCCTCGTCTTCTCTCAGAGTTCAGAACCCCAATCTGGTGCTCCCAAAGCCATGGACAGCAACGGCTGTGGGACACCAGTCTCCTTCTTGCAGAGGAGGTGGGGCCACTTTGGTGACTGGGCCAATATGCCCAACAGATTTCCGTCATTGATATGGTGAAAAGAGCCTAGGATGATGCCCTTATGACATTCTAGGATTCGGAAATATCGAAAACCACCTTTCCCTGCAAATCAAGCTGGTAGACAGAAGCAGATATCCCATTACAGCCAAGAGTTTCAAAGAATGGTCTTTGTGAATTTTTTTTTGTTTTTGTTTTGTGTTTTGTGTTTGAGGAAAAGGAAAAAGATGTTTATTACTTTGCCAGCAAAGGAAGAAAATGGCAGACAATGATCTCAAAATTCAAAATCTGCATCTAAGCAGAAGCACAGAGCTTTTAAAGGTTCTGATCCCATAATCTCATCTTGGGCCAAGTCTGTCTTGTGGCCTCCCCCTGGATTAATCCATCTTTGGCTAAGAGGATCTCCTGAACTCCACCCAGATTATTCCCTTGAGTTCACTCCTGTGGCACAAGAATGAGAGACATTGTGTCTCTGCCCCACCAACCACTGGCCCAAGGCAGGGATGCAAGGTTCAGTTTCTAAAAAGTTGGAGAAACAGAAAATATTTTGCCATGTTTTTTCAGGCCATTCCCTCTGTAACATATCCCCCACTGTCAATCTTCCCATCCACATTTAATGGAGGAGGGGCAATGTAGTACTTCTCTTGTGGGGCTAGGAAGGCTTTCTCATGATTGATTTCTTAGGGGCTGAACTTAAGCCTGCTTGTAAAGGGCTGTCCTCACCCATAAAGCAAGTGGCAATACTTTATCCCACTTCTTGTGGGTTCCATGTAATTTTCACTCTGGACATAGGGCTTTGCTTCCTTGCTTCATTGCCTCTGCTACAAAGGAGGGGGTCCATTATCAGTGAAGCTCCTGGACGACCACAGGATGCTGTGTGGCATTATCAAGGGCAGATGGCTGGAAGCGTGGCTTCGCCTGAGGGTACCTACCATGGAGCAGCCAGACAAAGCTGCCTGTCCTCTGTATCTACCACCAGCATATCATTTCCCACTTGATTGGCCTCTTTTTATGGACTGCTGATGCCTGAATCCTGACACCCCATGATCCTTTGAGAATTGTTCATGCTCCATGTTGGCGTATATGCACAGGGACTCAGCAAAGGCCTTGTCCTGGGACAGCAGCTCCTGGTAGGAGCCTGTCTTGCAATTCAGACACTCTCTCCATTCAGGTAGGAGAAGCACTACCCAGCCTGAGAGGATAGCCACTAACGCGGAATGAAACTGCCAATCCTCAGAAGGGCCTCAGGCTGGGCTCCCTGTGCAGGAGCTTACCTCCCTGTCTTGGGATATTTCAAATACACAGCTTGCTGCAAACAGGGTCTTCCCAAATGAGATACCCCAAATCCATTAAGGCATCCCTCTCCTAACTTTCATGTAGGTGCCTCACAAGAGGCCTAATCACAGCTTCAGGTAGGAGAGCAAGTCCGTAAGAAGTCTGTCTCCATTCAGCTGTTCCGTCCCAAATGTCAGAGCCCCAGCCTTTAGTTTTTAAAGGGGATCTTGGCACCAATTGAATCCTCACTGTCAATTTGCATCTGGGGCTTTGGTGGGGAGGCATGGAGTCTTGGGCCCCTGAATCAGGTCCCCACTGTCAATTTGCATGTGTGGCTTCTATGGGGATATTTGGGTTGGAGCTCTAGTGAGGCAAGGGGCCCCTGGTCCTGCTCCTTCATTGTCTTGAGTCCTTTCCTCTGTCTCAAAGGATCCTAGGCTGGTGGAGCTGACAGAATGTGCAGTGTTCAGTTTATTTTAAAGGCCATATAACCAGCTGTGAAGCTGTGCTACTTCCCTTGCCCTGGATGTGGGTACCCTGTGGCCAAATTGGGCTGCCAGTTGGGTAAGAAAAGAGTATTCCTGACCACAAGCCACAACCTGGGTGACTTGGGGTATAGGGTTGGGGTGTGGGGTTGAAGAATTGGTTCAGGCGACAGCCCCCTCCCCCCCCATGGTGCCCATATGGTGGCTGCTGCAGGCATTCCCCCCACCAGGCCATTCTACCCAGTGGTGATCACATGCCCTGGTCCTCCTTCTCACTGCCCACTCCTGGGCTGTGAATCCTCCTGACATCCTCCCCTAGGCTGTGCTGCCCAGTGGTGACTGTGTGCCCTGGTCCTCCTTCTCACTACTGGCTCCTAGGCTATGGCTCCTCCTGGCTCCCTCCCTCGGGCCATGCTGCTGGGTGGCAACTGCGTGCACTGGTTCTCTTTCTCTGCCTGCGCCTGGGCTGTGGCTCTCTGCCATCCCTCCCTTGGGCCATGCTGCCCAGTGGTGACTGTGTGCACTGGTCCTTCTCATGGGCTGCTCCTGGACTTTGGCTGCTTCTGGCATCTCACCCCATTGGCTGCAGAGTTACAGTGGGGCTGGAGGACCTTATTTATCAAAAATCTTACATACACACATCATTTCATATACCATAAACAATGAGTTTGTTTCAAGTGGAGAGGTTAAGACTCAGCATTTTAACTCTGTAGTGGCAGTTTGACCATATGAGCTCTGCATTTTCTTTGATATAATTTGCCCCTTAGTAAAAACTTGTGTGTAGGAATTGACCATCATAGAAAATGTGACATGCCTTTGAACCTTATATAAATACTTATGGTTTGTACCATAAACCAACCAGGTACCAAAAGGGTGTCATTCTCCTTGTCTTTATTTAGTCCTTAAAACATTTATTTCCCATTCTTTTTGAAAGCTCCTGTACCTACAAATGAGACAGTTCAGTTCCGCTTTTACAAAGGCACAGAAAAGCCAAATGAGATTAACTTAGGGAGGAAGAGGCAAGGGAGAAGGGCCATTAGTAAAACCCACAAATCAACAATCTAATGAATTGTGTGGAAGAATTCAAAAAGAGCAAAGCAGTCCCAAACCCAATAGAAGAAAAGAAACAACCCAAGATCAGAACTGAACTAACAGAAATCAGTAATCAAAGAACTATGTAGAAGATTCATGAAACAAAAAGGTGGCTCAGAATACAAGATCAGTGCACACAAATCAAAAGTATCCCCTACTCTAGCAGGCAAGCTGAGAAGCAGACCAAAGACTCAGTCTTCATAACAGCAACAAAGAAAACAGAATACCCAGGAATATAGCCAACCAGGAAGGTAAAAGACCTCCACAGGGAGGACCAGGAGACACCAGAGAGGAAACTGCAGAGGATGCTAAAAAATGGAAGAGCAGATCATGCTCAAGGACCAGTGGAATCAACACCGTCAAAATGCCCACACTACCCAAAGTGGTCCACAGACCCAGTGCAGTCCCCACCAAAACATTAATGTCATTCTTGCAGATCTAGACAAAAATAATTCCACATTTCACACAGAAACAGAAAAGAGCTAAAACAGTTAAAGCACCTGTAAGCAAAAAGGACAAATTGGGGGACAGCACCCTACCAGGCCCCAGGCCACACCACAGGGCCACAGCAGTCAAACAACCCAGCACCGGCATAAGACCAGAGATGCAGACCAAGGGCCCAGAACAGAAAAATCCAGACCCCAAACCATCCTCATGTTGCCATCTGATCTTTGACAAAGCAGACAACAGCACACACTGGGAAGAACTCTGTTCAACAAATGGTGCTGGGAGAAAGAGGCAGCCATGTGTGGAAGATTGAAATGGAGTCCGTGGGCTTGGTGCCCATAGCTCAGTGGTTAGGGCACTGGCCACATATACCGGGGCTGCCGGGTTCAAACCCAGCCCAGGCCTGCTAGACAACAATGACAGCTGCAACAAAAATTTGCTGGGTGTTGTGGCCGGCACCTGGAGCTACCAGTGAGGCTAAGGCAAGAGAATCACTTAAGCCCAAGAGTTTGAGGTTGCTGTGAGCTGTGACACCACGGTACTCTACCGAGGGTGAAATAGTGAGACTCTGGTTCACAAAAATAATAAATAAAAAGAAGAAACAGGGTCTGCACCTGTCACCCACAACAAAATCAATTCACAATGGACAGGAGACTCCAAACAAAGCATGAGCCATAAGAATTCTAGAAGAAAATGCTGGAAAAACTCCCACAAACATTGATCTAGGCAAATAATCTGCAAGAAGATGCCACAGGACATCACAGCAACAATGAACAACAACAAATGGGACCAGATCAACCCAGAAGCCCCGCATAGCCAAGGAAACAACTAACAGACAACCCACACCATGGGAGAAACGTCCACATGCCACACACCCACAAAGGCTGAATCCACAAAGAAGTACAAGAAAAAGAAGTCAACCCCACAAAAAAGTGGGCAAAAGGGTAGCACCTGTGGCTCAAAGGAGTGGGGTGCTGGCCCCATATAGTGAAGAGGTGGTGGGTTCAAACCCGGCCCTGGCCAAAAACTGCAAAAAAAAAAAAAAAAACTGGGCAAAAGACATGAGCAGAAGCTTTCTAGAAGAAGACAAAAAGCTGACCGCCAGACACAGAATGCACCTCCAAATCAATATTCGCAACCACCACTTTCCTCACACTCCATACAAACGATATCACAACACAAAAACTAGCAAGCAAGTGGTGCAAAAATTGGCAAACAAACGAAAACAATATAGGGAATTCCCAACACAAATGATCTAAAATGCCATGACCTAACACAAATCTCTTTCCAAAGTTTTTCCCCAAGGGACTTTGAGATGATGCCTTCTCATCAATAAAACTCACAAATAACAGACAAAATAGGGGACAAATGTCATCCAAGTGGTAACTCACATGATGCCCAAATGCTCTACAGGGCTGGAAGGTTCACAGAACCCTCCCCAAATGGTAGCAACAAAATTCCCAAGCAACAGACAAACAGTACAGGGGCTGCTCAACACACAGATGCCAGGGCCCATCAGACAACTGGAAATCCAGGAAGGATAAGTGCTACCTAAATGCACCTTAGAGGGTGCCCCAAATTCCCAAAAGGCTGGAAGTTTCATGAAAAAACCTTTGCAAGTGGTAGCCTAGTCCCTAGGAATCTCAAATGAGCTCCAATTCAAAGTTGCTTTCCTAGTTCCACTCAGCCTCATGTCTACCATCCCCAAAGGTGTCTGAACTTCCTGCATGTGTGTGGAGTCAGAGTCTTGTGCACACCAGAGAACTCACCCAACAAAAGGCCTGGTATCCAGACACTTTCCAAGTCCGTTTCCTTCTCCTCACCTCAGTTCCAGTTGCAGGAGCTGTGTCCATTTCAGGGACATAGAGGCAGGAGTTCCCCAACTTAAAGAGGCTCCAGCAGCTGCTGGGTGCTTCTTGTCTGTCACCTGGAGAAGTCGCTCCTGCCTATGAAGACCCAGGGCTGTGACTGGGGCTGCTCCTGCCTCTCCCAGCACTTGCGGGTGCTGGTCCGATGGGCTCACCCAGGGATACCAAAATCTGTTACTGAAAGTTTGGCACTTGTCCCCTGAAGCTGCATCAGAAAAACAGGGAAAAATGGTTTGAGGAGAAAGCAAGAGAAGTTTATTACTTTGTCGGCAAAGGAGGAAAATGGCAGATAATGGTCTCAAAGTCCAAGATTCCTCCAAAGTGTGGTCTTTGGACCAGCAGCCCCAGCACTGATGGGTGTGTTATTTATATATTATTGTTTAACACATTGCCCCAAAACTTAGTGGCTCAAAACAGCAGGCATTTCTTATCTCACAGTTTCCACACCTAGGAATCCACATGCAGCTTAGCTAGGAGCCTCTGGCTCAAGATCTTTCCTGAGGCTGCTGTCAAGCTGTCGGTGGGCTGTGGTCTCCTCTGAAAGCTTGGCTCAGTTTGGGCAGGAACTCACTTCCAAGCTCACTCAGCGTGCTGTCATCAGGCTTCAGTGATTGTCTTCATGGGGTGGAGGGTAAATGACTCAGCAGCTGGCCTCCCTGAGGGCGAGCAGTGCACCGGAGCAGGAAGCCCCAGTCTTTACGTAACCCAGGCTTGGAATTGACATCGTATTAGTTCTGCTGTGTTCTCTGTGTTAGAAAGGAATCGATTTGGAGGGAGGCAGAGCAAGATGGCAGCCGAGTAACAGCTTCCTTGCATCTGGGCACCGTGAGTCTGGGGAGATAGAACTCCAGGCATGTCTGGCTGGTGGGATCTGCCTATCATCACCCCTGAGAGGATACAGGCAGTCAGCGAGAGACTTCTGGACCCCAAGAGGAGGACTAAAACAGTGGAAAACCGACAAGTGGTCGTGTGTGTTCAACCTGTCTAAACCCGCCCGCAACTGTAAGTTCAGTAGCAGCGAGACTGCAAACCAGAAAGGCCTTACCTGTGAACTGTTTTGGTGTCTTTGGACTTGGCACTCAGCTGAACTGCCCTGGGGAGAGCCTGAGCGGGAGTGCGGAGAACTTTGGCCTTTGTCTAGGGCCCAAGTCTGAGCTGCTGAGCCTGACGGAGCTAATAGTGTTTGGCTCTGGGTCACAGGCAGCCATTGTGAGCAATCTGCCCCGGCAAGCTCCACCCTCAGGGTCGCAGAGCTAGAATTGGGTGGGAGCTGGTAACCCAGCGACCAAGTAGCCTAAGGGCGGGGTCTGAGCCGCCTTGCAGCCCTAACCCTCGGGGGCAGAGGGAGACCAGTTTTGGCACACAGGGTAAGTGGATAGCCACTTCAGCAGTGATTCCAGCGACAAGCACTTCCCTGGGAAAGCTTCTGCTCAGCAAATTTACAAGTTCAAAGTGCCTTTTAAGTGGGCTGAAGAGAAATTTAGGGTGTCTACCTGCTGGGGTTTGAGAAACTAGCAGCCTCCAGTCGTATCAGAACTGTGATTAACATCTCATACCCCAGAAGACCACGTATTGCCCAGACAATATTCAATAACATATACATACTGCTTTGTTTTTGGTTGTGTTTTTTCTTTTGGATTGGTTTTTTTTTTTTTTTTTTTGTTTATTTTGATATTGTTGATTATTGTTTTGTTTTTTTGGTTCAACCTTTTCCATACAGATCCTTTTTCTTTCTCAATTTTTCTAGTTTAATTATAATTTCCCATTGCTGCTTATTTCAATAATTAGAACTTCATTTTTGTTAGTGTTTCTACCGCTATTATTTGTTTTTTTCCAGCCAATTTTATCCCGTAAAGTTTTCTGTTTGCTTGTTTTGGTTTGATTTATAGCATTTTTGTCTTTCCTCTCTACTTGGTGGAGGTGGGGTACTGTGTCTGATCAGGTTAGCAAAGAGCTGCTGACCTCAAGGGAACCACCCAACTGGGCACCCCCAGAAGGTGGTTTCTTTTTTTTTTAAGGTTGTATCAAAGTACCCTACTGTACACCTATATTGCTCTGTCTCCCTCTTTCTGTGCCTCTCTTCTTTTTGTCAATATTCCTTTTACCCACCCCCTCTCCTTTCTCTATTTTTTTTTTTCTTATCACTTGGTCCTCCTTTATTTCATCCCTTTTTTGCTCTTCAACCTTCTCACCCTTCTGGTCCTGTAACCCTTAGTCCACAGGCATGAGAACTTAAAGAGCAAGAGGAAGTGAAAGGAAAATTAGGGCAAGGAAACAGATAAAAGAAATCACTCATGAGGAAGAATCAGCAGAAAACTCCAGGCACCATGAAGAACCAGTCCAGAACAACCCCGCCAAGGGACCATGAGGTAGCTACTGCAGAGGATTCCACCTATACAGAAATGTTAGGAATGACAGAAAGGGAATTTAGAATACACATGTTGAAAACAATGAAAGAAATGATGGAAACAATGAAGGAAACTGCTAATAAAGTGGAAAATAACCAAAAGGAAATCCAAAAACAGAATCAAATCAGAGATGAACGATATGAAGAATATAAAAAGGATATAGCAGAGCTGAAGGAAATGAAACAGTCAATCAGGGAACTTAAAGATGCAATGGAAAGTATCAGCAACAGGTTAGACCATGCAGAAGAAAGAATTTCAGAGGTAGAAGACAAAGTTTTTGAGATAACTCAGATAGTAAAAGAGGCAGAAAAGAAGAGAGAGAAAGCAGAACGTTCACTGTCAGAATTATGGGACTTTATGAAGCGTTCCAACATACGAGTTATAGGAATTCCAGAAGGGGAAGAAGAATGCCCCAGAGGGATGGAAGCCATACTAGAGAATATTATAAAAGAAAATTTCCCAAATATCACCAAAGATTCTGACACACTGCTTTCAGAGGGATATCGGACCCCAGGTCGCCTCAACTCTAACCGAGCTTCTCCAAGACACATTGTGATGAACCTGTCCAAAGTCAAGACAAAAGAAAAGATTCTGCAAGCTGCCAGGAGTAAGCGCCAGTTGACCTACAGGGGCAAATCCATCAGAGTGACCGCAGACTTCTCTAATGAAACTTTCCAAGCAAGAAGACAATGGTCATCTACCTTTAATCTACTTAAACAGAACAATTTTCAGCCCAGAATTCTGTACCCTGCTAAGCTAAGCTTCAAAATTGACAGAGAAATCAAATCATTTATGGATATACAAACATTGAGGAAATTCGCCACAACAAGACCAGCTCTACAGGAAATACTTCAACCTGTTCTGCACACTGACCACCACAATGGATCAGCAGCAAAGTAAGAACTCAGAAATTAAAGGACAGAACCTAACCTCCACACTGTTGCAAAAGATAAAACTAAGCAATGGACTCTCACCAAATAAGACGAATAGAATACTACCACATTTATCAATTATCTCAATAAATGTTAATGGCTTGAATTCCCCACTGAAGAGACATAGATTGGCTGACTGGATTAAAAAACACAAGCCATCCATTTTCTGTCTGCAAGAAACACACCTGGCTTCAAAAGACAAATTAAAGCTCCGAGTCAAGGGTTGGAAGACAATTTTTCAGGCAAATGGAATTCAGAAGAAAAGAGGAGTTGCAATCTTATTTTCAGATACATGTGGATTTAAAGCAACTAAAGTCAAAAAAGACAAAGATGGTCACTTTATATTGGTCAAGGGAAAAATACAACAAGAAGACGTTTCCATTCTAAATATCTATGCACCCAATTTAAATGCTCCCAGATTCTTGAAACAGACCTTACTCAGTCTGAGCAATATGATATCTGATAATACCATAATAACAGGGGACCTTATACTCCTCTTACAGAGCTGGACAGATCCTCTAAACAGAAATTAAACAAGGATATAAGAGATTTAAATGGGACCCTAGAACAACTGTGCTTGATAGACACATATAGAACACTCCATCCCAAAGATAAAGAATATACATTCTTCTCATCACCCCATGGAACATTCTCCAAAATTGATCATATCCTGGGACACAAAACAAATATCAACAGAATCAAAAGAATTGAAATTTTACCTTGTATCTTCTCAGACCATAAGGCACTAAAGGTGGAACTCAACTCTAACAAAAATGCTCGACCCCACCCAAAGGCATGGAAATTAAACAATCTTCTGTTGAATAACAGATGGGTGCATGAAGAAATAAAACAGGAAATCATTGACTTCCTTGAGTACAACAACAATGAAGACACAAGCTACCAAAACCTGTGGGATACTGCAAAAGCAGTTTTGAGAGGAAAATTCATCACTTTAGATGCCTACATTCGAAAAACAGAAAGAGAGCACATCAACAATCTCACAAGAGATCTTATGGAATTGGAAAAAGAAGAACAATCTAAGCCTAAACTCAGTAGAAGAAAAGAAATATCCAAAATCAAATCAGAGATCAATGAAATTGAAAACAAAAGAATCATTCAGAAAATTAATGAAACAAGGAGTTGGTTTTTTGAAAAAATAAATAAAATAGATAAACCATTGGCCAGACTAACGAGGAATAGAAAAGTAAAATCTCTAGTAACCTCAATCAGAAATGATAAAGGGGAAATAACAACTGATCCCACAGAGATACAAAAGATCATCTCTGAATACTACCAGAAACTGTATGCCCAGAAATATGACAATGTGAAAGGAATGGATCAATATTTGGAATCACACCCTCTCCCTAGACTCAGCCAGGAAGAAATAGAGCTTCTGAACAGACCAATTTCAAGCACTGAGATCAAAGAAACAATAAAAAATCTTCCAACCAAAAAATGCCCTGGTCCAGATGGCTTCACTCCAGAATTCTATCAAACCTTCAAGGAAGAGCTTATTCCTGTACTGCAGAAATTATTCCAAAAAATTGAGGAAGAAGGAATCTTCCCCAACACATTCTATGAAGCAAACATCACCCTGATACCAAAACCAGGAAAAGACCCAAACAAAAAGGAGAATTTCAGACCAATCTCACTCATGAATATAGATGCAAAAATTCTCAACAAAATCCTAGCCAATAGATTACAGCTTATCATCAAAAAAGTCATTCATCATGATCAAGTAGGCTTCATCCCAGGGATGCAAGGTTGGTTTAACATACGCAAGTCTATAAACGTTATCCACCATATTAACAGAGGCAAAAATAAAGATCACATGATCCTCTCAATAGATGCAGAAAAAGCATTTGATAAAATCCAGCATCCTTTTCTAATTAGAACACTGAAGAATATAGGCATAGGTGGCACATTTCTAAAACTGATTGAAGCTATCTATGACAAACCCACAGCCAATATTTTACTGAATGGAGTAAAACTGAAAGCTTTTCCTCTTAGAACTGGAACCAGACAAGGTTGTCCTCTGTCACCTTTACTATTCAACGTAGTGCTGGAAGTTCTAGCCAATACAATTAGGCAAGACAAGGAAATAAAGGGAATCCAAATGGGAGCAGAGGAGGTCAAACTCTCCCTCTTTGCTGACGACATGATCTTATACTTAGAGAACCCCAAAGACTCAACCACAAGACTCCTAGAAGTCATCAAAAGATACAGTAATGTTTCAGGATATAAAATCAATGTCCACAAGTCAGTAGCCTTTGTGTACACCAATAACCGTCAAGGTGAGAAGCTAATTAAGGACACAACTCCCTTCACCATAGTCTCAAAGAAAATGAAATACCTAGGAGTATACCTAACGAAGGAGGTGAAGGACCTCTACAAAGAAAACTATGAAATCCTCAGAAATGAAACAGCAGAGGATATTAACAAATGGAAGAACATACCATGCTCACGGATGGGAAGAATCAACATTGTTAAAATGTCTATACTTCCCAAAGCAATCTACCTATTCAATGCCATTCCTATCAAAATACCAACATCGTACTTTCAAGATTTGGAAAAAATGATTCTGTGTTTTGTATGGAACCGGAAAAAACCCCGTATAGCTAAGGCAGTTCTCTGTAACAAAAATAAAGCTGGGGGCATCAGCATACCAGATTTTAGTCTGTACTACAAAGCCATAGTGCTCAAGACAGCATGGTACTGGCACAAAAACAGAGACATAGACACTTGGAATCGAATTGAAAACCAAGAAATGAAACTAACATTTTACAACCACCTAATCTTTGATAAACCAAACAAGAACATACCTTGGGGGAAAGACTCCCTATTCAATAAATGGTGTTGGGAGAACTGGATGTCTACATGTAAAAGACTGAAACTGGACCCACACCTTTCCCCACTCACAAAAATTGATTCAAGATGGATAAAGGACTTAAATTTAAGGCATGAAACAATAAAAATCCTCAAAGAAAGCATAGGAAAAACACTGGAAGATATTGGCCTGGGGAAAGACTTCATGAAGAAGACTGCCATGGCAATTGCAACAACAACAAAAATAAACAAATGGGACTTCATTAAACTGAAAAGCTTCTGTACAGCTAAGGAGACAATAACCAAAGTAGAGAGACAACCTACACAATGGGAAAGGATATTTGCATATTTTCAATCAGACAAAAGCTTGATAACTAGGATCTATAGACAACTCAAATTAATCCACATGAAAAAAGCCAACAATCCCTTTTATCAATGGGCAAGAGACATGAATAGAACTTTCTCTAAAGACGACAGACGAATGGCTAACAAACACATGAAAAAATGTTCGTCATCTCTATATATTAGAGAAATGCAAATCAAAACAACCCTGAGATATCATCTAACCCCAGTGAGAATGGCCCACATCACAAAATCTCAAAACTGCAGATGCTGGCGTGGATGTGGAGAGAAGGGAACACTTTTACCCTGCTGGTGGGACTGCAAACTAGTACAACCTTTCTGGAAGGAAGTATGGGGAAACCTCAAAGCACTCAAGCTAGACCTCCCATTTGATCCTGCAATCCCATTACTGGGCATCTACCTAGAAGGAAAGAAATCCTTTTATCATAAGGACATTTATACTAGACTGTTTATTGCAGCTCAATTTACAATCGCCAAAATGTGGAAACAGCCTAAATGCCCACTGACCCAGGAATGGATTAACAAGCTGTGGTATATGTATACCATGGAATACTATTCAGCCATTAAAAAAATGGAGACTTTACATCCTTCATATTAACCTGGATGGACGTGGAAGACATTATTCTTAGTAAAGCATCACAAGAATGGAGAAGCATGAATCCTATGTACTCAATTTTGATATGAGGTCAATTAATGACAATTATGGTTATGGGGGGGGGAACAGAAAGAGGGAAGGAGGGAGGGGAGTGGGGCCTTGGTGTGTGTCACACTTTATGGAGGCAAGACATGAATGCAAGAGGGACTTTACCCAACAATTGCAATCAATGTAACCTGGCTTATTGTACCCTCAATGAATCCCCAACAATAAAAAAAAAAGATAAAAGAAAAAAATAAAGTGATGGTTAGAGGAAAAGAAAAAAAAAAAAAAAGAAAGGAATCGATTTAGTCCCATCTACACACAGGGGAGGGTGTTGTACGGGGTGTGAATACTAGGAGGTGGGATGATGGCACATCATCTTAGAGGCTGTGTACCACAACTGAAAACTAGTTAGAAATGCAAACTGTTGGGTCCAATTCCAGACCTGCTGCATCCAAAACTCTGCGAGTGGGGCTTGGGCTCTTGTTTGAATACACCTTCCATGTGGTTCTGCAGGCTGAAGTCCGATGACTGTTGTCTCAGAGGAAGGGCTGGTGAGCTTCATTTTAGGTGTCGTGGGCTCTGCTCTCTACATCTCCTCTACTCCACCCTGCTGTGCAGGGAAGAAGTCAAAGACAGTACGGGAATAAGGGGGCATGGCTGTGCTCCCACACACCTGACCGCAGACTCAGGCTCAGTTCACCCCTACACCTCAGAGTAGCAGGCATCTGAGGTGGTCAGACTGGCCGGATTACCTTCATGTTTCTTTTTTATCAGACAAAGATGTTTTTTCTCTTTTCCTTCCAGGCTAGTCTGAGTTAATACCGACTCCCAGCTCCCAAGACACAGAAAATAAAGGATTGTGTGTATTCCTGAGTTTTCTGATGCTGTTTTTTCGTGGCTTTCCAAAAATCATAAGCTCTTTGAGATGGTATAAGATAAAGGCTAGGACCTCTGGAGTCACACAGATGTTCTATCAGCACTGTCAACACTGTAAATTTGCCTGTGGGCTGGGCTAGGCTGAGGGTCACCTATGGGCTGGCCTGGGCTATGGTCATCTGGTCACCTGTGGGCTGATCTGGGCCATGGTCACCTGTGGGCTGGTCTGGGTCCTGATCACCTGTGGGCTGGCCTGGGCTGCATCCAAGTCACTCCTTTGTCATTCATGGGGCTGCCGGTGGGTGCTGGTGGTCATCAGAGCACCTCAGGTCTCTCCCACATGGCCTTTCTGTGTGGTGTGGTATTTTCCTAACACAGCAAGTGTTCCAAAAGGGGATATTTCAAGTGCACACAAGCTTTGGGAGCTGCACAGCATCATTTCTGCAGCAAGTCAGGGAAACAGCTCAGATTCCAGAGCAAAAAATTTTCAGCCATCTTTAAGCCACGCTAGGAGTAAATGAAAGTTATCACAAACAGGGCTGTCATGACACTGGGCAGAGAGTTGTAAGTACTTCTATCAGGAAGCAGCAGCTCTCTTGCCCAGCCTTTTCATCCTGCCCATGAGGACTCCTCCCACTGCCCACCAATAAACAAATATTTCTGAAGACAGTAGGATCCCCTCCTCCTCTCTCTCATGCCATCAGTGAGTTTCCTACACTTGTTCTTGCAACTCTGGCTTCCCCCAGCTCTTCAACCCAGAGTGCTCTACTCAGAAGCTGTCTGGTGCCTTTCAGCAGGCCCAGGGGTAGAAGGGGAGTACACTCTGAGGGGGTCTGATTGGTTGAAGGTTTTGACCCCTCTCAGCTGTCAAGATACGGATTCTCAGCATAGAAAAGAACCCAGACTGTGGGTGGACAGAGTCAAAGGGGATGTCAGAGAGAGGCAATCCTCTCGTGTTAATTCTCCTTTTTTTTGAGAGCCCTATGAAATCTGCCCTTTTATTAGGAGCCAGTGGGGAGGGGCACAGGCAGTGCTATTTAATTCCTACTCAGACACAGCTTTTCAAGAATAAAAAGCTTCCCAATTTCCCAGCATAGGAAAATGAAGATTATATTTGGAAAGTTGATTTCAACTGGGGGTGGAGGCTTATCTCAACCTAGAAAAAGTAATTGTTGCAAAACAAGAGGCGGTAGGAGTGATGTGAGTTAAATGGCAGATTGTGATCAGCAGGACTAGTGAGGGTCAGAGGAAAACAGAGAGTGAAGACCTATTACAGGCGTCGGCCCCAGGTATCTGCACCTGTTCCTAGACTATCACATTTTTAAAGAAAAGTCTGCAATCTAGACTTCTAATTGAAATTTTCTGTTTATGAAATGTTGGCTAATAATTTAAAAGCTATGTTGGCCCATTAAACACACACACGTGCGTGCGTGTGTGCACCCCCTCATGGTGGTGCAGGTGAGCTACAAGATGACCGGCTGGCAGGTGAGCTACAAGCTGATCAGCAAGAGGCACAGGCAGGAGAGGGGCCCTTTTCCTGAGATTGTTCTTCTTATAGATTTAGCTTGAGGGCCACATCACAGAGAAGTACAAGGGCAGGGAGACTTTGGATGTTTATGGAATGTTTTGGGAGCAAAATAATTTTGAAAAAATAATACAAATTTTTATTCTTTCTTATTTAGTCACCAAAATGATGATGTCAACTTGCAAGACTGCTGTTCTCTAAGATATCAAGAAAGGACATTTTTGATAAGCATCATATAAAAGAGCAAAGAATGTCCATATCTACTACTCTGACAGCTTGAAACCTGGTGTGTTCTTTTTATTTTAAAGAGGAGGAAATAGAGACCCACTGAATTTCCTTTAGGAACCGATCAGAAATTCCAAAGAAATCTTGTTCTTGATCTGAAATGACTCCTAAGAACATCTATGCTTGCATTCAGATAAATTACAACTAATACTAACTGGCTGAGAGATTTAGGTTAGATACAAGGAAGTATTTAGAGATTTAGAGATCAGAAGGACTAAACAATGGAGATAAGCTCAAAGCAATTTTTTTTTTTTAATGACCTGGAGTTTCTAAAAGGAAAAATGAACAGCTTTCTTCCTGATGTGCTTGGCAAACAATTCTGCCCAGGAGGGGGTGAGAAAAGGGGGCACTCTCTCTCCCTCTCTCTTTGGATCCTTTTTGATCCCATTATTTCTTCTTGGCTTAAAAGCTTGGCCCCCCTAGTTTAGTAACTGACCAAAATAATTTACCAGCTGCCACTTCCTCCAGGAGGTAAACAGACAATAAAGTAAATGAAATTCCTATTCTTTATTGACCACTATAAATCATCACTCACCCAGTGTGAGCATTTATCTCTAAGGCATCAGAACATATTTAAAATGCTATCTCTTTTATTTTGAACAAAATAGAAGAAATAAGCAAAGAATCCAGCATAATGACACTTCTGCAGGTAACAACTATTGAATTTCAGAAAATGGGAGACTTGTGGGTTGGTTCGGGTGTGTGTTGGAGAGAGTGAGGATTCTTAGGGGTTTCTTAGTTTCTTTCATTCTGTCCCAAACCTTTCCTAGGATTAGATTCACTTTTGGAACTTTAGGTACTCACAGAGCAATTGATAGATAAGATCATACAAGATATCGCTTTCCACATTTGGTTACTTATAAAGTCTGTCCTGTACCAAAAGATCATCATGACCAAATAGGTAGCTTTTGTGTGGTGCTGGTGAAAGGTGGGTGTTGTCCTGTCACCATGGTAACAAGCAGGCTCCTCGGGCCAGGCATGGTCACAGTCACTGGCCTGGAGGGACCCCTTTGAAGCCCCTATAATCGTTTCCTTAAGCATGCCTATTAACATCTTCTGAGCATACTCATTAGCCGTGTTCCCTAACATATAATTACCCACTGGAGTTAGCATTCTCTATCCCTGAGTGCCCTGGAATTCATGGGGTGCAAGATCTGCTCTAATGTTACTGCACCTAACCAAGGAAAAACAATTCATTCTCCTGGAAATGGGGGAAGGTTTGCATTTTACACAAACATACCTATGTTGACCCCAGCGTAACGTGCATGCGTCACCCTGCCATCCAGGCTGTCCTTTGCACACCTATGTAGGCGGCTTCTGGGACACCATGGGCCCCTCCCCAGCCTGGGCCCTGCTTTTCCCTATGGTGTCTGCACACCCGCTGAACTTGTGAGGCCGATTTGTCCTTCAGGTTCATTGTGCTTGCTTAATAAGTGTTAGGGACACATAGGATTTTTTTTTCTTTTTACAGAAGTTTTCCCTGTGGATTTCTCTATATCAACTAACATCATTCCCTAAGATTCCCAAGGCTTGTGCCATTGTCCAGGGAATTCCTGTTTCTCTCTTGGGTCTTATTTGCTCTGAATAGTCTTTCTTGGACAAGGGAAAGCCTCTTCTGAGTTTCCCAATCCCGTTTTATCTTTAAGGGGTACACTCAAAACTAGGGGAACTAGATGAAATGCATGTAAAAAGAAAGCATGAGAGGAAAAAGGAAAGGAAAAAAATATTCCAACCCCCCAGCCATAATACAGATGGATCTCACTAACATCTTGCCAGGGATATGATGGAAGCATGGCATTATATTAGCCTGTTGGTATGCAAATAGGGTGCAGAATGGGTACCATGATAAATGGTGTTTTGAATGTTACCTGGGTCCTAAAGGTGAAGCACCTGTGATCCCTGGGCTGCCTCTTATGGGGTTGGCGTGGGAGCAGGAAGAAGGAGAATGTGGATCACACAAGTCCACTTCCTGCCCCACTCAGCTTTCTTGCTAACAAAAGTTGACAAAATGAGTTTCCAGAGCTATATGGGTGCCAAATCAGGACTCGGGGCAAAGCCATCGTGCCCGCGTTGGTGAAGAATCAGCATGGCCGGATGCGTGCTGCTGAAGGAAGCAGTCACACCTCTCCACCGGAGGGAAGGCCCAGGAGGGAGTGTGGGTGCCGTGGGGAGGGCTGTCCCCCAAGCCAAACATACGTCTGCGTACAATGTCTGTATGCACTTGCGTGTCTGACCTGCGTATGGATGTGCACATACTGTGTGTGTGTGACATTGCTTTTATGAGCCACTCAGGGGTCTTTAGCACAGCAGCTGGCTGGGCCACATTTGCCTTTGGCTCTAGCCGCCTGTTTTTACAGCATTACGGCTACCATAAGTAAAGGTCCTTCTGGGATGGGGTGTTGTAACTGGGGTATGGAGACCCCATCTGGTCATGTTTCTGAAGGCCTAAGGTCATGTTTCGAGAGTTCTCAGTGGGAACTCTCGATATACAGAACATATTTACCCCAAACGGAAGGCCCCCGAGGTGGGTTAAGACTTCCTGTTTTCACGCACAGTTGGGTGTGTCCTGACGCTTCTTGCTGTTACTGACTGGACACAACTTCCAGGGCTGAATGGCAATGTGCCGGGCAGGGAGGTAGCAGAGGGCTGTGGCTGAGCCATTGCTCTGCATTGATTTGACTTTACTCGTTTATTTTTGGCCAGCACCCTGGTGGTGTTGGGTTCATCTCGAATCTCTCTGTCTCCCACAGGTTGGCCCAGACACATCCCCATGCGGGATGTAGCGTTTCTTATTTGGTGTGGGAGCTGGGCCCCCCAATTGGATCCAATTGATGTATAAGCTGCATTCATTAGCCAAATTAATAAGCAGGGACTGACAAGGGCCACGCAGAAAGTAGCTTGTTCACAGCACAACAGTTCAGTGCCTCTGGGGCTGAAGTAGTACCGTCCTCCACTGGTCTCAGTCTCGCAGCCGCTCTGCTGCGTGCTGGTCAGTGTGTTGGGGTCCACAGTGCACCACAGGGCTGCACTGATGCCCATGAGAGAAACTGGTTAATCCACATTCATCACAGCTGCTCTGTCCTGAACTTAGCCAGGAGAATCAATTGCTTTGGCTTGGAAAAATAAAGTGGCATTTCTGTCACTGATGGACGCTATTACCTAGTAACAGTGTTGTAGTATATTGCTAATGTCTTAAAAAATTTATTTTATTAAGTCATTTGTACATAGATCATGAATACATTTATGCCATTATGGGATTCAATGTGTTTATTATTTATACAAATTGGAGTGCTTACATCCTACTAATTAACATAGCCTTCACCTCATTTAACCAATTACAGTGTTAAGACATTTGTGTTCTACCCCTGATAGATCCAACTTGTACTTGCAATATGCTCCATAGGTGTGATCCTCCTACTAACCCTCCCTTTATTGATCCACATCAACCTCCCTTCCTCTCCTCCTCCTCTTCCCTCCTTCATCCTGGGCTATAGTTGTGATTCATCTTTCATATGAAAATGTGAGTGATTATAAATTGGCTTCATAGTAGTACTGAGTACACTGGATTTTTTTTTCCCATTCCCGAGATACTTTACTAAGAAGAATAATTTCCAGCTCCATCCACATAAACATAAAAGAGATAAAGTCTTCTTTTTTAATGCTGCATAGTATTCCATGGTATACATGTACCATAATTTATTAATCCATTCATGGGTCGATGGGCACTTGGGCTTCTTCCATGACTTGGCAATTATAAATTGAGCTGCAGTGAATAATCTGGTGCAAGTATCTTTGTTGCCAAATGATTTTTGGTCCTTTGGATATACACCTCGAAGAGAAATCACATGATCAAATGGCAGTTCTACATTTAGATTCTTGAGTGTTCTCCAAACTTCCTTCCAGAAGGAATGTACTAGCTTGCATTCCTACCAGCAGTGCAGAAGTGTTCTCTTTTCTCCACATCTACACCAACATCTGTAGTTTTGGGATTTTGTGATGTGGGCTACTCTTACTGGAGTTAGATGGTATCTCAGAGTAGTTTTGGTTTGCATTTCTCTGATGATTAAAGATGATGAGCATTTTTTCATGTCTATGTAGACTATGTGCCTGTCTTCTTCAGAGAAGCTTCTGTTCATGTTTCTTGCCCACGATGAAATGGGATCACTTGTTTTTGTCTTATTAATAAGTTTGAGTTCTCTGTGGGTTCTGGTAATTAGATGTTTGTCAGAAATATAACTTGCAAAAATCCTCTCCCATTCAGAGAGCTGTCTATTTGCTTTATTTAGTGTGTTCTTGGCAGTGCAGAAACTTTTTAATTTGATCAGATCCCAATAACGTATTTTTGACGTTGCTTCAATTGCCCGGGGTGTCTGCCTCATAAAGTATACTCCCAGGCCAATTTTTGTAAGTGTTTCTCCTGCACTCTTTCCAAGAATTTTTATAGTTTCGTGTCTTAAGTTTAAGTCCTTTAACCAGTGAGAGTCAATTTTTGTTAGAGGAGAAAGGTGTGGGTCCAGTTTCAGTCTTCTACAGGTCGCCAGCCAATTCACCCAGCACCATTTGTTAAATAGGGAATCTTTCCCCCAATTTATATTTTTGATAGGCTTATCAAAGATCAAATGACAATAAGTCTGGGTTCACCTCTTGGTCTTCAATTCTGTTTCATACATCTACCTCTCTATTTTTGTGCCAGGACCATGCTCTTTTGATCACTATCGATTTATACTATAGTCTGAAGTCTAGAAGCATGGTTCCTCCTGATTTTTTTTTTCCTTTTCTTTCTTTCTTTCTTTTTTTTTTTAAATTAAATTATAGCAGTGTACATTAATGCAATCATGGGGCACTATACACTGGTTTTATATGCCATTTGACTTCATCACACTGGTTAACATAGCCTTCCTGGTATTTTCTTAGTTATTGCGTTAAGACATTTATATTCTACATTTAGTAAGTTTCACATGTACCTTTGTAAGATGCACAGTAGGGGGTGGCACCTGTGGCTCAGAAGAGTAGAGCACCAGCCCCATATACCAGAGGTGGTGGGTTCAAACCTGGCCCTAGCCAAAAATAAGATGCACAGTAGGTGTGATCCCACCAATTACCCTCGCTACGCCCATCCTCCCCCCTCCCCTCCCTTTCCCCTTTCCCCATATTCTTAGATTATAAATGGGTTATAGCTTTCATATGAAAGCTATAAATTAGTTTTATAATAGGGCTGAGTACATTGGATACGTTTCTTCCATTCTTGAGATACTTTCCTGAGAAGAATATGTTCCAGATCCATCCATGTAAACACAAAAGAGGTAAAGTCACCATCTTTCTTTAAGGTTGCATAATATTATAATATATGTTTATTTTTTATATATGTAAAATATATATATTTTATAATAATATAAAAACAACTTTGTTATAATGTGATTTTTGGAATTGCAGGATCGAATGGCAGGTCTATTTCTAGATCTCTAAGTGTTCTCCAAACATCTTTCCAAAAGGAAGGTATTAATTTGCATTCCCACCAGCAGTGTAGAAGTGTTCCCTTTTCTCCACATCCACGCCAACATCTCTGGTCTTGGGATTTTGTGATATGGGCTAATCTTACTGGAGTTAGATGATATCTCAAAGTAGTTTTGATTTGCATTTCTCTGATAATTAAGGATGATGACAATGTTTTCATATGTCTATAGGCTGTGCACCTGTCTTCTTCAGAGAAGTTTTTCTTCAAGCCCTTGCCCACCCTGAGATGGGAAAGCAAGAAAAGAATAAGTGATCCCATTGCAGGCCTTTCATGTTTACATGGATGGAGCTGGAACATATTCTTCCTAGTAAAGTATCTCAAGAATGGAAGTATCCAATATACTCAGCCCTACTATGAAACTAATTTATGGCTTTCACATGAAAGCTATAACCTAAGAATAGGAGGGAGGGGGAAAAAGAGGGGAGGGGGGAATGGGGGCGGAGGGAGAGCGATTGGTGGGATTACATCTGTGGTGCATCTAACAAGGGTATATGTGAAACTTAGTAAACGTAGAATGTAAATGTCTTAACACAATAAATAAGAAAATGCCTGGAAGGCTATATTAACCAGTGTGATGAAAATGTGTCAAACGGTCTATAAAACCAGTGTATGGTGCCCATGATCGCATTAATGTACACAGCTATGATTTAATAATAAAAAAAATTGAAATCTCATCATATTGAGTATTACCCTTAACAAATATGAAGTAACCATTCTTATCCTTCCTTACTTTTGTTGGTTTAAAGCCTATTGTATCTGCAAATAGAATTGCAACACCTGCTTTTTTTTCTGATTTCCATTTGCCTGAAATATGGACAATCATCCCTTCACCCTGAGTCTATATTTATCTTTTAAGGTAAGATGAGATTCTTTTTTTTTGTAGACAGAGTCTCACTGTACCGCCCTTGGTAGAGTGCCGTGGTGTCACTCAGCACACAGCAACCTCTAACTCTTGGGCTTACGCGATTCCCTTGCCTCAGCCTCCCGAGCAGCTGGGACCACAGGCGCCCGCCACAACGCCCGGCTATTTTTTTGTTGCAGTTTTGGCCGGGGCTGGGTTTGAACCCGCCACCCTCGGCATATGGGGCCGGCACCCTACTCACTGAGCCACAGGCGCCGCCCCAAGATGAGATTCTTTATGCAGCAAATATCTGAGTTTTTGTATCCTGTCAGCTAACCTGTGCCTCTTTAGAGGACAGTTTAAGCCATTCACATTAATGAAGAATATTGATAAGCCTGGTAAAATTTTGAGTATCAAGTTTTTCTAAAGTTCAGTGGACATTTTTAATCCTTTTGCCACTATGAATGTTGGAGTTTGATCAAAAGTTTCATGATCATACTAATGTACACAGCTATGATTTAATTAAAAAAATAAATAAAATAAAAATTTCTGAGTGAGTTTACTTTTGTGGTAGATGATTGTGCTGGTCATTATGGAGGATAGGTCTGAGAATATCCTGGAAAGCTGGTTTAGTTATGGCAAATTTCTTCAACATGTGAATGTCATTAAAGTATTTAATTTCTCCATCATAAACGAAACTCAGTTTAGCTGGATACAGAATCCAGGGTTGAAAGTTATTTTGCTTTAGGAGATTAAGAGTCTATGACCACTCTCTTCTGGCTTGAAAGTTTTCAGCAGAGAGATCTGCAGTCATTCTAATATTCTTCTCTTTAGAGGTTATGGTTTTCTTATGTCTGGCTGCTTTCAGAATTTTCTTCTTCATATTAACTTTACTGAAGTTAATTATGATGTGCCTGGGGGATGTCTTATTCAGGATGAGTCGTGCTGGGGTTCTGAAACTGTCTGCTATCTGAATTTCAGAATCTCTTGGCATATCTCGAAAATTCTCTTTCATAATTTCATGGAGAAGAGCCTCTGTGCCTTGAGAGGCCACTTTATTGCTTTCAGGGATTCCTATGAGGCGAATATTAGCCTCTTTGAATTATCCCAGAGCTCTCTGAGAGAATGATCCATTTTTGCTCTCCATTTCTCTTCCTCTTTGAGAGTTTGGGAGTGTTCAAAAGCACTGTTTTCAAGGTCAGAAATCCTTTCTTCTGCTTGCTCCACTCTGTTACTGAGAGATTCTATTGTATTTTTCAGATCTTTGAGGGCTGCAAATTCTTGTCTCGATGTGTCAAAATCTTTGGTGATTTTGTCTTTAAATTTGTTAAATTCTTGAGACAACTTTTGAATTGCTCCTCGAATTTCTAATTCTAACTTTTCCTCCATTCTATTAATCTTGTTTGCAATCCAAATTCTGCATTCAATTTCTGACATTTTGGCCATCTGTTTATGAATGGGATCTTCAGTTACGTCTGCCACATCTTTCCTTGGGGTGTTGATCTACTCTTGTTATTCACGTTACCAGAGTTTTCCCACTGATTTAGCCCCGTGGTTATTTTACACCGTTTCACTGGATGAGTGGATAAAGAAACATTGGGTTCACGGCTCCATGAGTAGTGATTAACAAGCCCTTTGCCCAAAAGCTGGGACAGGTGTCTGTACCTTTTCCCCTGGAGCTTTGCCAAAGACCCATACAGTGCTACGGCCTGAGAAACTGGGGACCTGCTTGGTATGGTGGGGATAAGTGGATCTGTCTTGTTTTCAGCTGGTCTCTGTCCTACCCTAGTGAATCAGTTACTCTGGGTTGAAGTTTCCGCTGTGGAGAAATAACATCAATTAAGACACCCAGCCCCCCTACAGGCAACAATTGGAAATGGAAAATGAAACCTTCCACAACCACATACCCAGGGTGCCATTTGGATAGTTGTGGGTGATTGGCCCAGTTCAAGAGGTCCAATTCAATTGTGTCAGTCAGCACCTGTCTCAGGTGGGAGAGTTCAAAAGCTCTCCAGCAATTAGATCACATGGGTCTGCTGGCAACTCAAGTATGACTCCCTCTGGTTCTCCGTGAGGTCAGATGACCCACTCAGCAAATTGATTAGTCTGGGAAGGTTGATGCCTACTTCCCCACCTTGCACTTCTGTGACACTGAGTCACTGATAACCTCACAGGGCTGTGACCCAGTTCCCTCCAATGAGCAGATACTCCAGGCAGTTGCACCTGCCTGAATCACAGGGAGATCTATGTCTCCTCAGCCAGGCCATTGCTTCCTGCCACTATCCTGCAGGGGGAGGTTAGGCCTGACAACCTCAGGAGCTTAATGGAGGCTGGGGAGGTTCACTCAGTTCCAGCCCTGCCCCTGATTGATGTTGCTGACAGAACAGAACTACTTCACAGAATTTGTTTCTGTCCTGGCTATATTACCCTGGAGATCAGACGCTGTTTGAATTCACTGAAACTGTGACTCAGGCACTGCCCAGTCTTGGGGGCTGTTTGTATTGGGGTGGCATGGTTAGCTGTCAGTTCCAGCCTTTGCCTGACCTCCTTTGTCTCAGCTATGATCCCCTGAGGGCCGGGTGTGTCTTAGGCTCAGTAAAGCGGTCCTCTGGGTCAGCCCTTCCCTGAGAGTCTGCGGTCTCTGTGCATGCATGTATTCTAATCCCTGCACTCCTCTCAGGCCGGTACCATCTCAGGCAAACCTGAGGGCCTGCATTTCAATCCCAGATCTGTTCCACCAGTGGCTGCCACCAGAGAAGATGCCCAGCCTCCTTTGGTTGCCCAGAGAGAGAGGGGGTGTGACTCCAGAATATCCAGGAGTGAGCCCTACTGTTGCTGCTGTAGCTGCTTGTTTGTGCCTCGGGGCACTGCCAATCCTGTATGGTTCCCTCTCAGCTGACCATACTCTCCTTACTCCAGTGACACAGAATCAGCACTGACCAGCAGCAGTCCATGCCCTGTCCACACCTCTTGAGAAAATACCCAAGAATCTGGACTCCTGGTGGACAGGCCTCCAGACCTCAGAGTGAGAGTGGAGGGGAGTGCTGGCGGTTCAGAATTGCAGGTAGAGAATATATATAGTTTTATACAGTTTTATTCATGGCACCCTAGTAGAGGAAGTAGGTCCAGTTTTTAGAGGGTCTCTCCCATGGGATGAAATGGGAGGACTTTTGAACTCTGCTTGCTTGTTGGTATGGAGTACTGTGAGCCGTTCTCATGGGGAGGGGTGATTTGTTTTTATTTCTGAGTAATGTTTTGGCAAATCGAGGTTTTTTTTCTGTTTCCATATAAAATGAAGTACTAATTTTTCCAGTTTATAAAGTATGACAGAGGTGCTTTAATAGGTATCACATTAAATCTGTAGATTGCTTTAGGTAGTATAGATATTTTAACAATGTTGACTCTTCCCAGCCATGAGCGTGGTATATTTTTCCTTTTGTTAACATCTTCAGCTATTTCTTTTCTCAGAGTTTCGTAGTTCTCTTTATAGAGATCTTTCACATCCTTAGTTAGATACACTCCCAGATATTTCATCTTCTTTGGCACTATTATAAAGGGAATAGAGTCCTTGATTATTTTCTCCCCTTGACTATTGTTGGTGTATATAAAGGCTACAGATTTGTGAGTATTAATTTTGTATCCTGAGATGTTGCTGTATTCTTTGATTACTTCTAGGAGTTTTTTAGCTGAGTCCCTGGGGTTTTCCAGATATACAATCATATTATCTGAGAAGAGTGACAATTTGATCTCTTCTGGTGCTATTTGGGTCCCATTGATCACCTTTTCTTGCCTGATTGAGTAAGCTAAAACTTCCTTTACAGTGTTAAAAAGCAGTGGAGACAATGGGCATCCTTGCCTGGATCCTGATCTGAGTGGAAATGATTTCAATTTTACTCCATTCAATATGATATTGGCTGTGGGTTTGCTGTAGATGGCCTCTATCAGTTTCAGAAATGTTCCTTCTATACCAATTTTCTTAAGGTTCTGATCAAGAAAAGATGCTGGATATTATAAAAAGCTTTTTCTGCATCAATTGAGAGAATCATATGGTTTTGTTTCTTAATTTGTGCCAGGAACCAGCCTAGCCAAGTTATTAGGAACCCAGGAGTAGACTGGCATGGGAGAGAAAAAAGAGACACAGAAAATAGCGGGATCAGGAGGACCTTTCCTCAATAGGACAAGGCAACTTGAACTTTATTGCACAGCTTTTATATATAGTAGCTTACAGGCATGATTTTGTCATAATTGCATAACTTGATTAAAAGCAGCCTAAAAGCAGAATAGCATTCTCAGCAGTCTGAGATGACCAAAAGGGCATGTTTCCATTCTAATCTGGTTCAAGAACCAGCCATAACAGGAAACAGCTGGGGCCAGGTTGCTTTCAGTCTTTGACTCAGGTGTGGTTTCTCAAAACTGGGGGACCTTGCCTCCCAGGAGTTTGGGTCCCAACAAATTTGTTTATGTGATATATTACATATATGGATTTACGTATATTGAACCATCCTTGGGACCCTGGGATGAAACCCACCTGGTCATGATGTATATTTGTTTGATGTGTTGTTGGATTCTGTTTGCTAGGATTTTATTGAATATTTTTGCATCAATATTCATTAGCGATTTTGGTCTATAATTTTCTCTTCTTGTTGGGTCTTTTCCTGGTTTGGGAATCAGGGTGATATTTGCTTCAAAGAATGTGTTGGGAAGTATTCCTTCTTTTTCTATGTTTTGGAACAGGATAAGCAATATAGATACTAGTTCCTCTTTAAAGGTTTGGTAGAATTCTGATGTGAAGCCATCTGGTCCCAGGCTTTTCTTTTTGGGGAGATTTCTTATAGTTGATGCTATCCCAGAACTTGTTATAGGCTTGTTCAACATGTCCACTTCTTTCTGGCTAAGTCCAGGAAGAAGGAGTGTTTCCAAGTATTGATCTATTTCCTTTAGATTTTCGTACTTCTGAGAATAGAGTTTTATGTAATATTCATTAAGGATTTGTTGAATTTCTGAGGAGTCTGTTGTTATTTGACCTTCATCATTTATGATTGATGAAATTAGGGATTTTACTCTTCTGCTTCTGGTTAGGTTAGCCAAAGGTTCATCTATTTTATTGACCTTTTCAAAACACCAACTTTTTGATTGATTGATCTGTTGTATGATTCTTTTGTTTTCAATTTCATTTAGTTCTGCTCTAATTTTTGTTATTTCTTTTCTTCTGCTGGGTCTAGGGTTGAAATGTTCTTCCTTTTATAGTTGCTTGAGATGTCCCATGAAGTTATTGACTTCCTCTCTTTCCATTCTTTTGCAGAAGGCTTGCAATGCTATAAATTTCCCTCTTAGGACTGCCTTTACGGTATCCCAGAGGTTCTGATAATTCATGTCTTCATTGTCGTTTTGTCCCCCAAATTTGGTAACTTCCTTCTTAATCTCATCTATGACCCAGCTATCATTCAGCATGAAGTTATTTAGTTTCCATATTTTTGTATGTGTGTGGAGATTCTTGTTGTTACTGAGTTCAACTTTTATTCCATGATGGTCTGAGAAAATACAAGGAATGATTTTTATTCTTTTAAATTTGCTGAGGTTAGATTTGTGACCCATGATGTGATCAATTTGGAGGACAATCCATGGTTGATGAGAAGAATGTGTATTCAGTTTTGTTGGAATGAAATGTTCTGTAGATGTCTGTTAAATGCAACTGTTGAGTGGTTAAGTTTAAGTCTAAACTTTCTTTGCTTAGCTTCTTATTGGAGGATCTATCCAACACTGCCAAAGGGGTGTTAAAATCTCCAACTATTATGGTGCTGGAGGAAATCACATTGTTCATGTCTGTTAGAATCTCTTTTATAAATTGAGGCGCATTCTGGTTGGGTGCATAAATGTTAATGAAATCTCATCATGTTGGGTGCTGCCCTTAACGAATATGAAGTGACCATCCTTATCTTTCCTTACATCGGTTGGTTTAAAGCCCATTGTATCTGCGAATAAAATCACAACATCTGCTTTTTTTTGCCTGGAATATAGATGACCATCCCTTCACCCTGAGTCTATGTTTATCTTTTAAGGTAAGGTGAGATTCTTGAATGCAGCAGATGTCTGGCCTGAGTTTTTGTATCCAGTTAGCCAACATGTGCCTCGTTAGAGGACAATTAAAGCCATTCACATTAATTGAGAGTATTGATAAGTCTGGTAGTATTTTGGGTATCAAGTTTTTCAAACGTTCAGTGGACATTTTTAATTCTTTTGCCCCTGTGGAAGTTGGAATTTGACCAAAAGTTTCTGAGTGAGTTTACTTTTGTCATGGAGGATTCGCTGGTCATTATGGAGGATAGATCTGAGAATATCCTGGAAAGCTGGTTTAGTTATGGCAAATTTCTTCAACATGTGAATGTCATTAAAGTATTTAATTTCTCCATCATAAATGAAACTCAGTTTAGCTGGATACAGGATCCTGGGTTGAAAGTTATTTTGTTTTAGGAGATTAAAGTTTGATGACCACCCTCTTCTAGCTTGAAAGGTTTCAGCTTAGAGATCTGCAGTTATTCTAATTTTCTTCTCCTTGTAGGTTATCATTTTCTTATGTTTTGCTGCTTGCAGTATTTTCTCCATATTAACTTTGGCAAAGCTAATTATAATGTGTCTCTGAGATTTCTTATTTGGGTTGAGTCGTGCTGGTGTTCTGAAACTGTCTGCTATCTGAATTTCAGAATCTCTTGGTATGTCTGGGAAATTATCTTTGATTAGTTCATGAAGAAGAGCATCTATATCCTTTGAAGCAACCTTGTTGCCTTCAGGTATTCCTATAAGGCGCATATTAGATCTCTTTGTATTATCCCAGTGCTCTCTGAGAGAATGATCCATTTTTGCTCTCCACTTCTCATCCTCCTTGAGCATTTGGGAGTGTTCAAAAGCTTTGTCTTCAATGTCAGAAATCCTTTCTTCTGCCTGTTCCATTCTGTTACTGAGGGATTCTACTGTATTTCTCAGATCTTTGAGGGCTACAAGTTCTTGCCTCAATGTGTCAAAATCTTTGATTTTGTCTTTGAATTCGTTGAATTCTTGAGACATCTTTTGAATTACTCCTTGAAATTCTAATTCCATCTTTACCTCCATTCTGTTGATCTTATTTGCTATCCAAATTCTGAACTTGATTTCTGACATCTCAGCCATTTGTTTATGAATGGGATCTTGTGCTTTGTCTTCCATATCGTTCCTTGGGGGAGTTGATCTACTCTGATTATTCATGTTGCCAGAGTTTTTCCACTGATTCTGCCTCATGATTGTTTTTTACTGGTTGACTAGATGGGCATATAAGGTGAAATTGGATTGGGAGCTCCTGGAGTTGTGGTTAACCAGCCCTTTGTCAAGGATCTGGGACTGGCGACTGCATCTTTTTCCTGTACAGTTTTGCACAGGACCTGTACATTATTACAGTCTGAAGCTGAGGAACCCTGCTTGGTGTGGTGGGGTTAGGTGGCTGTGTCTTGTATTCAGCTGGTCCTTGTCCAATCCTAGTGGATCAGTGACTCTGGTTTGAAGCCTTAGCTGTGGATAAATACAAGCAACTAAAACACCCCATCCCCCATGGGCACAACTTGAAGAGGAAAATCAACCCTTCCAATTACCACACAACCTGGTACCACCCCAGAGGATACTTGGGTGATTGGCCCAGGTTAGCAGTTCTAAACCAATTAACCCTCAGTCAAGTGGGAGAGTTTGAAAGGTCTTCAGCAACTAGATGGTGGAGGTCTACTGGCTGCTCACATTTGGCTAGCTCCAGTGCTCTGTGGAGTTAGAAAGGTCCACGCGGTAGTAGAGTTGGACCAGGGGGCTGTGTCTTTTTCTCCACTTTGTTCCTCTTTCACACCTAGTCACTGGTGACCCCACAAGGCTGAGGTCCCACTCCCTCCAATAAGCAGATATGCCGGGTCTTTGTGCCTGTCATAGTCAAAGGAAGGTCAATGTCCCCTTGGCCCAGCCACTACCCTCTGCCATCAGCCAGCTAGGTGAGCTGAGGTCTGCCTGCTATGGGCACTCAATAGCCACTGGGGAGTGTTCCACCTGAACTCAGTCTAATTCTGAGGATAACAAGTCAGCAAACGCTTTTCTCCCTCAGCCACTGTGCCTTTGCCCTAGCCACTCTGCAGCACCAGTATCCCTATAGAGCGAGGTCTGGTTTCCTCTGGCAGTCCTCAGAGTTGGGGAGATGTCTCTCCAAGATTAGACCCTGGTGGAGTCGCTCTATTGTTGCTAAATCTTTGTGGGAAGTGACCCTGTGAAGCTCCCAGATGACTGCCAGGGAGTGGCTTTAGGAGCAGCTCTGGGAGCAAGGGGCACACAGATCCAGCAGCAGGGCGAGGGACACTGCAAATGGTTCTGACAGTGCAGGGAGCCTGGTGACTTCAGCAAGGAGAGCGCTAGGCCCACAAATCTGGCCAGGTGGAGGGTCCAGCAGGGCAGAGCATGGGGCTCTCAACTCTAGTACAGCAGAACACGTGGCTCTGGCAGGGTGGGTGTGCAGCTCTGGCCAGGCGGGGCATGGAGTGCTTGGTCCAGCAGGGCAGGGGGCACTGCTCATGAGTCTCTTCCTGCAGTCTCTGCAACGGTTAGGCTTCTGGATCATCAGTCAAGAGGGGAAGGGTGGACTGGAAGTTCAGAATGACAGGGAAAACATAAGTTCAATTTTCCTGCCTGGCAAGAGAGTGCTCAGGGTCACAACAGGTCTCTCTGGGGAAGTAGTCCCCACTTCATACAGCTTTCACCTGTGGGGTGAGACAAGAGGTCCTCAGTTCACTGCTCACCTGTAGAAAACCTACAGGAGCAAGCAAAGAGAGAGAGAAAAAAAACTTTCTTGGGGGAGGGGACAGACACTTTCCTTTGGGATAAACTTTGTACCTGAAGTTTGCTTTCTTGGAGTCGCAGCTTGCCTCAGCAGAGATGACCCGCAGTTATCACTCTTCTCTCTCAGCTTGGCTCCCAATCTTTAGCTTAATTGGGTACTTTCTGGACATTATCCTTCCCTCTGGATGGGAGCTTCTGTTGAAGGCTGGCTCCATTTGGCCATCTTGCCCCTCCCTGCTAATCTTTTTTTTTTTTTTTTCCCAGTTTTTGGTTGGGGTTGGGTTTGAACCCACCACCTCCGGCATATGGGGCTGGCACCCTACTCCTTTGAACCACAGGTGCCACCCCCTTCTAATGTCTTTTTATTAATAAAAATTGAGAAATAATTCTGGCCACAGCCACATGTACATGTTATGTAGGAAGCAAGAAAGATGGAATCTTTGCATCCCTTACATGGAGTCACATGCAGACTTTTTCACTGGCCTACGAGATGCACATTCTTGACCCCTCTTCCCACCATCTAGAGACCCCTTAACCCTTCCGGTGCTGTGTCCGCTGACATGTCCTCTTCCCTCTCTTAGGACTGTGTGATTGACATCCTCTGCCTGGAACTCTTGCATAACTTGTCATTCCTATCTCAGTGCATAACTTGTCATTCATATCTCACAGGGAAGGACACCACTTCCCCATGGAGGCCTTCCCTGGTCCTTCTACAGTGATGCCCTGTTCTTTCACTCTGCATTGCATCATCCCTGTTTGTTTATTTCCTAGCACTTACTGCCCCAGCAGTCTCTTGCTGAGTAGGTCTCTGTCTGCAGTGTAACTCCCCTGGGTTAGCCCTGTGTCCTCAGTGGCCTGCACTGAGTCTAGCCCATGGTGGGGCTCAGTAAGCCTTCCTGAGTAAGTGAGTTTCTTTGGTTCCTGTGTCTTCTTTTTGACAAGCTGGTGAATATTGGATGTAGTGGGGAAGAACACCTCACCAGAGGGTGGGATGCTTCCAGTCTGGACGTTGCCTGACTTATGGGTTTTGGGCAAATCACTCAACTTTTCTGAGCTAATTGACCTTCAAAGCTCCTCAATCTAGGACAGAGTTTGAAAATATTGGTTTTTGGTTAAGAGAGGAACAAGTTGGGTAACAGTTTTCTGTTTTAATTATTAGAGTTTTAACTCTGTGGGGGACAGGAGTAAGTCACAGAAGCTCATCCTGGGATGAGATGGTAAGAAGGTGCCTATGAAAGGGCTAGTATGAAAATCACTGAATATATCCACAAATCATTGAATAGATCCACATGATTTGATAGATACTTGGTTGGGGTCTCATCTGGGAGACTAGTTTTACCTCCTTGGTGACCTGTGGCCCAAGAAAAATTTATAGGCCACTAAAATTAGATTATTCGTGAGTGAAGAAACTAATACTGTGGAATAGTTTCTGTCTATTCCCTAAGGACAAGTTTCTGAGAGAAAAAACCTAAGGAGCACTTTTTCTCTCAGAATTTGTGAGGGGAGCTCAGGTACAGCTGCAGGGAGACACCAATGAAGGGTCCCAGTGCTCTGAGGGCAGTGGAAGGGTCCCCGTGCTCTGAGGGCAGTGGAAGGGTTCCCTGCTCTGAGGGCAGTGGAAGGGGGCAGAGGTTGCTCTCTTATCCTGCACTGACGCAACCCTCACAGCCACCATTTTTACACTAAATTTTTGGGTTCAGGAAGCCTATAAAAAGCAGGTTCATGAGGTGTGCTGGCCACATCATTCCCAACTTTAAAAGGAACTGAATGTTGATATATTTTGAAAGGGCCTAAGCAGTTTGAAAACTGACAAAACACACAAGCCAGAGTGCTTGTATGAAAATTGAGGCATTACTCTTGTGTGAAGACTGAATGCTGTCTTTTGAGAAAAATAAGAAATGAGGCTGTTAACTAAAAATAAGAACAGAAAAATCAAGCCCACATAAGTTCTTCAGAGAAAATAAGGTATGATTTTCAGTAGAAGTTTTGGAGTAGTAGTTTTGTTTCAATACATATGAGAAGAAGTGATGCAATTTTCTGATATTATCTCTTACTTCTTGCACAGCAACTCCCCAACCTGCCCCACAACATATGTCACTAAGTGGAATTTTTTGGGTTTGTTTTTCTCCTGAAGAAGAAAACATAAAAAGGTAGCTTTTCAGAGGAGGTTTCTATTGAAAGGAAACTCTGCTGCCAGTGAAGACTTTTTTGTGGTCTACACAAAAAATATGGTGATTTTATATCTAGTCAGTCTATGTTCCTGAAGAAATTACTTGAATAAAAACATGATATTTGAAATACATGATACATTATATATGATACGTGACAACTGAAAAATATTTTTATTTAAAAAATCAATTATTCAATATATATATGTATATTAAGTTTCTGGCTATTATAAGCCTATCACTTATAGAAAATCATTGCCTCCACCAGGAACACCAAGAAAATCTGGATAGAATATAAAAGCAATTTTTGTTTGAAAGAACTGAGAAAATGCCAAGCCTGATAGAACTTGAAGGGCTGGACTCTGGAAAGAAGGGGATCTTTTTTAAATTAGGCCATTTTTCTTTTTCTTTTCTTTTCTTTCATTTTTAATTTCTTTTTTTTTTTTTCATTGTTGGGGATTCATTGAGGGTACCAGAAACCAGGTTATATTGATTGCATTTGTTAGGTAAAGTCCCTCTTACAATCGTGTCTTGCCCCCAAAAGGTATGGCACACACCAAGGCCCCACCCCCCTCCCTCCTTCCCTCTCTCTGCTCTTCTTTTCCTACCCCTCCCTCCTTCTTTCTCTCTCTGCTCTCTTCTTTCCCCACCCCCACTGTGTCCTTAATTGTCATTAATTGTCCTCATGTCAAAATTGAGTACATAGGATTCATGTTTCTCCATTCTTCTGATGCTTTACTAAGAATAATGTCTTCCGCTTCCATCCAGGTTAATACAAAGGATGTAAAGTCTTCATTTTTTTTTTTAATTAAAGAGACTTAAAATTTAATAACAATAACAATGTTTAAAATAAGGACTAGAAACAAAAACCTCATGAAGAATGAATGAACATAAATACATTCAGAAAAGAAATTAGAGAATTGCTGTATCAAAATATTAAGCAATAATAGTCTTGCAAAGAAAGTGACATTCACATCGACAAATAAGAGTATGTCTATTATAGAATGCTTTGACTCTGAGATTCAGTGTGGAGTCATCAGTTAACTTCTTATTTTTTTTAAGTCTCAAAAAATAGACAACCAGTATTTATAAATAAAAGTAAAAAATAATTTCAAAAAACAGATCATGCCAAATCTTATAGACAATAGAAAAAGAAGAAATACTTCAAAATCATTCTACTTGATCTGGGTACACCTGATATTAAAATTAGAGAGAATATATTATTCTAAAGGGGAAATTACAAACATATTTCTTGTATACATGAGGATGCAATATCCCAAAGAACATATTAACAAGTTGAATTAAAAATTAATGTTTAAGTATTGTACTTTGGTCAAAATTAAATCCAATTTATGTAAAAATTAGTCACTATTTTCTTTTTTTGTCTTTTTTCCCCCTTCTTTTCCTTCCCCTCACCCACTCCCTCCTTCTCTGTCTGGTCTCCCTTCCTCCACACTCTACTGTGTCATTAATTATCATTAATTGTTCTCATATCAAAATTGAATATATAGGATTCATACTTCTCCATTCCTGTGATGCTTCACTAAGAATAATGTGTTCCACCTCCATCCAGGTTAGTACAAATGCTGCAAAATCTCCATTTTTTATGGCTGAATAATATTCCATGGTATACATATACCACAGCTTACCAATCCATTCCTGGGTGAAGGACGTTTAGGTTGTTTCTACATTTTAGCACTTGTAAATTGGGCTGTGATAAACAGCCTAGTACAAGTGTCTTTATGATGAAAAGTTTTTTTCTTCTGGATATATGCCCAATAATGGGATTGCAGGATCAAATGGGAGGTCTAGGTTAAGTTCTTTGAGGTTTCTCCATACTTCCTTCCAAAAAGGTTGTATTAGCTTACAGTCCCACCAACAGTGTAAAAGCCTTTCTTTCCACATTGACGCCAGCATCTGCAGTTTTGAGATTTTGTGATATGGCCCATTCTCGCTGGGGTTAGATGATATCTCAGGGTGGTTTTAATTTGCATTTCTCTAATAATTAAGGATGATGAGCATTTTTTCATGTTTGCTAGACATTCGTCTCTCTTGAGAAGGTTCTGTTTATGTCTCTTCACCATTGATATATGGAATTGTTGGCTTTTTCATGTGGATTAATTTAAATTCTCTATAGATCCTAGTTCTACCAGCTTTTGTCTGATTCAAAATATGCAAATGTCATTTCCCATTGGGTAGGTTGTCTATTTGCTTTGGTTGTTGTCTCCTTGGCTGTACAGAAGCTTCTCCATTTAATTAGATCCCATTTGTTTATTATTGCTGTTGTTGCTATTGCCATGGCAGTCTTCCTCATAAAGTCTTTCCCTAGGCTTCCAGTGTTTTTCCTATTCTTTCTTTGAAGATTTTTATTGTTTCATGTCTTAAATGTAAGTCCTTTATCCATCTTGAATCAATTTTAGTGAGTGGAGAAATGTGCGGGTCCAGTTTCAGTCTTTTACATGTGGATATCCAGTTCTCCCAGCACCGTTTATTGAATAGGGAGTCTTTCCCCCACTGGACGTTCTTGTTTGGTTTATTGAAGATTAGGTGGCTGTAAATTGTTGGTTTCATTTCCTGGTTTTCTATTCTATTCCAAATGTCTATGTCTCTATTTTTATGCCAGTACCATGTTGTCTTCACCACTATGGTCTTGTATTACAGCCTGAAATCTGGTATGGTGATACCCCTGGCTTTGTTTTTATTACTAAGAACTGCTTTAGCTATGTGGGTTTTTTCTGGTTCCATACAAAATGCAGAATCATTTTTTCCAACACTTGAAAGTAGGATGTTAGTATTTTAATAGGGATGGCATTGAATTGGTAAATTGTTCTGGGAAATATAGACATTTTAACAATGTTGATTCGTCCCAGCCAGGAGCATGGTATGTTCTTCCATTTGTTAATGTCCTCTGCTATTTCCTTTCTTAGGGTTTCATAATTTTCTTTACAGAGGTCCTTCACCTCTTTTGTTGGGTATACTCCTAAGTATTTCATTTTCTTTGGGGCTGTGGTGAAAGGAGTTGTGTCCTTAATTAACCTGTCATCTTGACTGTTATTGGCATATACAAAGGCTATTATCTTGTGGACATTGATTTTATGTCCTGAGACATTACTGTATGTTTGATGACTTCCAGGAGTCTTGTGGTTGAGTTTTGGGGGTTCTCTAAGTATAAGATCATATCGTCAGCAAAGAGGGAGAGTTTGACCTCTGCTCCCATTTGGATGCCCTTTATTTCCTTGTCTTGCCTAATTGTATTGGCTAGAACTTCCAGGACTCTGTTGAATAGTAATGGTGACAGAGGACAACCTTGTTTGGTTCCAGTTCTAAGAGGGAAAGCTTTCAGTTTTACTCCATTCAGTAAAATATTAGCTGTAGTTTTGTCATAGATAGCTTCATTCAGTTTCAGAAATATGCCACCTATGCCTATACTTCTCAGTGTTCTAATTAGAAAAGGATGCTGAATTTTTTCAAATGCTTTTTCTGCATCCATTGAGAGGATCATATAGTCTTTGGTTTTGCTAGTGTTGATATGGTGAATATGCATGTATGCATGTATTAAACCAGCCTTGCATCCCTGGGATGAAACCTACTTGATCATTATGTATGACTTTTTGATGATAAGCTGTAATCTATTGGCTAAGATTTTGTTGAGAATTTTTGCATCTATGTTCATTAGTGAAATTGGTCTGAAATTCTCCTTTTTAGTTGGGTCTTTTCCTGGTTTTGGTATCAGGGTGATGTGTGCTTCATAGAATGTGTTGGGGAAGGTTCCTTCCTCCTCAATTTTTTGTAATAATTTTTGCAGTACAGGAATAAACTCTTCTTTGAAAGTTTGATAAAATTCTGGTGTGAAGCCATCTGGACCAGGGCATTTTTTTGTTGGAAGATTTTGTGTTGTTTCTTTGATCTCAGTGCTTGAAATTGTTCTGTTCAGGAAATCTATTTCATCTTGGCTAAGTCTAGGGAGAGGGTATGATTCCAAATATTGATGTATTTCCTTCACATTGTCAAATTTCTGGGCATAAAGTTTCTGGTAGTATTCACAGATAATCTGTTGTATCTCTGTGTCATCAGTTGTTATTTCCTCTTTGTCATTTCTGATTGAGGTTACTAGAGATTTTAGTTTTTTATTTCTAATTAGTCTGGCAAAAAGTTTATCTATTTTATTTATTTATTTTTTTTCCCAAAAAACCAACACCTTGTTTCGTTAATTTTCTGAATGAGTCTTTTGTTTTCAATTTCATTAATCTCTGGTTTAATTTTGGATATTTCTTTTCTTCCGCTGTGTTTAGGCTTAGATTTCCAATTCTGTCAGATGACTTGTGGGTTTGTTGATACGCTCTCTTTCTGTTTTTTGAATGTAGGCTTCTAAAGTGATAAATTTTCCTCTCAGGACTGCTTTTCCTCTATCCCATAGGTTTTGTGCCTTCATTTTTGTTATACTCAAGGAAGTTTATTTATTTTTTTTATTTCTTCCTGCACCCAACTGTCATTCAGTTTAATTTCCGTTTAGAGGATCTGTCCAGCTCTGTATAAGGAGTGTTAAAGGCCCCTGTTATTATGGTATTATCGGATGTCATATTGCTCAGACTGAGTAAGGTCTGTTTCAAGAATCTGGAAGCATTTAAATTGGGTGCATAAATATTTAGAATCTAAACGTATTATTGTTGTATTTTTCCCTTGACCATGGATATGAAGCGATCATCTTTGTCTTTTTTTACTTTAGTTGCTTTAAATCCACATGTATCTGAAAATAAGATTGCAGCTCCCCTTTTCTTCTGAATTCTTTTTGCCTGAAAAATTGTCTTCCAACACTTAACTCAGAGTTTTAATTTGTCTTTTGAAGCTAGGTGTGTTTCCTGCAGACTTCAAATGGATAGCTTGTGTTTTTTAATCCAGTCAGCCAATCTATGCCTCTTCAGTGGGGAATTCAAGCCATTAATATTTATTGAGATAATTGATAAGTGTGGTAGTGTTCTATTTATCTTATTTTGTCAGAGTCCATTGCTTAGTTTTATCGTTTGCATCAGTGTAGAAGCTAGGTTCTGTCCTTTAATTTCCGAGTTCTTCCTTTACTGTTGATCCGTTGTGATGGTTAGTTTTCCTGTACAGCTAGTCTTGTTGTGATGAATTTCCTCAATGTTTGTATATTTGTAAATGATTTGATTTCTCCATCAATTTTAAAGCTTAGGTTAGCAGGATATAGAATTCTGGACTGAAAATTGTTCTGTTGAAGTAGTTTAAAGGTAGATGACCATTGTCTTCCTGCTTGGAAAGTTTCATTAGGGAAATCTGCAGGCACCCTGATGGATTTGCGCCTTTAGGTCAACTGGCACTTACTCCTGGCAGCTCGCAGAATCTTTTCTTTTGTCTTGACTTTGGACAGGTTCATCACAATGTGTCTTGGAGAAGCTTGGTTAGAGTTGAGGTGACCTGGGGTCCCATATCTCTCTGAAATGCATGTGTCAGAATCTTTGGTGATATTTGGGATTTTCATTTATAATATTCTGTAGTGGCTTTCATTCCCCTGGAGACATTCTTCTTCCCCTTCTGGGATGCCTATAACTCGTGTGTTTGAATGCTTCATAAAGTCTCATAATTCTGTCAGTGAACATTCTGCTTTCTCTCTCTTCTTTTCTGCCTCTTCAACTATCTGAGTTATCTCAAGAGCTTTGTCCTCTACCTCTGAGATTCTTTCTTCCGTATGGTCTAATCTGTTGTTGATGCTTTCTGTTGCATCTTTACATTCCCTAATTGACTGATTCAGTTCCTTCAGCTTCATATTATTCATCTCTTATTTGATTCTGTTTTTGGATTTCCTTTTGGTTATTGGTTATTTTCCACTTTATCAGTAGTTTCCTTCATTATTTCCATCATTTCCTTCATTGTTTTCATCATCTGTATTATAAATTTCCTTTCTGTCATTTCTAACATTTCTTTGTAGGTGGAATCCTCTGCAGTAGCTACCTCACAGTCCCTTGTTGGGGGGGGGTTGCTCTGGATTGGTTTTTCATGTTGCCAGTATTTTTCTGCTGATTCTTCCTCATGAGTGATTTCTTTTGTTTCCTTGACCTAATTTTCCTTTCACTTCCTCTTGCTTTTTAAGTTGCCATACCTCCAGACTAGGATTTTGATGAGTCCAGTTTTCCACTGCTTTTGTCCTCCTTATGGGGTCCAGAAATCTCTCGCTGACTCCCTGTGTCCTCAAAGGGATGTTTATGGGCAGATCCCACCAGCCACAGATGCCTGGAGTCTTGTTTCCCCAGACTCACCATGCCCAGTTGCAAGGAAGCTGTTACTCAGCTGCCATCTTGCTCCTCCCCCCTAAATGAGGCCATTTTTCACATGCTACTTTCTCCTTGTGACATATCATGAGTTTAGGCATGAGAAGGTGCTGGGAATTTGAGGATAGGGTTGATTTGTAAGGGTCAGAGAAGACTTCTGAACTTTGAGCAATTCCACATGAAGCTGGGGAGACAAAAATTAGATACAAATTTTTCAGGGCAACAAGGAAAGGTCCAAGATCCTACAGAGAAATGGACCAGATATGGTATAGGTTTACCCTTTAGCTGTTTATTGATTGATATATACTTATTTGATTAATACTGAAGACACAAAGGCAACAAGAAAGCCATTGAAACAGAATAGACTCATAGGCAGTTTCGGGAAGACAAAAATTTGAGTTCAGGGTCCATTAAGAAGGAGTAACAGTCTGTGTTTCAAGGCTTAGGCCTGTAATCCTAACACTCTATGAGGCGGAGGTGGGTGAATTGTTTGAGTTCAGGAGTTCAAGACCAGTCTGGGCAAGAGTGAGACTCCATCTCTACTAAAAATGTAAAAACTAGGTGGACATTGTGGCAGACACCTGTAGTCCCAGCTACTCAGGAGATTGAGGCGAGAGGATCACTTGAGCCCAGGAATTTTTTTTATTAATATTAAATCATAGCTGTGTACATTAATGCAATCATGGGGCACCATATACTGGTTTTATAAACAGTTTGACACATTTTCATCACACTGGTTAACATTGCCTTCCTGGCATTTCTTAGTTATTGTATTAAGACAATTATATTCTACATTTACTAAGTTTCACATGTACCCTAGTAAGATGCACGCAGGTGTAATCCCACCAATCACTCTCCCTCTGCCCATCCTCCCCTCTCCCTCCCCTCCCTCTCCCTCTTCCTCTTTCATGTTTACATGGATGGAGCTGGAACATATTCTTCTTACAAAGTATCTCAAGAGAGGGGGTGGAGCATGATGGCGAACAGGACGGACATGTAGCCCACCTCTCCCAAGCCATCAGGTGAGAGGAAAGGCAGTCTGGAACTTCCCTGTGTGTGGATTATTGGAGTGGACAGACAGCTGGAGATGCCCAGCGAACTGGCTGATTGCTATATATGAGGGGTAATTTAAAATCACAGACTCTGTTGTAGAGATTCTTCCCTGCTCGACCCTGCCAGCCAGCAGGCCCCTCCCCTATGGAGGTCAGCAGCTTGTGAATGCTGACAAAACCCAATTGACAAATAATTATTCCTGAACTGAGGGAGGCATCCGAAAGGAGAGCCACTCAAAACCACGGGGAGCTGGGCAAACTGTTGGACAATTGAAGGGAAGGGATCCTGCCTGGGAAACAGACATTTTGAACTACCCAAAAGGGCGGGCACCTTTCCTCCAGGTGTTGGAGGGGGCTGGCGGTTCAGCCTGTGTGGTGAACTGGCGGGCACTGATCCAAAAGGGAAACTCTGAACCACAAAACCCAGAATAAGTCCCCCGAATGCTCCAACCACAGGAACTGGCTTGAAGCCACAGACCCGGCTTTGGCTGCTAAAGCCGCGAAGCTACTGAAGCTGCAGACCTGGCTTTAGCTGCTAAAGCCACGAACTTGGCTTCAGCCCCGGGAGCCAGCTAAAGCAGATAGAACTGCAAGCCCGCCAACCACCGCGGGAACTCAGCACCACTCCCCCTACAGCCGATTGCAGTTGCCAGTTTGCAGGAGAACCTGGGAACAGAGTGGAAAGACTTAAGAAGCGTGGACACCTGCACTGAGTGGGAAGGTCGGTCACAAGTGCTGTCTGGAAAAGAACAGCTGAGGTTACACGATTCTTAGGTGACAAACTTTTACAGAAATTCCAAAATGGTGATCGGCCATGGAAGGTGGTTACCATGGTATCAGTATAAACTGTACATCAGGTATAAGTCTTGGAACCACTCACAGCGCCACCTGGTGTCCAGAAAGTATATTGCAGTATGAATATATTCCTATGAAAGTTGTTCCCTACAGCAGACATATAGATATATATAGGTATATTTCTACATGCAAGAATATTTTTGTAGTTGGTGCCTTTTTTTTTTGTCTGTTTTTTCCTCACCATTTTCTTAGAGGAGATTTCGATAATTTTTTATTATTACTTTTTATATAGATATATTTTTTATTTCTATGTCTTCTAATTTTAATTTCTTCTTTCTTCTCTTTTAACATTCCTACTAACACCACTTTTCTCTCTCTTTTTTTCCCTTCTTTCAATTATTTTATGATTATCACTATTTTTATTGCAGTTGTTCTTATATTGCTGTTGTCGTGGCTGTACCTGTATGTCTATGTGTTTCCGTCTGTCTCTGTATCTATGGGCCCGTGTGCCTGGTAACCTTTGTATCTGTTTATTTGTTCATTTGGTCTCAATGAGCTTGGTGTTACGACCTGCAACTCTGAGCTCCTAACACTCCCCTCCACTCTCATTCCGTGATCTGGAGACCTGCCCCCGCAGGAATCCAGATTCTTGGGTGAACTCTCGAGAGGTGCAGACAGCACTAGGACTTCAGCTGGCCAGTGCTGATTCTGTAGCAAAGGAGTGAGAAAAAGACGGTCGGCTAAGAGGGAATTACACTGAGTGGTGCCCCCAGGTGCAGAGCAACAGCCGTCTTCAGCAATAACAAGGCCCACCCCCAAATATCCCATAGACTCTCCTCCTGTCTTCCTGGGCACCCAGATGAGGCCGAGCATCTTCTCAGATGGCAACCACCATGGAACAGACCTGGGACTGAAACACAGGCCCCATGAGTAAAGGGTTTGCCTGAGGCGGAACTGACCTGGGTGGAACACGGGGACTAGAAAACACACTCGCAGAGCCGGAAAACTCCCAGGAAACTCCCAGGGAGCCGGGAAACTCCTCTGGCTGATCCAGAGGACTGCTTTACTGAGCCTAAGATGCACCTGGCCCTCAGGGTATCACCAGCCTATAGACAAAGGAGGCCAAGAAGCTACAGCTGACAACTGATCGTGCTTCGAATACAAACCCACAGGACTAAAGACAGGGCCTGAGGCACAGGTTCTGGGAACTCAAATCAGCCTCTCCTCTGCAGAAGAATCTAGCAGGGTCAGAAACAAACTCCCACAGGGTTGTTCTGTTCACCCAGTAACATAAATTAAGGGTGGGGCTGGAACTGAGTGAACACCTCCAGCCTCCATCAAGTGCCCAAGGTTGACAGGCCACACCACTCCCTGCTGGATAAAGACAGAGAGCAGAAGCCTAGACGAGCAGACACAGACTACCCTGTGACTTAGGCAGGTGCAAACCCCTGGAGTATCTGCTTACTGCAGACAACTGACTGGGTCACAGCCCTGTGGGGCTAGCAGCAACTGGGTGTGACAGAGCTGCAAGGTGGGGAAGGAAGCATCAATCTTCCCAGACTGATCTATTTACTGGGTGGCTCCTCCTGACTACACGCAGCACTGGAGCAACCCATATTAGAGCAGTCACCAGACCACTGTGATCCAGTTCCCAGGGACCTCTTGAACTCTTCCACCCAAGGCAGCTGCTGACTGAGACAATTGATGTGGACCTTTTGAACTGAGCCACTCACCTAGGGACTATCCAGGTGGTACCCTGGGTGTGTGGTTGTAGGAAGGTTTGATTTTCCTTTTCCATTTGTTGCCTGTGGTGGGTGGGGTGACTTAATTGCTGGTATTTCTTCACAGCTGAGACTTTAACCCAGAGTAACTGTTTCACTAGGGTCAAATAGAAACCAGCTGAAAAGAATACAGAACCACTTAGCCCCTCTACACCAAACAGGGACCCAGTTTCTTAGGCCACAGCACTGTATGGGTCCTTGACAAAACACCACGGGAGAAATCAAAGGGAGTAAAACAATCATGGGGCGGAATCAGTGGAAAAACTCTGGTAACATGAATAACCAGAATAGATCAACCTCCCCAAGGAAAGATATGGCACATGTAATTGAAGATCCCATTCAAAAACAACTTGCTGAGATGTCAGAAATCGAATTCAGAATTTGGATGGCAAACAAGATTAACAAAATGGAATTAGGAATTCATGGAAAAATTCAAAAGCTGTCTCAAGAATTTAACAAATTTAAAGACAAAACCACCAAAGACTTAGACACACTGAAGCAAGAATATGCAGCCCTCAAAGATATGAAAAATACAGTAGAATCCCTTAGCAACAGAATGGACAAAGCAGAAGAAAGGATCTCCGACATTGAAGCTAAAGCCTTTGAACACTCCCAAACTCTCAAAGAGGAAGAGAAATGGAGACCAAAAATGGATCACTCTCTCAGAGAGCTCTGGGATAACGCGAAGAAGGCAAATATCCGACTCATAGGAATTCCTGAAACAGATGAAGTGGCCTCACTGGGCGCAGAGGCCTTTCTGCATGAAATTATGAAAGAGAATTTTCCAGACATGCCTAGAGAACCTGAAATTCAGATAGCAGATAGCTTCAGAACCCCAGCACGACTCAACCCCAATAAGACATCCCCCAGGCATATCATAATTAACTTCACTAAAGTTAATATGAAAGAGAAAATTCTCAAAGCGGCCAGGTGAAAGAAAACTATTACCTTCAAAGGGAAGAACATTAGAATGACTGCAGATCTCTCTGCTGAAACTTTTCAAGCCAGAAGAGGGTGGTCATCAAAATTTAATCTCCTCAAGCAAAATAACTTTCAACCCCGGATCTTGTACCCAGCTAAACTGACTTTCATTTATGATAGAGAAATTAAATAATTTAATGACATTCATATGCCAAAGAAATTTGCCATAACCAAACCACTTCTTCAGGATATTCTCAGACCTATCCTCCATAATAACCAACCCAATCCTCTACTACAAAAGTAAACTCACTCAGAAACTTCTGATCAAACTCCAACTTCCACAATGGCAAAAGGATTAAAAATGCCCACTGGACTTTCAAAAAACTCAACACCGAAAATTTCACCAAACTTATCAATACTCTCCATTAATGTGAATGGCTTAAACTGCCCTCTAAAGAGATATAGGTTAGCTGACTGGATACAAAAACTCAGGCCAGACATTTGTTGCATGCAAGAGTCACATCTTAACTTAAAAGACAAATACAGACTCAGGGTGAAAGGATGGTCATCCATATTTCAGGCAAATGGTAACCAGAATAAAGCAGGTGTTGCAATTTTATTTGCGGATACAATAGGCTTTGAACCAACAAAAGTAAGGAAGGACAAAAATGGTCACTTCATATTTGTTAAGGGTAAGACTCAATATGATGAGATTTCAATTATTAATATCTATGCACGCAACTAGAATGCACCGCAATTTACAAGAGAAACTCTAACAGACATGAGCAACTTGATTTCCTCCAACTCTATAATAGTTGGAGATTTTAACACTCCTTTGGCACTGATGGATCGATCCTCCAACAAAAAGCTGAGTAAAGAAATTCTAGATTTAAATCTAACCATCCAGCATTTAGATTTAGCAGACATCTACAGAACATTTCATCCCAACAAAACTGAATACACATACTTCTCATCAGTCCATGGAACTTACTCCAAAGTCGATCACATCTTAGGTCACAAGTCTAACCTCAGTAAATTTAAAGAAATAGAAATTATTCCTTGCATCTTCTCGGACCTCATGGAATAAAACTTGAGCTGAGTAACAACAGGAATCTGCATACTCATACAAAAACAAGGAAGTTAGGGCAGCGCCTGTGGCTCAGTGAGTAGGGCGCCAGCCCCGTATGCCGAGGGTGGTGGGTTCAAGCCCAGCCCCGGCCAAACTGCAACAAAAAAATAGCCAGGCATTGTGGCGGGCGCCTGTAGTCCCAGCTGTTCGGGAGGCTGAGGCAAGGGAATCGCGTAAGCCCAAGAGTTAGAGGTCGCTGTGAGCCGTGTGACGCCACGGCACAAGGGCGGTACAGTGAGACTCTGTCTCTACAAAAAAAAAAAAAAACAAGGAAGTTAAATAACCTTATGCTGAATCACAGCTGGGTCAGAGATGAGATCAAGAAGGAAATTGCCAATTTTTTGGAAAAAATGACAATGAAAACACGACCTATCAGAACCTCTGCGACACTGCAAAGGCAGTTCTAAGAGGGAAATTTATAGCACTGCAAGCCTTCCTCAGGAGAACGGAAAGAGAGCAAGTAAGCAAATTAATGGGACATCTCAAGAGACTGGAAATGGAAGAACACTCCAACCCCAAATCCAGTAGAAGGAAAGAAATAACCAAAATCAGAGCAGAACTAAATGAAATTGAAAACAAAAGAATAATACAACAGATCAATAAATCAAAAAGCTGTTTTTTTGAAAAGGTCAACAAAATAGATAAACCTTTGGCCAAGCTAATCAGGAAAAAAAGAGTAAAATCTCTAATCTCATCAATCAGAAATAACAAAGATGAAATAACAACAGACTCCTCAGAAATCCAAAAAATCCTTAATGAATATTACAAGAAACTTTACTCTCAGAAATGCGAAAATCTGAAGGAAATTGACTGTTACTTGGAAGCATGTCACCTTCCAAGACTTAACCAAAATCTAGTGGAAATGTTGAACAGGCCCATATTAAGTTCGGAAATAACATCAACCATACAAAAGCTCCCCCAAAAAGAAAACCTGGGACCAGATGGTTTTACGTCAGAATTCTACCAAACCTTTAAAGAGGAATTAGTACCTATATTACTTAACCTGTTGCAAAAGATAGAAAAAGAAGGAAGTCTACCCAACACATTCTATGAAGCAAACATCACCCTGATCCCCAAACCAGGGAAAGACCCAACAAGAAAAGAAAATTATAGACCGATATCACTAATGAATATAGATGCAAAAATATTCAACAAGATCCTAACAAACAGAATCCAGCAACATATCAAACAAATCATACATCATGACCAAGTTGGTTTTATCCCAGGGTGTCAAGGCTGGTTCAATATACATAAATCTATAAATGTAATTCAGCACATAAACAAATTAAAAAACAAAGACCACATGATTCTCTCAATCGATGCAGGAAAAGCGTTTGATAACATCCAACATCCCTTCATGATCAGAACACTTAAGAAAATTGGTATAGAAGGGACATTTCTTAAACTGACAGAGGCCATCTACAGGAAACCAACAGCCAATATCATATTGAATGGAGTTAAATTGGAATCATTTCCAGTCAGATCTGGAACCAGATGAGGCTGCCCATTGTCTCCATTGCTCTTTATTTTATTATATTTTTGGCTTTATTTTTTTATTTATTTATTTTTTTCATTCTATTTTCCTATTTTTTTAATTCATTTTTTTCTTTTTTTTAAATCATAGTTGTGTACCTTGATATGATCATGGGGAATCATTCACTAGCTTCACAGACCGTTTACCAAGTTTCACATATACCCTTGTAAGATGCACCGCTGGTGTAATCCCACCAATCCCCTTCCCTCTACCCACCTCCCCCCTCCCTCCCCTCCCTTTCTCCCTTCCCCCTATTCTTAGGTTGTAACTGGGTTATAGCTTTCATGTGAAAACCCTAAATTAGTCTCATAGTAGGGCTGAGTACATTGGGTACTTCAGCTTCTTGTTGGAGGATCGATCCAACACTGCCAAAGGAGTGTTGAAATCTCTGACAATTATGGCACTGGAGGAAATCAAGTTGCTCATGTCTGTTAGAGTTTCTATATAAATTGAGGTGCATTCTGGTTGGGTGCATAGATATTAATAACTGAGATCTCATCATATTGAGTCTTACCCTTAACAAATATGAAGTGACCATTCTTGTCCTTCCTTACTTTTGTTGATTTAAAGCCTATTGTATCTGCAAATAAAATTGCAACACCTGCTTTTTTCTGATTACCATTTGCCTCAAATATGGACGACTATCCTTTCACCCTGAGTCTGTATTTGTCTTTTAGGTTAAGATGTGACTCTTGTATGCAACAGATATCTGGCCTGAGTTTTTGTATCCAGTCAGCTAACCTATGCCTCTTTAGTGGACAGTTTAAGCCATTCACATTAATGGAGAATATTGATAAGTCTGGTGAAGTTTTGGGTATCAAGTTTTTCAAAAGTCCAGTGGCCATTTTTAATCCTTTCGCCAGTGTGGAAATTGGAGTTTGATCCGAAGTTTCTGAGTGAGTTTACTTTTGTGGTATAGGATTGGGTTGGTCATTATGGAGGATAGGTCTGAGAATATCCTGAAGAGCTGTTTGGTTATGGCAAATTTCTTCAACATATGAATGTCATTAAAGTATTTAATTTCTCCATCATAAATGAAACTCAGTTTAGCTGGGTACAAGATCCGGGGTTGAAAGTTATTTTGCTTTAGGAGATTAAAATTCGGTGACCACCCTCTTCTGGCTTGAAAAGTTTCAGCAGAGAGATCTGCAGTCATTCTAATATTCCTCCCTTTGAAGGTAATGGTTTTCTTTCTCCTGGCAGCTTTGTGGATTTTCTCCTTCATATTAACTTTAGTGAAGTTAATTATGATATGCCTTGTGGATGTCTTATTGGGGTTGAGTCGTGCTGGGGTTCTGAAGCTGTCTGCTATCTGACAGGTTCTCTAGGCATGTCTGGAAAATTCTCTTTCATAATTTCATGCAGAAAGGCCTCTGTGCCCAGCGAGGCCTGTTCATCTGTTTCTGGAACTCCTATGATTCGGATATTCACCTTCTTCGAATTATCCCCGAGCTGTCTTAGAGAGTGATCCATTTTTGGTCTCCATTTCTCTTCCTCTTTGAGAGTTTGGGAGTGTTCAAAGGCTTTATCTTCGATGTCAGAAATCCTTTCTTCTGCTTGCTCCATTCTGTTACTGAGGGATTCTACTGTATTTTTCATATCTTTGAGGGCTGCAAATTTTGCTTCAGTGTGTCTAAGTCTTTGGTGGTTTTGTCTTTAAATTCGTTAAATTCTTGAGACAACTTTTAAATTTCTCCTCAAATTCCTAATTCCACTTTGTTAATTTTGTTTGCAATCCAAATTCTGAATTCGATTTCTGACATCTCAGCCAGTTTTTTATGAATGGGATCTTCAATTGCATCTGCCATATCTTTCCTTGGGGGGGTTGATCTATTCTGGTTATTCATGTTACCAGAGTTTCTCGGCTGATTCTGCCCCATGGTTGTTTTACTCCCTCTGTTTTTTTCCCCTGGGGCTTTGTCGAGGGCTCATACAGTGTTATGGCCTGAGAAACTGGGGCCCTGTCTGGTGTGATGGGGCTAAATGATTCTGCCTTGTTTTCAGCTGGTTTCTGTTCCACCCTAGTGAAACAGATACTTTGTATTGAAGTCTCAGCTGTGGAGAAATATCAGCAATTAAGTCACCCCGCCCCGCACCGGCAAACAATTGGAAAAGAAAAATCAAACCTTCATACCACTGTGCACCTAGGGCACCACCAGATTTGTCCTCAGGTGATTGGTTCAGTTCAAAAATGTCCAAATCAATTGTCTCAGTCTGCACCTGTCTCTGGTGAGAGAGTTGAAAAGGTCTCTGGGAACTGGATCACAGGGGTCTGGTGACTACTCTGGTGTGGCTCGCTCCAGTGCTGTGTGGAGTCAGGAGAAGCCACCCAGCCTATAAATCAGTCTGGGAAGGTTGCTGCCTCCTTCCCCACCTTGCACCACTTCACACCCAGTCACTGATAGCCCTGCAGTTGGCTGACCCAGTTGCCTGTAGTGAATTGGTATTCCAGGAGTTTGTACCTGCCTGAATCACAAGGAAGTCTGCCAGGCCGCCGCGCTCTGCCTCTCTCCAGCAGGAGGAGGTGAGGCCTGACAACCTCAGGCGCTAGATGAAGGTTGAGGGGTTTTCACACAGGTCCAGTCTCGCCCCTGATTAATGTTACTGACAGAACAGAACAGAACAACTCTGCGTTTCCCCTGCAGAAGAGAAGCTGAATTGAGTTCCAAATCAGCTTGTCTTTGCTCTTGTATTGTCTATAGGCTGACGATCCCCTGAGGGCCAGGTGCATCTTAGGTTTAGTAAAGCGAACCTCTGAGTCAGCCCCACCCTGGGAGTTTCCCTGGTTTGCAAGTTGGAGTTGCCTCAGGCAAACTCAGAGTCTCTGGTTGCCCAGTCGGATAGGGGGTGTGGCTTCAGAATATTCTGTAGTGAGCCTATTGCTAGCAAAAGAGGGCTGTTGCCTTATGGCTCAGGCAACCGTTGCTCTGGTGTAGCTCCCCTCTGGCCAACCGTCCTCTCTCTGCTGCCGTATCCCAGAGTCTGCACCCACCAGCTGCAGCCCAGCACTGTCTACACCCCTTGAGCAATTGCCCAAGATTCTGGACCCCCGGGGGACAGGCCTCCAGACCTTGGAGCGAGAGCAGAGGGGAGTGCGGGGAGCACTGGAAGCCTGGGCTTGCGGGCAGAGAACACACACAGCTTTACACAGTTTTATGCCTGGCTGTATTGTCACCAAAAAACGGCTGTTGCACTGACCCTCAGGGAACTGCACTCCAGTGCAGTCCCATCTCTGCCCACTAACCAGGACTGGCCTCCAGACCCCAGCGTGAGCGAAGGGGAGCGCTGGGAGCTCAGAATTCCAGGTAGAGACTATATACAGTTTATACAGTTTTATGCCTGGCAGGAGGACGCCGTGGCACCCTAGTAGGGGAGGTAGGTCCAGATTTTAGAGGGTCTCTCCTGTCGAGTGTAGTGGGAGGACCTTTGAACTCTGCCCGGTTGTTTGTGGGGCACTCTGAGCCGTTCTCATGGGGGAGGGGACTCCCGTCCACTTGGTGATGGATTTTGTACCTTTTGTTTGTATCCTTGTGGTCGCAGCTCGCCTCAGCAGGGTTGACGTGTGTTCTACAACTTCTCTCTTAGTGTAGCTCAAATCCACCAGGATACTTGCTGAATTTTTGTCCTTTAACTCTCCTTCTGAACGGGAGCCTCCGTGGAAAGCTGGCTTCAGTCAGCCATCTTGTCTCTCCATTGCTCTTTAACATTGTAATGGAAGTTTTAGGCACGGCAATTAGGGAAGAAAAGGCAATCAAGGGTATCCACATAGGGTCAGAAGAGATCAAACTTTCACTCTTCACAGATGATATGATTGTATATCTGGAAAAAACTAGGGACTCTACTACAAAACTCTTAGAAATGATCAAGGAATACAGTAGCATCTCAGGTTACAAAATCAACATTCATAAATTGGTAGCCTTTATATATACCAATAATAGTCAAGTTGAAAAAACAGTTAAGGACTCTATCCCATTCACAGTAGTGCCAAAGAAGATGAAATACTTGGGAGTTTATCTAACAAAGGACATGAAAGATCTATATAAAAAGAAGTATGAAACTCTAAGAAAAGAGCTAGCTGAGAATGTTAACAAATGGAAAAATATACCATGCTCATGGTTGGGAAGAATCAACATTGTTAAAATGTCCATACTACACAAAGCAATATATTATTTCAACACAATTCCCATTAAAGCTCCACTGTCATACTTTAAAGATCTTGAAAAAACAATACTTCATTTTATATGGAATCAGAAAAAACCTCGAATAAACAAGACACTACTCAAAAATAAAAACGAAGCAGGAGGAATCATGCTACCAGACCTGAGAGTATACTACAAATCGATAGTGATGAAAACAGCATGGTATTGGCACAAAAACAGAGAAGTAGATGTCTGGAACAGAATAGAGAACCAAGAGATGAATCCAGCTACTTACCGTTATTTAATCTTTGACAAGCCTATTAAAAACATTCAGTGGGGAAAAGATTCCCTATTTAACAAATGGTGCTGGGTGAACTGGCTGGCAACCTGTAGAAGACTGAAACTGGACCCACACCTCTCACCATTAACCAAGATACACTCTCACTGGATTAAAGATTTAAACCTAAGACATGAAACTATAAAAATACTAGAGGAGAGTGCAGGGAAAACCCTTGAAGAAATTGGGTTGGGCGAGTTTTTTATGAGAACAACCCCCGGGCAATTGAAGGTGCTTCAAAAATACACTATTGGGACTTGATCAAACTAAAAAGCTTCTGCACAGCCAAGAACACAGTAAGTAAAGCAAGCAAACAGCCCTCAGAATGGGAGAAGATATTTGCAGGTTATGTCTCTGACAAAGGTTTAATAACCAGAATCCACAGAGAACTCAAACGCATTAGCAAGAATAGAACAAGGGATCCCATCGCAGACTGGGCAAGGGACTCTTCAAGAAACTTCTCTGAAGAAGACAGGTGCACGGCCTTCAGACATATGAAAACATGCTCATCATCTTTAATCATCAGAGAAATGCAAATCAAAACTACTTTGAGGTACCATCTAACTCCAGTGAGACTAGCCTACATCACAAAATCCCAAGACCAGAGATGTTGGCATGGATGTGGAGAAAAGGGAACACTTTTGCACTGCTGGTGGGAATGCAAATTAATACATTCCTTTTGGAAAGAGATATGGAGAACACTTAGAGATCTAAAAATAGATCTGCCATTCAATCATGTAATCCCTCTACTGGGCATATATCCAGAAGACCAAAAATCACATCATAACAAAGATATTTGTATCAGAATATTTATTGCAGCCCTATTCATAATTGCTAAGTCATGGAAAAAGCCCAGGTGCCCATCGATCCACGAATGGATTAATAAATTGTGGTATATGTACACCATGGAATATTATGCAGCCTTAAAGAAAGATGGAGGCTTTACCTCTTTCATGTTTACCTGGATGGAGCTAGAACATATTCTTCTTAGTAAAATGTCTCAAGAATGGAAGAAAAAGTACCCAATGTACTCACCCTTATTATGAAACTAATGTAGGACCTTCACATGAAAGCTGTAACCCAGTTACAACCCAAGAATAGGGAGAAGGGGGAAAGGGAGGGGAGGGAGGGGGGAGGTCGGTGGAGGGAGGGGGATTAATGGGATTACACCTGCTGTGCATCTTACAGGGGTATATATAAATCCTAGTAAATGTGGAATGTAAAGGTCTTAGCAAAATAACTAAGAAAATGCCACGAAAGCTATGTTAACTAGTGTGATGAAAATGTGTCAAACGGTCTATGAACCAAGTGTATGGTGCCCCATGATCATACTAATGTACACAGCTATGATTAAATAAATAAATAAATAAATAAAAAAGTATCTCAAGAATGGAAGAAAAAGTATCCAATGTACTCAGCCCTACTATGAAACTAATTTACGGCTTTCATATGAAAGCTATAACCCACTTTGAGCCCAGGAATTTGAGGTTGCTGTGAGCTATGATGCCATGGCACTCTAGTATGGGGCAACAGAATGAGGCTCTGTCTCTTACACACAAATACACACAAAAATTGGGGTTCTCCCTGGATCCTCATGTTTAGGTTACATGCTTCTCTGAATGAATGTAATATAGAGCCTGTATAACTTTTCATTCGTAGTATTCACCATTCAAAAAAAAAATAGAGTCTAGAAAAAAGAACCAAAAGATTACCCAGACATAAGAAACAATCACACTTTGACTTTAAAGTAATTAATTACTCAAGAGAATAGATGACAAAATGGAGAACTTCGCTGAGATTAAAATTTTTTATTTAAAAAAGAATCAAATGGAAATTCTGGAAATAAAAAAGATACTACAACCAAGATTTAGAACTGAGTATATGGGTTTAACAGAAAATAAGATGCAAGTAAAGAGAGGATTAGTGAGTTGTATAATCCATGAGTAGATATATCAATATGGGGGTATGGAGAAAAAATGTGGAAAATACATAAAAGAGTTTAAGAGACACATAGAATATGGTGAATAGGTTTAACATTTGAATTTGAATTTTATAAGAGAATAGAGAAAGAGTAGAATATTTGAAGAGATAATGGTTAAGAATTTTCTAAAATGCCAAACAATAGAAAAAATTATCCAGGTATTATTTGGGAGGCTGAAGAAGGAGGATTGCTGAACCCAGGAATTTGAGGTTGCTGTGAACTGGGTTGATGCCACAGCATTCTAGCCTGGGTGGCAAGAGTGAGACTCTGTCTCAAAAAGCAAACAAACAAAACAAAAAACAAAGAATTTTTCAAAACTGATGAAAGGCATCAAGCCATATATGGAAACATTTGCTGTGAACCCAAAGCAGGATAAACACAGTGAAAACCATACTTAGGCATATTGTAATAAAACCGATGAAAGCCAAAGGCAAAGAAAAAAACTGAAAGGTAGTCAGAGGAAAAGATGTGTTGCTTCTAAAGAAACAGCAATAGGACATATAGCTGACTTCTCAAAAGAAACAATGATCCAAAAAGCAAAAGTACGACTTCTATAAATTGCTGAAAGAAAATAATGGCCAAGCTAGAATTTTACCTTAAAAAATTGCCTGATATTTTGGGCTAGAAAAAAACATTCTAGACAGATAAATATCTACATACCAACATCATAAAGACAGATAAATAATTTAAAAGAATGGGCAAAAGGCATAAACAAGTATTTCACAGAAGAAATATGAATTATTCATTAACAATTAGAAAGGCAAGGAAAGAAAAGTATTCAAAGCATATTTTCATAATTTGTTAGGTCTTTTGGATGGATGAAATAATAATAGATACTATGCTAGCCCTGCATGATGAAGTCAGAAAGATAGAGTTTTATCTTTTCATTTTACAGAATACATCCAAGATGACCCCGATTTACATGGAGGGAACACAGAGGTAAGAGGGTAAGTCACTTGCTCACATTTACAAAGGCAGGGGTAGTAGTAGAACTCATATATTACTGACCCTGCAGTCCTAGAACATTTGTTCCGTTGATGTTTCAATTATTAATGGAAAAAGTCAGTTTGGCATCAGTCCTTATCCTCCTGAGACTTACATTCTAATGGCAGGAGACAGACAGGAAATAAATGTTGAATATTTAGAAGAAAACTGAGGATGATAAGAGGATGGAAAGTCATGACATTACCTTTTGTGACTAAGAGATAAAGAACCTCCCATCAGAGGAAGTAATGTTTAAGCAGTGATCTAAATAAAATAAGGGAGTAGGGGCGGCGCATGTGGCTCAAGGAGTAGGGTGCTGGCCCCATATACTGAAGGTGGCGGGTTCAAACCTGGTCCCGGCTTAAAAAAAAAAAATGAGTAAAATGAGGGAGTAAGTCATGCAATTATTTGGGAAAAGAACGTTCTAGGTTCCAGGCAAAAAGACTAGTATGACTGGAGCAGAAAGAGTGAAGAGGGGAGTAAGGCTGGAACAAATAGTTTTATTAGGCTATAATGAGAACTTTAAATTTTCCATTCAGTATTGGGCTTTTATTAGAAGACTTTGAACAGAGAAATAACAGGTTCTGACCTAAGTTTTTAAATAATTACTATAACTGCTATGTGGAGAATAAAGGGGTTAAGGATGGATTCAGTGGCACAATTTAAGGGAGTAGTATGTTAATCCAGAAAAGAAATAATAGTGACTTAGACGAGGGTGACAGCAATGGATTAGTGAGAAAAGGTTGTATTTGGAATAAATACTTAAAATAAAGCAAACAGGGTGGGAAGGTGGATTAATACAAACACTATGGAAAAGTGTATGGGAATTCTTTAAAAAACTAAAAGTAGAATTACCATATGATCCAGCAATCCCACTTCTAGGTATATACCCAAAGGATTTGAAATCAATATGTCAAATAAATATCTGTATTCACATGTTTATTGCAGTTTTATTCATGACAGTTCAGTTATGGAATCAACTTCAGTGTCTACCAAAAGATAAATGGATAGAGAAAATGTAGTGTATATACACAATAGAATACTATCCAGACATTAAAAGGGAATGAAATTCTGTCATTTGTGAATATTAGATGAACCTGGGGGACATCTTGCTAAGTCAAGTCAGCAGGGCACAAAAGGGGAATCATCACATGTGGACTCTCAAGAAACCAAATTCACAGAAACAGGGAGGAGAGTGGTGGTTACCCCAGAGGTGAGGGAAATAGAGAGATGTTGGTCAAAGAGTACAAAGTTTCAATTAGACAGGAGAAATAAATTTTGGGGGGATCTATTGCACAGCATGGTGACTACAGTTAATAATAATGTATATTTCAAAATGACTGAGAAAGCAAATTTCAAATGTTCTCAAAAGTATTTGACGTGATGGAGATGTTAATTAGCTTGTTTAATAATTCCAAATGTCCATATATTTTAATATCACTTTGTAATCCATGGATATGTATAATTTTAAACATTTTTTTTATTAAATCATAACTGTGTACATTAATGCATCTATGGGGTACAATGTGCTAATTTGATATACAATGTGGAAAACTTACATCAAACTTGTTAACATAACCAACACCTTACTATATCAAACTTATTAACATAACCAATACCTCACTTACTTATTTGTTGTGGTAAGACATTTATACTTTACTCTTAATAGTTTTAAAATGTACCATTGCATTATGCACAATAGATGAGGTTCCACCAAATAACCTCCCTTCTCCCAGGCTTCCCCCTCCCCTCTCCCTCATCTTCCCTCATTCTTTCTGAACTATAGTTTTTTTTTGTAGAGACAGGGTCTCACTTTGTGGCCCTCGGTAGAGTGCCGTGGCCTCACATAGCTCACAGCAACCTCCAACTCCTGGGCTTAAGCGATTCTTTTGCCTCAGCCTCCAGAGTAGCTGGGACTAAAGGCACCCACCACAACGCCCGTCTATTTTTTGGTTGCTGTTTGGCCGGGGCCGGGTTTGAACCCGTCACCCTCGGTATATGGGGCAGGCGCCTTACCAACTGAGCCACAGGCACTGCCCCTGAACTATAGTTTTATTTTATAATTCATATGAAAGTGTAGGTGATTATATATTGTTTTTGTAATAGTATGAAATAATATTATTTCATAGTATTTCATAATAGTATGAATAGTATGAACATTGGATACTTTTTCTTCCATTATTGAGATACTTTACTAAGAAGAATATGTTCCAGCTCCATCCAGGTAAACATGAATGATGTAAAATCTCCATCTTTCTGTGGGTACATAGTATTCCATAGTATACATACACAACAATTTGTTAATCCATTCACAGGTTGATGGGCACTTGGGGTGCTTCCATGACTTGGCAATTATGAATTGGGCTGCAGTGAACATTCTGATGTGAATGTCTTTGTTGTAAAATGATTTTGATCATCTGTATATACCTAGTAGAGGAATTGCAGGATCAAATGGCAGGTCTACTTTTAGTGCCTTGAGTATTCTCCAGAACTTCTTTCCAAAAAGGACATACTAGCTTGCATTCTCATCATCAGTGTAGAAGTGTTCCCTTCTCTCCACATCCACACCAAGATCTGAAGTTTTGGGATTTTGTGATATGGGCTAATCTTACTGGAGTTAGATGGTATCTCAAAGTAGTTTCGATTTGCATTTCTCTGATGGTTAAAGATAATGAGCATTTTTTTCATGTGTTTGTAGGCCATGCACCTGTTTTCTTCAGAGAAGCTTCTGTTCAAGTCTCTTGCCCAGAAGGAAATGGGGTTATTTGTTCTTTTCCTATTGATTAGTTTGAGTTCTCTGTGGATTCTAGCTATCAGACCCTTGTCAGAAACATTACCTGCAAAAATCCTCTCCCATTATGCAGGCTGTCTTCTTGATTTACTTTACTCTTGGCCATGCAGAAGCTTTTTAGTTTGATCAGATCCCACTAATGTATTTTTGGTGTTGTTTGAATTGCCAGGGGGTCCTCCTCATAAAATATTCACCCAGGCTGATTTCTTCAAGTGTTTTCCCTGCACTTTCTTTTGGTATTTTTATAGTTTCATGTCTTAAGTTTAAATCTTTTATCCATTGAGAATCAATTTTTGCTAATGGTGAAAGGTGGAGGTCCAGTTTCGGTCTTCTACAGGTTGCCATGCAGTTCGCCCAGCATCATTTGTTAAATAGGGAATCTTTCCCCCAATTAATGCTTTTGGAAGGATTATCAAAGATCAAATGATAAGTGGCTGGGTTCATTTCTTGGTTCTCTGTTTTGTTCTATTTATCTACCTCTCTATTTTTGTGCCAGTACAGGCTGTTTTGATCACTATAGATTTATAGGGTAGCCTGAAGTCTGGTAACAGGATGCCTCCTGATTTGTTTTTATTTCTGAGTAAGGTATTGGCTATTTGAGTTTTTTTCTGATTCCATATGAAATGAAGCACTATTTTTTCAAGATCTTTAAAGTATGACAATGGTGCTTTAATAGGGATTGCATTAAATAAATCTGTAGATTACTATGAGTAGTATGGATATTTTAACAATGTTGATTCTTCCCAGCCATGAGCCTGGTATGTTTTTCCATTTGTTACCATATTCAGCTATTTTTTAATCTTAGAGTTTCATAATTATCTTTATAAAGATCTTTCACATCCTTTGTTAAGTAAATTCCCAGATATTTCATCTTCTTTAGCACTTTTGTAAAAGGAATAGAGTCCTTGACTGTATTTTCTGTTTGACTATTGTTGGTATATATAAAAGCAACTGATTTCAAAGTATTAATTTTGTATCCTGAGATGCTGCTGTATTCCTTGATCACTTCTAAGAGCTTTGAAGTTCAGTCCCTGGGGATTTCCAGGTATAAGATTATGTCATCTGCAAAGAGCGAAATTTTGATCTCCTCTGACCCCATCTGGATACCCTTGATCACATTCTCTTGCCTGATTGCTATGGCTAAGACTTCCATTACAATGGTTAAAAGCAGTGGAGACAGTGGGCAACCTTGCCTGATTGCTGATCTGAGTGGAAATGTTTTCAATTTTACTCCATTCAATATAATATTGGCTGTGGGTTTGCTGTAGGTGGCCTCTATCAGTTTAAGAAATGTCCCTTCTGTGCCTATTTTCTTAAGTGTTCTGATCATGAAAGGATGCTGGATATTATCAAAAGCTTTTCTGCATCAATTGAAAGAATTATATGGTCTTCATTTTTTATTTTATTGATGTGATGTATTATATTTATAGATTTATATATGTTGAACCCACCTTGTGACCCTGGAATAAAACCAATTTGATCATGGTGTATAATTTTTTTGATATGCTGTTGTATTCTATTTGCTAGGGTCTTATTGAATATTTTTGCTTCGATATTCATTAATGATATTGGTCTAGTGTTTTCTTTCTTTCTTGGGTTCTTTCCTGGTTTGGGGATCAGGGTGATATTTGCTTCATAGAATGTGTTAGGAAGTAGTCCTTTTATTCCTATGTTTTGGGAAAGGTTATGTAATATAGGTACCAGTTCCTCTTTAAAGGTTTGGTAGAATTCTGATGTGAAGCCATCTGGTCCCAGACTTTTCTTTTTTGGGAGATTTTGTATAGTTGATACTATTTCAATGCTTGATATAGGTATATTCAAAATTTCTAAATCTTTCTGACTGAGTCTAGGAAGCTGGTGTACTTCCAGGTATTGGTCCATTTCCTTCAGATTTTCATATTTCTGAGAATAGAGTTTTTTGTAGTAATCATTAAGGATTTTTTTTTTTTTTAATTTCTGAGGTGTCTCTTATTATTTCTCCGTTATCATTTCTGATTGACTATGTTAGGTGAGGTGTCTCTTATTTCTCTGTTATCATTTCTGATAGACTATTTTCTGTTTCTGGTTAGGTTACCAAAGGTTTATCAATTTTTTTTATCTTTTCAAAAAAACCAACTTTCTGATTCATTGATCTTCTACATAATTCTTTTCTTTTCAATTTTATTTAATTATGCTCTAATTTTGGTGATTTCTTTTCTTGTTCTGGGTTTGGGATTGGAATGTTCTTCCTTTTCCAGTTGCTTGAGATGACCCATAAAGTTGTTAACTTCCTCTCTTTCTGTTTTCTTGATTAAGGCTTCAAATGCTATAAATTTCCCTCTTAGGACTGTCTTTGCACCATCCCACAGGTTTTGATAATTGATGTCTTCATTGTCATTTTGTTCCCAAAATTTGCTGATTTCCTTCTAAATCACATCTTTGATCCAGCTGTCATTCAGCATAAGGTTATTTAGTTTCCATGGCTTAGTTTGAGTATGAAGATTCCTATTGCTGTTGAGTTTAACTTTTATTCCATGATGGTCCAAGAAGATACAAGGAATAATTACTGTTCAAGAAGATACAAGGAAAATTACTGTTCTTTTAAATTTGCTGAGATTAGACTGGTGTTCTAAGATACAATCTACTTTGGAGGATGATCCTTGGGCTGATGAAAAGAATGTATATTCAGTTTTGTTAGGATGAAATGTTCTGTAGATGTCTGTTAAGCCCATTCATCCTAGGGCCAAGTTTAAGTCCATTATTTATTTGTTTAGTTTCTTCTTGGAGGATCTTTCCAGAACTGCCAAAGGGGTGTTAAAATCTCCAATTATTGTAGTGCTGGAGGATATGAAATTGTTTATATCTGTTAGGGTTTGCTTTATAAATCAGGGAGCATTCTGGTAGGGTGCATAAATGTTAAATATCAAAATATCTTCATGTTGAGTGTTTCCCTTGACAAATAAGTAGTGTCTATGCTTATCTTTCTTTACCTTTTTTGGTTTAAAACCTATTGTGTCTGCAAATAGAATTGCAATGCCTGATTTTTTTAATTTCCATTTCCTGTATTATAGATATCCATCCTTTCACTTTGAGTCCTTTTTTATCTTTTAAGGCATAATGAGACTCTGGTATGCAACAGATATGGCCTGAGTTTTTATATCCAATCAGCCACTCTGTGCCTCTTTATAGGAAAATTTAAGCCATTCACATTAATTTAGAGGATTGATAGGCATGGTAACATTTTAGGTGTCATGTTTTTCAAAGGTCCAGTGGATATTTTTAATCCTTTCACTATTGTGGGAGTTTAGGTTTGTTCAATAATTTCTGGGTGAGTTTACTCATTGCACTGGTTGTTATAGAAAATGAGTCTGAGAATATCCTGGAGAGCTGGTTTAGTTACGGCAAATTTCCTCAACATGTGTATGTCAGTGAAGTATTCGATTTCTCCATCACAAATAAAACTTACTTTAGCTGAAAATTGTTCTCTTTTAGGAGTTTGAAGGTTGATGACCACCCTCTTTTGGCTCAAAAGGTTTCAGCTGAGAGATCTGCAGTCATTCTAATATTTCTCCCTTTGTAGGTAATGCTTTTCTTATGTCTGGCTGCTTGAAGAATTTTTTCTTTCATATTAACTTTGGCAAAGTTAATTACAACGTGTCTAGGAGATGCTTTATTTGGATTGAATTGTGCTGGAGTTCTAAAACTATGTACTATATGAATTTCTGAATCTCTTGCCATGCTTGAGAAATTCTCCTCCATTATATCTTGGAGTAGAGCATCTGTACCTTGAGGACCATCCTGTTTTCCTTCAGGAATTCCTATAAGACAAATGTTTGCTCTTTTGGAGTAGTCCTCAGTTCTCTCAGAGAATGATCAGTTTTTGCTCTCCATTTGTCTGCCTCTTTGAGCATTTTGGAGCATTCAAAAGCTTTGTCTTCAACTTCCGAGATCCTTTCTTCTTCCTGCTCCCCTCTATTACTGAGGGATTCTACTGTATTATGAAGCTCCTCAAATAACTTTCTTATTTCCTTACGTTCTGCTATTTCTTTTCTCATTATGTCCATATCCTTGGAGATTTTGTCTTTGAATTCATTGATTTCTTGAGATAACTTTTGAACTACTCTTTGAACTTCAATTTCTAACTTTTCTTCTATTCTATTGATCTCATTTGCCATCCATACTATGAATTCTATTTCCGACATTTAGGCCATTTGTCTATGAATGACATCTTCTGTTTTATCTGCTTTGTCATTCATTGGGGGAGTTGATCTACTCTGATTATTTAAGTTGCCAGAGTTGTTCCTCTGGTTCCACCCGATGAGTATTTTCTGCAATTTGGCTATTAATAATGGTAGGGTAAGATTGGATTCGGGGCCCCAGGAAGTAGTTAATCTTCCCTTTATCAATGAACTGGGGCTTGTGACTGTGGGTTTTCCCCTACAGATTTACAAAGGTCTCTTTCAGAGCTGTAGCCTATGACTCTGAAGACCTGCTTAGTAAGAGAGCACAAGATGGCTCTGACCTGAAATCAGCCACCTCTACCTTATCTTAAGGAGATGAGGTATTAGGCTGGAATCTCATGTGGGGAGAGATATAAGCATCTGTGGTGCCCTGCCCCCCACCAGCAACAACTGATAAAGGAGAGTCAGTCCTTTCCCACTTTAAAACAACTGGCCCTCAACCTTGGAGGGACCCCGGGTGGACAGTCTAGGTCTAGAGTTCTAAACAGATTGACTTGGACAGTACAAGCACTGCACAATAGGGAGAGCTCAAAGGGTATCCAATATCCTGATAGTGGAAATCCACAGACAGTTCCAATCAGCATAACAATGGGACGGTTCCTGGTCCCCTCTGGTGGACCAACCAATTCAGGAAAGATCACTAGCCACAGTCTGGACAAAGGCATCAGCATCTACACCAGGGGTCCTCAAACTTTTTAAACAGAAGACCAGTTCACTGTCCCTCAGACTACTGGAGGGCCAAACTATAGTTTAAAAAAAGAACTATGAACAAATTCCTATGTTCTTCTGCACATATCTTATTTCGAAGTAATAAAACAAAATGGGAACAAATACAATCACACTGCCTTGTGTGGCCCACGGGCCATAGTTTGAGGACTCCTGATCTACACTCTTGTAAGTCTGAACTGGGCATCGGTTTACCCACCCTTGAATATCCAAACCTGGCATCAGTGGCCAGCCTTGAAAGTCTAAACCGGGCACCCACAGCTCTACCCTTTAAAGTCCAAACCCCACTCCAGCACTGCGCCCTTGGAAGTCCAAACCAGGCATCTGGGCTCCACCCTTGAAATTCCAAACTGGGCATCAGTGGCTCTACCCTTGAAAGTCCAAACAGGGGTCATCCCCCCTGCCTGTTAAAGTCCCAACCAGTTGTCTATGGCTCCACTGCTGAAAGTCCCAATGAGGCATGAGCTCACCTCCCCTCTGGCAGCCCTAACCTGGTATTAGAGGCTCTTTCCTTGAAAGCCCAAAGGGGGGCATCTGTGCCACCACCTGCAGGGCAATGTCACGAGTGTTTCTCTTTCCCAGTGTTCCTCTTTTCCTGTGCTCCCCTGCCTCCACTCGAGTCACTGTTTTAGCACTTCTCTTGGTACAATGCCTAGACCTTCTAGGGAATGGCCACACCCTCTGAGTTCTGTGGGGGTAGACCTTTAGACCTCTGGGCAAGGGGAGGAAGGATGTACTGAAAATTCAGTATTGAGGGGAGAGTATTTGTTCAGTTTTATGCTGGGCAGGATGATGCCTAGGCTCACAGGTGGAACTTCTCTGAGGGAAGATGCCTAGTATTTTGTGGCTTCCACCTGTGGGATAAAATGAAAGGTCTTTTGTCTCTTGCTTGCTTGCAGAGAGCCTGCAGGGAGCCTTCCACTTGAGAGAGGGGTCTCTTGTTCTTGTGGTGCTGGGCTTAGTATCTGGAATTTGTTCATTTGGATCCTCTTTCTTGGAGTCACAGGTTGCACAGATGAGATGATGTGTACTTGTATGTCTTCTTTACTATCTCAGCTCCCGTCCTTCAGTTTCAGAGGCCAAATCTGTTCAGAATTTCTCCTTTTATTTTGTAATAAAACCCACAAAAGACAAAATAAAGCCAACAAGATTTATGGATGGATTATATTTGTGTGGTATGAGGGAAAGAGAGGAGCAAATGATGATTCCAAAACCCTTAGGAGCTGAAGAAATTGGGAGAACTTTCTGCACATAGAGTGCACTGGGACAGATGCTGCTGGATGTGGGAGGAACAGAAGCTGGGGCTTTGGGCACAGGTGTGGTCAGGAACTTTTGTTTCTATCCTCATCTGCTAGTTTCATTGTCTTTTTGACTTTGTCTGTTCCTGTCTTTCTGGCTTTGTAAAAAAATTTTTTTTCTTTGCTTTTGTTTTTGTTTTCTTCTAGCAATTGCCTCACTGCCCAAACCTGGCTCTTTACTCTTCAGGCAAGGTCCAGGCTTTCCCACAAATTGACTAGGCTGCGGGCCTTTGACTAGAGCTCTGTAGAGTCACCTGTAGAATGAGCAGTGAAGATCCACTGTGTAGGCAGAGCTACAGTAACTCATCTGGGGAGACACCTCCTCTTCTGCAGACTGAAGTGCCTAGGAGTAACCCCAGGCTTTCTGAGGGCACTCAATGTGTCTCAAATGGCTTAAATTTAAGCCATTTAATGGAGCTGGAAGTAGGGTCAGTTTTTCCCAATGCATACAGTAGAGATAGATATATGGGGGAAAAAGTTAAATATCTCTTTCTAACAGGTGGAGAAAATGTATACTGAGTGGTCTAAACAGGAAATACTCACTGCACAAGGGGAGAGGCAGTATGTCCAGGGTGCAAGCAGGGAGAAGAGCATTTTGGGACATATGTGATCCCTGAACAACGACCCATCCAAGGATAGTTATTAAGAGAGCTTGACATAGATGATCTACTCTAAGCTCATTTGTAAAGGGACATCTTTGAGAGCACACCATTAAGATGAGCCACGTTTTGTCAGTAGGTGTTGTAAGAAAATGCTAACGTGTATGTCTAAGTCAGAGCTAGTCCCACCAAGGAATAGAAGCTTCTCAAAGCTGATGCTTATGTTGAATTTTTGGTTGTGAGCAGTACTATCCCTGCTTTTGGTTTAGTTCAGAGATGGGAAACCAACTGGTCTCCCCAATACCACAGCCTAGATCATGCGGTGCAGGAGCAAATGGATCTCAGAGCTTTTTCAGTCTAATCCTTCAAATGGATGAGGGAGGGAAAGGCTTAACTCAAGTTGTAGATGCAAATGACATGTACATTTGAAGACTTATCTGATTGCTGTGCACACTACATGTATATGGCTAGATGCACTCATAATTTGTTTCTGCTGAGCCCAAGTCTGAAGAAAGGGAACCAGACTCCCATGCTGTACATGCTTTGTCAGTCCCTGTCAGTCCTTTCTTAATTAGAAAGAGATTCACTGAATGCCTGTGACAGATCTGGACCTGCTCTCAGATGAGGATACAGCAATAAAGAAGACAGATGTGGACTTTTGCCACCAGGGTCTAGAGAGAAGAGACAGAAAAAAATCAAGTAAGTAGTAAAATAAATGATTCAGAAATCATGATAAGTATTATAAAGGAAATCAAACAAGGATGGTAAAAACTAGTGAAAAACAGGAGGGAGATACTCTAGATAAGAAAAGAAAGTAAAAGAAAAGAAATGTATTCCATGGTATACATATACCACAGCTACCTCTCCCCTCTCACACTTCTTTCCTCTCCCTCATCCCCTCCCCTCTCTCCTCCTTTCTACCTCCTATCCTTTTCCCTTTGCCAGACTATATTTGTGTTTTATCTTTCATATGGGCATCCAGGTAAATACAGAAGATGTAAAGTCTATTCTTCTTTTCTTTCTTTTTTCTTTTCTTATGGCTGAATGGTATTCCATGGTGTATATATATACCACAGTTTGTTAATCCATTCATGGCCCTTGGGTTGCTTCCACATCTTGGCAATTGTAGATTGAGTTGAATAAACATTCTGGTGCAAATGTCCTTGTGGTAAAATGGAAAGTTGGCTTTTAGTTCTTTGAGGAGTCTCCATACTTCTTTCCATAGAGGTATATTAGTTTGCAATCCCACAGGCAGTGCAAAAGTGTTAATTTCTTTTCACATCCATGCCAGCATCTGCAGATTCAGGACTGTGATGTGGGCTAATCTCACTGGGGTTAGGTGATATCTCAGAGTGGTTTTGATTTACATTTCTGTGATGATTAGGGGCAATGAGCATTTTTTCATGTGTTTGTTGGACATTCATATTCATCTTCAGAGAGTTTTCTGTTCAAGTCTCTTGCCCACTTGTAAATGGGGTTGTTTGCCCTTTTCTTATTGATTAACATGAGTTCTCTCTAGATTCTATTTATCAGCCCTTTGTCAGATTCATAGCATACAAATATCTTCTCCCTTTCTTTTTATTATTTTTTATTAAATCATAACTTTGTACATTGATGCCTTTATGGGGTTCAGTGTAATGCTTTGATATACAATGTGAAATGCTTACTTTGAGCTAAGTAACTCATCTATCAAAATTATGCTCATTTTTTAAACTTTTGAAATGTGCATCATGCACATTAGGTTAAGTTCCCCCAAATACCCTCACTCCTCCCATGTCTCCCCTCCCCTACTCTCCCTCTCTCCTCTTCCCTTCTACTTTCTGGACTGCAGTTATGTTTTGCCATTCATATGAATGTGTAGGTGATTATATATTAATTTCATAGTAGTATTGAGTACATTGGATACTTTTTCCCCATTCTTGAGATACTTTGCTAAGGAGAATATGTTCCAGCTCCATCTGGGTAAACATAAAAGATGTAAAGTAGCCATCTTTTTTATGGCTGCATAGTATTCCATAGCGTACATATACCACAATTTGTTAATCCATTCATGGATCGATGGGCACTTGGGCTGTTTCCATGTCTTGGCAATTATGAATTGCCAATAAACATTCTGGTGCAAATGTCTTTGTTGTATATACCTAGTAGAGAAATTGTAGGATTGAATAGTAGGTCTACTTTAAGGTCCTTGAGTGTTCTCCAAATTTCTTTCCAAAAACGTCGTATTAGCTTGCATTCCCACCAGCAGTGTAGAAGTGTTCCCTTCTCTCCATATCCACACCAAAATCTGAAGTTTTGAGATTTTGTGATGTGGGCTAATCTTACTGGAGTTAGATGATATCTCAAAGTAGTTTTGATTTGCATTTCTCTGATGATTAAGGATAGTGAGTATATTTTTTTTTAATGTGTTTGTAGGCCATGCTCCTGTCTTCATCAGAGAAGATTCTGTTCAAGTCTCTTGTCCACATAGAAATGGGGTTATCTATTCTTTTTTTATTGATTATTTTGAGTTCTCTGTAGATTCTAGTTATCACACCTCTGTCGGAAGCATAACCTGCAAAAATATTCTCCATTCTAAAGGTTGTCTGTTTGCTTTACTTACTGTGCTGTTGGCTGTGCAGAAGCTTTTTTTTTATTTATTTTATTTATTTATTTTTTTAAATTAATTTATTTTTATTGTTAAATCATAGCTGTGTACATTAGTGAAATCAAGGGGTACAATGTGCGGGTTTCATATACAATCTGAAATATATTCTCATCAAACTGTTCAACATAGCTTTCATGGCATTTTCTTGGTTACTGTATGTTGGCATTTGTATTCTGCATTTAGTAAGTTTCACCTGTACCCATTCTAAGATGCACCGTATATGTGGCCCCCCTCCATTACCCTCCCTCCACCAAAACCTCCCCCGTCCCTTCCCCTTCCTTGGCCCTTTCCCCATAGTCTTGTGCTATAGTTGGGTTATGGCCTTCATGTGAAAGCTATAATTTATCTTCATAGTAGAGCTAAGTACATTGAATAATTTTTCTTCCATTCCTGAGATACTTTGCTAAGAAGAATATGTTCCAGCTCCATCCATGTAAACATGAAAGAGGTGAAGTCTCCATCTTCCTTTAAGGCTGCATAATAGTCCATGGTATACATGTACCACAATTTGCTAGTCCATTCGTGGGTCAATGGGCACTTGAGCTTCTTCCATGACTTGGCAATTATGAATTGGTCTGCAATAAACATTCTGGTACAGATGTCTTTGTTATATTGTGATTTTTGGTTTTCTGGGTATAAACCTAGTAAAAGAATTATAGGATCGAATGGCAGGTCTATTTTTAGGTCTCTAAGTATTCTCCAAATATCTTTTCAGAAGGAACGTATTAGTGTGCATTGCCACCACTAGTGTAGAAGTGTGCCCTTTTCTCCATATCCACGCCAACATCTCTGGTTTTGGGATTTTGTTATGTGGGCTACTCTTACTGGGGTTAGGTGATATCTCAAAGTAGTTTTGATTTGCATTTCTCTGATGATTAAGGATGATGAGCCTTTTGATTTATTGATCTGTTGTATTACTCTTTTGTTTTCCATTTAATTTAATTCTGCTCTAATTTTGGTTATTTATTTTCTTCTAGTGGGTTGTTCTTCCTTTTCCAGTTGCTTGAGATGTCCCATTAAGTTGTTAACTTCCTCTCTTTCTGTTCTCTTGAGGAAGGCTTGCAGTGCTGTAAATTTCTCTCTTAGAACTGCGTTTGCGGTGTCCCAGAGGTTCTGATAGTTTGTGTCTTCATTGTTGTTTTGTTCCAAAAAATCGGCGATTTTTTTCTTAATCTCATCTCTTACCCAGCTATCATTCAGCATAAGGTTATTTAACTTCCATGTTTTTGTATGAGTATGCAGATTCCTGTTGTTACTCAGCTCAAGTTTTATTCCATGGTGGTCCGAGAAGATGCAAGGAATAATTTCTCTTTCTTTAAATTTACTGAGGTTAGACTTGTGACCTAAGATGTGATTGATTTTGGAGTACGTTCAGTGGGCTGATGAGAAGTATGTGTATTCAGTTTTGTTGGGATGAAATGTTCTGTAGATGTCTGCTAAATCCAAATGTTGGATGGTTAGGTTTAAATCTAAGATTTCTTTGCTCAGTTCTGTTTCTCTGGTGAACCCTGATGAATATAAGACTTCAGGTGGAGCTAGAGCTAACATTCAGCTGAAAGTTAAACATCAACTAATATAGTCATAAAATAAACTAAATAGCAAATAAGATGGGTTAAATCATGATACTGCAGGCTTGTATCAAGTGGGGTTGTTGATAAGTGATGCAGGTGGTGACTTGCATGAGAGCCTTTGATGTAGACTGGTCAGTAGCACATAGCAGAAAGTGTCTCCTCCCTCAAAAGCCAGGGGATGCCTAACACACTCTCCTCACCTCCCCCCACTGCAGGGGCAGAGAGGGTGTGTCACAGCAGGAGGATTTTGTGGAGTCTGGGCTGAGAATTGTATTTCCCACATAACAGAAGTGTGTGTACCAGCTAAGACAGAAGAAGGCAGCAGCTGTGGCGGGATGGTGTCTGCCTGCTGGGGCTGCCATGACAGAGCCGCACAAACTGGGTGGCTTAAACAATGGAGATTTATGGTCTGGCAATGCTGGAGGATGGAAGCCCAAACCAAGGTGTAAGGTTGGTTCCTTTTGCGAGGTGTAAGGATGATTCTGCTCCACACTGCCTGCCATCCTAGCTTCTGGTGATTTGCTGGCCGTCCTTGGCACCCTTTGGCAAAGAGGGATGTCACCCTGATCTGCACCTGTTAACGTGGGGCTTCCCTGTGGGAGCTGTGTCCATGTTTCCCCTGTTACAAGTTCACCAGTCATGCTGGGTGGGGGCCCGCTGACTCCAGCATGGCCTCATTTGAACTAATGCAGCTACCATGACCCTATTCCCAAATAAGCTACATTCTGAGGAGTTGAGTTTGGGGGACAGAAGCCAGCAAGTAGTCAAGAGCATGTGCTGGATGAGGTGAAGTTGCTGGGCTGACCTCACCACAATGAGCTCAACTGTTTCTGTTTGCATTTATCATTTCAGTTTAAAGACAATGTCTGTTCTTTCAATGTTTAATAATAATAACAACAACAATGATAAATAATAATAAAAGCAACTGGAAAAGAGTAAGGTCTAGAAACTTCAGAGGACATGAACAGTTCAAATCCCATTACTGTCATCATCATTACCAGTCCAGCCATTTACGCATCTACCCACTTCCCTGCTGTGATAGCCATGAAGAAGCCCACAGCCATTCAACTGCCAGATGGTATCAGAGCTCTCAGACAGAAATCTGGGAAGCAATAACACTGGGTAGTCACTAAACTCCATACTCATGAGAATCGTTAAGTAACTCTAATCATTTATGAAATTTACTCTAGTGGAGTCCTAAAATTGATTTTCAAACATTTATATTCATTATTTAAACACTTGTTCCCAGTCTTGGCCATGAGAAAACAGAAAAATTAGCATATTCATTCCAGACATTTTGGAACTACATATATGTCAAAATTTATAAAAATTTAAAATACCTTTTAAGAACTACAAATATTATTAAGTAATATTCTTCTCTTAATGTAACTGAATCTATTTACTCCAACTTTTTTCTACCTAAAACCTTTTTAAAAAATTCATTAGAAGCATCAAATAAAGATGATAAGGAACCTCAAAATAGGATTATTTGTAACTTTTTGTCATAGTATTTTAATCTTTGCTGCTGTCCTCTAGAGCTTTCTGGCTGGTGCTGATGGACTGTGCTAGCTATTTAAAGGAAGCAGGCACCTGACCCATGCACCATTCGTGACCTGGTGGGGAGCTGGCTTTGCTGGGCTGTGCGTGACATGCACAGGGAATGGCCCTACCTATTCAGGCAGCACTGTGCCCATGTCAGGAATTTAGAGGGGCGGAGCTGCACTATGTGTGTCTTTCTTTCTCTAGTAATGTTATGCAAATGACATCCCTGTCAAGCAAAACTGTCCTAGGTGACTAACATGCCAAGGCCACCAATTCTTTGGCTGGGCTATGGCGATAAAGGTGTCTGGACCAAGTAAGAGCCTTTAACATATGTTTTTTGGAAACAGACTAAATGCCCACCAACCCAGGAATGGACTAACAAGCTGTAGCTTATGGTACACCATGGAATACTATTCAGCCATTAAAAAAATGGAGACTTTACAGCCTTTGTATTAACCTGGATGGAAATAGAACACATTATTCTTAGTAAAGCATCACGAGAATGGAGAAACATAAATCCTATGTATTCAATTTTGATATGAGGACAATTAATGACAGGGTGGGGGTGGAGGAAGGGGACAGCAGAGAGAGAAAGAAGGAGGGAGGGGTGGGGAAAGGAAGAGCAGAGAGAGGGAAGGAGGGAGGGGGTGGGGTCTCCGTGTGTCACACACCTTTTGGGGACAAGCCACGATTGTAAGAGAGACTTTACCTAACAAATGCAATCAGTGTAACCTGGTTTCTTATACCCTCAATGAATCCCAAACAATAACAACAAAAAAAGTGTTTTTCTCAAGCCCTTGCTGTGAAGGGCAGACCTGCTGAAGCTCTCACAGTGTGCCCTCTTTTGAGCTGCAGGGCCTGGAACTCGCCCTGCCCACTGGCTGGTCCTGCTCCTTGATGAATCCACCGGCTGCCCATTGCCTTGCTCACCCCCGCACCACAGTGCCTCCCTCCTGTGCTCTCCCAGTCACACAGACACAGCAGCATCCACGGAGTGACGCTTTTCTTTGAGGTAAAATTCATATAATATACAATTAACCACTTTTTTGTTTTTTTGTTTTTGTTTTTGTTTTTGTTTTTGTTTTGTAGAGACTGAGTCTCACTTCTTTATCGCCCTCAGTAGAGTACCGTAGCATCACAGCTCACAGCAACCTCCAGTTCCTGGGCTTATGCGATTCTCTTGCCTCAGCCTCCCAAGTAGCTGGGACCACAGGCGCCCACCACAATGCCCAGCTACAATGAACCATTTTTAAGTTTACAGTTCAGGGGCATATACATTCACAATGTTGTGCAAACATGGCCTCTATCTAGTTTCAAAACATTTTCCTCTCCTCAGACAGAAAGAAGCAGTTGCTCCCCATCCCCCACCCATGAAGCAGTTGCTCCCCATCCCCCACCTGCTCCATCTCCTGGCAATCACTAACCTGGTTTACCTCTCTACATTTTTACCTAGTCTGGATATTTTAGATAAATGTGTGGTTTCTTACACTTCCTGAAGTTTTTTCAGGGTTCATTCATGTCATAGCATGTGTCAGCACTTTGTTCCTTTTTATGAATGCATAATATCCCATCGTGTGGTTCTACCACATTTTGTTTATCCCTTCAACTGGTGACTGCCATTTTGGTTCATTGCTTTTGCTATGACTTTATTTTAAAAGGTTTGTGTGTGGGATGTGTGTGTGTGTGTGGTTGTTTGTTTGTTTATGTCCTTCCTTGGGCAGAGAAGCCTGGGCTTGTGTTGTGCTCTGGGAGGCCTGAGTTTCAACTGCCCCAGAAAGTGTTTGTGTATCCCTTTCTTAAAGGACTTTCTGACTTTATTGGTCACCGGCCTGGGACCAACAGCCCTTGCTACAAAGCTGTAAAACATTATGTGCAAAGTGGAGGGCCCAGGTGAGCATGATTTTTAAAAACCTCAGCTATTAGGCTCCCCACTGCTAATGGCAATAAAAACTCAGCCCAGGTGGGCTTTGAAAGATCAGCCACAATTCTCATAAGCTATTCTAGCTCAATCTTAGGTGTTAGGATGTTGCCAAGATGCCTGTGAGTGTTAATCCCACAGCTCCCTGAGATTTCTCCTCTGTTAGCTACATCAAGGGTGTCACTATCAGCTTTCCCCTGCACTGCTAGTCCTGGGAAAATACTTGTTTTGGCTCATTTTTCATCTCAAGACAGTTTAGGATTAATGACCCTAGACATTCATAAAGCCCCCAATCTGCTGACATGATTAAGTGGTAGCTCTTTAAATGTGCAGGGTATTTTCCTACCATGAAGCCTAGATGGGCCCCTGTGACACTTGGGAAAACCATTGCTGTCTGCCAGGCATCATGTAGGCTTTTACTGCCATGACGTCGGTGCCTCCTCTCGTTTTTATGAGTCAGAAGGTCACCTCACAAATTCTGACGCATTAGAGTTAGAGACAAAGACCTATAAAGCTCTCCCACACTGGGAGGTGGCTTTGCCTATTTATTCAGGCTTTTCCTGAAGCTGTCTGGCTGACAGAGCTGCGTGAGATGGAAGGGCCTCACACACACCCGGGTGGCGTCTGTGCCACGGTGTCGTAGGTTGATGCTCCTCAGGTCAGAGCTGTGGACAGGGAGGGATGCTACAGCTTGATGAGAAATAAGAACCCATGGAAACCTTCCAACTCCCAAACTATGCTGTGGGAGGGGACCAAAGGCAGCCCTCAGTGTTCTCCCCTCCCCCATCTCCCCTCACCTATCAGCACTGCCTCCCACCTCCCTACACATTATTAACAAAGAACCTTCTAGAAAGCAATGAGGGCCAGCTCCAAGAGCCCCAGAATTCCAGGGCAATGAGCTTTATAAGGGCTTCCACCTTTTGACCTGCCCACTGACCTGCAGTGGAAGGAATGATGGGCCTTGTGCCCATGGGCTGATGCCACGAAGGTTAACTGGCATTGAAAACAGGGTGTGGAGCCTGCTAATAAACAGGAGGAAGTAAGATTTGGAACTGTGTCTGCAGCCTGATTAAGCGGGCGTTCTAACCACATGGGGCTCACTCTGGGTCCTTGGCACCTCCCTTCTGGCATGTGTCCACCTGGTATGAGCAGTGAGCCCAGTACCATCCAATAGGTTTTCACCCTCACGGTCTATCTGGACCGATGCCATCAGCGAGGAGAGGTTCTCTGAAATGGGACCCGAGGGCTGAGGTCCTGGGGCTAGGCCTGGAAGGAGGCATGGGATGGGGGTCCAGCCCGGGGCCTCCCGGTGATGGCCAGAGGCAGGCAAAGGCAAAGTGCATGGGAGCAGCGAGCCATGAGATGCACAATGTCAGAGGGGGCTGGAAATTTGGCTCAGGGTTTCCTAGAAGCCAAAATAGAAGGAATACAATTTATAGTTAGGAAAGTAAAGTGACTTACACAGAAATCAGGAGCCAGGATTTGAACTCAGGTTTGTCTAGTGCCAAAGCTCACTCCTCTGTAAAAGTGAGGCTTGGGCTGTGGTCTTGCGTGGGGCAAGGCTCCAGTTACAAGGAGCACCGTGTGCTACCCCACAGTGCAGGCAGCCTCCAGGATCGTGGGCACTCTGAGATGTGGCCAGATGGGCCCGGCCCGGCCCTGCCCTCCTTGGCCCCTCTCAGCCTGTCTGAGGGGAAAGTAGAGGGCTGGTCTTCCCCACACTCAGAAGTCGCAACAGTGGCCTGCAAGGTGGAGTCTGGGAAGCTGAGCTGAAGCTGCACAGGGACCCAGTTTCTCAGCCATCCCCACAGGCCTGCGTGAGTAGCTAGTCAAGGTTTCTCCAGGACTGTTAGGACTTTGGGGGCGGTAGACAGTAAGTAGTCACGGGCGGTGCCTGTGGCTCAGTCGGTAAGGCGCTGGCCCCATATACCGAGGGTGGCGGGTTCAAACCCGGCCCCGGCAGAACTGCAAACCAAAAAATAGCTGGGCGTTGTGGCGGGCGCCTGTAGTCCCAGCTACTCAGGAGGCTGAGGCAAGAGAATCGCTTCAGCCCAGGAGTTGGAGGTTGCTGTGAGCTGTGTGAGGCCATGGCACTCTACCAAGGGCCATAAAGTGAGACTCTGTCTCTACAAAAAAAAAAAAAAAAAGAACAAAAGTCACTTTGATCTTGTCCTTCATGATCCTGTTACATATTTTGTTAGGGTAAAGGTTACTTTTATTATTGTATTGTGCAGGTTACTTTTTGTTTTTTAAACATGTTATATTGTTAGAGTGAAGACCACATTGATGTTTTCTGTTAGACAAAGTTAAATTTTCTAGGTTTGTTTCCTTATATTTTATTGTAACAATTATTAGAATTGTAACTGAGGAGAAAGGTCTGGGAGAGACTACTCTGGCAGTTCTCCAGGATGGCTGGCTTTCTGGTAATAAAGCTTGTTGGGGCTCTGTGTCCATAGCACAGTGGTTACAGCGCCAGCCACATACACTGAGGGTGGCGGGTTGGAACCCAGCCCGGGGCCAGCTAGACAACAATGACAATTGCAACAAAAAGCTGGGTGTTGTGGCAGGCACCTGTAGTCCCAGCTACTTGGGAGGCTGAGGCAAGAGAATTGCTTAAGCCCAAGAGTTTGACGTTGCTGTGAGCTGTAATGCCACAGCACTCTACCAAGGGCGACATTGTGAGACTCTGTCTCAAAATAAAAAAATAAAACAAAGTTTGTTGGACCTCACCCTCGTCTCTGCCTTTGGCTGACACTGACAGGCTGCCAGATTCTCTTCCTCTGGTAACACTCAGGCCATGGGTATGGTGACGGGAGCTGGTGCTTCTTCTTCAATGAAACACTGAGAACCCCTCAAGGACGATGAGCTGGCTGGAGATTTGCTGAGCTGCAGAACCCATAAGCTCGCTCTGTGCTGTTACCGAAACTCAGCAAGATGAGCGAGTTCTTGGACAGGCCAGCCTTCTAGGCCCCTGAAGGTGAGAGACGTAGGCTGGTGCCCACACTGGCCTTGAGAGCGCCGAAGACTGGGGGGCAACACCTGCCCTCTCTGTTGTCTAGAGCCCTTGGAGAGCAGGGAAAGTACCCCTAAAGCTTGTCTTAGAAGAGCTACTCGTGCAGGTAAAAACAAAACCAAAAAATCCTTTAACTTAGCGACTTAGAACCAATTGCTGAAAATCCACTAAATCTCAATTTTTTTATCTATAAAATGGGCCCAGCCCCCCTATCCCCTGGGTTTCGGGAGGCCCCAGAGAGACTGGTATTGCGTGTGTCTCACAAGTCTGGGTCACCCCTTCATCGCTTTTTCTTGCTTCTTTCTCGAAGTCTGTTCTGTCTCGAGGAATCTCCAGAAAGCAGTGCTGCTGGGAGTTGCAGCCCTCTCTCCTTAGGTTTACTGCAATGGAATCAAGAGAATTATTTTGTGTGTGTGATTTCTCCCTTTATTTGTTATTTTTTGGGGGGTTGGGGGGGGTGGAAAATTGCTATGTTTTATTCTTTATTTCAGATTAATATCTGGGTGCAAATAATTAGGTTACATTGTTTACATACTAAATGGACTTTGGGAGAATCTTTATAACATGGACTCTTTGACTCTCTGCTTCTTCTGATTCAGTGTGCCTGGAGTGGAGCTGAAGGGTTGAAAAGCTCCCCACTGAGCCTGCTTCTGTAGCTAAGCTTGAGAACTTCTCTGCCCTGGGCTATGCTTAAGAATCCCGATCCTTGGGGCCTGTGTGGTTTGAACAGGTTGTAACCTACCCCTCATTCAAATAGCACTTCTCTGCTCCTATAAAATGTGTGAAATTCCCATGAGGTTCTCACCTTTGCCTAAAAGGCAAAATTATTTCAAAAGATGACCTAGAGAGCTGCCATTAACTGCTAATGCTCCAAAGCAGACCACTGGGCCAGTTCATCAACCTCAGAGGTCCCTGAAGAAACACACTCAGTAGAGATGCCTTTTGAGGTGTGAGAGGGCGAGGGTTGTGGCAAATTCCTGAATCCTTCCTAGGAGACCAGAACACAGCCCCAGGAAGCCACCTTAAGAGGGAATAGGACAGAAAAGCAAGCCAGTCACCCTCACTTGATAAGCATTTGTATCACTCAATTTTCATTTTGAAATAATTTCAGGTTTACAACAAAAATGATAAAAATAATACAAAGACTTCCATGTACACTTTTCTAACCTTCAACAAACCTTCTTCTGAGAAACCAGTAAAATAACATTGATATGAAACAAATCATTTAAAGATTAATTTTATAGAATTAAATTCAAGCTTAATTTCAAGTTAAATCACTTAAATTTCTCCAATTGTCCCATGACTGTCATTTTTCTGGCTCAGGAACCCCTCCATGACCCCATCTCACCTTCAGCTACTGTGTCCTCAGCACCCTTCCATCTGGACCAGTTTCTCTGTCTTGGCTTTTGTGAAGAGTGACAGGTAGCTGTCCGGTAGACTGCCCTCTGCTGTGGGGTTGTCCGATATCTCCTTAGAATTCAGGTTGTTCATTTTTGGCACAAGGCAGGCAGTGAATGAGATTCGAAGTTTGCATTGTTAGAAAAGCATCTTAGAGGAACATATGCCCATTTTGGTAATTACGAAGTGATTTTTATCAATAGCAAAGTGGAGGTGAGGTGAGGCTGCACCCCCCAGCCTGCTCTCTGTCTACCTGCACGGACTCTGAGCTACAGACTCAGCTTCTCCTTCCAAATGCTTCCTTTTGCTCATCTTGTTCATTTAGATTGTGCAAGGACTTCTATAAGGGAGGCCAAGTACTTTGGGAAAGATTTGTATGCTCTCTTATGAAAGCAGGTCCAAAAAAGTAATAAAAATGTGGCTACTGCCTTTAGTTAAGCACAATTTTTTTTTTTGGAAAGAAAATTGGATGTAATAGAAAGAGTTGAATTTGGTTGAAGACACAAAGATGTTTAAGTCTCTTGGTGTGTGAGATTTACCAGTAAGGAGAAAAAACTAAAATAATCTTCAGGAATTGTAGTTTTGGTGTAAAATTAGTTCGTGTTTCAAAGGGGTGGGAGTGGAATATTTCAAATTCCAGGCGTGGAGGACACCAGGTGAAACTGTGAACGAGAGAATGAGACCCAGGGCACCTGCTGCCCCCAGCACAGTTGGAGGCTCCATGATTTTAGGATGGACTGTGTAAAATGGACGCAATGCAGAATGTGCCTGCATTACAGATGGCTCTTTCAGACGGTGTGGGTCCTTTTGGAATAATTAAGAGGTTTAACACAGGAAAAGATGAACTTCAACTTCATGCTTAGTTGTCTGTTAGATGCTATTGGTTGACGTAGAGAAAAAAGTAACCAGAGAATAGAAATGTCTTTATTCTTAGACATTAATGCCAATGACCTTATTTTTGGCGAAAGTTTTATTTGCTCCATTTAAAAGAGTATAGCAAAAGAGAAATGACAAAATATATAGACAAAAAGAAGGGCAAAAATTCCTGGATCAAACACTGGCAGCATTTTGGTATCTTTTAAAATCTTTTTCCCCACATATACATAGAAGTTTGCCATCTTACACACATGCTGGTTTGTATTCTGTTCCCTTTATCATTTGATGCTTAAAAGTAATAAATGTTTATGTAAAAAAGACCCCAAACTTCTTATACCATATGTTTCATCCAAAGATGATGCAAAATATGAAGCCTCCAATTACAACCATTTGAATAATTTAGTACATTTTACCCAACTTTTTCTATACTATCGTGGAACCTATTTTTTCATTTAATTTGTCTTACACAATACCTTCATAACTGACATTGGAGGTGTCGCTCACCTTTTGAATATTCATTTTCTTTTATTTTAAATGTGTTTTAAAATGCTCAAAGGTCACCTTCCTCTTACTCAACTTGTTTACCACTTGGGCAGCAAATGCCTCCACTCCACGGACAGTGCAGTCCTTCTTCAACTTTCTCCTGCTTGGACTGCAGGCCCTGTCCTCCTTCCTGCGGCCTTCCATGCCATCACTCCTCACCCCTGGCTAGGGTCCTTCTTTCTGTGTCCTGGTTGCCTGTCAAAGCACACACTCTGGTTTCCTGGCTTGTTTCCTGCATGTGGCTCTTGCATGCCAGCGGGGTCTTTACTCCTTCTTTGGGTCCTCTCCCAGGATGACGGCCAGCGGGGTCTCTACTTCCTTTTTGAGTCCTCTCCCAGGGTGACAGCCAGTGGGGTTTATCCTCCTTCTCTGGGTCTTATCCCAGGGTGATGACCAGCGGGGTCTTTCCTCCTTCTTTGGGTCCTCTCCCAGGGTGACGGCCAGTGGGGTCTTTCCTCCTTCTTTGGGTCCTCTCCCAGGGTGACGGCCAGTGGGGTCTTTCCTCCTTCTTTGGGTCCTTTCCCAGGGTGATGGCCAGTGGGGTCTTTCCTCCTTCTTTGGGTCTTCTCCCAGGGTGACGGCCAGTGGGGTCTTTCCTCCTTCTTTGGGTCCTCTCCCAGGATGACGGCCAGCGGGGACTTTCCTCCTTCTTTGGGTCCTCTCCCAGGGTGACGGCCAGCGGGGTCTTTCCTCCTTCTTTGGGTCCTCTCCCAGGGTGACGGCCAGCGGGGTCTTTCCTCCTTCTTTGGGTCCTCTCCCAGGGTGACGGCCAGCGGGGTCTTTCCTCCTTCTTTGGGTCCTCTCCCAGGGTGACGGCCAGTGGGGTCTTTCCTCCTTCTTTGGGTCCTCTCCCAGGGTGACGGCCAGCGGGGACTTTCCTCCTTCTTTGGGTCCTCTCCCAGGGTGACGGCCAGCGGGGTCTTTCCTCCTTCTTTGGGTCCTCTCCCAGGGTGACGGCCAGCGGGGTCTTTCCTCCTTCTTTGGGTCCTCTCCCAGGGTGACGGCCAGTGGGGTCTTTCCTCCTTCTTTGGGTCCTCTCCCAGGGTGACGGCCAGTGGGGTCTTTCCTTCCTTTTTGGGTCCTTGCCCAAGGTGATGACCAGCAGGGTCTTCCCTCCTTCTTTGGGTCCTCTCACAGGTGACGACTAGCAGAGTCTTCCCTTCTTCTTTGGGTCTTCTCTCAGGGTGACATGCTAGCGGGGTCATTCCTCTTTTTGGGGGTCCTCTCCCAGGATGACATGCCAGTGGAATCTTTCCTCCTTCTTTGGGTCCTCTCCCAGGGTGACAACCAGCTGGATCTTTCCTTCTTTTTTGGGTCCTCTCCCAAGGTGACAGACAGCAAGGTCTTTCCACCTTCCTTGGGTCCTCTCCCAGGGTGACGGCCAGCAGGGTATTTCCTCCTTCTCTGGGTCTTCCCCCAGGGTGACATGCCAGCGACATCTTTCCTTCTTTAGATCCTCTCCCAGGGTTATGGCCAGCGGGGTCTTTCCTCCTCCTTTGAGTCCTCTCCCAGCATGACGGCCAGTGCGGTCTTTCCTTCTTCTTTGGGTCGGGATGGACAGCAGGGTCTTTCCTCCTTCTTTGGGTCCTCTCCCAGGTTGACAGCCAGCAGGGTCTTTTCTCCTTCTCTGGGTCTTTTCCCAGGGTGACATGTCAGCAAGGTTTTTCCTCCTTCTTTGGGTCTTCCCCCAGGGAGTCGGCCAGCCGGGTCTTTCCTCCCTCTTTGGGTCCTCTCCCAGTGTGACATGCCAGCGGGGTCATTTCTCCTTCTTTGGGTCCTCTTCCAGGTGACGGCCAATGGGGTCTTTCCTCCTTCGTTGAGTCTTCTCCTAGGTTGACAGCCAGCAGGGTCTTTCCTCTTTCTTTGGGTCTTCTCCCTGGGTGACGGCCAGTGGGGTCTTTTGTTCTTCGTTGGGTCTTCTCCCACTGTGACGTGCCAGCGGGGGTCTTTCCTCCTTCTTTGTGTGTTATTCCAGGTTGATATGAAGTGGGGTCTTTTCTCCTTTTTTAAGTTTTCTTCCTCAGTGACAACCAGTGGGGTCATTCCTCCTTCTTTGGGTCCTCTCCCAGGGTGACGGCCAGTGGGGTCTTTCCTCCTTCTTTGTGTCTTCTCCCAGGTTTACAGCCTACCCTACACTGGCAGCTCCAGGGTTGCACCTGGAACCCGAGCTGGAATCTGCCCATATTATTTTCCTGGAGCAGCCATAACAAAGTACCATAAGTTGCATGGCTTTAAGCAATAGAAATTACGATCTCACATTTCTCGTGGCCTAAAATCTGAAATCATGGTGTAGGTAGGCCCATGCCTCTCTGAAGGCTCTAAGGGAAGACCCTTCTTGCCAATACCCTTGCTGCTGGTGGTCACTGCATGCTGGGCATTTCTTGGCCACAACTGCCTCCTCTGTCTCTGCCCCCCCCCCCACATCCACTGCCCTGCATGGACCACACCTGCCTCCTCTGTCTGTGCCTTCCCACAGCTGCCTCCCCACATGGGGCACACCTGCCTCCTCTGTCTCTGCCTGCCCATGTCCACCTCCCTGCATGGGCCACACCTGCCTCCTCTGTCTCTGCCCCCTCCCCCCCCACATCCACCTCCCTGCATGGGCCACAACTGCCTCCTCTGCCTCTGCCCCCTCCCCCCCACATCCACCTCCCCGCATGGGCCACACCTGCCTCCTCTGTCTCTGCCCCCTGCCCCCCACATCCACCTCCCTGCATGGGCCACACCTGCCTCTTCTGTCTCCTCCTGCCCATGGCCGCCACCCTGCGTGTCCAGTCTCTGCATTCCACATGGTACCCTCTTTTTGGTGGCTGTGTCCAAATTTTCTCCTTCCTGTAAGGACACAGTCACAAGATGTGGGCTCACTGTGATCCTCTAGAACCTTTCCTGGGCCAGTGATATTTGTATAAATCCTGTTCCATAGTTCATATTTCTTACCAGGTCACAGCCTACGATTCCAGGTGAACACATGCTTGGGGACACTATTCAACTTAGCTCTGCTTTAGATCTGTGGCATCACTCGCCTTTTGGACTTTTCTTCATGGTTGTTCTGCTATTATCTCCAACTTATCTGTCAGAAAATCACCTCTTTATCACACTAATCCTCTAGGCAGACCTTCCCGCAGTGCAGACTGGGATCTGCTCCTTCCAGTAACTCCAGCTAGAAATCTTGATATCATCTTTCTTTCTTTCCTCCTGCCCAGCAAACTGCCAGGCCCTGTGACTCTTACCTTGGCCATTTCCAAGCCAGCCTCACTGCTCACCCTCACAGCGGTGGTCCTGGGGCAGAGCTTTGGCTCAGATGCCTGCAGAGGCCAGAGAGAGACTATGAATAACAGAAGTGGGGGGCATAGGCTGTGGTTGGCTGGGAGGCTGTTTTCCTCTGGACCTGCTCAAATCCGCTCCACATCCACCCATGCTTTGCAGTGGCTCTCTGCCTTCCTGCTTGCTGCCCACATTCAGCCCATCTTGACTCAAGTCTGAATGAGAATGAGTTTCTCAGTGTATCACCTGCAGCAGCCACACACTCAGGACAAAGAACTTCCTGCAGTGCAGATTGGGATCTGCCATTGCCTCCTCCAAATCAGGGCATGGGCCCTCCTGTGGGGCGCACAATGGGCAGTGTGCAAGAGGTGGCGGGAGCGGGGAGCTCTGTGCAAGGATGGAGCAAAGCTTCACTGACTTTACTGTGGGGATGACACCAGCCCCCAGTTGAGTGTGTTTGTGAGGAAGCCCGCATCTTGCATGGCTTTGGACAGCCAGGGGAGAGCCCAAAGCTTCAGCAGGGTGGGGAAGAGCAGGCAGTGGAGTTCATCCTCAGGCTGCAGTCAGCCTGAGCCCAGGAAAGAGATTGTAGTACAGGCAGTCCCTGCGTTACAAATGAGATAAAGTCTGTAGGTTTGTACTTGAGTTGAATTTGCATGTAAGTTGGAGCAAGAACAGTACTTATGACCTGTAATAGCCTCCATTCACAAGTGTGTGTTGTACATCACTCAGACACTTATAATTCAGGGACTGCGTGTATCTAGTTCTAACTAAATAAGCTCTAGTAAAATGAACAAGGGGCTTAAAAATTGTTGCAAGGCTGAAGGCGGCACTACTGCCGAGCCCAAGCAAACATGATGAAGCCAGTGGGCAGCGTGGCCAGCTGCTTTATGAGGGACAGCAAAGATGTTCCCTGAAAAGCAGTTGGCTAAACAAACTCAGAGTTGTCAAGAAGGCTTCGAAATGCAATTTTAAGTGCAGTGTTTGCTAGGTAAGTGTGCACTGTGCTTTGAGTTGTGCTTCTGCTAGTGTGAAGCCACTGCAGTCAGCCAGGCAATCAGAGGTGATAATCTCATCCTTTAAATTTGTATTTCCTGTGTCTTTCATGGGATATATAGTATGCTCATTAATATAGTGAATCAGGTATGTAATTTGTAAGTAAACAAATGGATATACCATATTAGCTTAAGTGCTCAGAGGTATTTTTAAATGAATGTGGGATGAGAAGTTTGGGGAATGCTGACCTACAAAGCTTGGCATGCAAGGCAGTTACCTAAGACCTACCTGCCTTTTGATGCTGTCTCCACGGATCTCCCTGGTGGCTGAGTCTGTCAGCCTGCATCCTGCTGGGTTTTGAATGGGATCCCCCAAGATGTGTTGGAAACATAATGCCCAGTGCAGCTGTAATGACAGGTGAGGTCTGACCAGAGGCAGCTGGGCCATAAGGGCGGGGTGTGTTTGTTGTTGGGGTGGGTTTGTTACAACAGGAGAACTTCGGGCCCCTTTGTTCACTTGCTCTTACTCTCTCTCTCTGCCTTTCTGCCAGGTGAGGCCCACCACCATGTTACCAGGAAGCAAGAAGGCCCTCACTGGACACCAGCCCCGTGGTCATGGACTTCCCAGACCCCAGAACCATTGCAAGTTTCTTCTCATTGCAAGTGCCTGGCTGTGGCGTTCTGCAAGAGCAGCACAAAGGGGACGAAGGCGAGCGCATCTGCACAAGTGGGTCCTTGGCTCCAGCTGCTTTCTCCCTCTGCCAAAGCCCCTACATACTTCCCACACGGTCTTTTTTTTTTCCGAGGTGGGATCATATGCTGTCTCCCTGAGTCTGTCCCCATTCTCAGTTACTGTCACTCCCCTCTGTACTGCTCACAAGGCTTCTCACACCTCTGTTCATCTTTGCCACTTGGACAGGTGTTGTAGGCTTGTGGGCCTATGTGTGCATGTGTGTGCTCGTGAGTCTGTATGTGTACATCTGTGTACACGTGTGTATATATGTGCACATCTGTGTACGTGTGTTCATTTGTGTATGTGTGCACATCTGTGTACACGTGTGCATGTGTGCATGTGTACATGTGTGTATGCATGTATGGGTGTGTGTATGTGCCCTGTGCTAAGTGATTCCTCCCTGAGGTGGACCTTGTGACTGTACCTCTTCTTTGTACCCCGTCCCCTTTCCTTCTCCAAGGCACTTAATATTCATTCAGTACATTTGGTAGGATTGATTTGTTATTTAAAGACTTTGAAATTAATGACCTTTCATATCTGAGTAAGGCCTATTTTTCCTATACAAAAAATAAGGGTCATGGCAGCTGAGGAAATGCTGCACTCCAGCAGTTCTGGTGCTGCTTCCTCTCCGAAACGCTCTCTTCTCCTCCTCAGAACTGCTTACTGGGGAAGTCTGCACAGTGACTGAACATGGGGACTGCACAGAGGACACACCCTCAGAGAGGACAATGAGATAAAAATGGAGACTTTTCTTTCTGGTTCTTTTGTTATAAAAATCTGAATTTTAAAACAACGTTTCCCTATTTGCCAATAGAATTAGTCCCGCTGGCTACAAAAGCATTTTCTTTTCTTTTTTTAAAATTTCTAAAACTTATGTTTTATCCATTTTTAGTATTTTTTTTGGTAAAAAAATTTTGTAAATTGAATATGAATAAGTTGTAAATGTTAAATGAAAAAGCAATGAAGTTTTATAGTCAATACTACTTATGTCTGAACTGCCCTCGGGCTGCTGAGGTGAGCCATGTGTGACAAGAACCTGCCAGTCACACAGCTTCTGGACTGCCTGCTGCATTAGTTCTGAGGGTGTTATTGTCTCTACTTCAGCTGCACGTGAGAACCAGACAAAAAGTAACCTTTCACTATATCTGTCTTACAGGCATTCAAGTGAGTGTAAGTACGTGCATGTGTATAGTTTTGACTAAGTGGCAGAGCAAAGGACACTCTCAGCTCTTATTGGCAGGAGTTTGAACTGGCATAACTTTTTTTGGAAGGTAATCTGGGAAAATGCACAAATCTTTCGATCTACAATGCCATTTCTAAAAGTGTCATTACCTTTGGGGACAGAGACTTAGCTGTCAGGATGTTCCATGCAGCATTGTTTATAATAGTAATGAAAATTTGGAGATGACTTACATGATCAATAATTAGATACTCATAAAAGAAATTATAGTTTTTCCATACAATAGAATAATTAGCAGCCAGTGCAAATAGAGTTGTAACAGAATTTTTAATGATATGTTTGCTAAGTCAATTAAACAGGCTATCAATATTACATTCAGCTTGATTACAATTTGTTGTAAACAACAAATCTGTGCAACGTTGACTTCCCAGCCCAGCCATGGTCCTGTGGCTGTAGCCACCATCTTGCTTGATTGCAAAAGGATTCCTTTTCCTATCAGTTCTCCGCCCTGGGTCTCATCACCTGAGCCTGGAGCTTCATTCCTTTGTGTGTCACTTGCTGTCCTATGAAACCCACTCCTCCAGGCAGATCTCTGTCCTTAGGAGGTTTTTGCAGTAATGCAACATTCCCTTGATTCCTCAAACACAGATAAGACTGAGCTGTGATGCTGAACACGACTTTCTTAAGTGCTTGAGTATAATATAAGGGAATTATAAGCCTAAAAGAGAAAAACCTGGATACTTAGTTATAGACATGTCTCCTTTCACCAGAAGACTGAATGCCTGCATCTTCTGTGGGCTTTTTCTTGCCTTCTCTTGCAGCTCATGGTCACTTTGCAAAGATTAACTCATTATCTCTTGCGAAAGTGTCCTTAAGCTTATCTCCCTCCCAGTTAGGAGTCTTTGCCACCAATCCCTCTGAGAGCCCAAAGAGGGGAAAACAGCTTCCCTAAAAAGAAATACATTTTTTTAGGAATTCATTCCACCCACATGGAGTATAGTAATCTCATGCTGAGTGAGTTAACCCAGTGTCTGAAACTTCCCCATTTCAGAGGGTGATTTTATGTTTGCAGGAATGAAAGCCATTAATGAGATCCTTTCCTCTCCTCACTAAGATAAAGGGGCATTTTTGATCCCAAAAGAAATAGCAGCTATCATTCAGGAAAGCAAAAATTGCTTATAATAATGAAGGAAAATAGCGTTCCTTTGCGTTGTGCCTTTGTTTTTCATCAACAGTGCTAACAACAATAAGAAGGAAATTGATCACCTGAAACCCTTATTCTACACACACTTGGGTATAGAAAGCTCTTGAAGATATGTGCCCTAAGATATAAACAGTGATTAATATTGTTTAGGTAAAGGTATACTAGTTATCTAGTCCTGTGTAATAAATTGTCCTAAAATTTAGCAGCTTAAAACAATTAACGTTTATTATTTCACAGTTTCTGTGGGCCAGGAACCCAAGTGTGGCTTATTTGGGTGTTCTCTGGTTCAAGGTCTCTCACGAGGCTGCAGTCAAGATGCTGGCTGGGACTTGGTCAGCTCATATCTCCACTGCAGGAGGATATGCTTCTGTGCCCACTAAGGTGGATGACAAAGGGTTCAGGTGCTGGCTGTGGCAATTGTCAATACACATTAGCTCCTCACCATCTGGGCCTCTCAGAAAGGCTGCTCCAAACTTGGCAGATAGAGAGACAGAGCAAGAGAGAGATTGTAGTCTTTTTGTAGCCAAAAGTGCCGAGGGTCCCCACAACTCACTGTCAGGCTTTCTTTGGAAGAAATTTGACAATGTGAAGGAAATGGATCAATATTTGGAACCACGTATTCCACTCAAGGCCACAATTTTGTTAAAAGAAAAACTTTAGACAAGTTAAATTTAACAGAATAATTGATTCAGTCAAGCAGCCCCCAACCCAGAATAGGTTCAGAGAGACTCCATAGCTGTGGTGTGGATGGAGAGGATTTATGGACAGGAAAAGGAGAGAGAAACAAAGGAAACAGAAGCAAGGCTCAGAAGTAGCTGGGCTGGTGTTTGCCTTATTATTATTATTTTTTATTGAAACAAATGACAAATTTTTTTTTTTTTTTTTTTTGTTGAGACAGGGTCCCACCCTATGCCCCTGAGCAGAGTGCAGTGGGCGTGGTAGCTCACCACAACCTCAGACTCGGGCTGCGGGCACCCCGCTGCCTCAGCCTCCGGAAGCCGCTGGGATTACAGGCGCTCGCCGCGGCGCCCGGCTGGGTTTTTCCATTTTTTTCACGAGTCGGGGTCTCACTGTCGCTCAGGCGAGTCTCGAACTCCTGAGCTCAAGCGATTCTCCCTCCTCAGCCTCCCACAGTGCTGGGATATTACAGGAGTTAATTTTTATGTCCAAGCACAAGGACAATGAAATATATTTTCCATGCAGAATATTATATACATTAAATGACATATAGTGCTAATAATGTAGTGTAGGTTTCCTGGGAAACAGACTCTGTGATAGAAATATACAAGCAGGAAGTGTATTTACTGGGCAGTGCTGTCCAGATGAGGACCAGTAAGAGTGGAAGAATGAAGCAGGACAGACAGAGCAAGAAGCTGAACTCTATCAAAGTCCTGAGAAATATCTCAGTTGATCCCTTGAGGAACCTCTGAAGTTGGGACAGCCCCTCAAAGATGTCTGAATTGAGGCAATGGCCAGTCTTCAGATATCTGCGTGCCCCCATCCCCCACCCCCAAACATGAACCTTGAATGAGACAACTCTTTTTAGTCAGGGGCAATTTTCAGAGAAGAACTCAGCAGAGAGCAGCCAATTACCAATAGTCCCAGTAGCTGAAGACTATTGATAAAGGGGAAATAACAACTGATCCCACAGAGATACAAGAGATCATCTCTGAATACTACCAGAAACTCTATGCCCAGAAATTTGACAATGTGAAGGAAATGGATCAATATTTGGAACCACACCCTCTCCCTAGACTTAGCCAGGAAGAAATAGATCTCCTGAACAGACCAATTTCAAGCACTGAAACCAAAGAAACAATAAAAAATCTCCCAACAAAAAAATGCCCTAGTCTGGATGGCTTCACACCAGAATTCTATCAAACCTTCAAAGAAGAGATTATTCCTATATTGCAGAAATTATTCCAAAAAATTGAGGAGGAAGGAATCTTCCCCAACACGTTTTATGAAGCAAACATCACCCTGATAACCAAAACCAGGAAAAGACCCAACTTAAAAGGAGAACTTCAGACCAATTTCACTAATGAATATAGATGCAAAAATTCTCAACAAAATCCTAGCCAATACATTACAGTTTATCATCGAAAAAGTCGTACATCATGATCAAGTAGGTTCCATCCCAGGGATGCAAGGCTGGTTTAATATACGTAAATTCATAAACATTATTCACCATATCAACAGAAGCAAAACCAAGCCCATATGATCCTCTCAATAGATGCAGATGCTGATAAAATCCAGCATCCTTTTCTAATTAGAACACTGAAGAGTTTAGACATAAGTGGCATATTTCTGAAATTGATTGAAGCTATCGATGGCAAACCCACAGCTAATATTTTACTGAATGGAGTTAAACGGAAAGCTTTTCCAATTAGAACTGGAACCAGACAAGGTTGTCCTCTGTCCCCTTTACTATTCAACATAGTGCTGGAAGTTCTAGCCAATACGATTAGGCAAGAAAAGAAAATAAAGGGCATCCAAATGGGAGCAGAGGAGGTCAAACTCTCCCACTTTGCTGATGACATGATCTTATATTTAGAGAACGCCAAAGACTCAACCACAGACTCCTGGAAGTCATCAAAAAATTCAGTAATGTCTCAGGATATAAAATCAATGTCCACAAGTCAGTTGCCTTGCATACGCCAATAACAGTCAACAGGAGAGGCTAATTAAGGACACAACTCCCTTCACCATAGCCCTGAAGAAAATGAAATATGTAGGAATATACTAAACAAAAGAGGTGAAGAAAATTTCTTTATAAAGAAAACCTTTATAAATAAAATTGTGAAACCCTAAGAAAAGAAATAGCAGAGGACTTTAACAAATGGACGAACATACCACGCTCATGGCTGGGAAGAATCAACATTGTTAAAATGTCTATACTTCTCAAAGCAATCTACCAATTCAACACCATCCCTATTAAAATACCAACATCCTATTTTCAAGACTTGGAAAAAGTTATTCTACATTTTATATGGAAGCAGAAAAAAAACCATATAGCTAAGGCAGTTCTTAGTAATAAAAACAAAGCTGGGGGCATCACCATACCAGATTTTAGGCTTTACTACAGGTCCATAGTGGTCAAGACAATATGGTACTGGCACAAAAATAGAGACATAGACTTTTGGAATCAAATAGAAAGCCAGGAAATAAAACTAACATCTTACAACCACCCAACTTTTAATAAATCAAACAAGAACATACACTGTAGGAAAGACTCCCTAGTCAATAGAATGGTGCTGGGAGAACTGGATATCCACATGTAAAAGACTGAAACTGAACCTGCACCTTTCTCCACTCACAAAAATTGATTCAAGGTGGATAAAGGACTTAAATTTGAGGCATGAAACAATAAAAATCCTCAAAGAAAAAATAGGAAAAACACTGGGAGATAATTGGCCTGGGGAAAGACTTTATGAAGAAGAGTTCCATGGCAATTGCAACAACAACAAAAATAAACAAATGGGATTTAATTATACTGAAAAGCTTCTGTACAGCTAAGGAGACAACAACCAAAGCAAATAGACAACCTACCCAAGGGGAAAGTATATTTGCATATTTTTAATCAGACAAAAGCTGGTGGAACTAGGATCTATAGAGAACTTAAATTAATCCACATGAAAAAAGCCAACAATCCCATACATCAATGAGGAAGAGAGATGAACAGAACCTTCTCTAAAGAAGACAGACAAATGGCTAGCAAACATGAAAAAATGCTCATCATCCCTAATTATTAGAGAAATGCAAATTAAAACCACCCTGATATATCATCTAACCCCAGTGACAATGGCCCACATCACAAAATCTCAAAACTGCAGATACTGGCGTGGATGTGGAGAGAAGGGAACACTTTTACACTGCTGGTGGGACTGAAAACTAATACAACATTTTTGGAAGGAAGTATGGAGAACCATCAAAGAACTCAACTTCCCATTTGATCCCGCAATCTCATTACTGGCATCTATCCAGAAGGAAAAAAAAACTTTCATTATAAAGACAATTGTACTAGATTGTTTATCACAGCTCCATTTACAATCGCCAAAATGTGGAAACTCATTTTAAATGCCCCTCAACCCAGGAATGGATTAACAAGCTGTGGTATATGTATACCATGGAATGCTATTCAGTCATTTAAAAAATGAAGATTTTGCAGCATTTGTATTAACCTGGATGGAGGTGGAACACATTATTCTTAGTGAAGCATCACAAGAATGGAGAAGTGTGAATCCTATGTACTCAATTTTGATATGAGGACAATTAATGTTTGCCTTATTTGAACACAGCTTGAATAGTTGGCTGCCTTCAATTGACTGAAGCCTGGTGATTGGTACAAGAGTTCACATATACAGGTAGGCTACAGTTCACCTTGGACAGAGAAGCGTTTTGTCCAAACTGCTTTGGGCTAAACTTAACGATTTATGACTGAGAAATAATAAAGCAAGATCAGCAAAAGGAAAAGTCCCTGAGAACACCAGGCACAAGGTCCCTGAACTGACCCAGGACAGACTTACTGCCCCAGCAGAGACTTGCAACCCGTGTGAAATGCTGCTTGCCAGATAAGCTCATGCAAGACTCAGTTCCCAGGGTTTCTGTCATGGACTGGTCACATGGCCATCCTATGTGACCATTTTCCTGTGGTGGTATCCCCCATCTTGCTTTGTTTGCAAGAGGGTTCTCCCCATCTAGCACCAAGATTTCAGACTTTCGGAGGAAGGCTGCATTCAGCAGTGAGCTTTTCTTATTAGGAAATAATGAGAACCTTTTTTCATGAGCTCCAAGGACCAACCTCTTAAATAAGCCTTTCCAAAGACAGCAATCTCAGGCCTGCGATTAACTCTTTTCTTCGCACTTAATCTTGGAAACGACATCCTTGGCTTTCTCTGTGTTCTGTTCATTAGAAGTGAGTCACTAGGTCTATTCCACAGGCAGGGGGATCACACAGAGACCCCATGCTGGGGATCTGTCACCAGAGACTCCACACAGGGTGGCTTCACTTTCTTACTGTATTTCACACTTTTCTCTAATGATATCTAGTATTTTTCTAATATGAAAAATCCAGTAAAAACCATAATTATATATACAGCTATGGTGGAAGCAAATTGGGATTTCTCTAAGTACCACCTACACACATAGGTGTAGATGTTTATGTTGTAATAACTCTCACTTGTGTTGGAGCTGGGAAAGTTACGTGTCAGGAAATATAGGAACACTTCTGGCTGTAACAATAGATGCTGGGTTAAAAAACAAAGTTGAGTGTTTTAGAAACAACAGCAGCATGAGTAGGGGAGCTGAGTTTGACAATAATTCATCTGTGGGATGGCAGGATGTGGAGGCCAGGGGAAACCCACTGGGCCTGGGAAGCTCAGACCAAGACAGATATTATGCCTTGACATGTTTGTAAGAAACGAAGGTCACTGTTAATGTGGCCTAATATGGTGCAGCTGCGGGGGTAAGACATGTGGTGTGCCAAGGCTGGAGCAGGCCCTTCTCCCCTGGGCTGAGGGTAGTATTTCACTGCTGCTCTCAGGGGAGATGGGGTGTTGGAGGGAGAGAGGCACCTCTTCCCTCTGTCCTCTCAGCTCAAGGTCTCATAGAGGCAGGAGCTTGGCCTTCAAGAGGAGGACAGGCCTATCACAGAGTGATGGGTATCCCTGCCCACTGGCCTCTTATCCATGGTGGGAGAACTACAGTACCAGCCCAAACCCAGAACACTTTATTGATGACAGAATGTCAAGTTATATTGTACTTGCAGTCGAGTGGAAACTGCAAGGTGTGAGGCCTCGGCGCACACAATGGAGAAAGCTTTGGCTTCCTGTAACATCCAGAACCAATGTTTCCTTCTCACAGAACCAAGATGACCGGGATATGGCTGGACCTGCATGTTAGAAGACTTTCAAACGCAAAGTGCTGTTATTCAAGAGGGCCCAGTGCTGAAATCCACCACATCATGCCTTTCCACAAATGGCCAGGTTTAAAGCCTAGGGTGGAGACCTGCCCCACCAGCACATCCTCATACCAACCTATCCTTTCAAACCCTAAACGTTTGACCTGAAACCCCAATTGTGGAGGCAGATTTGAGCCTCGTCACCCATCTTTTTGCTGGTTGATCTCTCAATAAAGTCCTTTATTTCCTTGAAAGCTGGTGCCCTACTACTTGTTGGGGGCCTACTGCAGCCACACATGAACCTTTCCCCTCCTCCTCCTGTCCTCCTAAGACGAAGACACAAAGGATCTGGTTAGCCCACCCCCAGAAGTTTATGTCAAAGGACTCTACACTTCTGGGCAAGCTGTGGAATTTTCCAATCCCCTACTGCCCTATATAAAAGGGGTCTCTAAGTGCCACCAGGCACAGAGGCCACCCTTGCACTGCCAGGTAGGTCACCCTCCCCCTTTAACATGGCCTGAACATCTCTGCTACGGCCTTGTGTCTGGGCCCCAACATTTACGCCTTTCAATATTGGCTTCTGTGGATATTAGGCAGTGAGCTCTTGCTTGGCAATAATAGGAAAGATGCCCACTCAGCTTCAGAGGTGGGCAATGGCCTGGGGACCCCGTGCGTGCTCCTGTTGTCAGGCATCAGAAACACAGGGATTGAGAGAGAGGCATTCAGAAGTTCCCTCTAGCTTCTACAACCCTCCAAATCTGTTCAGCTTGTCTTGCTCACTTCTGATATGCTATTATTTTATTATGTTTATTTTTTGTCTGTTCTCCCCACCATAATGTAAGTTCTCTGAGGGCAAGGATTTTGTCTGTTTTGTGTCTGGCGTATGTAAGGTACTCAATAAATATTATACAATTGAATTAAAAGCATATTGTGCCAGTGTTTCACATTCATTGCCTGCTTCTGTTGCTTATTGGAATTTAAATAAAACTGTATATGTTTGCCTTTAGCTTAGTGGATTTCATCTGTAGAATTCCATGAATTTCAAAACGGATTTGTTGGCTGGGCAAGGTGGCTCACACCTGTAATCCCAGCGCTCTGAGAGGCCAAGGTGGGTGGATTGCCTGAGCTCAGGAGTTCAAGACCAGCCTGAGCAAGGGTGAGACCCCCATCTCTAAAAATAACCTGGCATTGTGGCGGATGCCTATAGTCCCAGCCACTTGGGAGACTGAGAATCACTTGAGCCTAAGACTTTGAGGTTGCTGTGAGATCTGATGCCATAGCACTCTACCCAGGGTGACAAAATAAGACTTTGTTTCAAAACAAAAACAAAAACTGATTTGTCAATATTATGGTGTTAAAAAAAAGCCAGACACAAAAGGCCACATATTGTGTGACTTGGTTTATACGAGACATCCGTAACACACCAATCCACAGAGACAGAGAGTAGACTAGTGATTGCTGGGGCTGCAAGAAGGGAGCAAGGAGTGGCCACCAGTGGCTGTAGGCTTTGGAGGGAGTAATTAAAATGCTCTGGAATTAGAACTCAACTCCATGGACATACCAAACCTACTGAAGGGGAGAAAAAGTAGTATATTTTCCTCATCTGTTGCATGGTTCATAACTGACAACCCTCCATAACAAAAGACAGGTGAACAAGAGAAAAACAACCCATGTACTTAACCCGTGTGACATTGGTGCCTTCAGAAATGAAGACCCTGGGGCTCAGGGAAAACTATATTTTCAAGCTCAGGTTTGATGAAGGGTGGGAAGTTGTGTAGGACTATAATTGGTCAAAAAAGAGGTCTGTCCTAATGGTAACAACCCGGTGGACTTAGCAAAGCCTGTTGTTCAGATTCTTCTTGTTGTCTCTGAATCTTTATCCTATTCTTCTGGGCATGGGGCAAGATACCTGTCACATGAAGGTCTTATGATCCACTTACAGGTGAAGCAGGTCAGAGAATTCTTTTATGGCCAGTTCTTACAAAGCCTGGAGAAGGTCCGAGACTAACTTTGTTTCTGGGACTCATTATCTTCCTTTGAATAGTGGGTGTAGTAATGCCCAGGACATGGTGTGCCTGGAGGTTCAGGTGCACCAACCCACGGGCCGTGGGAGACTGGCTGTGAGCTCGGTCCCTTCCCTTTCCTCCTCTACCTTAGAGGACCCACAAACTGCTCAGGTTAGTGATGGAGCAGGAAATTAGAATCCGATTACCAAGGTAGGTTCCATTTCCCAGCATCCCAAATAACACATTACCTCTTGAAGCCTGTTTTCCTGCAGCAGTTCAGCATGGTTGTGGAAAATCATTGCCACTTAGTTTTCCTTGTCATCAAATCCCGGAATGAAGGCCCTACGACTGTGTGAGTATACCCAGCAGGGCCTGTCACTGCTCTGGGATTGGCGCTGCATCCCGTGCCCCTTCTGAGATGGAAATGGCTCCAGACAGAACTGCTTCTTCACTTGCTGTCTGCCAGGGGCTCTGCCCTTCTCTTCACGTAGTGGTGAGTGGTGACTGGGACATAAGGAGTCCCGATGGGCAGTGTGTGCCAACTTACATGGCATAAGCATTTTCACCATGGCTAATTTCAAACTACTGACGTGATCTCACTGAACGTGAAGTTGTTGAGTGATGTGTTAATTGGCTGTCTCAAGATGCGCCAGGGGCCTGCACACCCTGCCTTGGTGGAATGATTACACCATCACTGCTTAGCAGAGCTTATAGACAGAGGCAGACACAACTGCTTTACAAGGAGAGGGTTTCCTCACGTGAATTTTCACAGCATGACACCTCTGACGGGCCTTCTGCCTCCTCAGAGCTCAGCATGCAACTCGCAAACTTACAAGTGCAGAGTTGGGGTGGGATCTGCATAGGACTTCATTAGGCAGTAGAGGAGGGGCGGTGGGGAGCCTGAGGTCAGGCTGTTTGGAGATATTTTTCTAACCATGTGTGATGTTGTATTGGAAACAGCACATGCAGATCACTCAGAAAGCATCAGATACCATTCCATGGAGCCTGGAGGACCCGAGTGTGTGCATACTGACAAGGTCAGAGTCCCATAGCTAGTATCTAAGGGTTTACAGGATCTAGGGAGGATGGCAAAGGTGCTCAGCAAGCTGGCAGCTGCACCAACAGAAGTGAAGCAGACCCAGACCTGAGAAGCCCCCACTCCTCCAGTGGGCTCACCCATCTCCCATGGGTGGCAGGTTATAGATGGGAAGCCTTCCTGGAAGCAAGCACAAATATCAATTATAGTGGTTATAGAAATAATCTTGCATGCTGGGCTATCTAGAGACTGCAGGGTGGGACGTGGGGCAAGGTGTGCTACTGTCTGCCAGGAGAATAGCGACTGGGCTGGTGTCTTCAGGTGGAGGGCAGTGGCCGGTTAGAGCATCCTTCTTGATGTAAGAGGCACACTCCCACAATTTGATATAAGCATTGTTTCTTCTTCACACAACAGTCAAATGCACGTCTTGCTTCTGCTTGGCTGAAAGTGAGGCAACTCTGAGCAGTCACTCAGGGACCAGGCCAACAGAGACAGTCCCACTTTTAACATCTGACACCTACCGCTTTCTGCCATCAGCACCCAGCCAGCAAATGGGGGAAGGTGAGTAAGAGAAGGCATGCTCTCCCTGCAACCACGTCCATCCCATTCACACGCCTTCATGGGCCTCCTTTTGCAGGAGGAGCAGCTCTTGAACTGGGTGGTCATGAATTGCAGGCCTTCTGCATTTATGACAAGTTCTGTGACTCAAAGATCATGAACAGCCCCTGGCTGGGCAGCCTCTTCCCCGTGGCAACCATACATTACGAAGGGGAACAAACTCTTCAGTGGGCAGTGAGCTCTGTCTACCATAGATGAGAACAATTTTCTGGCCAAAATGTTGTTAAGAGCTTCTTTCTTTCTTTTCTTTCCTTTCTTTCCTTCCTTTCTCTCCTTTCCCTCCTTTCCTTCCTTCCCCTCCCCTCCCTTCCCTTCCCTTTTTTCCTTTCTTTCTTTCTTTTCTTTCTTTCCTTCACAGAGTCTCACTCTGTCACCCTTCATAGAGTGCCATGGCATGATAGCTCACAGTAACCTCAAATTCTTAGGCTTAAGCGATTCTCTTGCCTCGGCTTCCCAGGTAGCTGGGACTACAGGCCCCCTGCCACAACACCCAGCTATTTTTTAGAGATGGAGTCTCACTCTTCTCAGTCTGGTCTAGAACCTGTGAGCTCAGGCAATCCACCTGCCTCAGCCTCCCAGAGTGCTGGGATTACAGGCGTGAGCGACTGTGCCCGGCCTGCTAAGAGCTTTCTTTAAAGAGTATCTTTACTTAAACAAGTTGGGCCAGTTAGCATCTTATCTCATGTTTCCTTTCAGAGGAAACTTTCTGCTAGTCAAGGAGTGCCAAGCTGGCAGCTTGGGGCACTGTGCAGGGCACTCCAGGCAGGACAGTGGTTGTGGCTGTCCCCTCAGCACTGGGGAAGCTGTCGACTGGAGGCACCCAAGGCACCACCCTTCCTTCCACAACAATGTCTTTGTTTCCTCCTTGTCTAGGCTCTTGTTAAATCCTCTGATTTAACTAATTCCCTGCCCTGAGAGTTTTAATGAAGCCAGTGTAAGCAACAGTTAAGATCATCAGCAATTCCTGGGGCAAATAAAGTGCACTCTTCCACCCCAGCTGAAGCCATTCTTTGTTGTTTTTTTTTTTTTGGCCAGGGCTGGTTTGAACCTACCACCTCTGGTATATGGGGCCAGCATCCTACTCCTTTGAACAGGGGTCCTCAAACTACGGCCCGCAGGCCACATGAGGCAGTGTGATTGTATTTGTTCCCATTTTTTTTTTTTTTTTACTTCAAAATAAGATATGTGCAGTGTGCATAGAAATTTGTTCATACTTTTTTTTCTTTTTTAAACTATAGTCCGGCCCTCCAACGGTCTGAGGGACAATGAACTGGCCCCCTATTTAAAAAGTTTGAGGACCCCTGCCTTTGAGTCACAGGCGCCACTCTGAAGCCACTCATTTTTATGCCCAGAAATTTCTAGAAGATGTATTTCCTCAGACTAAAGTCTGGAAGACAATGACCAGCAGATGAACATGTGGAAACCAGACTTTCAGCCAGAGGGAAGATCTGTTCCTCAATGCTTTGCACGCGAGTGGTTAAGCGACTCACTTCATCTGTTCTCCTATCACAGAAAAGCAGAGAGTTAATTCAGCCTGTGGCAGGCAGCACAGGCTCCAGGCACCACGGGGCAGGAGCGTGGTGCTGACGGCAGCAGACAGCGGGGACATGGTTGCAGCTGTGGCTTTTCTGTGCAGGTACCTCGGGGAGCTGCATGTGTCACCAGCTACCCCCAAGATGCTCACAGTTCTGTGTTCTTATGTGAAGACTGGTGACTTCATAAACTTGGGGCTTTTTTGATGATATCCCAAAAGCCATGTGTGCCTTAAAAGTTTCAGACTCCCCCAAAAGACCGTGGACCATGCCTGGGAAGTGTCAACTATCCCCAGGCCGCTCAACCAAGGAGGAAGACGGCAAACACTGATGGGGTCTGTACCAGGCAGCTCCTCTCTGTACCTCACTCATTAGTGCCTTTGTGTGGTCTCTTTTCTTTTTTATCATTGATACTTCCCTTTTGTGAATTGGGTAGGGGAGCATGACCCTCAGTTGATGATCATATGGCAGACACTGGATACTTTTCCAGCTGGCACTGACCAGGATATCTGATCACCAGAAGGGGATTATGCCTTGGAGCTGGTTTTCTTCTTCATGGTTGCAGGAGAAACTGGCAGGCTTCCTCAGGGGTCTAGAAATGTGGATCCCTGCAAGGACTCCAAGTGGCCTGATCTCAGGTGGTCTTCACTGATTAAATGCATTTTGTACCTGACAGGTTCTGGCACAGAACTGGGGTGACAATCCACAAGAAAGGAGAGGAGGCCAGTCCAGGGACAAAGAAAGACTTTTAACAGAGGGGAAAAGGAGAATGGAGACTGAGCAGGTGGCAGCCCAGTTCCCACCCAGTTGCAAAAGGCTGTTATGACTCTCATGGGTGTAGCTGGAATGGGGTGGTGAGCGCAGAGTACTGCTGGGTGGCTCTTCTCTAGTGTGGGTCAGGATTATGGGTGTATCCTTGGGGTCAGGACTGTGGGCCAAGATATGAATAGGGTGTTTCCAAGAACTCTGGTCTAAGGAGGGGATTGCTGGTTTCTGACCTGATTTTCTAAAATGGCTGCATTCCTGCCAGGGTTATTGACAATTTCTTTCTCACACTGCCCTGGTCAGAATGATAAAAATCCAGATTCTCATGCGGACAAACAAGATCAATATATTCAGTGAGGTTTATATGTATCTTCTTTGAGTGACAATTAGTCTACCTTTAGTAGTGACTAGAAGAGTTGAATGTAGAAAAAAATTCTAGAATTTGTTCAGGTGTGCCAAATAGATGTCATTTCTTATCAGTTTCTAATAAGTTGCTTGTACCTATCTGGAGAGTCGTGCTGAGAAGAAATTCTGATACTGAGGTTACTTCTGGGATGAAAAATGATCACAATTGATTAGCAATGTCCGCCATGGGAGCAGCAGTCAAGAGCAGTGAAATATAGCTATAACCATTCATTTTTTCAGTCACCAAATACTGAGCTTCTATTGTATGCAAAGCACTCTTCTAGGGCCAATTGCTGAGGTACAGGGCAATGTTCTAAGAGCAGACTCCATTTGCTACCCCCAACTGACCCATCATTTACAGATATAGATAGGTCCAATGATTTATCCAAGGCCACAAAATAATTTAGTAAGAACACAACACCCTTAACTTCCTGGCTTTCCACCTTGTGATGCTTTCACCATCAGCTGGGTGAGCTATTTATAAGCAATTTTTATTTTGAAGCTGTTGTTGCAAAAAAAACTCTGGACCTGCTCCCACATTTTTCATCAAGAATTGACCCTCAACTTGGGCTATAGACAGGAGCAAGGGAGGCTTTTCTTCTTTTTTAGACCCTTCTATACAGAATCACCTGCCATTTTTCTTTCTTTTCAGTTTTTGGCCGGGCCTGGGTTTGAACCTGCCACCTCTGGTATATAGGGCCGGCGCCCTACTCCTCTGAGCCACAGGCGCCACCCAAATCACCCGCCATTTTTAAGACTGTAGCAGAGGAGTGATGCCTGTGGAAAATTCCTCTCTGTGCCAGGTGTGGTGTCTCGTGCCTGTAATTCTAGCACTCTCGGAGACCAAGGCAGATGGATTGCCTGAGCTCACAGGTTGGAGACCAGCCTGAGCAAGAGCGAGACCCCCGTCTCTATAAATAGCCAGGCGTTGTAGCAGTCACCTGTAGTCCCAGCTACTCAGGAGGCTGAGGCAAGAATTGCTTGTGCCCAGGAGTTTGAGGTTGCTGTGAGTTATGATGCCACAGCCTCTACTGAGGGCAACAACGTGAGACTTTGTCAAAAAAAAAAAAAAAAAGGAAAAAGAAAAGAAAATTCCTTTCTGTTGGCAAAGACCAGTGTGGCATTCAGTGGAATTCACATATTATTCAAAGGCTCTACAGGGTTTACAGAGGGCCAAGGGAGGGTGGGTCCTACCTTGGCTCTAGGTATCAAATGGCAGGTAGGTGAATTTTTCCATGGCTGAATTCCAGGAAAATTTTCTCTGATTTGGTTCTATTGTTCAAAGTAAGCCTGTTCCCACCCAGGGCTTTTGAAAGTAGGCATGTCTTGATGGGGGTGGGGGTGGGGAGGCACCTGAGAGGAGAGATTATTTTTTCTCTTTGGATTCAGTTTATTCCACCAGTTCCTGAGCTTGCTTTCCTCACTTACTTGGGGGAAGGGTGTGTGCCTCCCCGCTGTGCTTTTAATCTGAACTTCAAAGCGTTGCAAAGCAGACTACTCTATCATTTTTCCTGCCTGGGCTCCCCATGGAAAACTGGTTAGATATCCAAAGTCTCTACAAGAGCTTTGTGGTCCTGGGCAAAGATACTAGCGAGGGCAGGACTCTGCCACAGGTGGTGAAGGCTTTATTTCATGCCTATGAATCTTTCTTTCAAAGAAATCATAAAGAGGTTAATTTATATAGCCACATTTAAGGATTTTTGAAACAATCTGGAGGAAGAAAAACTGAAACAGATGTTCTAAAACACCTCTGCCCATGGACATTGGTTCCTAGAAGCTGTAACTTGTTGTTAGACGTAGTAGGAGTTGCTGCCCACCCTGAATGTCACCCAGCTCAGTGGCTTCCTGGACTCCCTGTTTGAACATTCTCTGCCTCTGCTTCCTGAGGGTGGGCTGGGAGGTGCTGGGGAGTCGGCACCCTGGGAGAATGCTCAGCCAGTACTGGGCAGCGTCTGTGGGTAAGTTCTCCAGCTTCATCACCCCACAGCAATCCGTTCTGGGGTGTGTTTTACTAAGAGAGGTCCCAGTACAACTGAGTCCCAGCTATCTACAGGGCGTGCTTCTCATTCCTGCCCTGAATTAGCCCTCCTCCCTCTCCTGTCTCAAGTTCCAGATCAGTCATTGTGCGTTCCAGTCACCCCCCTGTCTGAGGGTCGGTTTGTGGAGGGACACAAACTAAGACCTGACAGTCTCCGGCCAGAGCTGGAGCATCTGAAGGCCGGTAGGGTGGGCTGTAAGCACACTGTGCTATGCCAGGCGTGGGCTGCTGAGAATCTGCCTCTTCTTTGCTCTGCTAGGGGTGGGGGGTAGATGTTTGCCCTGACAGGTTTGTCTTCTCCAGGGGGGAAGCCCCACAAGGGGGATAAAGTAAGAATCACAACTTGATGGGAATATCAGATTGTCCCAGAGGTATGGCACTGTAACCCAGCTGGACACAAAAGACCCCCACTTGCCCAGGGTGTATCAGGTCAAGGTATATCTGTAGTCCCAGCTACTCAGGAGGCTGAGGCAAGAATTGCTTGTGCCCAGGAGTTTGAGGTTGCTGTGAAAGTAGAAACAGCCATTTGGAGGGGCTTAAAGCAGCTGGCTGACTTGGGGGGTGAGGGGAGCTTACCTTGTCCACTCTCTTAGGGTGGGTGTGGGCATAGGGGAGGTGCAATAAAGAGATAACCCCTCATCTCGAAGGGCACACGGCCCCTCTTCCTTATGAAAATCAATGTCCCCATTTCCTTGGGTAGCCAGACAGACCCTCTCCTAGGAAATGCCAAATCCCGAGGTCCGGTGGCTTTGCTTGTCTGGTGTCTGGTGTGTCAATAGTGTCATAGGCTTGAGCCTATGGTGGACAGTGATCACAACCAGAGCAGACGATCTTTCCCCTCTGCCCATCTGAGGGAAGGCTGACACAGCTAGGAGGGACTCTTCTCCCTTCCCAGCTTGGCCTGGAATGCTGGGCCATGTCTGTAGAACATCACTTTGACCTTGGCCCCACTGCTTGGTGACAAGTGCAGGAACAGGCTCAGTTACATGATGTAGTCAGGGACAGGAGGAGAAATGAGAGAGGAAAAAAAGAACCCTTTTGAAAGGAGGAGTTCTTATCTGAGAAAGAGGAGGGGATATGCTTCTGGCCTGAAGATTCCTCCCTTCCACATTTCCCCTTCCCATGCTCTGGGCACCCCCTCCATAATGTCAGGACCCAGCTAAGTGAGAACCCAGCGAGTCGGCAAGCTGGTAGTGATGACAGGGCTGTGTGCTGAGCCTCTGCTCTGTGCTGGGCACTCTGCTATGGGCTGTGCAGGGATTATCTTGTCTGATCCCCTCATCAATTCCAGGAATTAGGCACTATAATTAGTCCTGTTTTTAAGTTAAGACACTGGAGGCACAGAGAGGTTAAGAAACTTTCCCAAGATCACACAGCCACTAGAGTGGGGTCAGTGTGTTTCCAACAGACACCTACTCAGCACCTACTATGTGTCAGACGCACACTCCAGGTGAACAAGACAGGTTCTCTCTAGCAGGTAACATCCAAGAAGCAAAGCTATGAACCTCTCTCCATGATGGTTAGTAAGTGCCTGGCAGAGAATTACAACAGACCTGAGGGGTGGGTCTGTAAACCTGGGAGGTCAGGGACAGAAGGCTTCCGCAGGACCTGACAGGGAAGCTGCTGTGTTAAGGACAAGGAGTCAGTCTCCAAAGGGGATAGAGGAGAGAACTTCTGCAAACAGCGAATGCAGACAAAACCGTCAAGACAACAGAAAGGAGAGGGGAGAGGAGGGACAGGCAGGAGGGGCCCTCCCGGAGCCTCTCAATCAGCATTCTTCGTTTAATCAGGGTCCTTCAACACTTGGAGGGGACAGAGGCCTTCCACTTGTCACATCAGTCTATGTGAAGGGCTCCTGGTTAACAGAGAGGCTAGACCCGGGATCCCAGGGCGGTTGCTGGTGCAGCGGGCGGACCTCACCGGGAGGCGGGGCCCTGTGCAGGGTGGGAGCCTCCGGACGGTGGTGGAGGGCTGCAGGTCAGCCCTGGGCTGCTTCTACCCCTCAACCCCCACCTCTGGCAGGAGGAGGCCGGGCGCTGCCTCTGGGGACTGATGGCCACGATGTTTTGCAAAGGAAACGGGGAGCTGGTGACGTGGCTGAGATTACAGCTCACAGCACGTCAGGCTCGGGCAGTTTCCAAGGCCGAAAGTTCAAACTCCTCCCTGAGCGTGTTTCCAGGAAACCCCAGGGTGTGGAATTATAGCGCCAGATGTTAAAAGAAAAACCTCCCAGAACAAATAATGACGATAATAGAAGGGCAAATTAGTCCCGTAGGTGAGCTCGGAGGCTGTAGCTGGTAGGTGTCTGGGGGGCTCTAGACAAACCCCACATGCCACATGGCTGGTTCCTTTTCCTCCGCTATGCCTCCCCCGTGATTTATAGGACTAGCCCTTCTGGGGAGCCCAGATACTGGTCTCGAAGAGACAAGCAGCTGGAAATGGGGTTCGCAGCCACCCACCAGCTGCACGTTTCCACGCTGGGAAGGACGCTCCTGCGCGTGGGGTCCGGGCCAGCTCGCTGTCCTGGCTTTGAGCTGTAGTTCTGCGATACCGAAGGTAGAGTTTGGCACGTTAGGTCAACAATATCCCGGGTGCTCGGACAAAATAACTGTCTCCAAAGAGACAGAGAGGCGTGTGAGTTGCTTTGAAAAAGAAATGCCCAAGGAAAGGGGGGGAGGTGCGCACGAGGGCTGGGGGGCTGCGGAGAGCTAGGAACGAAACATCACCACCGCAGGGGCTTTAAAAGGGGCCTGGAAAATTACTGTGTTCACAATAGTTCCCGCGTGAGCCTGGATTTTCAGATATTCTATTAAACCATTGCAAGTGGGGAAGAGGTTAGGGACTGGATGAGATGACTCTCCCAGTCCCCGTGTCTGGGGTGTGGGAAGAACAGCAAACATGTCTCGGATCTGTGTGGGAGCAGCAGGATGGAGGTGGCTCCTGCGCAGAAATGTCTGGTGGGAGTGGGGACTGAGCCCACACAGCTCCCCTGGCAAAGCCGTTTGTCCTGGCGTGTGGCGGTTGGCCCAAGGAAGGGACACGTTTAAAAACCTGGTTCTTTTACCTGTTTCTGATTCCTACAGATTGAATGTCTGTATTAGCTCATCAAGAAAAATGCTGCTCACCCCACCTTTCTAATGCTCCTTCACGCCCCATGGTGTTTCTTAAAACATTTCCAAAAGCCTCTTCTGGGATGTTAACAAGTGTATAGTGGTAAAATAAGTCTTAGAAATGCTGGGTCAACCACAAAAAGGTTACTTTTAATTGCGGGGTTTCTCAGAGCATTTAATATATGACCTGCATTATGAAGCTCCCACACATGACTGTGTGAGCAGAATTTCCCAAATGTACATGTATGTAACTGCTGTGGTTTGAATGATGGTCTCCCCTCAAATATTCACCTTGAAACTTAATTCCCCATGAAATGGTACTAGGAGGTGTGGCCTTTGGGAGGTGATTAAGTCATGCAGGCTCTGTGCTCATGACTCCCTAGGTCAGGGTGGGGCTAGCACTCCAATCAAAGGGATTTTGCCCTTCAGCCTGCTGCTATGGGAGGACACAGCATTTGCCCCCTCTAGGGACTGCCACAACAAGGCATCATCTTCCAAGAAGAGACACAGGAACTCATGAAACACCAAAGCTTCCTGCACCTTGATCTTGGACTTCCCAGCCTTCAGAACTATAAGAAATACATTTTTACTATTTATACATTACCCAGACTGTGGGATTTTGTTATAGCAGCACAAATGAGTTACATTAGCCTTATGGGAACATCTCGGATGTTGGAGGGCTTGTGTTCAGTGAACACTTAAACACTGTTAGATTATTGATGCTTCATTCTTTGATTTCCATTCAAGAGAAGGTTGCCATGTGAGCAAGCCATAGTTTTATCAAATGAGTGGGGGTTAGCACAAATTTCAGCCAATTGTCTTGACTTCCTAGTAGAGTCATGGCCTCCTTGGTGCAGGAGATATCATGCTCTTAACATAGGCAGTAATGAGTATTTGAGGATGAACAATGCCTTCGGCACATGGAGGGGCATCTCCGTGCAGGAACACATGATTCAGCAGCCACTGGAAGGGTCTCCTGTACAGGCAGGATCTTTCAAGTATCAATAGTCAAAATGATCCCTTAAGAGCCGAGAGAGTTGGGTGACTCTGTTCAAGAAAGAGAAGAATAAATTGCAAAATAAAAAATTCATTCTGATGAAACCCCACAAGTTTTAAGCTTGTAGGTAATAAGGAGCCATCCAGACAACATCTGATGACTTCTCTGACATGAGTTTTCCAAGAGTGGAGAAACAGCTGTGATCCTTCCCTTCACTCACCAAAACAAACAAAGATGTCAGGATATTCTGTGCTCTGTTCCTCTCCCACATACCTGACTATAGATCTGAGAGATGTTTAGGAAGGGCTAAGCCACCTGTGGATCACAGCTTTCCTTGTGAAGATATATGACAACGAAGGTCGAAAGGGCCTGATTGCCATGTGGGGACGGTCACAGCCCCCACAGACCTTGAGACGGTCTTCAGCCTTCCCCATGCAGTGAGCATCTCCACTGGCAGTCAGGGACCACTGTAACTCCCGCACAAGGTGGAACTTGAAGACATGCTGTGGAGATGCTCACTGCATGGGGAAGGCTGAAGACCGTCTCAAGCCTTTCGAGGGTTGAGCAGCTGAGTTAAGCCTCCAACTCACCCACCTGTCGAAGTGCTGAGGACTATTTTTTCTCAATTCAGATGGAATTCTTGGTATTTATTTTGCTCATTCAACTCTGTGATTCATGAAAACTGGAAATATCCTGACCCACATAATAACCAAAAATATAGTATCTACCAGTTTTGTTTTGTTTTTTTGCTAAAATATTCATTTTGATTTGTTCTCTTTTGAATCTGGAACTAGTCAAAAAATTTAAAAGACATCACACAGTCATAATAATCACAATCTACCAGTTTGAGGTATTTCTGCTTTTGTGCTTAGATAAAGGAAGACTTCCTCCACTGATTGGAAAAGCAGGTGGATTCAAATTCAAATTCCTTGCCTACACACATGGGATTAGAAAAGGTGTACAGGGATAATGATTTGGATACTCATTTAAATTTGACTGATATTTGCATTTTCAGATTTTTTACTTACATTTATTCCTTTTATGTTTGCAAGCCAGATAATGAAGAATTTGGAAATTTTATTAAAAGGAATAATTTCCCTCTTTTGTGCCATGAGCTAACCTCATGGAAGAAGTTCTGCAGATTTATGAGAGTGACCATATATTTAGGTTGGCCTAGATAGCCCTGGTTAATGCTTGTTGATTGACTGAAGTAAAGTAGTTATTTTTAGTTTTCCACTTCACTCTCCTCAGCGTCCCATTTTGGGGATATATTATATGATCTTCTTCTATCAGTAGGTGAAAAATTCTTATGTTTATTTATTCTATTATTATTTCCTCATGCCAGTTTCTGTTCTTTCTCTTTTGAACTCCTACTAAGCAGATGTTGGACCTCCTGGATTGGTCCTCTTTGTCTTTTGAACTTTCTTCTCAAACTTTCTGTTTTTCTCTTGGTTTGAAATTCTGTGAAATTTCCTTGGCTTCATTGCAGATCACCAACTCAGACTTGGACACATCTACATTAATACTCCACCCCCTGTCAAGTAATTTTATTTTGGCAATCATTTGTAAGTAATCATGCATTCTTTCTTTTTTCCTGATGCTTCCTTTTCATGACATCATTCTTATTCTTTTTTTTTATTATTAAATGATAGCTGTGTACATTGATATATTCATGGGGCATCATTCACTAGCTTCACAGACTGTCTACCAAGTTTCATATAGACCCTTGTAAGATGCACTGCTGGTGTAATCCCACCAATCCGCTTCCCTCTACCCACCTCCCCCCTCCCTCCCCTCCCTGTCCTCCTTCCCCCTTCCCCCTATTCTTAGGCATCATTCTTATTCTATGAAAGCAAAACCCTCTTGAATCTTTCTGTGGATATCAATTCAGTATTTTTAAGTTTTCGTCACTTCCTTGAATTTTATGTTCCCTGAAAGATTCAGTTGTTCTGTTTGTTTGTTTGTTTGGTCTTTGCATTTAATATTGCTGATTTTCTTAAAAAATATAGCTTATTGAGTTCCTTTTACTGATGAATGAAGGACTAGGCTGCTGATGGAGCTTTGCAGGGAAGTCTTCCCAACAGGTCTTTGAGTAGCTTTGGGGTAAGCAGATGAGTTGTGCCAGAAACCAGTCTACTTTGTCCCCTTGCTGCAGAGCATACAAATTTAATCTTTTTAGGTATGAGACAAGGGGTGTCTAAAAGGTGTAAGAGGTGGGGCCCAAAGATGAGGCTGCAGCAGAAACCTTCAGGCCGGGTTTATGAAAGGGGAGGATGACCTACCTGGGCCGTGCAAAGGTGGCGTTTGTGTCCATGGGCCTTAGAGATCCCTTCTACGTGGGTCTGTAGTGGGTAGGCAAATCCCACAGCTTGCCCAGAAAGTTAGGGTCTTTTGGCATGAACCTCTTTGGCCCGACTGTTTGTGTGTTTGTCTCAGGAGGAGAGGGGGTGGAGGAAGGTGGGAAAGGGTTTGTATGTGCCTACATTAGGAGCCACAAAATTCCCAACTCTTGTTAAAAGTGGTGATGGGGATGATAGTCTGTCTTCCAAAAATGCTTCTAGCTCATTGTCTTCAGTGGGATGAGTCAGATGTTGGTAGGGCTTCATGGGTTTGGGGTACATTTGGAGAGGGTTTAGGGACCAGTTGGAATTGTGTTGCAACTGCAGCTGACATCTTTTTTATCCTATCTTGCATAAATGAGGACAGGAATTGGACAACACAGGAGGATTGCAGTGAGGGGGCTCTAGAGAGGTAAGATCCAGCATCCCCATGAGCTGTAGAATCAGAAGCCCTCATTTTGAGATCGCAGATGGGTAGCTAGTTCCTGGAACTCTGAGTTGAGAACAGACTTGTTGGTGTAGAAATAGCAGGTGCCCCCATCCCCTGCTGTGAGAAAAACTAAGCCTCTACTATTTAGGAGAACTACTGGTGCCAGGGAGTCCACCTGGTCTTGTATGAGTTGTAACTGATCAGAGTCTTGCTGGAGGCATTTGGCCAGTACAGTGGACATTAGCTGGAACTGGTGGGTGGCAATTCCTAGTCTGGAAGTTCTGGTGGAAACTTTTACTGTGATGCCTAGTTCTATCAGAAGAGGGATTAATTAGATGGCACCCTTAGTTCTAAGTAGGGTGTGAAGGGGGACTGGAACCTGCTCATTGCCTGGGAGGATGGATATATCAGGGGAAAGCAGGACAGAGTGTAGGTTCCAGTTCCGTTTGTTGGGAGGCACAGACAAGTAGAGGTTCTGCACAGGATAGATGTCAGTGTCATCGGGGCAAGTGGAAAAGTGGAAGGAAAGGAGCAGCTCCCAAGTTCCTGAGTATTTTTCAGGGGCCCCTTCAGTGTCCCAAATGGAAAGTGATCCTGCCAGGGTCACTCCAGTGAGTTATACAGGTGGGGGTTGGTTCGTAGAGTGTGTCTTGGGGAAGAAGTGAAACCTGGTTTGATCTATGTGAGGATAAGACAGTAAGAGGTCTGAGTTTCTTCAGAGCTTTTAATCCATGGAAGAAGTGAAGACTGGACAGAAGGCCTGCCCTAACAGAAAAGGGTGACTGGTTTGGGGCATGGGGACTGCTGAGAGTGGGGGGAGAGCTATAGTAGCCTGACTGGATGAAGCCTGGGATACCTCCACATGAGGTTGAAAGGGAAGGGGCGATGGTGAGAGTGACGTTGCATAATGTCAGGCTGACACTTCCTACTGGGCACCCTTGGGGCTGGGCTCCTTGAATGCACAGGGGAGGTTGGGAGGGAAGAGAGATTACCTTGCTTATGGGTCCCCTCAATAGCCCTTCGAGGGGAGCTTAGGGGTTTTAAGGCTTGGGTACACTGCCTGAGAAGGTTGCTAGCCTGTCTTTTATATTCACTGCGGAATAAATTATACAGGTGTGATGGAGCGAGAAGAGAAAGCTCTCCCTTAATACACAATGTACTTTAAGGAGGCAGGTGTAGCAATCCAAAGATCCAACAACTAGATACTAAGGTGGGGCTGACTGTTTGAGCATGGGGTGGGCTAGAGTAAGGGGTGTGTTTAGATAAGCAGGTAAGGAGGGACCTGTTAAAACTGGCCAGAAGAGGAGGGAAGGGCAGAGAGAGAGGGAGGACAGCAGGCGTCTGAGTAAAAAAGCTTATTTGTTCTCCCATGGGTGATTGGGGAAAGGGTCCTTAGAGGAATTCATCAAAGAGGAATCTGAGGACCACTCTTTGGAGGGGCTCCAGCAGGAAATGGAGGGAAATTACCTGGTTGGACGGGAGCTCTGCAGGAATGAAGAAGGCGTGTCATTGTGGTTCATGGTTCCTCAGGGATCTCTGGAGTTTGAGGAAGGTTGGGCCTGTGAATGGGGAGCTATACCAGACCATTGGAATGGGCAAGGTTTTATTATTAAGATGTGGAACCAGGTTTGAGGAAACTCAGTTAGCTTAACTGCTGCAGAAGTGGTAAGAAGGACAGTGTATGGCCCTTTCCATGATGGAGACAACTCCTCTAGGGCACCAGGGTGATTTTTTATGAGAACTCTGTCTCCAGTTTTAAGTGAGGATGTTGCTTCCCCCAGGTCTGGTTGGGGTGAGGTGAGGTCAGCATGTTTCCAGAGAAGATTTCACAAGAAGAGTTGGGAGATAGTTCCCAAGTGGTGAGAAAGTTTGTGGCAGATTTACTGACAGAAAAGGGAGGCATCACATCAGTTCAAAAGGGTTTAGAAGGGAAGATTTTCTGGGTAGAGCTTTTAAATGGATTAGAGCTAGAGGGGAGAAGTTGGGGCCAAGGGAGGTGAAGTTCAGCCGTTAAATTTAGTAAGGTGTAATTGTAGGAGATGGTTAGTTTCTCTACCTTTCCAGAGGACTGATGGCCGTAGGGAACATGAAAATTCCAAGCAGTGCCTAGGGCCTTAGACACCCTTGGGTTATTTGGGATGGGAAAGTGGGCCCATTGTCTGACTGAAGGCAGGTGGGCATGTCAAAGGGTCGAATGATTTCTGTTGGTAAGATATGGACCATATCTTGAGCCTGTTCTGAAGCAAGAGGGAGGCTGCAATCCACCCTGAAAAGTATCTATGAGAGTGAAAAAACTCTCATCTTTTTTATAGGGGCCATGTAGATGTGATCTATTTGCCAGTCTTGCTGGAAAGGTGGCCTCCAGCCTCCCGTAGTTGGGAGGTGGAGGAGGTGAGTCCTCCTTGGGGGGAGGTACAGATGGTAAGTAGGAGGGGATCTGTGTTTTAACTGGAAGGATGGGGGTGTTGAATGGAAAATGGGTTATATGAAGGAGGCCTTTATTGGGAAGTTTTGAAATTATGGGCCTTAAGCCTTGTAAGTGACATAAAGGGATAGGGTATTTGGGTCCACAAGGGTAGGAGGAAGGATCCTTTAAGCAGATTTAGACAGGGACAGTTACTGAGGGATTTTCCATGCCCCAAACAAGGGGATTGACTAAATTAAAAGGGAATGGCACTATGGTGTTCTCTGAAGGGGGAGGAAATCTGGAGTCATGAAGGGGGAGTGGGAGGCGGAGGGCAGTGACAGGTATCTGGAAAGTTAGGGTGGTTTGGAAGGTGACAGCAGCATAGTTAGTAAGTCCCTTTGAAGTAAGGGATGGGGCAATGAGGAAGGATGAGGAAGGAATGTGAGAAAGTTTAACTTTCAAATTGGCAATGGAGGGAAGGGGTTTGTTGGGGGGGAAGCTAAGTTTCCTCAACTCCCATAACCAGGACTTGGGAGGTGCAAGTTCACCCAGAATATTCAGTCAGGCAGAGAATGCTGCCCCCGGATACAAAGTTACCTGCAATGGCGAGGGTTACCCGGAGCTCTTGCAGTGTGATAGGAAAGTGGGCCTTGGGACCTTGGGCCTCTGGTCTTCCATTGCTAACCTAGAAGGTCAGCAGCTGAGGTGGCCTGGGCAGATGCAGACAAGCCTTGAGAAGCTTGGGGATAGTCGCTCTTCCAGTGTCCCTCTACCCCGTGTTAGGGGCATGTCTTGGGGGAGGATGAGGGTGGGAACACTGCTTGGCCCAGTGTCCCTCCTGCTCACACCTAGAACAGGCCCTGGGTGGTTCGGTGAAGGCAGGTTTAGTCAGTTCTCACCGTGCCTGAGCCAGCATTTCACATCTAGCACAAACCCTGCTTATCTAGAGGGTACTCTCCTCCTGATTTTTTAAGACCTTAAAGGCCATTGTTATGACGTCTGGTTGGGGAGTTTGGGGGCTTTCATGGAATTTTTTATGCTTAGCCCTGATATCTGGAGCTGACTGGGAGATAAAATACAAATTTAGGGAAAGGCTTCCCTCAGGAGGATAGCAGGGTCCAGGCCAGTGCACTCAGAGGGCTTCAGTGAGACAAGCCATGAACTGGGCAGAATTTTACTGCTGCTCTTGATAAATCTTACTAAATTCATCAGGATTAACTGCTTTGAAAGAAGCCTTTTCTAGGCCTGCCAGGAGGTGGGTAATCATGTGGTCGTGCCCAGTGGGGTGCTTGGGCTGGCGGTGTAGCTTGGGGATCGTCCCCGCCACTTGCTCAGCTCCTCTGGGAGAAGGGTAAGATTAATGATCATGGGAAGATCGCACCAGGTGAGGGCATAGGATTGGACCAGGCACCGGAATTCCTTACTCTTAGAGGGATCTGGGCAGAAAGGACCTAGTCTTTTCTCAATCTGTGAAAGGTCTCCTGGGGAAAACAGGATATGAACCTGGATTATTCCTTCAGCACCAGCCAACATTCTGCAGTGGTGATAGAGGTTCTGCCGGTGGAGGGAGCGGACCATGGTGGGAGTATAAAGGGACTGGTGGGGTGGGAGAGAGGAAGGGCCTTGGGATTCTGGGGACAGGTTAGGGAGTGGAGGAACGGTGGGAGCCTGATGGTCAGCAGGATGGAATGAGTCTACGGAGAGAGGAAGTTCAGGGGAAGATTGGTGGGGAGGAGTTGAGCACTGAGTATATGGCTGATTGAGCAGAGAGGAGCACCAGCAGAGGGAGATGAAGGCCTAAAGGTAGGGGATTTTGCTCCATCTGCCATTTCTTTGGAGGAAATTAAGTCTTTTAAGATACTGAGGTCAGAGGTCCCATTCTCAGGCCAAACAAACCAATTATCCAATTTATATTGAGGCCAAGGCGTTTGGCTGAATATCCCTTTTGAGGCCTAATTTCTTATATTGCCAAAGCCATCCCAGGGGTGTTTTTGCTGATGGGATAGAGGGACCAGCTTCCATTATCTCAGATCTTCTTCCCCTTGATGGATAAACTGAAGATCTCCAGGACTCTGGAAGCCTAAACTAGGATCTAGCGCTGGGCCTGAAGTGAAAAACGAAACTGTTTGAGGTCCCTGGGACCCAGAAGAGAGCACAGCGCTGGGACAAAACCCTTTAATTAGGTGGAAGGAATGGAGGAAGAAGTGAGGGAGTGTGAGGACACGGGTTCTGTTTGAAGCTGTTTAGAGACCTTCCTCACATTTGCGGGGCATGGAGGCAGCGAAGTCCTCTAGGATTCTCTGACAGATGGGTCAGCAGGGTCAAGTCTGGGTACAACCGGGATCAAGTACCAAAAAACCGGGGTGGGTAGGGCAAGTGGCAGCGAGGTACAGCTGGGCCACCAGCCAGCCACCAGTCTCCCACCCGTCCCACATGAAAGGTGTGAGTTGATGGTCCAGGGACGAGGCCACAGCAGAGATATTGGGCCAGGTTTATTGAAAGGGGACGGTGACCTCCCTGGGCAGTGCAAATGTGGCATCTGTGCTTGATGGCAATTAGAGACCCCTTTTACGTGGGGCTGTAGGGGGTAGGCCAATTTCACAGCTTGCCTGGGAATTTAGGGCCTTTCAGCAGAACTTCTCGGGGGTTGGGCTAGTCAGATCCCTTGTGTCTTCGTCTTAAGAGAAGAGGAAAAGGAGGAAGAGGGGACAGGGTTTGTGTGTGGCTGCATTAGGACCCCAACACTGCCCATTCCAAACCTTAATTGGAGATGAAACTCAGTATACCCAAAGCTTTTTTCTGAAATTCTTCAACTGAGTTTTCCAATTTCATTCCCTTCTACAATCTCAGGGTGCGGGAGGGATTTCTGAGTTGATGACTGGTTAATAGTAACCTATTCTGAAAATTGCTACCTCTGGTTTAGTATCCCATTTTGCGTCTTACTGACGCTTGTTTTCTCTGCCAAAACTTTCATTTTATAGTAAGTTAGAGATACCTTTGAGTATTTGTGAAAATACACATGTAGGGTAAATTCTTAAAGTGTGTCAAAGCGTCTTCGGTTTAACTCTGAGAATCACAGGCTTAGCTGGTCTGAGTGCCTGGGGCTGAGTCAGCGGTTGTCTTCACAGGGTTCCGTAAAGAGTCACAGTCAGTACCTGTTCTTACCTACTCCTCCTTCAGTTACTGCCAGAAGCAGGTATAAGGCAGGTGGTGGTGGGGACAATCGGGTATGGGACCCCTGCTTAGGAGGTGGGTCTCTTGTTACCGCAAGTAGTAACCGTAACTGCTCCTGTGGACCTAGAGATTTCTATTGTTGCCCAGCCCTCTATTTGCATTTTTCACTTCTCACAATTCGGGGAGAGCAACACCGTGAGCACCCCTTGCTCCTCCCTGCCTCCGCAGCTTTCTGAGGCTCAAAGGGAATACTATGATGGTGGCACAGCCAGTGAATTCACTAAAACTCCCTGAAGTACACACTCTACATGGGGGGAATTATATGTCAATGAAGCTGTTAGCGAGTGGTTTTATTTTTGCCAAGGTGAAATGAATGTGATAAAAATTATGAATGAGGTTAAGCATCTTGTATTTAGAGATAACTTTTTCTTATTTTATAATCTTTTATTCACTTAAAAAATTGGGTAGTTGGCTTTTTACTTTGTGACTCCTGGGAGTGCAAGCTTGGTCTATAATGTATGTTATAAATATTTTTCCATATTGCTATTTGATTTTTTTACTTTATTCATGTGGGGTTTTTTTGTTTGCTTGTTGCTTTTTGTCCAGTGGAAAATATCAATTTTTTGCTGAGGAAAATTCATCAAATTTTCTTTTATGGGTTTGGGGTTTTATGTCTTGGTTGTTAAAGCTTTGTTAGCCCCATTGCCCATCTTAGGATGATTAGGGGGAGAGAAGATCCGTGCTTTATTCTGGCACATTTATGGATTTTTTAAAAAACATTTAATGTTTTATCCATCTGGAATGGGAGTAACATGTGGAAATACAGCCCATTCTTCTTCCAGGTGGTTGGCCAGCTGTCCCAACATAATTAATGATTGATATATCTTAGCTTTGTCCATGAGAATTGTCACTTCCACCATGTGTTAAACTGCCATGTGTGTTTTGTTCTATATTTAGACCCTTTATTCGGTTCCATTGATGATTCTGTGAATTCATTCATTAGCACAAAACTATTTCACTGCTTTAGTTTTATAATCAATTTAAGACATGATAAAATCTTATTCCTTTGGCTCCGGTTTATGGCTTATCTGTTATGTTTATTTTTTTTAACAGATGACTTTAGTTTAAATGATAAAGTTTCAATGAAAAAGTGTTAGAATTTTCACCTGCTGGCCTAGAATTTATACATCTAATTATCGACTATTCCATATGGTTAAGATGGCCCTTCCTGCTCCTGCTCACCTCTCCACTTTCCCTCCTTATCTTCTTACTCTGAGGGCTCCCACAGAGCTGGGTCATTGGTGGGAGGACTATACAATTTATTGTCAAAAACTGGGAAGTTTTTGAGATTAAATAGGTTGCTACTGATAATTATGCTGGAACAATAGATTAGATCAAGACTGCCTTGGGTGAACCTAGGGTTAGGGCCCTTTCTTTCTTTCTTTTCTTTTTTTTTTTTTTTTTTGAGACAGAGTCTCATTTTGTTGCCCTCGGTAGAGTGCCGTGGTGTCACAGCTCACAGCAACCTCAAACTCTTGGGCTTAAGTGATTCTCTTGCCTTAGCTTCCCAAGCGGCTGGGGCTATAGGGGCCCACCGCAACACCCGGCTATTTTTTTTGGTTGTAGTTGTCATTGTCGTTTGGCAGGCCTGGGCTAGATTCGTCCAGAGCCCAGGTGAGGTGTCTGCAGGACCTGTTTACACTCACTGCAACTGAGCCTTGTGGATAAGTTCTCTTTCAGATCCCAACACACCACAGATTTGAGTTTTTAACTCTCTGAGTTCGAGCACATTTTTGATCCTGTCTTCAAAAATTGTGACAGAAACTAAACTAGCTCTGGGATCAGATTGGATTTGATAATTGAATTAGCTTAGATTCAGGGCACGGTCTCAAATGTCTGCATCAGGCCAAAACAAACAGTAATTGACAATACTTCCAATTTCTGCTTTCAGGAATTTGCAGAGATTTCTGTGTTCTCCATTTGTTCCTTTTTCTTGTGTAAGGATAAATCATTGCCAAAGTTGATCATGAAGATCTGAGAACCACAGCTGAAGATGAAGACAAGACTGGAGGACTATGTTCTCTGCGTTCTGGCCCAGCCTACCTGTGCCTGACAAATGTTTTCAGAGACAGCAAAATCCTACTAAAAGGCAAAATCGTTGCCTAGCTGGTAATTGCTTAAAATAATAAAATAGGTAATTCAAATATTGATACTTTGAATAAAAGAATAGTAACATTTAAAAGACAGCAAATAAAAATTCTTTGTAAGAGCTTCTGCATGTATGTCTATATGTCTGTGTCTGAATATGTCATTTTCATGTGATATTTTACTACCAAATTATATAAAAAGATCTCTAATTAATTGGCTGAGAAGAATAAGCACTTAAATCAAATATTTTATCAAGAGGCTAGAAACCAACTCATGAATTTAGTTCAGATACCTTTAAAAATACAGTAATTGGCTTCTGCTCAAAGGTCTTTTTGAATCTGTTACAACATGATGACACTTTCTCTTTATTAGTTAATTTAAATCTGAATACTTGAGAGATACTGTGACTCTCTCCTTCCATATTCTCTCATCCTCTAAACTGATTTATACTCTATAGCCTTTACCCAGAGATCCAGTTCTGTTTGATATGTTAATAACCTTTTGCCCTGTAATCAGGGTGGTGTCATAGACTTGTTCTTTTGAAGACCTTAGCTGAATAAGGCCATAAAGCCTCTAAAGGAGTGAGAACAGACAACTATTGCTTACGACAAATACCTCAGGGCACTCAAAAGCTCACCTCACAATGCCTTGAGTCAAACTTGATATAGCCCTTAATTGAACTTTCACATTGGCAAGAGCTGCCACTATTCACTGACTTCAGCATGCCTTGAAAGTCTGCTGTGCAGTTGGTACAATTTAAAAATCTTATTTCTTAATTTCTGCTGACACTTCTTTTGTCAACAGATCTGTAATATCAAATAGGTTGCATGTTGGGCTGAACGGATTCCCTGTAGCCTCCTTTTCTTTAACTTTTTGACTTGTACTTATCGCTCATCATTGGGGCATATGTGTTAATGGGGGATAATTAAGAAATATATATACATATATATTGATATGTATTTAGTATTTCTCTGGGAGCTATCATATTTCTGACCAAATTTATTTCCCAGTGCACTGATTATAAATCCCATCAAATTTCTGGATGAAACTGGCCCCCAAAGGCTCAGACTATTTTTTACACTCCAAATTGATTTTTATAGATCTACCTTCAGATTTAGGCTTTTCTCATTGTTGGTCATTATTTGTGTAATTAGTGGATAGACTGAATTTTATTTAACTAGAGGTCATTATTGTATGATTAGTGGATAGACTAGAATGTTATTTAACTATGCTAAGGCTACAACAGTGGTAAAGAAATTAGTAACTGAGATTATCTCATGCTTTGGTATTCCCTTATGTATTGAGTCAAGTCAGGGACATATTTTAAACCACTTGCTTGCAAGGGCTCTATGATACTTAAATTTCACATCCCATGTCATCACCAATCCTCAGGGCAAGTGGAATATTAATATCTAGAAATGGCTCAGTCGGTGGGGCACCGGCCCCATATACCGAGGGTGGCAGGTTCAAACCCGGCCCTAGCTGAACTGCAAACCAAAAAATAGCTGGGCTTTGTGGTGGGTGCCTGTAGTCCCAGCTACTCGGGAGGCTGAGGCAAGAGAATCGCTTCACCCCAGGAGTTGGAGGTTGCTGTGAGCTGTGTGATGCCATGGCACTCTACCCAGGGCGATAAAGTGAGACTCTGTCTCTACAAAAAAATTAAATAAATAAATAAAAATAAAAATGATTTTGAAAATGTCTATCAAGACACTGGACTTAAATGGCCAGAAGCATAGCCTCTGACCCTTATAAAAATCTGGAATACTCCAATTAGAAGACGTGGTTTAACCCCTTTTGAAACAACGTTCTGTTGTCCCATGCCTACTGGCACCTATGAACCTGTTTCTGTACTGATGAAACAGCATGAAGATTTAAATGAACATTTCTATGCCACGACTGAGTACATAATGCTAACTAATATGCTTAAAACATATCATCAACAGGTGAATAGAACATGGTCTCTACCAGGTGACAGGCCTTGTCATCCTGTTTGACCAAGAGATCACATGTACAGAAGAAGACATGTGCTGTCACCTTGCTAGAGACGTCCTTAGGAAGTACTGTTAACCACCTACGCTGTCATGAAAATGAAAAAAAAAAAAAAAATCCTGGATTCCTGTTAGCCATACCAAACTACACTGACAATGAAAGGACAACCTCTACAAGTGACCTGAAAGGAAGGATTTCCAGGGCCAGTTCCTAGGCCCCAGAAGCCGATGACTTCATGCAGTAGACAGATTTTCCCAAGAGCATGGGTCAAGAAACTTTTGTCTATAAATTCCTTTTGCTTTTGAAAAATCTCCCCAAATGACCCTTTTACTCTTTATCAGATTAATGAAGACTTATTTCTAAGAATGGGAAGCTGGTTTAATGGGGTGTGGAGAAATATACTCAGGTCTGTTCTTTTCTACTTATGTATTCTTATTCTCTTGTATGTTCTTTTTCTGTTTTTTAAGATCTCTTGTTACCAGACTATTAACCCAGTCTCTACTCTCCATAGCTATTAACTCTGCTTTAATGTGTGGAACTTCTAGAGAAGTTCCAGACAGGGGACTTAAGGGGCTAAGAAAATTTACCCCCAAATATGTCTACTTGACATAAAGAATATTTTGAATTAAAGGCCATTGACAATCAGAAAGCATTGGAAGTAGATTTCCCTCTATCTGCATAAACCAGAATGACCTGTTCAAATGATCTAAGGGGGAAACTGACTTCTTTTACTCTCCCTGAATGGTAGCAGAACTGGCCCAAATCATCTAAAACACAATGCCTGTCTTTCAGACTCACTTACAAGTCACTCTGTTTCCCCATCTACTTATACTCTCTAGCAACCACTTGCTGCATTCACACTCACCTTCTTCCCCTCCCTTCAAAACAGCATCTATAAAGGTGTCTGGCTATCACTGAGATATGGAGTAATCTCTTGTAGTTCTCTGTTGGTGTGCTGAAATTAACTTTTTTTATTATTAAATCATAGCTGTGTACATTAATTTGATCATGAGGCACCATACACTACTTTCATAGACCGTTTGACAGATTTTCATCACACTGGTTAACATAGCCTTCCTGTCATTTTCTTAGTTATTGTGCTAAGACATTTACATTCCACATTTACTAAGTTTCACATATACCCTTGTAAGATGCACCGCAGGTGTAATCCCACCAATCTCCCTCCCTCTGCCCTCCTCCCCACTCCCTTCCCTCCCTTCCACCTATTCTTAGGTTGTAACTGGGTTATAGCTTTCATGTGAAAGCCATAAATTAGTTTCATAGTAGGGCTGAGTACATTGGATACTTTTTCTTCCATTCTTGGGATACTTTACTAAGAAGAATATGTTCCAGCTCCATCCATGTAAACATGAAAGAGGTAAAGTCTCCGTCATTCTTTAAGGCTGCATAATAATCCATGGTGTACATATACCACAGTTTATTAATCCATTCATGGATCGATGGGCACTTGGGCTTTTTCCATGACTTAGCAATTATGAGTAGGGCTGCAATAAACATTCTGGTACAAATATCTTTGTTGTGACATGATTTTTGGTCTTCTGGGTATATGCCTAGTAGAGGAATTATAGGATTGAATGGCAGATCTATTTTTAGATCTCTAAGTGTTCCCCAAACAACTTTCCAAAAGGAATGTATTAATTTGCATTCCCACCAGCAGTGTAGAAGTGTTCCCTTTTCTCCACATCCACGCCAACATCTCTGGTCTTGGGATTTTGTGATATAGGATAGTCTCACTGGAGTTAGATGATATCTCAAAGTAGTTTTGATTTGCATTTCTCTGATGATTAAAGATGATGAGCATTTTTTAATATGTCTGTAGGCCGCACGCCTGTCTTCTTCAGAGAAGTTTCTCTTCAAATCCCTTGCCCAGCCTGTGATGGGATCCCTTGTTCTTTTCTTGCTTATACGTTTGAGTTCTCTGTGAATTCTGGTTATTAAACCTTTGTCAGAGACATAACCTGCAAATATCTTCTCCCATTCTGAGGGTTGTTTGCCTGCTTTACTTACTGTGTTCTTGGCTGTGCATAAGCTTTTTAGTTTGATCAGGTCCCAGTAGTGTGTTTTTGAAGCTGCTTCAATTGCCTGGGGGGGTCCTCCTTATAAAATAATCGCCCAGGCCAATTTCTTCAAGGGTTTTCCCTACACTCTCTTCTAGTATTTTTATAGTTTCATGTCTTAAGTTTAAATCTTTAATCCAGTGATAGTCTATCTTGGTTAATGGTGAAAGGTGTGGGTGCAGTTTCAGTCTTCTACCCAGCACCATTTGTTAAATAAGGAATCTTTTCACCACTGAACGTTTTTAATTGGCTTGTCAAAGATCAAATAATGGTAAGTAGCTGGATTCATTTTTTGGTTCTCTATTCTGTTCCAAACATCTACTTCTCTGTTTTTGTGCCAATACCATGCTGTTTTGATCACTATCGATTTGCAGTATAGTCTGAGGTCTGGTAGCACGATTCCTCCTGCTTTGCTTTTATTTCTGAGTAATGTCTTGGCTATTCGAGGTTTTTTCTGATTCCATATAAAACGAAGTATTGTTTTTTCAAGATCTTTAAAGTATGAGTGGAGCTTTAATAGGGATTGTGTTAAAATTATATATTGCTTTGGGTAGTATGGACATTTTAACAATGTTGATTCTTCCCAGCCATGAGCATGGTATGTTTTTCCATTTGTTAATATTTTCAGCTATTTCTTTTCTTAGAGTTGCATAGTTCTCTTTATAGAGATCTTTCACATCCTTTGTTAGATAAATTCCCAAATATTTCACCTTCTTTGGCACTACTGTGAATGGGATAAAGTCCTTAACTGTTTTTTCAACTTAACTATTGTTGGTATATATAAAGGCTACCGATTTATGAATGTTGATTTGGTAACCTGAGATGCTGCTGTATTCCTTGATCACTTCTAAGAGATTTTTAGTAGAATCCCTGGTGTTTTCCAGATATACAATCATATCATCTGTGAAGAGCGAAAGCTTGATCTCTTCTGACCCTATGTGGATACCTTTGATCGCCTTTTCTTCCCTAATTGCGGTGGCTAAAACTTCCATTACAATGTTAAAGAGCAATGGAGACTATGGGCAGCCTTGTCTGGTTCCTGATCTGAGTGGAAATGATTTCAATTTAACTCCATTCAATATGATATTGGCTGTGGATTTGCTGTAGATGGCCTCTATCAGTTTAAGAAATGTCCCTTCTATACCAATTTTCATAAGTGTTCTGCTCATAAAGTGATGCTGGATATTATCAAAAGGTTTTTCTGCATCAATTGAGAGAATCATATGGTCTTTGTTTTTTAATTTGTTTATGTGGTGGATTACATTTATAGATTTACAGATATTGAACCAGCCTTGAGACCCTGGGATAAAACCGACTTGGTCATGATGTATAATTTGTTTGATGTGTTGCTGGATTCTGTTTGTTAGGGTCTTTTTGAATATTTTTGCATCTATATTCATTAGGGAAATTGGTCTATAATTTTCTTTTCTTTTTGAGTCTTTTCCTGGTTTGGGGATCAGGGTGATGTTTGCTTCATAGAACATGTTGGGTAGTCTTCCTTCTTTTTCTACCTTTTGAAACAGGTTGAGTAATATAGGTACTAATTCCTCTTTAAAGATTTGGTAGAATTCTGACGTGAAACCATCTGGTCCCAGGCTTTTCTTTTTAGGGAGGTTTTGTGTGATTGATACTATTTCAGAAATTGATATGGGCCTGTTCAACATTTCCACTTGATTCTGGCTAAGTCTTGGAAGGTGACATGCTTCCAAGTATTGGTCAATATCCTTCAGATTTTCATATTTCTGAGAATAAAGTTTCTTGTAATATTCATTAAGGATTTTTTGAATTTCTGAGGAGTCTGTCGTTATTTTGTTTTTGTCGTTTCTGATTGACAAAATTAGAGATTTTACTCTTTTTTTCCTGATTAGGTTCGTCAAAGGTTTACCTATTTTATTGATCTTTTCGAAAACCAACTTTTTGATTTATTGATCTGTTGTATAATTTCCTTGTTTTCAATTTCATTTAATTCTGCTCTAATTTTGGTTATTTCTTTTCTTCTACTGGGTTTGGGGTTGGAATGTTCTTCCTTTTCCAGTTGCTTGAGATGTCCCATTAAGTTGTTAACTTCCTCTCTTTCCGTTCTGTTGAGGAAGGCTTGCAGTGCTATAAATTTCCCTCTTAGGACGCCTTTGCGGTATCCCAGAGGTTCTGATAATTCATGTCTTCATTGTCGTTTTGTTCCAAAAATTTGGCAATTTCCTTCTTAATCTCATCTCTGACCCAGCTATCATTCAGCATAAGGTTATTTAAGTTCCATGTTTTTGTATGAGTATGCAGATTCGTGTGTTACTCAGCTCTACTTTTATTCCATGGTGGTCCGAGAAGATGCAAGGAATAATTTCTATTCCTTTAAATTTACTGAGGTTATACTTGTGACCTAAGATGTGATTGATTTTGGAGTAAGTTCTGTGGGCTGATGAGAAGTATGTGTATTCAGTTTTGTTGGGATGAAATGTTCTATAGATGTCTGCTAGATCCAAATGTTGGATGGTTAGGTTTAAATCTAAAATTTCTTTGCTCAGCTTCTTGTTGAGGATTGATCCAGCACTGCCAAAGGAGTGTTGAAATCTCCGACTATTATGGAGCTGGAGCAAATGAAGTTGCTCATGTCTGTTAGAGTTTCTCTTATAAATTGGGGTGCATTCTGGTTGGGTGCATAGATATTAATAATTGAGATCTCATCATATTGAGTATTACCCTTAACAAATATGAAGTAACCATTTTTATCCTTCCTTACTTTTGTTGGTTTAAAGCCTATTGTCTCAGCAAATAGAATTGCAACATCTGCTTTTTTCTGATTACCATTTGCCTGAAATATGGATGACCATCTTTTCACCCTCAGTCTATATTTATCTTTTAAGGTAAGATGTGACTCCTGTATGCAGCAAATATCTGGCCTGAGTTTCTGTATCAAGTCAGCTAACCTGTGCCTCTTTAGAGGACAGTTTAAGCCATTCACATTAATGGATAATATTGATAAGTCAGGTGAAATTTTGGGTGTCGAGTTTTTCAAAAGTCCAGTGGACATTTTTAATCCTTTTGCCAATATGGAAGTTGGAGTTTGATCAAGAGTTCCTGAGTGAGTTTCCTTCTGTGGTAGAGGATTGGGTTGGTCATTATGGAGGATAGGTCTCTGAGAATATCCTGAAGAGCTGGTTAGGTTATAGCAAATTTCTTCAACATATGTATCTCATTAAAGTATTTAATTTCTGCATCATAAATGAAACTCAGTTTAGCTGGATACAGGATCTGGGCTGGAAAGTTATTTTGCTTTAGGAGATTAAAAGTCAATGACCACCCTCTTCTGGCTTGAAAAGTTTCAGCAGAGAGATCTGCAGTCATTCTAACATTCTTCCCTTTGTAGGTAATGGCTTTCTTTCATCTGGGTGCTTTGAGAATTTTCTCCTTCATATTAACTTTAGTAAAATTAATTATGATATGCCTGGGGGATGTCTTAATGGGGTTGAGTCGTGCTGGAGTTCTGAAGCTGTCTGCTATCTGAATTTCAGAATCTCTATGCATGTCTGGAAAATTCTCTTTCATAATTTCATGTAGAAGGGCCTCTGTAGGGCCTTTCATGTAGCGAGGCCACTTCATCGGTTTCAGGGATTCCAATGAGTCAGATATTACCCTTCTTCAAATTGTCCCAGAGCTCTCTGAGAGAATGATCTGTTTTTGCTCTCCATTTCTCTTCCTCTCTGAGAGTTTGGAAGCGTTCAAAGGCTTTGTCTTCAATGTCTTCAATGTCAGATGTCAGAAATCCTTTCTTCTGCTTGCTCCACTCTGTTACTGAGGGATTCTACTGTATTTTTCATATCTTTGAGGGCTGAAAATTCTTGCTTCAGTGTGTGTAAATTTTTGGTGGTTTTGTCTTTAAATTTGTTAAATTCTTGAGACAACTTTTGAATTTCTCCTTGAATTCCTAATTCCGACTTTTGAATTGCTCCTCGAAGTTCTAATTCCAAATGTTCCTCCACTTTATTAATCTTGTTTGGAGTCCAAATTCTGAATTCGATTTCTGACATCTCAGCCAGTTGTTTGTGAATGGGATCTTCAATTACATCTGCCATATCTTTCCTTGGGGGGGGTTGATCTATTCTGGTTATTCATGTTACCAGCGTTTTTCCACTGATTCTGCCCCATGATTGTTTTACTCCCTTTGATTTTTGCCCTGGAGCTTTGTTGAGGACCTGTACAGTGCTGTGGCCTGAGAAACCGGCACCCTGTTTGGTGTGGTGGGGCTAAGTGGTTCTATCTTGTTTTCAGGTGGTTTCTGTGTGAATCAGTTACTTTGGTTTGAAGTTTCAGCTGTGGAGAAATACCAGCAATTAAGTCACCCACCCACAGGCAACAATTGGAAAAGGAAAATCAAATCTTTCTACAACTACACACCCAGGGCACCACCTGAATAGTCCTCAGGCAATTGGCTCAGTTGAAAAGGTCCAAATTAATTGTCTCAGTCAGCACCTTGTCTCAGGTGGGAGAGTTTAAGAGGTCTCTGGGAACTGGATCCCAGGGGTCTGGTGACTACTCTGATATGGCTTGCTCCATTGCTGTGTGGAGTCAGGAGCCATCCAGCAAATAAATCAGTCTGGGAAGGTTGATGCCTCCTTCCCCACCTTGCACCTCTGTCAGACCCAGTCACTGATAGCCCTGCAGTTGGCTGACCCAGTTGCCTGTAGTGAACAGATACTCCAGGGGTTTGCACCTGCCTGAATCACAAAGAGATCTTCCAGGCCTCTGCACTCTACCTCTATCTAGCAGGAGGAAGTGAGGCCTGATAGCCTTGGGCTCTTGATGAAGGTTGGGCGGTGTTCACTCAGGTCCAGCCCCACCCCTGATTGATGTTACTGACATAACATAACAGAACAGTACAGAACAGAACAACTTTGTGGGATTTTGCCTGTTCCTGTTAAGTTCCCCTGCATAAGAGAAGCTGTTCTGAGTTCCAAAGCCCTGTCTTTGCTCCTGCAGTTTTGTATTCAGTTATCTGTCAGTTCTATCCTGCTGCCTTCCTTTGTCTATAGTCTGACTATCCCCTGAGGGCCAGGTGTGTCTTAGGCTCAGTAAAGTGGTCCTCTGGGTCAGCCCCGCCCTGGGAACTTCCTGGGACTCTGAGTTGGTACCGCCTCAGGCAAATCGTTTACTCACACGTGGTTGCCGGCCTCCTCTGGTTGCCCAGGGAGACAGGGGGTGTGGCTTCAGAATATCCAGGAGAAGAAGGTTGTTGCTTCAAGCCTCAGGGAAATATCGCTCTGGTGTGTTTCCCTCTCAGCCAACCATCATCTCCTCGCTCCCGTGCCCCAGAGTCCACACCCCTCGAGAAATCACCCAAGAATCTGGACTCCTGGGGGACAGGCCTCCAGACCTCAGAGTGAGAGCAGAGGGGAGTGCTGGGAGCTCAGAGTTGTAGGTAGCGAATATATACAGTTTTACACAGTTCTATGCCTGACTGTATTGCTGCTAAAAGACGGCTGCTGCTCCGTGTCTCAGGGAAGTGCTGCTCTGGTGTGGTTCCCTCTCAGCCGACCGTCCTCTCCTTGCTCCCGTGCCCCATAGTCAGCACTGACCAGCTGCAGTTTAGGCACTGTCCACACCCCTTGAGAAATCACCCAAGAATCTGAACTCCTGGGGGAGAGGCCTCCAGATCTCAGAGTGAGAGTGGAGGGGAGTTCTGGGAGCTCAGAGTTACAGGTAGAGAATATATACAGTTTTATACAGTTTTATGCCTGGCAGGAGAATGCCATGGCACCCTAGTAGGGGAGGTAGGTCCAGTTTTAAGAGGGTCTCTCCCGTGGAGTGTAGTGGGAGGACCTTTGAACTCTGCCTGTTTGTTTATGGGGCACTCCGAGCCATTCTCATGGGGGAGGGGACTCCCGTCCGCTTGGTGATGGATTTTGTACCTTTTGTTTGTATCCTTGTGGTTGCAGCTCACCTCAGCGGGGTTGATGTTTGTTCTTCAACCTTCTCTCTTGGTGCAGCTCAAATCCACCAGGTTACTTGCTAAATTTTTGTCCTTTAACTCCCCTTCTGGATGGGAGCCTCTGTGGAAAGCTGGTTTCAGTCAGCCATCTTGTCTCCTCCCCAAGATAACCAGTTGCATGCCACAGATAAAGATAAGCATGCACCTGCCACTGCAATAACCCATGGTTTCCAAGACCCCTGCCACAGCCAGACTGTCCACTGAAATTAACTTGTAAGGAAATATCCTGTACCACATCAACACAATCACTTCTGCAGTAAACATCCTCTTCTAGACACTGACTAATCTCCTGGGTGGTTACCTAAATAAAGATCACAAAGAAGAAAGCAGCCACAGGGGAACAGAGTTAATAGAAGAGTACCTTCAAGTGTTCTCTCAGTTTATTTAGCATGAAGTAATGACTGTGTCTCTCCTCAGGGCAGAGCACCTATAGACCTCTGACAATATGTTTTTAGCATACGTCAATCCTCTGGCCCATATCTATGAGGAAGGGTGGCATGCCCTTTGGCCTCAGGCTTAACAGGATGCACAACTTCAGAGAACTGGCTTGTGGAATTTTAACTCCAGGCAAACTAACTCTGCAGGTGCCTCAGGGGGGCCCAGGTCCCTTAAGCCTCTGTAAGAATAGCAAGTCATTTTAAACTCACACTGAGTTCACTTTGTGTGCTTTATGTAGGATATGTTTATTTCTAAATATTATCCTACATTCCCCCTCCCTCCCATGCATATGGTATTTGGAAATAAACATTTCTCTTATTAATCTGCCTTAATTGTGAGTTCATCTTTCAGTGAAATTTCAGGGAGGAAAGGGCAAGTTTCTGATGATCCCAACACTAACCTTTAAATGTTAATGTGAATAGACTATGACTGTCTGTGAATTCCACTGGGAATACAGCCAAGGGCAACCTTATTATTGTAATAAATTCAAATGATTTGTAGTAGGACTTACATCAGAGAGCCTACTTCTTCTAGGTATTATTTTGGGTGTTTCAGAGAAACTGTTTCTTTTAATCTTCAAAATCAGCTAACAAGACAGGTATTCTGTACCCATCACACCATGAATGAAGTTAAGATTGAAATAGATGAGTTCTTTTTAAAAGGAGTGATAGCTGTGAAGTAGGGATGGAATCAGTTCTATTGATCTCAGGATCCATTGTCCTTTTTCCCTAAGTTCACTTAGAGACAGCTTTTCCCTCCTTCTGACCTTTGGGGATCATGTCTCCTTCTCACCATATTGGGCCTCCCTTTTGCTCTCCTTTCCTTGTTCCTTTACCCATCACTAGGGCCTCCCTCTCCAGCTGGTTATTCTCAACTTTTTCCTAGCACCCCCAGGCCATTGAAGAATTCCCTGGTACTGCCATCCAAGGGGAGATTGAACTCATGGGACACACATACCCGCTTCTATGAACCATGGGAAGGGCCAGACAGGGCTGTCAGGATCCTGCTTTCCTCTAAAAGAACACATGGTCACAAAGCAGAGGCCCCTTGGGGACACTGCCTTGTCTGTTGTTGAAATGGAGTGAGGAGGGGTGGCCCCCTGATGCTGCCTGCTGAGCCCAGGGCAGAGCAATTTCAGTTTAATCTTATTTAAACTTCATGACAACTTTTTCTTATTGTAGCAAACTTAGAAAAGTTAGCAATCACAAGGAAAAAAAAAACAAAAACCCTGCTCATAATTCTGCCATAATGTATAAACTTTGAAACGTTTGTCCATGTATTCAACTTTTCCTCCTACAAAAATAAGATCTTACTCTATGTAAATTTTATATACATGTATTTCCTGATACTGAGAAGGCTCCCTCCAGACCACCTTGCATGTGCTCCTGACAGTCATGTAGATGTGCTTCAGACACTGTTTGGTCCGTGGCCTCCCATGGTTTAGGAATACAGGAGTGGGTGGCATTAGTTAAATGTTCAGCCTGAGACTACCTCATGAAGCTGTAGCATTTGGCTTAGCCACTGTAAGTGAAGACAAAAAGGAACTTTGGAAATTACCTCCTTCTGCCTATGAAGACACTACACTGAGAGGAAGAGGCTCTTGCCCAAGGCCACTGAGGCTGACACTGGTGAGTCCAGCTTGGAATCCAGCATTTCTGATTCTTTGCCCAGGGATGTTTCTTCTTTTCCAGGAAACACTAACATTCTCAGAAGAATGTGAAGAACCTGGAGAGGTTTCACTTACCAAGGTCACATAGAGGCTGGAAATTGAGAGAATGAGTGAAGACAAAAACAGACATGATGTGGGCAAAAGAAAGAAAAGGTGAGCACGATCCTATCATCATGACAAGTTCAAAGTCACTGGCCATAAGGGAGGATGAACTGTTAGGGACTCCCGTTGATTATAAAGAGGAATTGAATAGAAGGATGTAATTTTTTATTTTTTATTTTTTTTTTAAGTATGAAGCATACAAAATATTTTATTCATATATCCTAAATGGTATTTATTACTAGTATTGCCAGTCTAGATCAATATTGTAAAATAAATTAAAAGAACAAACTACCTTAGTAGAATCAATAGGAAAAAAACATACTATCATCTCAATAGAAACAAAAAAGGCTTTTGATGGAGGCAACATATCTTCTTGATAAAATATTTAAAAAATCTTACATAAGAAAGGAACATCTTCAGAACTACTAAGGGCATTTACAGATGATTGGATACATATAAATGGCGATATTCACACAACAGACTATTTTTCAAGTGTCAAAAGGAATGAAGTGCACATTTATGTGGCAATAAAAATGAACCTTAAAATCATTATGATAGGGGAATAAGGCCACTTACAAAAGACCACAGCGAGGAAGACTGAACTCAGAAAAAATATCAAGACAAAGCCAATTGTCTGCTAGGAGTATGGTGCCACTATTGGAGGGTGGTGGGAAACATGAAAGTGACTGCTAGTAGGTATTCATGTATTTGAGTGGGGGGAAGAAAAAGTCTGACAATTAGATTGTGATGATAGGTATACAAATCTGTGACTATACTAAGAACACAGATTTGTACACTTTTATTTTTTTTTAATTTTTATTTTTTTTTAATTTTTTTATTAAATCATAACTGTATACAATGATATGATTATGGGGTATCATACACACACTTCATAAACCATTTGACACTTTTTTATCACAGTGGTTAACATAGCCTTTCCGGCGTTATCTCAGTTACTGTGCCAAAACATTTATATTCTACATTTACCAAGTTTCGCAAACACCCCTGTAATATGCACCACAGGTGTGATCCCACAGATTCCCCTCCCTCTACCCACCCCCCTTTTCCCACTTCCCCCTGTTGCTAAGTTGTAGCTGGGTTATAGCTTTCATGTGAGAGTCCCAAATTAGTTTCATAGTAGGGCTGTGTACATTGGGTATTTTTTCTTCCATTCTTGGGATACTTTACTAAGAAGAATATGTTCCAGCTCCATCCATGTAAACATGAAAGAGGTAAAGTCTCCATCTTTCTTTAAGGCTGCATAGTATTCCATGGTATACATATACCACAATTTATTAATCCATTCGTGGATCGATGGGCACTTCGGCTTTTTCCATGACTTAGCAATTATGAATTGGGCTGCAATAAACATTCTGGTACAAATATCTTTGTTATGTTGTGATTTTTGGTCTTCTGGGTATATGCCCAGCAGAGGAATTACAGGATTGAATGGCAGATCTATTTTTAGATCTCTGAGTGTTCTCCATATATCTTTCCAAAAGGAGTGTATTAATTTGCATTCCCACCAGCAGTGCAGAAGTGTTCCCTTTTCTCCGCATCCACACCAACATCTCTGGTCTAGAGATTTTGTGATATAGGCTAGTCTCATTGGAGTTAGATGATATCTCAAAGTAGTTTTGATTTGCATTTCTCTGATGATTAAAGATGATGAGCATTTTTTCATATGTCTGAAGGCCGTGCGCCTGTCTTCTTCAGAGAAGTTTCTCTTCAAATCCCTTGCCCAGCCTGCGATGGGATCCCTTGTTTTTTTCTTGCTGATGCGTTTGAGTTCTCTGTGGATTCTGGTTATTAAACCTTTGTCAGAATTATACCCTGCAAATATCTTCTCCCATTCTGAGGGCTGTCTGCTTGCTCTGCTTACTGTGTTCTTAGCTGTGCAGAAGCTTTTTAGTTTGATCAAGTCCCAGTAGCGTATTTTTGAAGCTGCTTCAATTGCCCGGGGGGTTCTCCTCATGAAATACTCACCCAGACCAATTTCTTCAAGGGTTTTCCCTGCATTCTCCTCTAGTATTTTTATAGTTTCATGTCTTAAGTTTAAATCTTTAATCCAATGAGAGTCTATCTTAGTTAATGGTGAAAGGTGTGGGTCCAATTTCAGTCTTCTGCAGGTTGCCAGCCAGTTCACCCAGCACCATTTGTTAAATAGGGAATCTTTTCCCCACTGAATGTTTTTAATTGGCTTGTCAAAAATCAAATAGCGGTAAGTAGCTGGATTCATCTCTTGGTTCTCTATTCTATTCCAGATATCTACTTCTCTGTTTTTGTGCCAATACCATGCTGTTTTGATCACTATCGATTTGTAGTAAAGTCTGAGGTCTGGTAGTGTGATTCCTCCTGTTTTGTTTTTATTTCTGAGTAATGTCTTGGCTATTCGAGGTTTTTTCTGATTCCATATAAAACGAAGTAATGTTTTTTCAAGATCTTTAAAATATGACAGTGGAGCTTTAATAGGGAGTGCGTTGAAATTATATATTGCTTTGGGTAGTATGGACATTTTGATAATGTTGATTCTTCCTAGCCATGAGCATGGTATGTTTTTCCATTTGTTAACATTTTCGGCTATTTCTTTTCTTAGAGTTTCATAGTTCTCTTTATAGAGATCTTTCACGTCTTTTGTTAGGTAAATTCCCAAATATTTCATCTTCTTTGGCACTACTGTGAATGGGATAGAGTCCTTAACTGCTTTTTCAATTTGACTGTTGTTGGTGTATATAAAGGCTACCGATTTATGAATGTTGATTTTGTAACCTGAGACGCTGCTGTATTCCTTGATCACTTCTAGGAGTTTTGTAGTAGAGTCCCTAGTGTTTTCCAGATACACAATCATATCATCTGCGAAGAGCGAGAGTTTGATCTCTTCTGACCCTATATGGATACCCTTGATCGCCTTTTCTTCCCTAATTGCGGTGGCTAAAACTTCCATTACAATGTTGAAAAGCAATGGAGACAATGGGCAGCCTTGTCTGGTTCCTGATCTGAGTGGAAATGATTCCAATTTAACTCCATTCAATATGATATTGGCTGTGGGTTTGCTGTAGATAGCCTCTATCAGTTTAAGAAAAGTCCCTTCTAGACCAATTTTCTTGAGTGTTCTGATCATAAAGGGATGCTGGATATTATCAAAAGCTTTTTCTGCATCAATTGAGAGAATCATATGGTCTTTGTTTTTTAATTTGTTTATGTGCTGAATTACATTTATAGATTTACGTATATTGAACCAGCCTTGAGACCCTGGGATAAAACCAACTTGGTCATGATGTAGAATTTGTTTGATGTGTTGCTGGATTCTGTTTGTTAGGATCTTGTTGAATATTTTTGCATCTATATTCATTAGTGATATTGGTCTATAATTTTCTTTTCTTGTTGGGTCTTTTCCTGGTTTGGGGATCAGGGTGATATTTGCTTCATAGAACGTGTTGGGTAGTCTTCCTTCTTTTTCTACATTTTGGAACAGGTTGAGTAATATAGGTACTAATTCCTCTTTAAAGGTTTGGTAGAATTCTGACGTGAAACCATCTGGTCCCGGGCTTTTCTTTTTAGGGAGGTTTTGTATAGTTGATGCTATTTCTGAACTTGATATGGGTCTGTTCAACATTTCCACTTGATTCTGGTTAAGTCTTGGAAGGTGGCGTGCTTCCAAGTATCGGTCTATTTCCTTCAGATTTTCATATTTCTGAGAATAAAGTTTCTTGTAATATTCATTAAGGATTTTTTGGATTTCTGATGAGTCTGTGGTTATTTTGTCTTTGTTGTTTCTGATTGATGATATTAGAGATTTTACTCTTTTTTTCCTGATTAGGTTGGCCAGAGGTTTATCTATTTTAATGACCTTTTCAAAAAACCAGCTTTTTGATTTATTGATCTGTTGTATTATTCTTTTGTTTTCAATTTCATTTAATTCTGCTCTAATTTTGGTTATTTCTTTTCTTCTACTGGGTTTGGGGTTGGAATGTTCTTCCTTTTCCAGTTGCGTGAGATGTCCCATTAAGTTGTTAACTTCCTCTCTTTCCGTTCTCTTGAGGAAGGCTTGCAGTGCTATAAATTTCCCTCTTAGAACTGCCTTTGCAGTGTCCCAGAGGTTCTGATAGCTTGTGTCTTCATTGTCATTTTGTTCCAAAAAATTGGTGATTTCTTTCTTAATCTCATCTCTGACCCAGCTATCATTCAGCATAAGGTTATTTAACTTCCATGTTTTTGTATGGGTATGCAGATTCCTGTTGTTACTCAATTCAAGTTTTATTCCATGATGGTCCGAGAAGATGCATGGAATAATTTCTATTCCTTTAAATTTACTGAGGTTAGACTTGTGACCTAAAATGTGATCAATTTTGGAGTAAGTTCCGTGGGCTGATGAGAAGTATGTGTATTCAGTTTTGTTGGGATGAAATGTTCTGTAGATGTCTGCTAAATCTAAATATTGGATGGTTAGGTTTAAATCTAAGATTTCTTTGCTCAGCTTCTTTCTGGAGGATCGATCCAACACTGCCAAGGGAGTGTTGAAATCTCCAACGATTATGGAGCTGGAGGAAATCAAGTTACTCATGTCTGTTAGAGTTTCTCTTATAAATTGAGGTGCATTCTGGTTGGGTGCATAGATATTAATAATTGAGATCTCGTCATATTGAGTATTACCCTTAAGAAATATGAAGTGACCATTCTTGTCCTTCCTTACTTTTGATGGTTTAAAGCCTACTGTATCTGCAAATAAAATTGCAACACCTGCTTTTTTCTGATTACCATTTGCCTGAAATATGGATGACCATCCTTTCACCCTGAGTCTGTATTTGTCTTTTAAGTTGAGATGTGACTCTTGTATGCAACAAATATCTGGCTTAAGTTTTTGTATCCAGTCAGCTAACCTATGCCTCTTTAGAGGACAGTTTAAGCCATTCACATTGATGGAGAGTAAGGATAAGTCTGGTGGAATTTTGGGTATCGAGTTTTTCAAAGGTCCAGTGGACATTTTTAATCCTTTCGCCAGTGTGGAAGTTGGAGTTTGATCCGAAGTTTCTGAGTGAGTTTACTTTTGTGGTATAGGATTGGGTTGGTCATTGTGGAGGATAGGTCTGAGAACATCCTGAAGAGCTGGTTTACTTATGGCAAATTTTTTCAACATATGAATGTCATTGAAGTATTTAATTTCTCCATCATAGATGAAACTCAGTTTAGCTGGATACAAGATCCTGGGTTGAAAGTTTTTTTGCTTTAGGAGATTAAAAGTTGATGACCAGCCTCTTCTTGCTTGAAAAGTTTCAGCAGAGAGATCTGCAGTTATTCTAATATTCTTACCTTTGTACGTTATAGTTTTCTTTCGCCGGGCTGCTTTGAGAATCTTCTCTTTCATGTTAACTTTAGTGAAGCTAATTATGATATGTCTGGGAGATGGCTTATTGGGGTTGAATCGTGCTGGGGTTCTGAAGCTGTCTGCTATCTGAATTTCAGATTCTCTAGGCATGTCTGGAAAATTTTCTTTCATAATTTCATGTAGAAGGGCCTCTGTGCCCTTGGCTGCCACTTCATCAGTCTCCGAAATTCCTATAACTCTTATGTTATTTTTTTTCGAATTATCTGAGAGCTCTCTGAGTGAGTGATCCGTTTTTGCTCTCCATTTCTCTTCCTCTTTGAGAGATTGGGAGCGTTCGAAGACTTTATCTTCAATGTCAGAAATCCTTTCTTCTGCTTGCTCCATTCTGTTACTGAGGGATTCTACTGTATTTTTCATATCTTTGAGGGCTGTAAGTTCTTGTTTCAGTGTGTCTAAGTCTTTGGTGGTTTTGTCTTTAAATTCGTTAAATTCTTGAGACAGTTTTTGAATTTCTCCTCGAATTCCTAATTCCATTTTATTAATCTTGTCTGCAAACCAAATTCTGAATTCGACTTCTGACATCTCAGCCAGTTGTTTATGAATGGGATCTTCAATCACATCTGCCGTATCTTTTCTTGGGGGGGTTGATCTATTCTGGTTATTCATGTTACCAGAGTTTTTCCACTGATTCCGCCCCATGGTTTACTCCCTTTGGTTTTTCCCCTGGGGTTTTATCGAGGGCCCGTACAGTGTTGTGGCCTGAGAAACTGGGGCCCTGTCTGGTGTGGTGGAGCAAAGTGGTTCTGTCTTGTTTTCAGCTGGTTTCTGTTCGATCCTATTGCAACTTCTACTCTGGCTTGAAGTCTCAGCTGTGTGGAAAAATCAGCAATTAAGTCACCCCGCCTGCCCACCTCTGGCCCCAGTTGGAAAAGGAGAATCAAACCTTCCTACAATCGCACACCCATGGCACCACCTGAAAAGTCCTCAGTCTATTAGCCCAGTTCAAAAGGTCCGAATCAACTGTCTCAATCGGCACTTGTCTCAGGTGGAAGGGTTCAAGAGGTCTCTGGGAACTGGATCACAGGGGCCTGGTGACTCCTCTGAGACAGCTCACCCCAGTGCAGCGTGGAGTCAGGAGGAGCCACCCTGCAAACAGAGCAGTCTGGGAAGGTTGACGTCTCCTTCCCCACTTTGCCCCTCCGTCGGACCCAGTCACTGGTATCTCTGCAGATGGCTAACCCAGTTGCCTGCAGTGAACAGACACTCCAGGGGTTTGCACCTGCCTGAATCGCGAGGAAGTCTGCCAGGCCCCCGCAGACTGCCGCTATCTAGCAGGAGGAGATGGGGCCTGACATCTTTGAGTGTTTGATGCAGGTGATGGGAAGGAGGTGTTCACTCAGGCTTAGCCCCGTCCCTGATGGATGCTGCTAACAGAACAGAACAGAACAGACAACTTTGTGAGGTTCTGTCTCTGTTCCTGTCGTCGCCTACAGGAGACGGGCTGTTTTGAGTTCAAACGTCTTTGCTGCTGGAGAATTGCGTCTGAACACCTCTCTGGGTCGGCCCCGCCCTGGAGGCTTCCGGGTTTGTGAGCCGTGTCACCGGTGGCCTCCTCTGGTTGCCCAGGGAGACAGGGGGTGTGGCCTCAGAATATCCAGAAGTGAGCGTTCTGCCGTTAAAGAAAAAACGGCTGTTGATCTACCTCCAGGGAACTGCTGCTCTGGTGTGGGCACTCAGGCGACCCTTTTCTCCTCTGTCCCGCGCCCCAGAGTCAGCATTGAGCGGCCGCAGTTTGTGCTGGGTCCACACCCCTTAAGAGATCCCCCAAGAATCAGAACTCTTGGGGGATAGGCCCCCAGACCCGGATTGGGAGTGGGGCAGGGGGAAGCTAGATTTTCATTCAGTTTCACACAATACTACGGTCCGGGGAGGGCTCCTGCACTGCACCGCAGGGAAGTGCCGCCAAGGCTTGATTTCCCCTCAGCAGAGTGCCCTCTCCTCGCTCACGTGTCCCAGAGTCAGCGCTGACCTGACGCAGCTCAGGCACTGTGCACTCCCCTCGAGAAATCACCCAAGGAGCCGAACTCCTGGGGGATAGGCCCTCAGACCCCGAGTGAGAGTAGGGGTTTTCAGCTCTCAGCGGGGAGGCCAGAGTCTGATTCAGTCTTGGGCCCCGTATGCCCGGGGAGGGTTGCTGCACTGCACCGCAGGGAAGTGCCGCGAGGCGTGACTCCCCCTCAGCCCGGTGCCCTCTCCTCACTCGGCGCGCCTCATAGTCAATGCTGACCAGTCGCAACTCGGGGACTGTCCACTCCCCTTGAGGAATCACCCAAGGATCCGAAGTCCTGGGGGACAGGCCTCCAGACCTCAGTGGGTGGGAGGGGAGCGCCGGGGATTCAGGGTTGCCGGCAAAGGATTCCCAAAGTTTTATTCAGCCCTATGTCCGGCAGGAGAACGCCACGGCACCCCAGTAGGGGAGGTAGGTCCAGTTTTTAGAAGGTCTCTCCCGTGGAGTGTAGTGGGAGGGGCTTTAATTTCTGCCCGCTTGTTCAATTGTGGGGCTCCAGAGCCGGTCTCATGGGGGAGGGGGACTCCCGTCCGCTTGGTGGTGGATTTTGTACCTTTTGTTTGCGTCCTTGTGATCACAACTTGCCTCAGCGGTGTTGATGTGCGTTCTTCAGCCTCTCTCTTGGTGAGGCTCAAGTCCACCAGGATACTTACTAAATTCCTGTCCCTTAACTCTCCTTCTGGACGGGAGCCTTTGTTGAAAGCTGGCTTCAGTCCGCCATCTTGTCTCCCCTCCGTAATTTTTTTATTGTTTTCAAATGGCTTATAAAATGTTACAGCTGATATTCATGACAGCTCACCGTGTGCGAGGTAGGTGGCTTAAGGAAGACCTTTAAGGTAAATCCTAGCATCACCATGTCTTCTGAAGAGGTAACAGAGGCTTAGAGCCATTCTGAAACTTGTGCAAGATCACAGAACTAGAATTGGCCATGGCTAGAATTGATTGAATGCTCTGTCTTACAGGACCACCTGAAGTATCTCCCAGATACTTCTGGGGAAAGGAAGGAGGAAACATTTATCTGTTGGCTTACTTCTTCTGTAGCCAAGTGTTGCTCCATGAGGTGTTAATCCCCCTCTGTGCTGCTCCTGCCTGAGCCCCAGGGCAGGATGTGAGGAGCTCAGGGAGAAAGCAGGCTGTTCCTGCTTGAGCCGGAACTTGTCACTGAAGAGTGGGTGGCTAAGTGAATCAGGATCGATTAGGATTTGTGGATGTGAAGTGTTCTATGTATTGGACTAGACTAAAAACCTGCCTGGTTCTGAGAGAGGATACTCGGAAAAAGTAAGGTCTAAGAGAACAGAGGTCTTCTTGAGGACACCCCAAGCATACTCCTGCAAGGTTCTCCCAATTGGGTCTCAGCTCTTAGGAATCCATAGACACTTAACTTCCTGGGACTTGGAAACTAACACTTTCTTCTGCTTCTGTAAAAGCCCGTGATTCTCTAAAAGCTGAAGCCTACTTCTCCAGCTTGATTCAAACTAACCATTGAGAAAGGTACCTGTGAGCCTGAACTTTTTGACTGGAGATAAAAAGGAGAAGATTGAGCCAGTCAGGAAGTGTGGCCATTTTTGGACTCTTGGTTGCCATTGCTCTGCAGGCTGGAATAAAGCTCTTCCTCTTTTACACAAGGGGTTTAGGTGTTCTTTCTCTCCATTGGGCCTTGTCTTCCTGCAACATTTCTGGTTCCCTGACCTAGAAAGACCACCTGGAGAGAAAACAGGCTCAGACACACCTGGTTGTTGCCACCAACCCTCTGGACACCCACGGAGGGCCCCAATCAGCCCAGGAAATGAGAACCACTGAGTGCTCCAGGGATGGCAGTTTAACATCCCTATGTGAAGACCTCAACTGGGTGGAGAAAGGACCCCCTCAGTAGTTTTTGAGGAGTCAAACACTGGGAGGAACTGGCAGGCAGGAACTGGCACCTGCACTGGGAGATGTCTGAGGCAAGGTAGGACAAGTCAGGGCCCACTATATTTGAGTGGAAGAGGGGTCTGATCAACTCGTGGGCATTAGACCACCTGAAGGGCTGGTGGGAGGTATATGAAAGAGTGTGAGTGTGGTGTGATTGAGACAGACACCAAGGGTGGAGTTCTTATTTTCTCTCACAGGGCTGAGGGGAGTGTTGTTTCCCAAATGCAATACAGGAGAATGTCTCGTACAGGTAAGTGGCATTTTGAATGGGAAACTGAGGCTGCCCAGGTTAGGCAATGGGTTGGAATTGTGTGTATATGAGTGCTTAGAGACTGATTGAGAGGGGTAAGAACAGGTGAGGCTCCAACCCCCCGTTCATAGGGTGAAACAATTGTGTGACTGCCCTATTCATATCCCCATTTTTATCCCATCTGTGGCCCTGTTTTTACTCTATCTGTGATGTACTTGTAGTTTGTCTGAGGGAAGGAAATGGGAAATACACAGGGGAAGCCCACCCCGTTGGGAACTGTGCTGAAGTGTTTTAAGAAAGGGTTTACAGGAGTCTATGCAGTAACTATGTCTCCAGGGAGACTGAGAACTTTGTGTGAGCAGGAACAACTCAAATGCCTTGTTGTTCAGGTGGTTGTGTTATCCTTTGAGATAAAATTAGTTTTAAACCTGTTATTAAAGTTCAAATGTTCAAAGATTGTAAAACGTCCACCTCTGTGATATTTGTAAAATTGCTAGATTTGACTGTGAACTTATGTTCTTGATTTTGAGCCTCTGAATTCTGAGGTTCAGAGAAGTAACTATGGTGAGGCCCAAGGGACATGTTTCCTACACTTAGGCCAGGAGCTATAGGGCACTGTGTAGCCCACATGGTCCCTCCTTCCCTGCTCCAATTTTGCCCCCTGGCTATTCTGAGAGAAACTGGATGTTCTGGTTTCTTACTTTCTGTCTTGCACTCTGCACCTGGTAAATGAATTAAGAACACAGGTCCTATCCTTTGTGGACATCTTTGATGCCATGTGGCCATGTGAGACTTAGCAGAACAATAGAAAGACATCAGAAATTATGGCTATATTGTGGTTTCAGAACATTTTTTGGTAACTTAAAACTTTAATGTCACGTTATATTCTATGAAATGTCTCTTGTTTTTAAAATGTAATAATTTGGTTTTTAGATTGTTTGGGAAACTTAGTCTTTGTCAAAGAATAAAATTCTCACCTTTTAAAAGTTCTAATTATCAGTTTAGCAAAGTGAATAATTAATTACATAGTAAACTGTGATCCTGTTTTGTGAAAGATTTTTTTTTTTTTTTGAGAATAAGATAAATTAGACAGGAAGGCAAATGGCATTGTATAAGAAAGAATTTTGTGTGGTAAATTTTGTCCTGAAACAGAATGGTTATTTAAGAAAATGAGAGGCAGGGCAAATCAGAAGGTTTAGAATGTTTGTAAATTGTTCGTGCTAGTTGAATAAGCCTCATAAAAGGAAATTTGTGAAGGAATTTGCATGTGATCCAGCTGACTATGTATTGCCTTTAGAATCTTTTGGCTTGTAATCCTGTTTGAACAAATGTTTTAAGCCTTTGATATTTGACAAACCTTCCAAAATCAAAACTCTAAATTTGGCTTTTTTAAAATATTAAGACCACTGAAAGTCTGAGAAAGACATATTAAGCTTATTTGGTATGTTCAAAATGTATAGAAAATATTGTCAAATATAAAATGGTGGTTAATTTTCTGTGGAATATGTTTTTATACATGTTCTAATATTATAAAATATTAGGGTATGTTGTCAATAATAATTTTAATTTATCTCAGAAAGTGGTTTTGTAACTGGCTAAATCCAAAGTTTGTCCTTCAAAGAAAGTAGTAGAAAAGGCCAGCAAGTTCTCTAGAATTCAAATTTCTGATGACTTTGGAGATTAAATATCATCAGACTAGTAGAAAACTTTGAGGACTTTAATTAGAAGGCTAACATGTCCATAAGTATTGCTAAACTAACTTCAAACAGAACAGAAATCTGTTACATGAAACCAAGTTGATTTGTTATGGCTTTTTTTTTTTTTTTTAACATTGCTGATTCTTTCTGTGTTCTGTTTCCAGAAGTCAAGAAAACCATTTTCTATCTTTTAAGCTATTTGTAGCTTTCAGTAATGTATGTACTTATGAGCAAAATTTAAAACATTTATTTTTTTCCTCTCTCCTTGATTTCTCCAGAATTGTAAAATCATTTGTAAGTATTCTTAATTTCTGACAAGACAGTTATTTACATAAGTTCAATAAGAATCATGTCCTATTGTTTTATAGGACATGATGAAAGCACTGGTTATTTTACCAAGGCTATGACTGGAATAGCATTTTCAGAGGCATCCAGACTGTGTTAAGGAATCAAGGTTGACTTTATAAGGCAAACAAAAAAGTCTGTTGGAATGACTGGCCAGATACCTCATCAATAACATTTTCTGATCTGCAGTAAGTAAAGAATGTCACTTTCTGACAGGTCTGGGAATCATAATTTTCTTTGAGACCTCAAGAGAAGAGGAATTTACCCAATGCATATGATATCTAATGGCACAGATGAAACCTGTGGAAGGCTTTCAAGTCTAACCGAAGATTCCTTATGGAAGGTTCCAGCAAGCCAATTTTAAAAAGAAGAAAAGCCTAGATGTCTAATAATTATTCTTGCTGCACCTTATGCAAATAATCAGACCCAGTATACTGAAAGTACAATTTATTTTTGGCAATTGAATTAGTTCTGCTATAATCTGTTTTTAGTAAAGTGAGAAATTAGGGAGAGAACAACTGTTAAAAAGGAAAAAAAAACTGTGACCCATCTATATTAGATTTTAGGCTTGTCTGCAATGTTAGCTCATAAAATGAGACATAGCTGTTTTACTAAATTGATCTGTTAAATGGGACTGAGACCCTGGCCAAAGATTGCAATAAACAGAATATTATAAACAGTAGTCATATTTGTTCTGAAGCCTTAAGATTAACAAAGATTGCCTATTGGCTACACTGGAAAAATTTGTGCAGTATTAAATGCTATCTGCTGTTTAAATTTAAATTAAAAATTTAAAAATAAATTGCTCTGTCTATATAGATACCTCAGGAAAAATTGGAACCTGAATAGGAATTTCCCAGTAAGTGGTGTAGCTGCAACATGGCCTCATAAGTGGCTCCACATCCAACTGATGTTCAGGAATATTCACTTGAATTGCTCAGAAATTTGGATCAGTTCTGTAGGGACTTTAAAACTAGGTATTATCTTAAGAACTATGCTAAGACTGTAAATAAAAATACTAATTCTCATTGTATGAACCTTAGCCTCAAAATCCAGAACTTGTATATATTTGTAGGTAACTGCTAAATGGCTGCTTCATTCTCTAACCCTCGACCCAAACTTGACTTTGTCCTTGTCAGTATAGGAAAGCTAGAAAGCCACAAACACATGAAAGGTGGCTGAGGTCATGCAGAAGCCAGATGAAAGCCCTGGGGATTTCTAGGAAAGACTGTGTAAAACATATAAACTGGCTCAACCATTGTATGAAGTTACTAAGTGGGATAGAGAATGGGCCAATTGAGTAGAGATCTGGCCAACCAAAATCCTTCAAGAGACTGAAGGAAAAACTTCAGGCAGCCCTGGTATTAAAACTCCCTGATCTGGCCAAGCCTTTTGAACTGTATGTATCAGAAAGAAATAGAACAGCTGAGGGAATGCTCACTCAGAATGTAGAATCTTGGGCAAGACCAGTTGCTTATCTCTCTAAGCAACTTGACAGGGTCTCAAAAGGATGGCCCCCATGCCTAAGAACACTTGCTGACACTGCCATGCTGGTGCAAGAGGCTGATAAGCTGACTTTGGGACAAAACTCAGGAGTCTGGATACCATATGCAGTTACTCTTATGAACACCAAAGGGAACCATTGATTGACCAACTGATGCCTCAGCAAATATTAAAGCTTACTGTGTAAAAATCCAAGGTTATTTATAGAGGTTGTATGCATGAGGTCATGCACTTAGGATAGAAGAAATAAGAAAATTAAGAAGCTTCTGGGGAGATACTTCTGTATTCCCCTATTGGCCACCCTTGCCAAGAAAGTCAGCCAGCATTATGTGACATGCAACCAACACAATGCTAAACAGGGAACATCCATGCTGCCTGAAATTCAGTCCTACAGGGAAGCCCCTTTTGAAGATGTACAAATGGACTATACAGATGTGGAGGAAATTGGTACTTACTAGCTCTGGTCTGCACATACTTGGGATAGGCAGAAGCCTTCCCCATCAAGATAAAGAGGGCTCATGTTGCCCAGAGAAATCATCCCATGGTTTAGATTGTCACTCCAGATTGGATCTGATAATGGACTAGCCTTCGTAACAGAGGCAGGGAAAATGACAGCTAAAGCCTTGAATACACCTCTGGAAACTACATGTGGCATATAAGCCTCAAAGCTCAGGCAGGGTAGAGGACATGCATAGAACTATAAAAGGAGTTGGTAAACTGTTCTAGGAAGCAAAGCTTGCTTGGGTACAGGCCTTGCCACTGGTCTTGTTCCATATTGAATGTACCTGTTCTAAGAAGTCAGGGTAGTTCCCTTTTTTGTTTGTTTTTTTTTTTTTGCAGTTTTTGGTCAGTGCTGGGTTTGACCCCACCACCTCTGGCGTATGGGGCCAGCGCTCTACTCCTTTGAGCCACAGGCACTGCCCAGGGTACTTCCCTTTTGATATAATATATAACAGGCTTCCACCAATCCTCTGCAATTTACCAGGGACTCCTATAAGAACTGGGAGAGACTGAATTGAACAGGCAGTTGGAAGCCCTAGGAATGGTAGCAAAGATCTCCATGTGGGTAATTAACTGTGTTCTGTTTAGTCTTTTCTGTCTGTACACCCTTTCTCTCTAGGGGATCAAATCTAGGTCAGGGATTGGAACACAGTTCCCCTCAAACCAAGGTAGAAGGGATCCTACACCATCATCCTGACCACCATCGTACCATCCATGACCACCATGCAAACTAAGGTAGAAGGGATCCATCACAGCAGATTAAAGAGAGCTTCACTACCCCACTGTGAGAAGCAAAAACATATCCAGCCAACCCCTGCAAGGTAACTTTTGAGGCAGTCAACATGCCCTGCTCCAGGCACCTATTGGGAGCTGGCTGGTCAATGCACAGCTGAAGCCTGAGGAAATTCCTCAGGGACGTGTCTTAATTGGTCTTTGAACTTTGGGAAAGGGGTAGGAGGAATGTGATCTGTGCACCCACACCACTAAGATAGGACAAAAGGTGACTCATAGCTTTTACGAATGCGAAGGCACCCACAAAGGAATTTGCACTCATAATCAGACAGGATAGTCAATACATGACACAGAGAGAGGTGAAAACCCATACATATATATTACAACCCCACAGAGCCCCTCACGACGGTACAATTAAGGCCTGGGTAGAGGACCCAAAAGGAGTCACAGTCCCTGAAATCTGAATGCTGGTCCAGACTAGGGAAATAGGCAAGCCCAGCTATGTGATTCTGAAGTTTAATGCCTGCAGCACCATGCAAAGGTGCTTCAGTGGAAGGAAGGAAACTATAGAACAGATCAGAAATACCTCTGTGCCTTAGATTTTGCAGAAAAGTGGTGTGATGTCGAATGTGAAAGGTGAAAATGTATGATAGAAGGCACCTGAGACGGTGAAGACTGCAGCAAAAGAAAAACTGTGCTCAAGAAAACAGTAGTGGAGACAAATTGCTCTGTGAGTTAGTGTAACCCCTGGAGCTAGTTTGCAAATTAAAAACCAAGTAAAAGTCATATGAGGCATAGTAAAGAAAAACCCAGACATTGACCCAAGTCCCAGTATAGATGAGAAACGGATAAAGCCCTCAAAATCTGTAGAGGAACTGGTTTTCAATTCTTAACGAATTAAAAAACCTTACTAGAGAGAGGAATAGTTATCATCAGAGTTTGCTTAATTATACCTTTGAAAGACTTGGGGCAGAACCCCCCCACTCAGCCCGGAGCTCTGACCACCCCAATCAACCGCAAGAGACGTCGCTTGATGCAAAAATGCAAGAGGATTTTTATTCCAGTATACTGGGACTTGACTCACAACTCTTTTAGGAGCCAAGAAGTCAAGCCCTGCACAGCAGTTTTTTACAAGCTTATAAAGGCAAAAACTACAAAGTAGGCGGGAATAGCAGACATGCCAGGGGCTCTAATAAAGTAAGAGAGAATACACACACCTGGGACTCTAACTAGATAAGAAGAACTCTAGTTCACTATTCAACTGTCTTAAGACAAGACTAACAGTCAAATATTTGCTGCAGCTCCTGGGGCTATCTCCTGGAACAGTTACAAAAGGTCACATTCCTAAGGTAGGGAGTGAGAAGTGGTTACATTCTCATGGTAATATTTTCTTTCATTCCCCCATTTGTTTTTTTGGGAAGTTCTAATCATGGAACTTCTGGCTCTATGTATTCATTCTCATGGCTATCGTCCCGGCGGAGAGACTGGTAATGCTGTCTGAGCATTAATACTTGTACAGCACTCACTCTCTCCTGGATGAAGGTGACTATACGGTTGAGAATGTAGGGCCCAAAGGTAAGAATTAGAAGCAGTATAATAAGAGGGCCTATTAAACTGGAAACGAGAGTGGTGAACCAAGGTGATCGGCTGTACCAACTTTCAAACCATTCTTGATGGGCCTCCTGATCTCGTTGTCTTTTTTCTAGTCTCTCCCTGAGTTTAGACATGGAGTCTTTTACCATACCAGAGTGATCTACATAGAAACAGCATTCTTCTCTTAGTGCAGCGCATAACCCTCCATCTTTTAGGAACAGGAGATCGAGTCCCCGTCTATTCTGCAATACTACTTCAGATAAGGATGTTAATGACTCTTCTAATTTTGCGATTGATTGTTCTATGGCTTTTAGGTCCTTATCTACAGCTGCTCTCAGTTCTTCGAGATACTGTGGGGTCTGGACAAGCGCAGCCGTTCCTGTTCCTACTCCGGCCGCCACCCCTATACCCATCAGGACAGCTAGAGTAATAGAGACTGGTTCCCTCTTCTGTCTACGGGGTCTGAGATCGAATTCTGCCTCGAAGGAACTCGCCTCATGATAGATAACTCTAGGTATTAATTGTACAAGGATACAGTAGTCTGCAGTGGAGTTAAACACTGATGAGGAAATGCACGGGGTTAGCCCGGTGCTGCAAGCCCACCATCCTCCTTTAGGGGGCACTAGATAATAATTGATAGTGGTTGATGGGCTTTTAATGGTCTGATTACACAGATGCTGGCGATTTTCAGGGATCGTGCCTAGGCAAATGCCTCGCCCAGAGACTGCTGTAAGGGTGATCTTGGATCCCCAGTCACAGGAATTATGGGAGGTGGTATTTTGGAAGATACTTGAGAAGGCGATTCCTTCATAATAGGGCGGGCCTGAGGCTAGACACAACCAGCAAGATTCGGTAAGATTAGGGTTGGAAGTATTGAGGACATTGAAAGCCCCCTATATTAAGTTAAGAAGTTTCTGCCCGGTGCTTGGAGTCTCCGGGGATGTTACCTGGGGAGACAGTTTCACAGGCAATGGGGCTGTGCTGGCCTCAGTAAATTGGGTGCTCCCCGGAGTCTGGGGCATACGGGGAGAAATAGGCGGCCTAGCTGGCGGCTGCTGTCCTGAGAGTACGATGTTGGGTCCTATCTGGACAGCGACGGGGGTCTCTATTTTTAATTTGATGAAGAAGGTAAATCCTTTATCCCACCCTGACATATAGAAACAGAATCCCAATGTTCTTCCTTTTATCCAATCTCGGGCTTGTTTCCCCCTCTCCGTGAAGGAAATATTTAGGGGGTTTGACCCTGCTCCGGTACTGCTCCTCTTTACAGTTATTAAGTCCCAAGAGGAGAAGGGGTGCCAGAAGGCCTGTCCAGTCGTCTCACGTCCCCATTGTTTACAATAGAAATTTTCTACCCCCCCACATCTGTTGGCTTGGCTTCTCGTTCTCCCGTCCCGGGGACAGATATAGAACTCTGTTTGTCGCATTCAGCGCTGGGCGGGCAAGTTGCCACAGCCAGGGGCGTCTGCAACGTACTGGCCTTGGGATGTGGAGCCTTGGGTAAGTGAGCGCTTTGTTAAATGGTGATCAAGGCTTGATGGAACCTCTTTAAAGGTCTCATCGGAGATATCCCAATTATCTAGCCCTGCTATTAAGGTGCAAATATCTGGGGTGAGGGACGGCCACCAGGTCCAAGGAGGGTCTTCTTTTGTAGTACTCCATACTACATCACCAGTCTGAGAGAGAACCTGCCAGATTAACCTCTGGGAGGCATGGGGGTTGGGACCGGAGCTACTTATCACCGGGAGTTGTATCAGCAGGAGCAGGGCTACTGCGGCGAATGTGGAGCTTGAGGGGGTTGTCTGTCTTTTCCACTTTCCACCCGGAGTCTGGCGGCGGTGCTGGTTTGACATGAGATGTGTGGATCCAGGCTGCGATGCCATCGACTTTTATTGCCGTTGGGGTTGTGAGCAGCACTAGGTATGGTCCTTTCCACTGTGGTTCAAGGTTGGCTGTCCGGTGGCGCCGGATGTACACCGAATCTCCAACCTGGAACTGGTGAGGTATTTGCAGATCTCCGGGCTTGTAGGCCTTGATCAGCCGGCTCCACACCTCCTTTTGCACAGTTTCAAGGGCTTTTAATCTGGTGTATAGAGATTGAGAGGAGTAAGATTCTGGGGAAGGGAGGTGCTGCATGGCAACGAGTGGGGGGTGAGCTCCATATAGGATTTCAAAGGGGGTCAGCTTGAGAGTGCTAGGGGTGTTGCGCACACGGAACAGGGCAAAAGGAAGGAGGACTGTCCAGTCAGTAATGCCAGTCTCTAAGGATAATTTAGTCATGGCCTCTTTTAGGGTTCTATTCATTCTCTCTACCTGCCCTGAGCTTTGGGGCCGATAAGCACAATGTAATTTCCATTCAAGCCCCAGGATTTTGGCTAAACCCTGATTAACCTGGGCAACAAAAGCGGGACCATTGTCGGATACGATTACCTTGGGTAGCCCAAATCTTGGAAAAATTTCTTCTAATATTATTTTGGCTACGACTTGAGCAGTCTCCCTTTTTGTAGGAAAAGCTTCAACCCATCCTGAGAAAGTATCTATGAACACCAGCAAGTACTTGTATCCGTATTTGGCCGGCTTAATCTCTGTAAAATCTGTTTCCCAGTAGCTCCTAGGACAATCTCCTCGGAGTCGTCTTCCCTGAGGTAATGTGCTAGGCTGGGTGTTTACTAATTGGCAAGGTCTGCACTCTTTTGCAGCTGCGTCAACGAGTTTACTTAATTCCATAATATAGTATGGGGAGGACTGAACAATAGTTCTTAGATGCTTGGGGCCCAAATGAGTTAATTTATGAAGTTGTCTGAGAAAGGTGATCGCCTGCTCTTCAGGGAGGATGATTTTTTTTTCCGGAGTTTCTCGGATCCCCTCTGGGGATTCTAAGTGGAGGCCTAATCTGTTCATTCTCTCGAGATCCCGCTCCGAATATTTAAAGTGTTTGATAAGGGGGGGTGCTATTTCTTTAAGGCTAGGCCTTAAAGTGTTTTCATATAGCGGCAGGATGTTGAGCCTTTGAGCTGCTAGCTTAGCTTCTCGGTCGGCTCTTTGGTTTCCCTCGGCAACTCTGGATCCCCCTTTCTGATGCCCAGGGCAGTGGATAATGGCCACTTTCTTAGGGAGGTGAACAGCCTCCAGTAGACTAAGGATTTCCTCCTTGTGTTTAATTTCTTTTCCTGCTGAAGTCAGCAGTCCTCGCTGCCTGTAAATGGCCCCATGAACATGGGCTGTAGCAAAAGCATACCTGCTATCGGTGTATATGTTAACTTTTTTTCCTTCTGCCAAACGTAAGGCCTGGGTCAAGGTGACCAGCTCGGCCTTCTGGGCCGATGTCCCTTCAGGCAGACTACTTGCCCAGATGGTCTGCTTATCGTCCACTACCGCCGCCCCGGCCACCCTTTTACCTTCTATTATGGAGCTGCTCCCATCAGTGAACCAGGTCAGCTGGGCATCCGGCAGGGGCTGATCACAGAGGTCCTTCCGAGTTCCAGTTTCCTCAGCCAGTACTTCTTGGCATGTGTGTAATACATCTTTCTGAGGGTGGCTGGCGCGAAAGTGAGCTAGGTCTTGGTGGAGGGCTTCATCAAAGATGGTTGGGGAGTTCTTAAACCCCTGTGGAAGTCGGGTCCATGTCAATTGCCCCGTTGTTCCAGAGTCCTGGTCTCTCCATTCAAATGCGAAGATGTTCTGGCTAGAGGAGTGTAGTCGGAGGCAGAAGAAGGCATCCTTTAAATCCAGGACAGTGTACCAGATATGGTTTGGAGGGAGAGAGCTTAACAGATTATAAGGGTTAGGCACGGTGGGGTGGATGTCTTGTGCCCGCTTGTTTACTTCTCTTAAGTCCTGCACAGGGCGATAGTCTCCTTTGCCGGGTTTCTTGACGGGTAATAAGGGCGTGTTCCATGGTGACTGGCATTTTACTAGTATGCCCAGCTGTAGGAGACACTGAATGTGAGGCTTAATTCCTTCCTGAGCTTCCTTAGTCATAGGATATTGGCGCACTGCCACAGGAGTGGAAGTAGCTTTGAGTTCTATGACTATAGGCGGCCTTTCTGCGGCCAGTCCCATTCCAGCAGTTTCGGCCCATGCCCCGGGATATTTTTCTAGCCAGTCATTTACGAGACTAGTCCCTTTCTCCCGCTGCTTTTCAAAGAGTCTATGTTCATCCTCTAAACGCATGGTCAGGGCTGTTACCCTCTTATTTTGGGTTACCTCTGGGCCATCAGAAGTAAAAGTGATTTGGGCTTCCATTTTGGTGAGTAAATCTCTCCCGAGGAGGGGCGCAGGGCACTCAGGGATAATTAAGAACGAGTGGGTTACCCGTCCCACTCCCAGATCTACTGATCTTCGGGTAGTCCATGAGTACTGCTGATGCCCTGTGGCCCCTACAACCCAGGATTTTTTCTTGGAGACGGGTCCTGATGGTTCAAGTAGGACTGAGTGTTGAGCTCCGGTGTCTACAAGGAACTCAACTGGCTTCCCCTCCACCTTAAGTATTACCCTAGGCTCGGGGAGGGGTTCCGAGCCCCGTCCCCGCTAATCTTCTTCTTCCTCTAAGGCCAGTACTCTCTTGGAGAGTTCTTTCTTCTTTTTTTTAGGACATTCCCTGGCCCAGTGCCCCTTTTCCTTACAGTAGGCACATTGATCCTTATCTAACGGGATGCGGTTGCCCGGGCTACCTGACTTCTTAGTTCTACCCTGAGTCTGTTCCTGGCTCTTCTCCCCTACTACTGCGGCCAAAATCCGTGTTAAGTTTTTCTCCTGTCTTCGGTCTCTCTTATTTTCCCTTTCTTCTCTCTCTTTCTCCTTTCTCTGCTCTTTTTCTTCCTCAGTTTCTCTTTTATGGTATACTTTCTCAGCTTCCTTAACTAAATCCTGCAAGGTATAGTCCTGCAATCCTTCAATCCTCTGCAGCTTTCTTTTAATGTCTACAGCTGACTGCCCTATGAAAGTCATAGCCACAGAAGCCCTCTGTCCTTCAGAGGCAGGGTCAAATGGGGTGTAGCGCCTAAAAGCTTCCATTAGATGCTCAAGAAACATGGAGGGGGGTTCCGTGGCCCCCTGTATTACTTCTCTTACCTTAGCCAAATTAGTGGGGCGTCTTGCCGCCCCACGGAGGCCAGCCACTAGAGCCTGGCGATAGACTGTCAGTCGCTCCCTACCTTCTGCCGTGTTGAAATCCCAGTCTGGTCTGGAGAGGGGAAAGGCAGCCTCGATGATGTTGGGGAGCTGGGTAGGATGCCCGTCCTCCCCGAGTACATTCTTCCTAGCTTCTAGTAAAATCCTCTCCCTCTCTTCAGTAGTGAAGAGAGTCTGTATGAGCTGCTGGCAGTCATCCCATGTGGGCTGATGAGAGAACATCAGGGACTCTACCAGCCCAGTCAGGCGTTGGGGGTCTTCTGAAAAAGGGGGGTGATTAGTTTTCCAGTTATACAGGTCTGCGGAAGAAAATGGCCAGTACTGGAGGGGCTGGAGAGGAGGTGGTCCCTCATCTGTTGCCACCGGCGGGGGGCCGTGTGCCCTCAGGGGTAGGGCAACAGTAGTGTCGGGAGACACTCCTCCCCGGTGGTGACTCCTGGTACCTTGTGCGGGCCCCAGTGAAGGTTCCCCAGGGGGTGCAGAGGGGGCAATCGCCAGATCCGGTGATGCTGGTCCTCCCTGCTCCCCGACAGGAGCCAAGGCGGGAGGTTATGGGGGAAGAGGGGGTGGAGGGTCGAGGAGAAGATGATCAGTCTGGATTTCTGGGTAGATCTTCTTAGGGGGGTCCGAACTGTCGCCCCCTTTTCTGGGACCGGAATATTGGACAGTGAGCACCTGAGGATTAGACGGGGGCCTGGATGTGGCAGTCCACGGCCGAACCCAGGGGGGTGGATTCTGCACCAGGTCCTGCCAGACTATGATGTAAGGTTGTTGATCCGGATGGGCTCCCGGTCCTCTCTGAAAAACAATCTCTTTAATAGCAAAAATAAGAGATAAGTCAAAGGTTCCTCCTGGGGGCCAGCCGACGTTAAAAGTAGGCCACTCCGAGGAGCAGAAAGTCTGCCATGGGCCTTTTTTAACCTCTACTGACAGATCACGACCTCTTCTCTTCACTTCAGTCCAATGATCTAGAGTTAAACTCAGAGGGGTTGTCACAGTCAGTGACATCGTCAGTGGATATGTCAGAAACACAAATAACAGAAATATTACAGGTACAAGGACCCACCTACCACACTTGGTCCTTCACAAGCCTATAACAGAATCAGACGGGCGCGTTTCCCGTAATTTTTGATCGAACAACCAGACTCGACCAGCGCCCTTACAGCAGGAGACAACCAGGCGTCCCTGGTTCTCCTCAATTCCTGGGGCATCCCCCAGGGTTTCAGCCTGTGGTCCTCCGGGCACGTCTACCGACCACTGTCCGGCCACTCTCACGAGGTGCTGAACGGCTGCGAAATCGAAAGCGCGCACACAAAGTCAAACAAAAGGACTGAAGACACAGACTAGACAGTTTTCGGGGTACCCTTTTCTTACCTCCAAGGTCGACTCTGCAGGTGAGGGGTGGTCGTTATCTCCCGGACGAGCCCCCAAATGAAAGACTTGGGGCAGAACCCCCCACTCAGCCCGGAGCTCTGACCACCCCAATCAACCGCAAGAGACGTCGCTTGATGCAAAAATGCAAGAGGATTTTTATTCCAGTATACTGGGACTTGACTCATAACTCTTTTAGGAGCCGAGAAGTCAAGCCCCACACAGCAGTTTTTTACAAGCTTATAAAGGCAAAAACTACAAAGTAGGCGGGAATAGCAGACATGCCAGGGGCTCTAATAAAATAAGAGAGAATACACACACCTGGGACTCTAACTAGATAAGAAGAACTCTAGTTCACTATTCAACTGTCTTAAGACAAGACTAACAGTCAAATATTTGCTGCAGCTCCTGGGGCTATCTCCTGGAACAGTTACAAAAGGTCACATTCCTAAGGTAGGGAGTGAGAAGTGGTTACATTCTCATGGTAATATTTTCTTTCACCTTGTTGCCTACTACTAGTAGTCAGGGCTATCTGCTGGATAATTGGAACAAATGTAAGAAAAAAAAAACCCAAAAAACAAAAGACAAGTATCACACACGCTCTTCTATATGAAACACTACCTGCTCCTGCAGGAACAAGGTGATAGTGAGACCCGACATTAAAATATATATGTAATCTCAAAAGGGGAGAATGAGAGAGGATACCCAGAAAAGGTAAGGTCAAAGAGAAAAGATGCCTTCTCAAGGGGACCTCAAGGAAACACCTATGAGGTCCTCTCCATGGTGACTCAGCTCGTAGGAATTTGTAGAAACTTAACTTCCTGGGACCTAGAAAGTAACGCTTGCTTCCACTTTTGTAAAAGCCCCCAGTTCTGTAAAGCCAAAGTCAGCTTCTCCAGCTTGATTCAAACTGATCAATGAGAATGATATCTGTGGACTGGAACTTTTTTACTGGAGATAAAAAGGAAAAGACTGAACCAGTCGGGAGCGTGGCCATTTTGAATTCTTCTATGCCATGGCTCTGCCAGTTGAAATAAAGTCCTTCCTCTCTTAAACACGGGTTTAGGTGCTCATTCTCTGCATTGGGCCAGTCTTCCTGAAATAGTTCCACACAGAACAGGCCATGCAGCTGAGACTTTCTTTATCTCTAAAGGCCTTGTGATACACGTTGCCTCCAATGCCTATTATAAGGATGGTTGATCTTTATAGTGAAATAGTAGAGAAAACTATTAACTCATAGTTTTTCAGTAAGGACTAAAATCAATCTCTCTCTCTGCCTGCTTTCTTTCTCTTTTCTCTGGCTAACCGCCCATCCTTCCCCCACCTCCCAGGTCTCTTTTCACAAACCACAGAGGAGCCCAGGGGACCAAAAGGAAATGTAAATTCTTCTCTTTCTGTTCACCAGCTCCTTTGTCTTTTAGAGTTTGTTCCTTTAGTCTTTTAGAGTTTGTTCCTTTAGCCCCAAGTGTTCCTGAGTGTCCCTGAGAAGCCTCAGGCCTCAGGATTAGAAACCCCTGGAAAACAGTCTGTCTTCCTTGCTGGAGGAAAAGCAGATGGACTGGATTTCAAAATACCCTGAATGGATTGAGAAAGGTGAGTAAGGGTGTGGCTTACTTGGGTCTTCTGCCTGTGGGTCAAGCGGCAGGCACACCTGTCACACATCTGCAATTCCTCTACCTGGTGTGGATGTGGAGTGGACACACGGAAATCCAGTTGTAATCAGACTTTTATTCTCATCTTTGGTCCTGGGTTAATTTTGCTGAAAAATTAAGAGGAGTGGGCGGCTTCATATTGTGTGTCTGCCTTTGCTACTGTGAAAGGCTACGAGACAATCTAGAACCTAGTCTTAAACTCAGGCTACTTTTTGTAAATCCTTTGTAAAGATTTTTTGCGGGGTGGGGTAAAACAAGCTTAGCATGTACAACTTCACTTCTGAATAGATTCGTAGCATTTCCTCACATAAAAAGCACATTTGCTCTCAAGTGCATTTTAAATTTTTTCTCCTATTTTGTTTTTCCTGGTGCTGGAGTTTTAGGCATCTAACTCCAGTAAGTTCTTAATATTTCACTGAACTGTTTATTGAGAGCAGGTTTTCCTCTTTCCTTATTTCAGCATTTGCCTCTTGACTTCTCATTTGGCACTTGTATCTGCCTGGAGTTTTCTTTTTTCTGGAAATTTTGCTATACAGCATGAAGGGAAGGATACGTTCTCAATTTAACTTGTAGTGCTGCTCTGCCCAGGGCAGGCATATACAAACCTATCTCCAACGGCTGAAGGAGCAGAGAAACCCAAGAGAGGCTGACAAGTCCACTTTCTCAGACAGAAACATTCAGTGGGGACTCACCAACTGAAGCCATTTCTTAGGCACCAACATCAAGCAGAGATGGTGGATCCCTGCACTGTACTGGCCCACCAGGCTCAGGACTTATATACCTTGGGGAAGAGTGATGTGGGACAGTTAGTGTCAACACATCAGGATTTGCCTAAGGGCAGGATTTATGGTTAGTAGGTGTTTATGATAACATCAAAGTTGTTGTGAGCTAAGAGTCCCAGAAGTCAACATGGTAGATTTGCATCTAAGGTGGGTGGCTTTATCCCCTACAGGTGCTAGGGAAGATGGCTCCACCTCAAAATAAAGAAATATTCAGGAAAAGATGGGTGACAAGAAATTTTTGGCATTTTTCTTTAGAAGATGTTAAGAATCAGCATGTTGGAATCCTCTTCAATTCTGAGTTCAGTGGTGCTACTTTGGTAGCTTAAAATTGGATGTGGTGAAAGTATTTACACCATGGAAATTGACACATATTACAGGTTTATCTGGAGATCTGGAGTGCTGGTTGTTTTTTTTTTTTTTTGGCTGGGGCTGGGTTTGAACCCACCACCTCCAGCATATGGGGCCAGGGCCCTACTCCTTTGAGCCACAGGTGCCGCCCTAGAGTGCTGGTTGTTAAACATTTACCAGCAAATCATTTCCATCAAGTATGCTTGCTATGTAACAACTAGGAGGCCTGGATTACCCCTTCATGATACAGGTTTCCCAAAGGTTGCTGTACCTACACACATAGGGAAAATGGGAAATTTCAGCTAAATGTACCTTTATTTACAAAATATTTATTATGTAATTTTACAAAATATTTACAAAATATTTCTCTACATGTTGATGTATACATATAAAAATATTAAACATATATAGTGTTTATATTTTATAATATAAAATATAATACATGTACGAGTGTGTTGATTTTTCCATATATGGCAACCCTTGGGACACCCTGTAGATTTTATGTAAAAGGATGACTTGTTCCTTTTCTCCTTCCCATAGCAGATTTGCTGTGTGAGATGAGGTATCAGGAGGGCAGGGTTGCAATCTAAGCTGTTCTCTCTGCTGAGAACTCTTCCCCAGGTGGAGGTGGGTTCACATTCCCTCCTCCTTCTCTCCTGGTCTTTGGTCCAAAGTCACCATCTCGATGAGGGCTTTTCTGACCACACATTGATCCCTGCAACATGCTCATCACTGCACTTCCTGTCTTGCTTACTCTGGGCTTCCTTTGCTAATCCATGTCCCTGATCATCTTCCAGCATACTATAGACTTTATTATGTTTTTTGTGTCTCCTCAGATTCAGAAATCTTTGTTTACTGATGTGCCCATAGCACCCAGCACATGGTAAGTACTGAATAAACATTTGCCATATAAATTGAATAAATGAATAATCTCTTCTCTAAGAAAATTGATATTGCAAGTTGGGCAGGAGGTAGAGAATGGCAACTCTAGTCTTCTTATCTGCAAAACATTGATATTTTATTTTATGTCCTGGGATTTTTTTACTAGGCTCAAATGGGATAATAGTTATAAAGGAAAGCAGTGCTTTCAAAGTACAAAAAAATTTTCCAACGTATTTTAATACAAAGCTGTTTGTATTAAACAGAATCAGTTCTTTAAAAAAAAAAAAACCCACATATCTGAAAAACAACCACAATTCAATGTTCCTTCTGGGAATTACCTTCAGAAGGAAAGAAAGAAGGATCTGGAAAGAAAAGGAAAAATGAAAGAATAATAAGAAACAGAGCAGGCTAGGCCAGACTGAGTCTGCTCTTGTTAATATACTATCATTAATGCAATGTCCTGGTTAAAATGAGGGTGGAAACTGCCCCTCGGGCTTGGCTAATGGCATGGTTACACCATAAAAAAGCCCTGTTCTCTGGGAATTAAACACTACTCTTTTAAAATCATTGTATTCTTATAGAATTAGAAAAAGATCAATTGCTAATTCGTGCCTGGAAAGTGAGATTCATCTCACATGGGAGGAAACTATTGACTTCCAAAGAGCTACTTGTGTGCTAAAGGATGGTAGTGATGGCAGAGTCTCATGTGTTCATGAAATAATGCCCAGTTGTGGTGTGGTTTTATAGTGCAAACTGTAAAAATAAGTTGCCATGCAGAACCCATCCATTGACCCATCCAACTATTCACAATGGTTAAAAGCATTTCTGGAGGTGAATTGTACCCCCACTACAGATATGTAATGATGTTTTGTGATCTTGACTGTCTCAAAATGGAGTCATTTATGGCACATGACTCAGCTTACAGTGAACTTGTTGAGTCCTCAGAGTGCTGAACACACATGTGGAGAACTGACGTTGTAAATAGCACCTGCTGTGGCCAGGCACCCCCGGGATCTGACGAGAAAGTGGAGACGTGAGGTCATGAGCATGGCTACTGAGGGTGGTAAAACCTGCAGAGAAGCTGACCCTGGGGAAATGCCCGCAGAATCTCCACCTGCGAGAATGCCAAGTCCTCCTTTGCCAGAGCCCTGCTGGAGAAAGGGCAGGCAGCAGAGGGCCACCCCGACCAGGCCCCCCAAAAAACAAGCTCCTACCAGGTCTTTGCTCCCTCTCTCTGGTTGCTACCTGTGTGTGTTGAATGTATGTGCATGATTTTCAACGTGTAAAACCCTTGCAGTAACCCTTGAATTTACAAGCATTTAAGTGGCCATTGAGTCATTATAAAATCTCTCAGCCTCCACTCCCCTTCAGAGTCAGCACAACGAGGCTGATTAGAATCTGACACAGAACTACTTAATAATTGTATGATCTTAGGCATTTTTCTTAAATTCTTTGAGCAATTTCCTCATCTATAAAATGGATAGTACCATTTTCTATATATGGGATAGTACCAGAGCCCACCACATAGTTTATGCATTAAATGAAATGTATGTGAAGCTCTTAAATAGAGCCTAGCATATGAGTACACTAAGGACTATGCAAGTATTGTTTTCTATAAACCAATATTTATAGAAACCTCACAAGGTACTTGTAAGAGATAGGAAAACCAAGTGTTTTTCCTGCTCGCACACACCACTCAGTGCAACACTTCTGATCCCAGTTGTGTGTGGGACTTTTCCCACATAGCAACCAGTTCTTTGGAAGATGCCAGCCGGGTGTCATCAAGTTCAGTTCAGATCCAATACTTCTGCCTGGAGGTAGCAGAACACCCCACAGGGTGAAGGCTCAGTCCTACCAGACTGCCCTACTTCAGATGCCTGTCACGAGCAGTCACTTATCGCCTACGCTGCTGACCAATTGGCTATAAACCTGGGCTCCCATGACCCTCCCTTTAGTTTTAATTTTCCAGAGAAACTCACATAACCCAGGGAAACCCTCACGTGCTGGAACTGCAGGAGGACTTTGGTCTAGGTCCAGTTACTTGTCACACAAAGATCTCTTCACTGAGAAAACAAAGATCCAGCTGTAGAGACACCAGGGCTTGTCAAGGAAGAGAAGAATTTTTAATGTGACAGAACTCTTGTTGGGAGAGACTGCCTCAAATTCATCCCCCATCTCTCCAATGCAAAGGATGGTCCATGTGACTGGGGGCAGGTTGTAGTGTAACCAGCAATGGGCCCTAGTGCACTGGGGGCAGGTTGTGTGTGTGCACGGGAGAAATTCTTGGGTGGGGAAGTCTGTCCAGAGGCCTTCAGAATCTCAGTTCTTTTTGTCTTGCAGAGAATCAACCATTTCTGGGAAACAACTCAATGCCAAGTAGTTACTTAAAGGAGAGGATTATAACAAAAAAGTAAAAGGGGTCATTGAAATTTGTTCAAACAGACAGTTACACTTACATTTACCCATTTATTCCAAAGTATATTTTAAAGGAAACAGATGAACAGCTATATAAAAGAGACACACAGGGTGAGGCTTCTGGGATGGGGTTTGGACCCTTCACTGGCTGGCCATGTTCCAGGAAATTCTATCTGTTCAGTTATCTGGAAACTCCCAACCCAGTCCTTCTGGACCTTTTGGGAGCTTGACTGATGGGCCATTTGGTGATCAACCTTCAGCCTCTCTGTCTCCCCAGAAGAGGCTGCAGAGTGGGGTAGAAAAGCCTCAGTCCTTTAATCCTATCTTTCCAGTGGCCAGTGCCTTATACCACTACCCAGGAGCTCCTAGTCACCCGTCATCTCATTGGCATACCAAAGACACTCATCATATCAGGGGTTCCAAGGGTTTTTAGCAGCCATGTTCCAGGAAACAGAAGGGAGTTTTATGAATCATAGTATCACAGTATGAGAGTTTTGAGATACATGAACTTAAGAAACATAAAATCTCACGTCTATAATCCTAGCATTCTGGGAGGCCAAGGCAGGTGGATCACCTCAGCTCAGGAGTTTGAGAACAGCCTAAGCAAGAGTGAGACAGCACCTCTACAAAAAATAGAAAAACTAGCTGGGCATTGTGGTGGGTGCTGAGGCAAGAGGATTGCTGGAACCCAAGAGTTTGAGGTTGCTGTGAGCTATGATGGTACAGCACTCTAGCCTGGGGAACAGAGTGACGCTGTCTCAAAAAAAAGAAACATAAAATCATTTTGATTTCTGTATTTTCTCAAAATAATCGCCACGGCATTCTATGCACTTTTGCAGTCTTGCACATTATTTTTGAAAATGCTCTACTCATTTTCTTCAAGTGCTGTCAACTCCCTTTCATAGGTATGAACCGCTTCTTCAGGGCTGGAGAGCTTTCTTCCCGAGAATCTGATTTTTTACTGTAGGGAACAGGAAATAATCACAAGGAGCCAGGTCAAGAATAGGGGGTAGATGAGTCATAAGTGTAACATCTGGGAGCTGAATGGTGATGTTGGCTGTGTGGATGGACATTGTCATGGGGCAGAATGCTTCCTGCAGTCCTGTCCTTGACTGCCATTCATGAAGCTTCTGGAAAACTTTTGGCAGGCACACTGCTGTGTACCACTCAGCAGCAACAGTTCTCTGTTCTCGCAGAGGAACAGGTGCAACAAGACCACTTTGGGAGAAGAAAGTTGCCACCATTTTCTTTCTAACACTTTCAAGCAGCTTCACTTTTGTTGGTGGATTTTCATGGGGAAAAATCCACACTGCTGACTGATGGCTGCTCTCTGGATCGAATTGGTAAATCCAGGTGTCATCACTAGTGACAATGTTAGAAATGTGTCTAGACTCACCTCCATGGGATCTGACTGGTATTTCTTCCCACCATTGTGCTCATCTTTCAGTGTGAAACTTTCCTGACTTGAAGATAATCGTGCAGGATTTTGGATCCTGCCAGTGATCCAACCTACGGTGCTGCCTTAGTGTCCCTAAATGTCACTCGATTGTTTTTAAGAACCATTTTTCCCATGGCAGTGATGTTTTCCTCAGTCACTGTGGTTGTTGGAGCCCACTCCTCTCCTACCTCTCAGTGAAGTTCAGCCTCTTCTAAATTTTCGAAACCACCAAAAAATTGTGTGGGAAGGAGCAAGGATTTAAACCTGCTCTCCACCAGTTTGCCCTCTACCCAGACCTAATGAAAACAAGTAATCAGAATCTAAGCTGCTGGAACGCTAAATTATTTTGCTACTTAAAGGAATGTGGTTATGGAGCCCACTACAAATGCTTCAGACTTTCAGACTTAACCCACTTTTAAATCACTAAAAATCATCGTGTGAAAATGCTGTCTTCCCAGTTGCACAGTTGATGCTGACTGAGTCCTATGGAGACAGAAACAAATGAGGTCTCTCAGCGACTCTGATGAGCCAGCAGGCTGAAACTTGTCAGTCAGAAAGGATGCCTCTGTCGACTTAATTTCTTGGAATTGAAATGATGGGCCATAACACAGCCTGTCTCAAAACTTTTGTAGTGACCTTTGTACAAGGCACACTTTCCCCTGCCATTAAATATTCACTTACGAGAACAACACATGGTAGTCCATGAACTATATACAATTACACAACTTGGTGTAGTTCTTCTCGGATGCCAGCCTGCGCCAGCATCACCGTAGAGCTTGTTGGAGCAGATTGCTGGGAGCTCCTGGTCAGGTGGGTCTGTGACATTCCAAGAATGTGCATCCCTCACAAGTTCCCAGGTGCTGTTGATGCTGCCCTCTGGGACCACACTTTGAAAACCACCACCTTAGTCTGTTTAATTTATTTTATATTTTTGAATATTTTATTTTCAAGGCGTGACTGTATTTAAATCTTTCAGCTTTAGAAAACTTCTACACTACCAAAATTTTTCTCAGTCACTGACAGATAGTTGTGAATTGATTTATCAGATTGATGAAGATGATAAATTAGACAATCTTTTATTAGGCCTAGTGGGCCTAGCCTAAGACAGAAAGGTGTCAGGCCTAGGCTGTAATGGAAAAATACCAGTTAACTCCTGGCAAATTTCCAGACTGCAAGCTTTCAAAAAAAAAAAAAAAGAAAGAAAAGAAAAGAAAGAAAGAAATAAGTCTAATTCACTCCCAAGATAGACGGGAAAGTACTAGCTAATTTCTTGCTTCTAGTTCACTCCAAATTTCTTGCTTGGCTAATTCCCTGCGAAATAGACCAGGAGGTACCAACTGTTCCCGGACTGATTTTTAAACAATACCAGGTGGGGAAAGTACTGAAACTAAGATGTATGAGGGGAAAGTACTAAAACCAAGATGTATAGGGGAAAATATTAAAATAAAAATGTATGACTAACTAACCACAAAATTCTACTTCTGTACAACATTTGCTTACTACCCTACCTGGATACACCCGGACAGCCTGCGTGCCAACCAGGATGCAGACCAAGTCTTAAAAACCCAACCCTTTAAACATGCGGGACTACACTCAGAAACCCCATGTTGGAACACTGAGACAGTCTCTGACCTGCTCTTAAGTAGAAGGACTCGTCTTTAAATTTAACTTGTTTGACAGTGTGGTCTTTGTGGAACTCCTGGGCACAACACCTTGCTCTCTGTACCAGGTGTCTCTTAGGCATCACTTTAGATCCTCTTAGCCTCACCTCTATCTCTGGCCACTGCCATGGGGACTGTGTGGTCCAGGAGAGTGCAGACCAGGTCCAAGAACCCAGCACACCATGCTGTTGACCCTGGACACCACCCTACTGCGTCTCTGTTGATGTCTCAGTTTGGGGATCCCTCACATCAACCTGAAATGATTGAAAGCGTCAGAACTCAATTTCAAAGAGTTATTCAGCCTTGGTGTTCATGCTCAGGGGTTAGGGCACTGGCCACATACACCAAGGCAGGTGGTTTTGAACCCAGCCTGGGCCTGCTAGACAACAATGACAACTGCAACAAAAAATTGCCAGGCGTTGTGGTGTGCGCCTGGAGTCCCAGCTACTTGGGAGGCTGAGGCAAGAGAATCACTTAGGCCCCAGAGTTTGAGGTTACTGTGAGCTCTGATGCCACTGCACTCTACGCAGGGCAACATAGTGAGACTCTGTCTCAAAACAAACAAACAAACAACCCCCACTCCACCCCCACCAAAACCCCAAAGAGTTATTCAGTGAGAAGTTAGGAATGGCCATTGGGGAATTAGTCCAGAGCAATGCAGTCAGTGCTCCAAAGTTAAAAGTTAAGTTCTTGCTTAGGTAGGAAGAAAATAAAGAACTTTAACAAGATAAACAACCAACAAGGCTGGTTTAAGAATTGCAACAAATAAATTAGTTACAATTTGTTTTCTTTTCCTTATAGCTGCATTTATTTCCTTCCCAGTGTGAGTGTGCATTTAATGACAGGTGTGAAGTCCTCGTGGGAAAGGTGGGTGTGGTTAATCTCTGATAAGAAGCTGCAGGGAGAGGAAAGGGCACCTTCCCTGGACCCTCTAGTATCATAGCACTTCACAAAAGAGTGCAGACCCTGGGAAGGCTGACCTGCAATCAGAGACAACAGGTATAGCTGCCCGTCATGTGACTCCGGCCTTGTAACCACATTCGTTAAATCTCAGAATAATTTAGTGTTCCAACAGCTTAGATTCTGACTTACTTGTTTTTGTTAGGTCTGGGTGGAGGGCAAACAGGTGGCAAGGCAGATGGAGGAAGCAGCTAAAGGTGGAGAGTGGGAGCTGATCAGAATGCAGAAGAAAACGTGTAGTTTTCTACACATTTGTGGGGTATTGTCCCTAGATGGAGTATGCCCAGTGAGGAGCTCCTAGTGACCTTAAGTGACCTGGGCTCATTATTATCTAACTAGCATTATGGCTTTGACCCCACATTTTTCATGAAGGATTCTGGGAAAACACGTATGCAAAAAGGAAACTGTCATATAACCCCAACCTGTAAGGTGACGTGTTAGGGAACCCCAACCTGTCGATCACCCAAAGGCAGATGATGGCAGCCAGTGCACACAGGAGACAGACAGGGCAAACTAGTGAGCACACAGAGGAACACAGTGTGTGCCGAGACTGGGGGCCTCCCCACTCGGGGGCCTGACCCGTCTTTCCCTCTCAGGCGCTTTCGCTTTGATATAAATGCTGCATGTGTGAGAGGGCTAAGTATCTGTGATCACTCTGTCAGTGGCTCAGCTTGGGACCCATGCTTGTTCCTGACACTGGGAGCTGAGGACCAGGGAACTCTTAGACAGCACTTCAGGTTTCTGTGCCACCGGGGGAGCTAATGGCCAGCCCTTCTCCTTGGTGAACTCCACAAAGCATCTCTCTTTACTTCACCCCTCCCCTCACCCATCGCCCTGGGATCACTCTTCCCAGTAAAGTATTCTCCTTCAAGTCTGGATGTCAGGTTCTGCTTTCTGGGGATCGGGATTGGGCAATACTTTTCAGTGCAAAAAATATAAATGTTATGATCACTTTTCTCCATGTTTGCTTAGTGGAAAAAAGGCAGAAAGCATGAGTTCTTAAATTGTGATAGGTGAATCAGCCTTCAGAAGACCTGTGAAATCTCTGAAATTGTACACAAAATTATGTCTGTGTGTGCATTTTTTCTGGGAGAGTCTACTGCATTCAGCAGATCATCAAAGTAAACAATCGCTAACATAGAAAGGGGAGAAGAAAGAGAAGGAGGAATTTCAGATCTAAGTAGTGTTTGCAGAATTTGGGGGATTAGATAGACGTGGATTATTACCATGGTAGACTTCTGTGTAGCTGGGGTGATGGCACCAGGAAGAGGAACAGGGTAGGAAGAAACAGGAGTGTGCAGGGTTGGACAGGCATACCTTCCTCACCCATCAGAAGGGTCCTGGCTGACACTCCACTAACAAAAGAAAAGCACACCACAGTTATTTAATCAGTGTGACAGAGGAGACTTCAGAAATGAAGACCCAAAGACCTAGGGAAAGTGTCTACTCTTATCCTTAGGTTTGCTGAAGAATGGACAATGTGTTATAGACATGGGGACCAGCAAGGCCTGTCTGCTCAGACGCTTCTTGGCTCCTCTGTGAAACATTCCTTCCTCCTGCGTAGGGGGTAAAACATCATGAAATGAAGATCTAAAAGGGAGAAGGGAGAGAATGACCTTTCTAGGCTTTATGGCTTGCTTTGTAGAAGAGAAATTCTGTTTTCTGTAGCTTTCCTCAGGGAAGAAAGAGGGGAGGAGAGGTCAGAAAGATGTCACCTCTAGGGTCCTTCCAACATTTACCTGTTTCGAGTACTCAGCATCCCAAGGTACTCCACTTTGGGGCATCGTGTTCTGACTGACCCCCAGCAAGTGGACGGAAAACCCTTTTCTCTGATGTGCAGCCTGACCTAGGTCAGTAGCTGGCATTCACCCCAGGCCTTCACTGACTGTTGAGACACTGAATCACCACACTGGAGCTCTCCCCTCTCTGCAGTGTGTGTGTGTGTGGGGGGGGGCAGAGGGGGCTCAGTTTCCTGATTTGTCAAGAAACGTGGTTGGTGTCAGTGATTTCTAAAGAACTTTCAACAAGAAAATACTGGCATGCTCTTGGTCCTGTAACTATAGTTTGATTTTTAGTGGCTGTTCCTTTAGAAAGACCTAGCATTTCCTTGTTCTCCTGAAGTTGAAGAAGGAAGAGACAGATTTCCTGAGAGCCCAGTCCAGTCCTCAGCTAGGGGTCCCATGGGGCCCTCACTGTCTGAAGTTCCACACTGGAGTGGAAATCACATTCACTGGATTTGGGGGAAGGTTGTGCCTTTGAAGCAGGCAACCAGAGAGCCAAAATAGAATTTACATACTGATGAGAGTTGGGAACTGATGCCTTCTAATGAACGAAGTGCCCGCAATTGTCTGGCTTGATAAAAGTGGAGATCACCTTGGCATCTGCTGGGACAGAGGACTTTCTCCGTCACAGTCTGCCACAGGCCTGAGAGCAGAGCCAAGGCCTCATCAAAGACCAACAATTTGACCCCACTGTATTTGGCAGTGAGAGCCCTGAACAGTGAAATGGGGACTTCCCAACATCTGAGATCGCAGCCTTCAAGCTGGAAGCTCCCAGTCTGGGGAGGACCAAATCTTTCTCCTCCCTTCCCCTTGGCCTGTGGGGGCTCAACAGCTCTAGGCAGCTCCTGCAAGTTTCATGGTAGAGCCTCTCTGCCTTGCCTGACTTTTGCCTGCTGCTACAACTGTCAGGTGGTTTTAGGCTCAGAGCTCTTTGGCCTTCCTGCTTTTACCCCATTCTCTGTTAAGGGAGTGGGGTTGTGAGGTCATGATCAGATGTGTGTGTGTCAAGATGACCATGACTTTGTTTGTGAACATTCACACCATTTTGACTAGTAGCCCCACCTAGAAACAACCCCAACATCCATCAGCAGATGGACAAACACAAGGTGGTCTACCCATACAATGGGGTTCAGCCGGGATGTAGAGATGCGCACGGGCAAACCTTGCACACCCCAGCTTAGAGGAGAGAAGCCGGACACAGGGGATCACACATCCCAAGATTGCATCTGTGGGAAACATCCAGAAATGGGAACATCGGACCATAGTTTCCATGTTTTATGGCTTGCTTTGGAGGAGGGAGAAGGGGATTGGGAAAAGATTGCCTACTGAGTGTAAGGTTTCCTTTTGGGGTGATTAAAGGGATTTAGAAGTTGATGTAGGTGGAAATACACATCATCGAGAATGTATTAAATGCCAATATATTGTAACCTTTAAAATAGTTAATTTTATGTTGTCAGAATTTTACTTCAATGAAAAAGAAACCCTGACTATTCTGAATGCAATGTGGGAGATGGGTTAGAAGGGGTGGGTTTCAAGTCTAGAGAGATGGTCCCGCTGAGAAATTTGTGGTAGCCTGGACTAAGGACGTGGCTAGAAAGGTGGTCAGACCTGAGAGGGGTTAGAGCTGACTGTACGGCCCCACACATACCTGCTGGGGTGGACCACCACACCACAGGAGTCGGGTGGTGTTGAGATAAAGGGGAGAAGAAACTGGGAGTCACTCTTCTCTGCAGGGTTCAGCTGGAGCCCTTGCTTTCTTTACCTACAACTCCCTGATTTTAGATGTGCACATACGTAAAATATGTTATATTGGCCATTGTACAGCTATGTTTTTGTTTTTTTGTGACAAACTTTAGGCTTTCTGTGGACCAAATGCCTGGGAGTTTGTGTACTGATCACATTTCAATCATCACAGTGGGTCTGAGATGCCACCCAGTATGCGAGCACCAGCCATTTGGAGGATTCTGATCTAGCCCCTGTATCTCACACACACACACACACACACACACACACGCGGGCACGCACGCATGCACACATATACACTCACACATCACATACTTCGGGGGCTGACACTGTATGTTGTGATGTACAATTGCAACAGGAGAGTCAATACACTTATTGAAACCAGAGGGAAAAATCTATGACGTGTTTTTCCTGAATACTCTCAAGAAAGTGCAAATGAAAGGCAAATCATTCAAACTGACCATATGTAATTAGGCCAGGTAAATTCTTTGCCTTTCTCATTCCTATTGAGCCCCCCCAAGATTAACTTTTGGGATATAGATATGTATACACATGCACACACAGACACACACTAGAACCTCCATAACTGACCACCTCCTTAAGTTGACCTAATTTTCACTGACTGGGCATGCACCACATGTATGTATCAGTACAGCAGGCCTAGTTACTTGTGTTGACCACCTCTGTATGTTGACCAGTTTGGTATAGTTCCTTGGGTGGCCAGCTTACAGAAGTGCTGCTGTGGCTTGTGTATGTATATATATACTTACACACACACACGTATATTATTTTTTTTTCCACAACAAGTGAAACCCATCTGGAGCACCTTCTGCATCTGTTATGAAAACAGTCAGGTTAAAGGGACATGAACCAGCAGTGGGACAGGCTAGCAGAGCCCATTATCAAGTTTGAAATTCTTGTTCAAAAGTCCTCTTCCCTTTCCATATCATATCATCATTCTCCAAAATAAACACTATTATTATGATTTAATTTCAAAAGCAAGGAGGGCCCCAGAGACTGTAGAGATTACCATGGACTAATCCTTCTCTGAGGAGATTTAAGGCCCTCTGGGTGGGTCTGCTGCTGATGCCATCCTGAGCGTACAGTGATCTTCTAACAAGCATGGTCTGCACTCCCATCCAGCCTCCCCTTCCTTGTGGCATTGACCATAGGTGTGCCCACTGAGACAGGGCATCTGTTGGCTAGGACCACTGAGTGACTCCAACAAACAGAGGTAGTCTGGGGACTGCCATGGCAGGTGTCATATAAATGGGAAATGCACCTTGTTAGATAAAACCACAGATATGTGAATGTTGCCCATCACCCCAGTGCAGTCTAGTGTATTGTGACTGGTACAAAAATCAACCTCCTAAATTTTGTCACTGTAACCAGACAAATCACAAGGGTATAAGTGGGGAGATGTCACTGCTGGACAGAGTAGTCTGGAGAATAGTTAGATCTAATACAAGGGGGACAGAGAGGGATAGAAAGAGAATTAAATGCAGGAAAAAAACCGCAAAGGCATAAAAATAAGAGCCTATTTATTTTGTCTCTATTATAGAGCTTCACATAATTTAACCCCACCTGTGCCCCTTGAGGCAGAAACCTGGGCTCTCTCCATTCTGGTCCCCCAGGGGGCTGGCCACAATGAGTGCTCAGGAATAGTTGTTGAATGAATTAGCACAGTGTATCAAGGATGATGAGATGACCAAGCTGAGTCTATCAGAAGGTTAAAGAATATTGAATGTTAGTGGTAGAAGAAGCCACTTTAAATATCAAGGACAATAAATGTATAGCAGGTGCATCCACATCCAAAAGCCTCATTTTGTAAAGACCTCAGTTGTTTCATCCATAAAATGAGGGAGTCAGGCCAGATGTTCCTGAAGGCATGCTCCCATCCTCCCATCCTCACAGATAAGATGTGATTACTGTCTCTATGATCCAGGAGTTGAGTTACTTTCTTGATTTCAAATTTCATCCCTTCTATGGATTAACTGTGTTTTATAATGTTATTATAAAATTTAATGCCAGCATCAAGCCAGAGTTTCTTTAAAATAGAATAACAGAAAGTTTTCTAAAGAAATATTCACCTTGTTTTAAGTTCAAACCAGGCCCCACTTTCTTCAGTACATGGTAAAGCATTTTGTACAACAATTTCATTCTCATTCTGGAACTCCATTCTGAGTGAGGTTTCTGGGGCAGCGGGGATTCAAGGATGATCTCTGTGAGGATAATGGACACAAATAATTAGTTCCGTCTGTATGACTAAAATGCTTTAATTGTGATTTCTTTGTACATGGCTTGGGTAATCAAAAAATCAAAAGAAAGAAAAATACATATGTCTTTTCTAAGATTTTCTTAAGTTCTGCTTTGAAAATCTCTCTTCTCTCTTTTTTGCTTAAATATGTTTGGGTTTCATTGCCATTTCTGGCTTGTCTTATTGTGTGACCCCTAACACATCTCACACTATTATAAAAAACACACAAAAGGACGCAAGTTAGGAGCACCCCAGTGCTATCTCTCATTTTAGGACACCCAGGCAAGAGGTCAGGTCCCTGAGGAGAGCCAGCCCCGCCTGACACAGAGCATTCACAGCAGAGCATTTCCAAGGGTCTGAGACACAGCTGGGGTGTCCTTCTGCTCCTGCTGTCTGCTCTGCCAGCAGCACAGTCTGAACTGTCCTCGTCTAGGCCTGGGAAAGTCTCTATTTTAGCTTTATTACAGCTACTCAATAAAACAGTGTTTACTGAGCTCTAATAATTAAATGTTTTCAGTGGAAAAATGATACCTGTCATTTCAACTCACACTTCATTGTTCAAAACAAAGTCACAAGGTCACCCTTTACTTCTGGGGGTCAGGTGGAGGAGAGCAATCCTTTCTTACAGGATGAGAACCTGAATGTTTACGAACATAGACGTGATCACCACAGTTATGCATATGGTTTCTATGAGTCTGCTAGTTTTTCCAGTGTATTCTCATTTACCAAACTGTAAGAACCTTAGTCCTTGTTCTGTAAAACCACAATGTCCAGCAGAGGGCACAAAAACCAGGTGCTTAAATGATTTTTATTTGATGTTTTGATCTGAGAGTTTGTAAAATCCTGTTTAATTCAACCCAGTTAGGCGGGAAAGCTGAATTCTCTGAAGTCTTTTTTAATTCCCAGACCTGTCTACATGTCTTCTATGACCCCCATCACTTAACACCACTCCCAGCCATTTTGCTGGCTTATCCACAGAATAGACCAGCAGGATGACATCAGGAGGACACATAACAATGTCCTCCAAGATCCTTCTGAGATCTTTCTGAAGTTCTTTCCAGGAAGACGGTGATGAATAGAGCCTGTACCTTTCAGCTTGCTTAATGCCCTGAGTCACGGGGCTGGCAAGTAGCTGCGTGCTTGTGTTCAGGGAGCTGCTGTGTCCTGCGCTTTTGGATCCACCCACCTGGACCTGATCACAGCCACCTAGTTTTTTGAACTCCTTACCTCACCTCTTTGTGTTTTGCCTCCCAAAGAGGTGGGTGCTTCAGAAAGAGTAATAATTCTGGGTTCTTTCAAGCCTATTCTTTAAGTTTTTGTTCAACATTTATTTTAAGAAAAGCTGTTTGGGAAAGAATGGAAAAGCAAGACTCCTGATGAAACACTCAAATACAGGCAGTACCAAAGTTGCAAACATCTGACTTATGTATAACTTTCACTTACGAATGGGGGCTATTACAATGAGTCCTGATTTACAAACATCAACTGACATACAACTCACACTTACAAATGGATGCTATTACAGGTTATAGCTCCAGCTACATACAAATTCAACCCCAAAACAAACCAACAGAACCTGTCTCATTTGTAATCTGGGGACTGACTGTGATCCTCTGTTGTTCTGAGAAAATCAGCTCTGGCTCTGTATCAGTTACCAACATTATACTGTGCACAAATCAATCCAAAATTAGTGGCTTAAAATCATAGTCATATGATTCCGTGGGTTGCTGGCCATCCTGCTGATCTGGCCTCTCCAGGCTGGGATCATGATGTTTAGCTTGTGAGTCAGAGGAAGCTGGTCTATAGTGGCCAAAGCTGGGAGTGTGTGCATCTCCTCCTCCGTGGGCCTGCCACATGCCACGTTCCACAGCTGGGACTGTGTGCATCTCCTCCTCCGTGGGCCTGCCACATGCCACGTTCCACAGCTGGGAGTGTGTGCATCTCCTCCTCCGTGGGCCTGCCACATGCCACGTTCCACAGCTGGGAGTGTGTGCATCTCCTCCTCCGTGGGCCTGCCACATGCCACGTTCCACAGCTGGGAGTGTGTGCATCTCCTCCTCCGTGGGCCTGCCACATGCCACGTTCCACAGCTGGGACTGTGGGCATCTCCTCCTCCGTGGGCCTGCCACATGCCACGTTCCACAGCTGGGAGTGTGTGCATCTCCTCCTCCGTGGGCCTGCCACATGCCACGTTCCACAGCTGGGACTGTGGGCATCTCCTCCTCCGTGGGCCTGCCACATGCCACGTTCCACAGCTGGGAGTGTGTGCATCTCCTCCTCCGTGGGCCTGCCACATGCCACGTTCCACAGCTGGGAGTGTGTGCATCTCCTCCTCCGTGGGCCTGCCACATGCCACGTTCCACAGCTGGGAGTGTGTGCATCTCCTCCTCCGTGGGCCTGCCACATGCCACGTTCCACAGCTGGGAGTGTGTGCATCTCCTCCTCCGTGGGCCTGCCACATGCCACGTTCCACAGCTGGGACTGTGTGCATCTCCTCCTCCGTGGGCCTGCCACATGCCACGTTCCACACATCTTTCAGAGAGGCTCACCTGCACAGGATCTCATGACAGTCACAGAGAAGCAAGAAGCAGAAACACTCATAACATTGGGGCATTTCAAGTGTCTTTTCTACTACCACCGAGTTGGCCAAAGAAAGTCACACGGTCCAGCCCAGAGTCTGACTGGGTATGGACTGGCCTGTATACACCCAAGCTATCCCACAGGCGCCAAACATGCATGTCCCACACTGCAAGACCAAAGCCCTGTGATGAAGGATCGAGACCCAGTCTCTCCCAGGGCAGTTGATTGTGGAAAGAAATTTATGTTCTATTGCTGTACATTTGGAAATTACTAGCAGTTCACTGTGGATGATTAGGCACCCTCTGGGAGAGATTGAACTCAGGACAGGGAATGGCACACGGGACTTGTCTCTCATTCAGGTCTGAGACGCTGATGGCTGTAAAATGTGATAACAGAGCACACTTGAGTAATGAGGATTTGGTCTCTATATTTGTAGTAGACTGGTTGTGCATTTGCAGATAGATGGTAAAACCGATGTTTTTCCTCTTGATAGGACTTGGATTTAGAAGGGAAGGGCAGGAAGTGCAAGGTTTTCCACGTTATGGCTTCACTCCCTAAGAATATGCTGTCAGCTTTGGAGAGCAATAAAGTCCTCTGTAGGAATTCAAGAGCCATTAAAATGGTATAATGTAAACAGGATTTTTATCAAAGGCCACAGAAACCAATTTATATACTGTGATTTCCTGACTCTCTACCATCTCTAACTACGGGAGATAAGTGATAACTATTACTAACATAGTACACACAGTTCCAGAGGGATCCCGGAGCCCCTTCAGTGCTGCCTTTGTATCATGTTATAAACCTTCTGTGCATTTGGCAGGAAATGTGGTTTTTAAAAATAGTTTTTGGAATATGCAAAGAAATGCCTTGTTTGAAGTGAGTTCTGAATCACATCTGAACCAGGTCCAGCCTGTCAGCCGGACATGCCACCTAACCTCCTCTCACACAACGCCTTAGCAGAATGCGTGATAGCTAATTGCATTTTAGGCCATAGGTTCATCACTGTGACAGTGCCAAGTAACAGTTTCAAACATGAAGCAATGAAGCCAATTCTGACTCACGCATGAACCTGAAAATCATAGAACAGCCTGCTGCCCAGAAATGTGGTGTTCCCAGTATTTGGGCTCATCTGTTGGAATATCCTGTCCACTGTCAGACTTGATTGAAATCTGTGTCTAGAATATGTTATGGATCCTTGATGTCAGTCAACACTTGTCACAATCCTCAAATATGCCTGCGTAGTCTTTTCCCACACTCTGCGTCAACAGCTCATGGAGACCAAGCCTCACAGGAGAAAGGTGGAGTTTAACCTTCCTAATTATTGGTTGTGGTTGAAAGAGCATCTCCAAGGTGCTCAGAGGGAAGAGATTCTAAGGGGGTTTAATGCATTGCTCTTTTGAGATGCTTTGCATGCTGGTGTATAATTTGGAAGCACACGAGGAAGTGAACGTTTAGAATATAATATCCAGAGCTCATCTATTTATGTTTGTGTTTGTTAAATTCTTTGTAAATCTCAATTTAGCAGATGTCTTCTGATTCAAAATAAAGCTCTTCGTGAGGGAGTCAGTGTGGCTGTACAACGAAAGACACATTATCATTTTAGCACAGATATTTGCAAAATAGAACAAACTGGAAAATTGAGGGGAAAAATACCCACTGGAATTTGTGACTCATTAAATTCTCATGTGCACGACATATTGTGAAAAACTTTCTTCAGTCCTTGGTTCAAAGGATCCTTCCGCTCCTCCTTTCTTGGCCCTAATAAAAACTTCATGGGAATGTGTGTGTGTGTGTGTGTGTGTGTGTGTGTGTCTGTGTGGCCTCCCATGCTCATCTCCCCTCTCTTTGTGGAGAAAATGTCTAAAAAATGTTTCTAGAGGCTGGTACAATATGTGTGCTGTATTTCATGTTGCAAGGTCTGTTGTGGGCAGTGGCCACATGCCCTTAATAGCCCACTCCTCACCCACACCTTGTGCCTAAAACAAATCCCTCCAGTGTCCTCTGTCTTATGAACCTGCTTTTTTTGTCTTTTGCTACTAAGCACCACTCTGTTCCTGTGTATGTGGTATGGTATTTGGGTTATCTCACCTCTGGTGTCCATCTGAGATCTGACATTCTATCTCTTATTACCTCCACACTCTGTCATCTGATGCAGCCAAGGGAACGTTGCCTCTGTTTCCCCCAGCAAAGTGTCATTTGGGTGGGAGGGGGGACACAGGCTTTTGGAGAGGAGCAGCCACCAGAGGCTTCTGGGAGGGTGGGGTTGAGAAGAAAGCTCCTCTGCCCTCCCTGGAAGGTGAATTTATGCAGAAAGTGACACCGAGATGGCATTTGCAAATCTCTCCAGAGTTTCAGACTCACAAAGCTGGTTCTGTTTTCCCCAAAATAAAAGTCCCTTGCTAATTTGCTTGGTGCCTCCACCAACAGAAGGATCCAGTTCTTAGCCTGATTTATGATTTTGGCTTCTGTTACTTCTAGAGCGATGAACTCAATAAATTTATTACTAACTGTGTCAAGTAACATACTTACTTTCTCTCTGATATCATCCTGCCAGCCTTGGTTCTAGAATGTTGGTCCTTTGGCCCCTGATGTCTCCATGATCACTTTTCTGAATTTACAAGTGTTTCCTTTAGACTTTGAGCTTCTAGATTTAAGGATCTTATTTGACAATCTTCACACTCACGGGTGCAGGTGTAACTGAAGACAGATGTCTGGCCAACAATTCTTTCTGCTGGGTGTCTGGAAAAGAATTGATTTTAATTGTCCTCAGCAGGAAAGATCCCTAATGGAGATTTATTTTCATCATTCATTCTCTTCTCAGAATAAGCCCACCACAGTGAAGAGTTTCTCCTTTGCCCTGAATGTTGGCACGTGGTTTACACTTTCTGATGTTGTGTTTAAATTCTTTGTTTTCTCTTTTGCTTGGAATTTTGGCATGTGGTTTACACTTTCTATTTTTTTTAAGATTTTCTTTTTTATTTCATTAAATCATAGCTGTGTACAATAATGCTTTTATGGGGTACAATGTGCTGGTTTTATATACAATTTAAAATATAACAAACTGGCTAACATAGCCTTCACCACACTTTCTTAATTATTGTGTTAAGGCATTTATACTCTACACTTAGTGGATTTGACATGTACCCTCCCTCCACCCATCTTCTCCCTCCCCTCCCCTCCTCTTTCTCCTTCATCTTGGGCTGTACTTGGATTACAGCCTTCATATGGAAGTGTGGGTGGTTATATATTGGTTTCATAATAGGGCTGAGTACATTGGATAATTTTCTTCCATTCTTGAGATATTTTGCTAAGAAGAATATGTTCCAGCTCCATCCATGTAAGCATGAAAGAGGTAAAGTCTCCATCTTTCTTTAAGGCTGCATAATATTCTATGTTATACATATACCATAATTTATTAATACATTCATGGGTCGATGGGCACTTGGGCTTCTCTTGTGACTTAGCAATTATGAATTGAGCTGCAATAAACATTCTGGTGCAAACATCTTTGCTATAAAGTGATTTTTGGTCTTCTGGATATATATCTAGTAGAAGAATTGCAGGATCGAATGGCAGGTCTATTTTTAGATCCCTACGTGATCTCCAAACTTCTTTCCAAAAGAAACGTATTAGCTTGCATTCCTACCAGCAGTGTAGAAGTTTTCCCTTTTCTGCACATCTGTAGTTTTGGGATTTTGTTGTATGGGCTACTCTTACTGGAGTTAGATGATATCTCAAAGTAGTTTTGATTTGCATTTCTCTGATGATTAAGGATGACGAACATTTTTTCATGTGTCTGTAGGCCGTGCGCCTGCCTTCTTCAGAGAAGTTTCTCTTCAAGTCCCTTGCCCAGCCTGAGATGGGATCACTTGTTCTTTTCTTGATAATATAATACATTTGAGTTCTCTGTGGATTCTGGTTATCAAACCTTTGTCAGAGACATTAACTGCAAGTATCTTCTATTCTGAGGGGTGTCTGCTTGCTTTACATACTGTGTTCTTGGCTGTGTAGAAGCTTTTTAGTTTGATCAGGTCCCAGTAATTATTTTTGGTGTTGCTTCAATTGCCCTGGATGTCCTCCTCATAAAGTATTCTCCCTTGATGATTTCTTCAAGTGTTTTCCCTGCACTCTCTTCTAGTGTTTTTATAGTTTCACATCTTAAGTTTAAATATTTTATCCAGTGAGAATCTATTTTGGTTAAAGGTGAAAGGTGGGGGTCCATTTTCAGTCTTCCACAGGCCGCCAGCCAGTTCACCTAGCACCATTTGTTGAATAGGAAATATTTCCCCCACTGAATGTTTTTAATAGACTTATCAAAGATCAAATGATGATAAGTAGCTGGGTTCATCTCTTGGTTCTTTATTTTGTTCCATATATCTACCTCTCTGTTTTTGTGCCAGTACCATGCTGTTTTGATCACCATTGATTTATAGCATAGTCTGAAGTCCAGTAACGTGATTCCTCCTGATTTGTTTTTATTTCTGAGTAATGTCTTGGCTAATCAAGGTTTTTTATGATTGTATATAAAATGAAATATTCATTTTTCCAGGTCTTTAAAGTATTACAGTGGTGCTTTAATAGAGATTGCATTAAAATTTTATATTGTTTTGGGTAGTATGGACATTTTAACAATGTTGATTCTTCCCAACAATGAGCATGGTATATTTTTCCATTTGTTAACATCTTCAGCTATTTCTTTTCTCAGAGTTTCATAGTCCTCTTTATAGAGATTTTTCACATCCTTTATTAGGTAAACTCCCAAATATTTCATCTTCTTAGGCACTACTGAAAAAGGAATAGAGTCCTTGACTATTTTTTCAGCTTGACTATTGTTGGTATATAAAAAGGCTACAGATTTGTGAGTACTGATTTTGTAACCTGAGATGCTGCTGTATTCCTTGATCACTTCTAAGAGTTTTGTAGTTGAATCCCTTGGGTTTTCCAGATATACAATCATATCATCTGCAAAGAGTGAAAGTTTGATCTCCTCTGATCCTGTTTGGCTACCCCTGATATCCTTCTCTTGCCTGATTGTGAAGGCTAAGACTTTCATTACAATGTTAAAAAGCAGTAGAGACAAAGGGTAACCTTGCCTGCTTCCTGATCTGACAGGAAATGTTTTCAATTTTACTCCATTCAATATAATATTTGGCAGTTTTGGCTTCTATCAGTTTAAGAAATGTCCTTTCTATACCTATTTTCTTAAGTGTTCTGATCATGATAGGATGCTGTTTTGTGTGTCGATTGAGAGAATCATATAGTCTTTGTTTTTTATTTTGTTTATGTGATGTATTATATTTATAGATTTATGTATATTGAACCAGCCTTGAGACCTTGCAATAAAACCTGCTTGGTCATGGTGTATAATTTGTTTGATGTGTTGTTGGATTCTGTTTGCTAGGATCTTATTGAATATTTTTGCATCTATATTCATTAAGGATATTGGTCTATAATTTTCTTTTCTTGTTGGGTTTGGCGATCAGGGTGACATTTGCTTCATAGAATGTGTTGGGATGTATTCCTTCTTTTTCTATGCTTTGGAAAAAGTTAAGTAATATAAGTACTAGTTCCTCTTTAAAGGTTTGGTAGAATCCTGATGTCAAGCCATCTGGTCCCAGACTCTTCTTTTCTGGGAGATTTCGTATAGTTGATGCTATTTTAGCACTTGATATAGGTCTGTTCAACATTTCCAGTTCTTTTTGGCTAAGTCTAGGAAGGTGGCATGCTTCCAAGTATTGGTCAATTTCTTTCAGCTTTCCCTATTTCTGAGAATAGAGTTTTTTGTAGTATTCTTAAGAATTCTTTGAATTTCTGAGGTGTCTGTTGTTATTTCACCTTTGTCACAGATTTTAACACCCCTTTGGCAGTGTTAGATAGATCCTCCAAGAAGAAACTAAGCAAAGAAATTTTTTTTTTTTATTAAATCATAACTGTATACATTGATATGACCATGGGGCATCATACACTCACTTCATAAACCATTTGACACATTTTCATCACAGTGGTTAACATAGCCTTTCCGGCGTTATCTCAGTTACTGTGCCAAAACATTTACATTCTACATTTACCAAGTTTCGGAAATACCCCTGTAAGATGCACCACAGGTGTGATCCCACCGATCCCCCTCCCTCTACCCACCACCCCTTTCCCACTTCCCCCTATTGTTAGGTTGTAACTGGGTTATAGCTTTAATGTGAGAGCCCCAAATTAGTTTCATAGTAGGGCTGAGCACATTGGGTACTTTTTCTTCCATTCTTGAGATACTTTACTAAGAAGAATATGTTCCAGCTCCATCCATATAAACATGAAAGAGGTAAAGTCTCCATCTTTCTTTAAGGCTGCATAGTATTCCATGGTGTACATATACCACAATTTATTAATCCATTTGTGGATCGATGGGCACTTGGGCTTTTTCCATGACTTAGCAATTATGAATTGGGCTGCAATAAACATTCTGGTACAAATATCTTTGTTATGTTGTGATTTTTGGGACCCTTGAAGAAATTGGTCTGGGTGAGTATTTCATGAGGAGAACCCCCCGGGCAATTGAAGCAGCTTCAAAAATACACTACTGGGACTTGATCAAACTAAAAAGCTTCTGCACAGCTAAGAACACTGTAAGTAAAGCAAACAAACAGCCCTCAGAATGGGAGAAGATATTTGCGGGGTATATCTCTGACAAAGGTTTAATAACCAGAATCCACAGAGAACTCAAATGCATCAGCAAGAAAAAAACAAGGGATCCCATCGCAGGCTGGGCAAGGGATTTGAAGAGAAACTTCTCTGAAGAAGACAGGCACACGGCCTTCAGACATATGAAAAAATGCTCATCATCTTTAATCATCAGAGAAATGCAAATCAAAACTACTTTGAGATATCATCTAACTCCACTGAGACTAGCCTATATCACAAAATCTCAAGACCAGAGATGTTGGCGTCGATGCGGAGAAAAGGGAACACTTTTGCACTGCTGGTGGGAATGCAAATTAATACATTCCTTTTGGAAAGACATATGGAGAACATTCAGAGATCTAAAAATAGATCTGCCATTCAATCCTGTAATCCCTCTGCTGGGCATATACCCAGAAGACCAAAAATCACAACATAACAAAGAAATTTTGAACTTAAACTTCATCATACAATAATTGAATTTAATAGACAGCTACAGAACATTTCATCCTAACAAAACTGAATACACATTCTTCTCATCAGCCCATGGAACATCCTCCAAAATTGATCACATCTTAGGTTACAAGGCTAGCCTCAACAAATTTAAAAGAATAGAAATTATTCCTTGCATTTTCTCAGATCATCATGGAATAAAGTAGAACTCACCAAGAACAGGAATCAACATACCCATACAAAGCCATGGGAACTAAATAACCTTATGCTGAATGATAGCTGGGTCATAGATGAGATTAAGAAGAAAACTGCCAAATTTTTGGAACAAAACAATAGTGAAGACACAAATGATCAGAACCTGTGGGATACCACAAAGGCAGTCGTAAGAGGGAAATTTATAGTGTTGGAAGCCTTCCTCAAGAGAACGGAAAGAGAGGACTGTGACTATTATGGTGCCTGCAGATATCAAATTGTTCATGTCTGTTAGGGTATCCCTTATAAATTGTAGAGCATTCTGGTTGGGCGCATAAATGTTAGTAATTGAAATCTCATCATGTTGAGTGTTTCCCTTAACAAATATGAAGTGACCAACCTTGTCTTTTCTTACTTTTGTTGATTTAAAGCCTAATGTATCTGCAAATAAAATTGCAACCCCTGCTTTTTTCTTATTTCCATTTTCCTGGATTATAGATGTCCATCCCTTCACCCTGAGTTTATATTTTATCCTTTAAGGCAGCAGTTCTCAACCTTCCTAATGCTGCAACCCTTTAATACAGTTCCTCATGTTATGGTGACCCCCAACCTTAAAATTATTTTTGTTGCCACTTCATAACTGTAATTTTGCTACTGTTATGAATCGTAATGTAAATATCTGATATGCAGGATGTATTTTCATTGTTACAGATTGAACATAATTAAAGCATAGTGATTAATCACAAAAACAGTATGTAATTATATATGGTGAAATATTTATTTCTAATTACAAATAAATGAAATTTTGTCTGAGGAATGGAGTAGCATGGGTAACAGTCTTAATATAACAACAATAAACTACATTGCTACATTTTGCAACAGTGTACGTAAAAAGCCAACATTAGTGCAAAGGTTGAGATTGCTTCTTTCTCACCAGATCAGAAATTCTCTGGGCAGTCTTTGTAAGAACACAATGAAGATCATCTTCCACAACAAGTGTACTTCTGTATTTAGACTTGATAGCCAAAAAGCAGGAAGACCCTGTTTCACAAGTATATGTTGTTGCAAATGGAAGAAGAAGTTGCAGTCTCAGTCTCAGACAGAACAGGATATGACTGCGAACATTTGATCCAGAATTTTGTAACTGGCATTATAATTCGTTCTCGCTGCATCGCTGTCAATAAGTTCAATGAACTCCTCTTGTGCTGTCTCAGGAACATCTTCAATTTTGTGAATGGGCTTCTGGCAAGTGCAAATGAGGTGTCAGGTAGATTTGGAAACTACTGTGAAATTTCATCTGCAAGCATGTGCAAGTGTTTTTTCACAGAAATTATCATTGTAATCCTTTTGTCTGGTTCAATGTCATGTTCCTCAAAGAAAGCAGATAAGGTAGGCAACATGTAAATTTTATTTTCATCCAGTTTTTTTTGCCAAAGCTGAAGTTTCATTTGGAATGATCAGATCTTTTCAGACAAATCAAGGGATACTGCATTTGGTCCTTGCAGTGATAAATTTAACTCATTCAAGATGGCAAAGATGTCGACCAAGTAAGCTATTTTCTGCAGTTCACTTTTATTGCTGAAAAGTGCTTTGAACTGCAGCCTTGCTTTCTGTTTAAAAAATGTTTTGAGTTCATCACAAAGCTCAAAACATGTTTTAAAAATTTTCCTCTCAACAACCATCTCACTTCAGTGTGATATAGCAGAGCATTGTTCAGCACATCCAACTCACTGCACAGTTGCGAAAACAATCAACTGTTTAACGTGCTTGCCTTTACAAAATTGACAGAACTTATGATGCTTTTCATTATTTCTTGTAACTCTTTTTTTTATTATTAAATCATAGCTGTGTACATTAGTATGATCATGGAGCACCATACACTTGGTTCATAGACTGTTTGACACATTTTCATCACACTAGTTAACATAGCTTTCGTGGCATTTTCTTAGTTATTTTGCTAAGAACTTTACACTCCAAATTTACTAAGATTCACATATACCCTTGCAAGATGCACCGCAGGTGTAATCCTAACAATCCCCCTCCCTCCACCTACCTCCCCCCTCCCTCCCATCCCCTTCCCCCTTCTCCCCATTCTTAGGTTGTAACTGGGTTATAGCTTTCATGTGAAGGTCCTACATTAGTTTCATAATAAGGGTGAGTACATTGGGTACTTTTTCTTTCATTCTTGATACACTTTACTAAGAAGAATATGTTCCAGCTCCATCCATGTAAACATGAAAGAGGTAAAGCCTCCATCTTTCTTTAAGGCTGCATAATATTCCATGGTGTACATATACCACAATTTATTAATCCATTCGTGGATCGATGGGCACTTGGGCTTTTCCCATGACTTAGCAATTATGAATAGGGCTGCAATAAATATTCTAATACAAATATCTTTGTTATGATGTGATTTTTGGTCTTCTGGGTATATGCCCAGTACAGGGATTACAGGATTGAATGGCAGATCTATTTTTAGATCTCTAAGTGTTCTCCATATCTCTTTCCAAAAGGAATGTATTAATTTGCATTCCCACCAGCAGTGCAAAAGTGTTCCCTTTTCTCCACATCCACGCCAACATCTCTGGTCTTGGGATTTTGTGATGTAGGCTAGTCTCACTGGAGTTAGATGATATCTCAAAGTAGTTTTGATTTGCATTTCTCTGATGATTAAAGATGATGAGCATTTTTTCATATGTCTCTAGGCCGTGCGCCTGTCTTCTTCAGAGAAGTTTCTCTTCAAATCCCTTGCCCAGCCTGCGATAAGATCCCTTGTTCTTTTCTTGCTAATGCGTTTGAGTTCTCTGTGGATTCTGGTTATTAAACATTTGTCGGAGACATAACCTGCAAATATCTTCTCCAATTCTGAGCACTGTTTGCTTGCTTTACTTACTGTGTTCTTGGCTGTGCATAAGCTTTTTAGTTTGATCAAGTCCCAATAGTGTATTTTTGAAGCACCTTCAATTGCCCGGGGGGTCCTTCTCATAAAAAACTCACCCAACCCAATTTCTTCAAGGGTTTTCCCTGCACTCTCTTCTAGTATTTTTATAGTTTCATGTCTGAGGTTTAAATCTTTAATCCAGTGAGAGTCTATCTTGGTTAATGGTGAGAGGTGTGGGTCCAGTGTCAGTCTTCTACAGGTTGCCAGCCAGTTCACCCAGCACCATTTGTTAAATAGGGAATCTTTTCCCCATTGAATGTTTTTAATTGGCTTGTCAAAGATTAAATAACGGCATTTAGCTGGATTATTCTCTTGGTTCTCTATTCTGTTCCAGACATCTACTTCTCTGTTTTTGTGCCAGTACCATGCTGTTTTGATCACTATCGATTTGTAGTATAGTCTGAGGTCTGGTAGCGTGATTCCTCCTGCTTTGTTTTTATTTTTGAGTAATGTTTTGGCTATTCAAGGTTTTTTCTGATTCCATATAAAACGAAGTATTGTTTTTTCAAGATCTTTAAAGTATGACAGTGGAGCTTTAATGGGGATTGCATTGAACTTATATATTGCTTTGGGTAGTACGTACATTTTAACAATGTTGATTCTTCCCAACCATGAGTATGGTATATTTTTCCATTTGTTAACATTCTCAGCTATCTCTTTTCTTAGAGTTTCATAGTTCTCTTTATATAGATCTTTCACGTCCTTTGTTAGATAACTCCCAAGTATTTCATCTTCTTTGGCACTACTGTGAATGGGATAGAGTCCTTAATTGTTTTTTCAACTTGACTATTGTTGGTATATATAAAGGCTACCGATTTATGAATGTTGATTTTGTAACCTGAGACCCTGCTGTATTCCCTGCTGTATCACATCTAGCAGTTTTATAGTAGAGTCCCTAGTGTTTTCCAGATACACAATCATATCATCTGAGAAGAGCAAAAGTTTGATCTCTTCCTACCCTATGTGGATACCCTTGATCGCCTTTTCTTCCCTAATTGCAGTGGCTAAAACTTCCATTACAATGTTAAAAAGCAATGGAGACAATGGGCAGCCTTGTCTGGTTCCTGATCTGAGTGGAAATGATTGCAATTTAACTCCATTCAATATGATATTGGCTGTGGGTTTGCTGTAGATGGCCTCTATCAGTTTAAGAAATGTCCTTTCTATACCAATTTTCTTAAGTGTTCTGATCATGAAGGGATGTTGGATGTTATCAAAAAGCTTTTTCTGCATCAATTGAGAGAATCATATGGTCTTTGTTTTTTAATTTGTTTATGTGCTGAATTACATTTATAGATTTATGTATATTGAACCAGCCTTGAGACCCTGGGATAAAACCGACTTGGTTATGATGTATGATTTGTTTGATATGTTGCTGGATTCTGTTTGTTAGAATCTTGTTGAATATTTTTGCATCTATATTCATTAGTGATATTGGTTTATAATTTTCTTTTCTTGTTGTGTCTTTTCCTGGTTTGGGGATCAGGGTGATGTTTGCTTCATAGAACGTGTTGGGTAGTCTTCCTTCTTTTTCTACCTTTTGGAACAGGTTGAGTAATATAGGTACTAATTCCTCTTTAAAGATTTGGTAGAATTCTGACGTAAAACCATCTGGTCCCGGGCTTTTCTTTTTGGGGAGATTTTGTATGGTTGATATTATTTCCGAACTTGATATGGGCCTGTTCAACATTTCCACTTGATTTTGGCTAAGTCTTGGAAGGTGACGTGCTTCCAAGTAACGGTCAATTTCCTTCAGATTTTCATATTTCTGAGAATAAAGTTTCTTTTAATGTTCATTAAGTATTTTTTGGATTTCTGAGGAGTCTGTTGTTATTTTGTCATTGTTATTTCTGATTGATGAGGTTAGAGATTTTACTCTTTTTTTCCTGATTAGGTTGGCCAAAGGTTTATCTACTTTGTTGACCTTTTCAAAAAACCAGCTTTTTGATTTATTGATCTGTTGTATTATTCTTTTGTTTTCAATTTCATTTAGTTCTGCTCTGATTTTGGTTATTTCTTTTCTTCTACTGGATTTGGGGTTGGAGTGTTCTTCCATTTCCAGTCTCTTGAGATGTCCCATTAAGTTGCTTACTTCCTCTCTTTCCGTTCTCCTGAGGAAGGCTTGCAGTGCTATAAATTTCCCTCTTAGAACTGCCTTTGCGGTGTCACAGAGGTTCTGATAATTCATGTCTTCATTGTCATTTTGTTCCAGAAATTTGGCAATTTCCTTCTTGATCTCATCTCTGACCCAGCTATCATTCAGCATAAGGTTATTTAACTTCCATGTTTTTGTATGAGTATGCAGATTCCTGTTGTTACTCATCTCAAGTTTTATTCCATGATGGTCTGAGAAGATGCATGGAATAATTTCTATTCCTTTAAATTTACTGAGGTTAGACTTGTGATGTAAGATGTGATCGATTTTGGAGTAAGTTCCGTGGGCTGATGAGAAGTATGTGTATTCAGTTTCGTTGGCATGAAATGTTCTGTAGATGTCTACTAAATCTAAATGCTGGATGGTTAGATTTAAATCTAGAATTTCTTTACTCAGCTTTTTGTTGGAGGATCGATCCATCACTGCCAAAGGAGTGTTAAAATCTCTGACTATTATGGAGTTGGAGGAAATCAAGTTGCTCATGTCTGTTAGAGTTTCTCTTATAAATTGAGGTGCATTCTGTTTGGGTGCATAGATATTAATAATTGAAACCTCATCATATTGAGTCTTACCCTTAACAAATATGAAGTAACCACTTTTGTCCTTCCTTACTTTTGTTGGTTTAAAGCCTATTGTATCCGCAAATAAAATGGCAACACCTGCTTTTTTCTGATTACCATTTGCCTGAAATATGGATGACCACCCTTTCACCCTGAGTCTGCATTTGTCTTTTAAGTTAAGATGTAACTCTTGTATGCAACAAATATCTGGCCTGAGTTTTTGTATCCAGTCAGCTAACCTATGTCTTTTTAGAGGGCAGTTGAAGCCATTCACATTAATAGAGAGTATTAATAAGTTTGGTGAAATTTTGGGTATCGAGTTTTTCGAAAGTGCAGTGGGCATTTTTAATCCTTTTGCCATTGTGGAAGTTGGAGTTTGATCAGAAGTTTCTGAGTGAGTTTACTTTTGTAGTAGAGGATTGGGTTGGTTATTATGGAGGATAGGTCTCAGAATATCCTGAAGAGCTGGTTTGGTTATGGCAAATTTCTTTAGCATATGAATGTCATTAAAATATTTAATTTCTCCATCATAAATGAAACTCAGTTTAGCTGGGTACAAGATCCAGGGTTGAAAGTTATTTTGCTTGAGGAGATTAAATTTTGATGACCACCCTCTTCTGGCTTGAAAAGTTTCAGCAGAGAGATCTGCAGTCATTCTAATGTTCTTCCCTTTGAAGATAATAGTTTTCTTTCACCTGGCCGCTTTGAGAATTTTCTCCTTCCTATTAACTTTAGTGAAGTTAATTATGATATGCCTGGGGGATGTCTTATTGGGGTTGAGTGATGCTGGGGTTCTGAAGCTATCTGCTATCTGAATTTCATGTTCTCTAGTCAAGTCTGGAAAATTCTCTTTCAGAATTTCATGCAGAAGGGCCTCTGCGCCCAGTGAGGCCACTTCATCTGTTTCAGGAATTCCTATGAGTCGGATATTTGCCTTCTTCGAGTTATCCCAGAGCTCTCTGAGAGAATGATCCATTTTTGCTTTCCATTTCTCTTCCTCTTTGAGAGTTTGGGAGCGTTCAAAGGCTTTATCTTCAATGTTGGAGATCCTTTCTTCTGCTTTGTCCATTCTGTTGCTAAGGGATTCTACTGTATTTTTCATATCTTTGAGGGCTGCAAATTCTTGCTTCAGTGTGTCTCAATCTTTGGTGGTTTTGTCTTTAAATTCTTTAAATTCTTGAGACAACTTTTGAATTTCTCCAAGAATTCCTATTCCATTTTGTTAATCTTGTTTGCCATCCAAATTCTGAATTCAATTTCTGACATCTCAGTCAGTTGTTTGTGAATGGGATCTTCAATTACATCTGCCGTATCTTTCCTTGGAGGGGTTGTTCTATTTTGGTTATTCATGTTACCAGAGTTTTTCCGCTGATTCCGCCCCATGATTGTTTTACTCCCTTTGATTTCTCCCATGGTGTTTTGTTGAGGACCCATACAGTGCTGTGGCCTGAGAAACTGGGGCCCTGTTTGGTGTAGAGGGACTAAGTGGTTCTGTCTTGTTTTCAGCTGGTTTCTATTTGACCCTAGTGAAACAGTTACTCTGGGTTGAAGTCTCAGCTGTGGAGAAATACCAGCAATTAAGTCACTCCACCCACCACAGGCTACAAATGGAAAAGGAAAATCAAACCTTCCTACAACCAGACACCCAGGTTACCACCTGGATAGTCCCCAGGTGAGTGGCTCAGTTCAAACGGTCCAAATCAATTGTCTCAGTCAGCAGCTGCCTTGGGTGGGAGAGTTCAAGAGGTCCCTGGGAACTGGATCACAGAGGTCTGGTGACTGCTCTAATATGGCTTGTTCCAGTGCTGCGTGGAGTCAGGAAGAGCCACCCAGTAAATAGATCAGGCTGGGAAGATTGATGACTTCTTCCCCACATGCAGCTCTGTCACACCCAGTCTCTGCTAGCCCCACAGGACTGTGACCCAGTCAGTTGTCTGCATTAAGCAGATACTCCAGGGGTTTGCACCTGCCTAAGTCACAGGGTAGTCTGTGTCTGCTCATCTAGGCCTCTGCTCTCTGTCTTTATCCAGCAGGGGTGGTGTGGCCTGTCAACCTCGGGCACTTGATGGAGGCTGGAGGTGTTCACTCAGTTGCAGCCCCACTCTTAGTTTATGTTACTGGGTGAACGGAACAACCCTGTGGGAGTTTGTTTCTGACCCTACTAGATTCCTCTGCAGAGGACAGGCTGATTTGAGTTCCCAGAACCTGTGTCTCAGGCCCCGTCTTTAGTCCTGCGGGTTTGTATTCGCAGCATGATCAGTTGTCTGCTGTAGCCTCTTGGCCTTCTTTGTCTATAGGCTGGTGATTCCCTGAGGGCCAGGTGCGTCTTAGGCTCAGTAAAGCAGTCCTCTGGATCAGCCCTACCCTGGAAGTTTCCCAGCTCTGCGGGTGTGTTTTCTAGTCCCCATGTTCCACCCAGGTCAGTGCCTCCTCAGGCAAACCCTTTACTCACGGGGTCTGTGTTTCAGTCCCATGTCTGTTCCATGGTGGTTGCCATCTGAGAACATGCTCGGCCTCATCTGGTTGCCCAGGAAGACAGGAGGAGAGGCTATGTGATATCTGGGGGTCAGTCTTGTTATTGCTAAAGATGGTTGTTGCTCTGCACCTCGGGGCACCACCGCTCCAGTGTAATTCCCTCTTATCCGACCGTTGTCTTCTTGCTCCTTTGCTATAGAGTCAGCACTGGCCAGCTGCAGTCCAGTTCCTGTCTATACCTCTCAAGAGTTCACTGAAGAATCTGGACTCCTGGGGTGGGGGGGCAGGTCTCCAGATCACGGAGTGAGAGTGGAGGGGAGTGCTAGGAGCTCAGAGTTGCAGGTCATAACACCAAGCTCATTGAGACCAAATGAACAAATAAACAGATACAAAGGTTACCAGGCACACGGGCCCATGGATACAGAGACAGACAGAAACACATAGACATACAGGGAACAGCCACGACAACAGCAATATAAGAACAACTGCAATAAAAATAGTGATAATCGTAAAATAATTGAAAGAAAGGAAAAAAATAGAGAGAAAAAAGTGGTGTTAGTAGGAATGTTAAAAGAGAAGAAAGAAGAAATTAAAATTAGAAGACATAGAAATAAAAAATATATCTATATTAAAAGTAATAATAAAAAATTATCGAAATCTCCTCTAAGAAAATGGTGAGGAAAAAACAGACAAAAACAAAACAAACAAACAAAAAACATGAAAACCAAAAAGAACCAAAACAAAACAAAATAAAAAAGGCAACAACTACAAAAATATTCTTGCGTGTAGAAATATACCTATATATATCTATATGTCTGCTGTAGGGATCAACTTTCATAGGAATATATTCATACTGCGATATACTTTCTGGACACCAGGTGGCGCTGTGAGTGGTTCCGAGGCTTATACCTGATTTACAGTTTATACTGTTACCATGGTAACCACCTTCCATGGCCGATTGCCATTTTGGAATTTCTGTAAAAGTTTGTCGCCTAAGAATTGTGTAACCTCTGCTGTTCTTTTCCAGACAGCACTTGCGACCGACCTTCCCACTCAGTGCAGGTGTCCATGCATCTTAAGTCTTTCCACTCTGTTCCCAGGTTCTCCTGCAAACTGGCGACTGCATTGGCTGTAGGGGGAGTGGTGCTGAGTTCGCGCGGTCATTGGCGGGTTTGCAGTTTTATCTGCTGTAGCTGGCTCCCGGGGCTGAGCCAAGTTCGCGGCTTTAGCTGCTAAATCCAGGTCCATGGCTTCAGGAGCTGTAGCCAGTTCCCATTGTTGGAGCATTCGGGTGACTTATTCTGAGTTTTATGGTTCAGAGTTTCCCTTTTGGATCGGCGCCCGCCAGTTCTCCGCGCAGCCTGAACCGCCAAACCCCTCCAACATCTTGGGGAAAGGTGCCCGCCCTTTTGGGTAGTTCAAAATGTCTGTTTCCCAGGCAGAATCCCTTCCCTTCAATTGTCCAACAGTTTGCCCAGCTCCCCGTGGTTTTGAGTGGCTCTCCTTTCGGATGCCTCCCTCAGTTCAGGAATAATTTGTCAATTGGGTTTTGTCAGCATTTACAAGCTGCTGACCTCTGCAGGGGAGGGTCCTGCTGGCTGGCATGGCCGAGCAGGGAAGAATCTCTACAACAGAGTCTGTGGTTTTAAATTACCCGTCATATATAGCAATCCGCCAGTTCACTGGGCATCTCCAGCTGTCTGTCCACTCCAGTAATCCACACACAGGGAGGTCCAGAGCACCTTTCCTCTCACCTGATGGCTTGGGAGAGGTGGGCTACACGTCCGTCCTGTCCGCCCCCCTATTTCTTGTAACTCTTGTGGCAGCATCTTCATTGCTAATATTTGCTGATGAACCATACAGTGAGTTCCGATGACTTTTAGTTACTTATTCAGTATCAAAGGTTGAAATCCAGATCAGTATCCTAGCATAGCTGGAGCACCATCTGTGCAAATACCACAGACCTTTTCCGAAGAGATCTTATGCTCTTTCAGAAATGAACCAACTGTGTCAAATACATCACATGCAATAGTTTTCTTTTTCATTCACAAACAAGAAACTCATCTTTAAAGTTGCTATCATTAATATACCTCATGTAAACCAGTAACTGTGAACAGTTTGCAACATCTGTAGACTCATCAAGCTGGATACTAAATATTGGAAGTGGACCAGATTTAATTTCCTGTATTACCTAATCAAGAATATCAGCAGTGGACAGTGCTGACAGTGTTGTTAGATAAGGAAATTGCACTCAATTTTATAACAAATTCATCCCCAATCATAACTCAGTAATTGCTGAGTAAATCCTCAGCAATGGTGTGAGGTTTCATAGCTTTGGTGATTCTGAGTGCCACCAAATACGAAACTTCAATGGCTGCTATGTTTTGTTTGTGGTACTTGCCACCAGTGTCAAGTCTAGCTTTCTTGAGTCCATCACTGTTACAGCATAGTTTTGCTGCTGCAGTCCATGGAATTCCCGGTCCTAGCAAAGAACCAGGGATGTTCCCGTCTCTGCAGGGGTTGGGCTTCTAGACCGCCAGGTGAGGGGGGACGGATAGACTTAGAGTTCAAAACGGCAGACAAATATTTGTTCAATTGTCAAACCAGGCAAGAGAATGCCCAAGTTCAAATCAGGGTCTCTCTGGAGAAGAAACCACAGCCTCCAGGAACTCTCTCCCATGGAGTGAAACAAGAGGTCCTCAGCTCACTGCTGGCTTGTTGAGATCCCACAGCAAGCAAGCAATTATCTCTGGGGAGGGGACGGACACTCATCCTCTTTGGGATGGGTTCTGTACCTGACATTTGCCTCCTTGGAGTCACAGCTTGCCTCAGCATTGATTATGTACAGTTATCAATCTTCTCTCTCTGCTTGGCTCCCGTCCTTCAGCTTTGTTGGGTTCTTTCTGTCATTTTTTTTTTAGAGACAGAGTCTCACTTTGTCACCCTTGGTAGAGTGCCATGACGTCACAGCTCACAGGAACCTCTAGCTCTTGGTGATTCTCTTGCCTCAGCCTCCCAAGTAGCTGGGACTACAGGTGTATGTCATAACACCTGGCTATGTTTTGTTGCAGTTTAGCTTGGGATGGGTTTGAATCCACCACCCTCAGTATATGGGGCCAGTGCCCTTCTCACTGAGTCACAGGTGCTGCCCTGTTGGGTTCTTTCTAACCCTTATCTCTCCCTCTGCATGGGAGCTTCTGTTGAAAGCTGGTTCCTGTGAGCTCTTTTCCCCCTCCTCCCCTTGATCTTGTTGAATGTAAAATTTGGAGTTAGGGAAAATAGCCAATTGGAGGACTTAGCAAAACACAAGACACATGGAAAGAAAAAAAAAAAACCAGCCAAATAAACAATCGGACAAACAAACAAACAAACAAACATAAAAGCTCAAATACCCTGATGTAAGCCCTCTCTGCAACCATAAGAGGAAGGGAAGAAGAGAGAGAAAAAAATATTTTTTAAAGTTAAAAAAAATTAACAATAACTCCTACAAGAAAGAGAAAAGGAGGAAAAAAACACAAAAACAGCAAAAAGGGGACAAAAATAAAAAAAGCAACAAAAACAAAAAATTATTTTCATATGGTCTAAATTCACTTAGTAAAAATGTATTCTTATTGGAGCTTAACTGTGGCTGAAGGCTGAGTGAAAAAAGCAGCTTCTGGAGCCAGCAGAGCTATGCAGGAAGCATGTGTCTATCCCCATGTCCACTCTCCAGCCCCTGTAGCCCTGGGTCCTGGAACTGTACACTCACCACCTGTAGAGGAATGGACACCATGCTTACAAGGACAGTTACTGATTCTTATCACATTAAAAGGAAACACTGAGAACAGGCCAGTCTCCTGGCAAGCCTAGAAACATTTTGTGATTTAGGGGCAATTCCCCCGAGTAACTCAGTATTCCAGAATGAGATAGGGTCACTTGTGTGTGTTAAAGCGTATGTTAAACATTGATGCTTTGTGCTTCTTCATGGGGGTTGTGGGGAAAGAACACATGAGGAGAGCACATAGCAATCCTTATGCATGCAGCCCTCGTGTGTAATTACCTTAACTGTCCCCACCTGTTGTATAACCTTAATAAATAGCTGTTGTGGAGGGGGCTCAGGGCTATCCCGCACTTAAGGTAAGCTCGCCTCCTGCAAGCTCGTACTTCTAATTCCTGTCACATCTGGTTCCTTCATGCAGCAATGGAGAACAGGGCCTTAGGGGTCACAACATCTGGCATAGTTGGCAGGATACCAGGATACGACAGGACACCGGGGACATGGACCAAAGGGGAAAAAGGGACACTCAGAAGTAAGTGAAGCCTTCAGTAGATGAAGGAGGAAGTCCCAAAGGGAGACTCTGCTCAGGGAAAGCGGGACCTTTGGCCATACTAGAAACAAAGGAACTCCACTCAGTATAAGTGGGGCCTTTGGTAAATACTAAGCAAAGATATTTAGAGAAAAAGATGGGTAACTTCCTGTTTGGGGAGTCATGAGAATTAGAAAGGAAGGAAGAAGGGTATGTTCAAGAATAATTTGAAAATGAGGAGAATAGTGAGGTTCAGTGGGAAACTGAACCTGAGGAGAATTGGGAACCAGGAGCATATGAAGGTTTTTCTGGCCCTTCCTCAGGGGAGGAAATATGTGATACAGACATGAATAATCAAGAAAATACCCCAATGACCATTGTGGCAGCTCAGATTAAACAGTTGAAGACCAGTTGAATAGTCTCACAGTTGGGGATGTTAACATAAATCAGCCAACATTGCCTTCTCTACCTCCCTATGTAAATGAACCACCTGTGACTTCTGTTATGAAGGCTGTATTAGAAGGGTGTAAACCAGTGACTTTAATTGTGAAGATACTTTGGGGCTTTTTCCAATCACAGTTACTGATATTCCTCCTGATCTGCAGTACCCTCACGGGGGCCAACATTTTGATCACCATATGATCACTTTTATGGTTCTGAAAGATTTAAAACAAGCTGTAACACAGTATGGCATGTGGTCCCCATTTTCTAGAGGTCTGTTCAGGAGCAGCAACTCATTCCTTATGACTGGGACATGATGGCCAGAACTATTCTTGAATCTGGACAGTGTTTACAGTTTAAAACTTGGTGGAAGGAGGAGGCTGACCTGAGGGTCACCAAAACCAGCAAAGAGGAGTTCCTATAATAGCAGAACAGCTCACTGGGTCTTGCCAGTGGCTGAGGATTCTGAGACAACTCCAGTATGATGATACAGCTGTTGTAAAGATAAGGCTGTGCTGTCTTCAGGCCTGAGGGAAAAGATTCAGGCTCCTTGAGATATCTCAAAATCTTTCATTAAGATAATTCAATCAGGAAATTAATCTTATACTGACTTTTTAGTTCAATAGAAAACATCAATTTATAAAGCTGTGGCTCAATCAGAGCTCAGAGACATGCCTTTTCAAACTTTAGCATTTGAAAATACTAACTCTGAGTGTCAAAAGGCTTTACATCCTCTGAGAGCACAAAATGCTCCCTTAGAGGAATCCATATGGGTATATGCTGATGTAGGAATGAAACCCTACAAGGCTAATCTTCTTGCTGCTGCTTTAAAAGAAGGGGTCAAACTGAACTGTGTTAAATGTCATAATTCTGGCAAGATAGACCATATGAGGAGAGAGTGTTAGAAGGGGAAGATAAATGGGAGAGGCAATTATCAAAAAACACAAAGCAAAGGGAAGCCCCCTGTGTTATGCCCCAGGTGTAAGAAGGGGCTCCATTGGGTTGATGAGTGCCGCTCTCAATTTAATAAGAATGAAACACTTTTACAGCAGGGAAACTGTCATTCAGGCCCAGCCCAGGGCCTGTAGGCAAAGAATACGGCTCTGGAAACCTACTCACTCACCAGCAACTCAAGCCCATCTAATCCCATTTACACGACACCCCCAGGTAGTGCCGCTTTAGATTTACCAGCAGGTGATAATGTTCTTTTGCTTTCCAACACGGAAGTAAGAAATTAAAAACAGGAATATGTGGTCCTATTCCTCCAGATACTGTTGGGTTATTGTTAGGAACAAGTAGTTTGACATCTTATGGAGTGTTTGGCCACTCAAGTGTTATTGATAGTGACTTCTTAGGGAAAGTACAGATCATGATTTCAGTAAACCAACCAACTCAAATTTTAGCCAGACAAAAGATTGCTCAATTGCTACTCCTGCCTCATGTTAAATTACAAAGTACTGGTAAAAAAAAATTCACTGGTGGTCTCAGCAGTACAAACAGTATTTTTTGGCAAACATCTATTAAGAATGGGCATCAATTAACACTCACTTTGAAGGATAAATCCTTTACTGGCCTGTTAGATACTGGCACAGATGTTTCAGTCATGGCTTTAAATCTGTGGCCCAAAGAGTGGCTGAAACAGATAGTTGACGTTACTTTTACAGGCATAGGAACTTTAAATTCAGTCTTTCAAAGTACATTACCTTTACCTTGTTTGGGACAAGATAATCAAAATGCTCAAATTCAACCATATATAGCTGATATTGCTATTAACTTGTGGGGTCAAGATTTACTTCAACAATGGAAAACTGTAATAACCATATCTTCCTCTTATACTAATTCCTTTCAAATGACAAATTTAGCATAGAGGCCACTGCCCCAAAATATGCTCTCAAGCTATCTTGGAAGAGCAATAATCCAGTGTGAGTGGAACAGTGGCCATTAACTAAAGAAAAACTGGACACCTTACAATTTTTAATTCAGGAACAGTTAGAGCAAGGACATAGTGAGCCCTGTACCAGTCCTTGGAATTTTCATGTCTTTGTTGTAAAGAAGAAATCAGGCAAATGGAGAATGCTCACGGATCTTCACAAAGTTAATGAAACTATTGTTCCTATGGGTCACCTGCAACCAGGACTTCCTCCATGATCCCTTCCAATTGGTATTTATATGTCATTGACTTAAAAGATTGTTTTTTCAGTATATATTTGCATCCTGAAGACCGACCATGTTTTGCCTTTTCTTTATCTTCCTGTAATCAACAAAGACCCTATCAGCATTTTCAGTGGAGAGTTCTGCCACAAGGTATATTAAATAGTCCTACTTTGTGTCAGCATTTTGTCAATCAGCCATTACAGCACATTAGGAAAAAATATCCTACAGCCTACATCATTTCATTATACTGAAACATATATATATTTATTTGCCCACCAAAGTTTAGCTGTTTTGCAAGAAATATTTAAACAAGCTGTACTTACCCTAAAATCCTCAAATTGTGCTTACCCTAAATCTTCAAATTGCTCCAGAAAAATTCAAACTACATCCCTGTATAATTATTTGGGATACAAATTGACTCAAACACAAATTCTCTCACATGTTAATCTTAGGTTAGATTCCTTATCTACTTTAAATGATTTCCAAAAACTGTTAGGTCATATTAATTGGTTATGTCCAACTTTAGGAATACTGGCCTACACTTTAACTAATCTTTTTAAAATCCTAGAAGGACCTTTGGACATAAATAGTGCTTGTTCACTTACTCCTGAGGCAAAGAAGGAACTGCAACTAATTGAAAAAGAGTTTGCCTCAAAAGATTGGATCAAGTTGACAATAGAGTACCAATTTGACTGAATTATAGCCACTTATCACTGTCCAATTGGAGTCATTTATCAAGAGAATACACTTTTAGAGTGGCTATTTCTTCATAATAAAAATTCGTAAAATTTACAACAATATTTAGACAAAATTTGTGAACTAATTGCTAAAGGCAAAAACAGAACTTACCACTTATAGGTTATGACCCTTGTTCTATCATTGTTCCTTTTACAGAAAAGCAAATTCAACTCGATTTTCAATTATCTTTCCCTTGGAAAATTGCTCTTGCATCTTATCTAGGCTTAATTACCAATGAATATTCTCATGATAAAAAATTTCAGTTTCTAAAACTTACTTCCTGGATCCTTCCTCATATTGTCAAAGACTCACCAATTGCAGATGCTATCACTTTTTACACAGATGCCAACAAGCATGGCAAGGCTGGATATACTGATGGTAATAACTCAAAAGTTGTTCAAAGTCCTTATAATTCTGTCCAAAAGAATGAAATGTATGCTATTCTTATTCTACTCCAAGACTTTTATTGTCCTATGAATGTGGTGACGGATTCTCAATATATATGCTTTGCTGTTAACCATCTAGAAACAACAACTATTACTTCTACTGATGAAATTTCTTCTCTTTTTTGATCTATCCAGAGACTCCTTAGACACTGTATTCATTCTATATATATTACTCACTTTAGAGCACACACCTTTCTACCTGGTCCTGTGACTTCTCTAAATTCACAAATAGATCAAGCCCTTGTTGGTACTGTTCAAGAAGCATCTACTTTTCATTCCTACACACATGCTAATGCAAAGATGCTTCGTAAGAAATTTCATCTTACAAAAACTCAGTCACAGCAAATTCTTTCTAGTTGCCCTTCTTGCTCAAAAATTCATGTTCCCTCCTTTCATGAAGGTACCAACCCTAGAGGAGAAATGGCAAACCAAATATGGCAAATGGAAGTGACTATCATTCCATTCTTTGGTAAATAAAAATATCTTTATCATTCCATAGATACTTTTTCTCATTTTTCTTGGGCAACAGTCTTACCTGAAGAAAGGGCTCACCATGTCATTTGACATTTATTAGAATGTTTGAATGTCATGGGACTTCCTAAGTCTATTAAAACTGACAATGTATCTTCTTATTCTGCTCAAAAAATTAGATACCTTTCTGTATTTTTGGAACTTTCTCATGGTATTCTCTATAATTCTCAAGGCCAGGCCATTATTGAATGACACCACAAAATGTTAAAAGATATGTTATTTAAACAGAAAGGAGGAGATGGTACACTCCACTTGAATAACAGTCCTAGATATGTTCTTACTAGAGCTCTGTTCACTCTTAATTTTTGAATCTCAGCAATGATGGAAATACAGCTGCTGAACGTCACTGGACAGCTGTTACCCATTCACCACCTTCTCACATATAGCAACCTATTTTCTATAAGAAACTCGATATGTCTGAATGGGAACCTGGTTATGTGTTACATTGGGGTCGAGGCTTTCCTCATATCATTACAGAACAGCAAGAAAAGCAGTGGTTACCCACCCACTGGATCAAGCCTTGATATGAGCAAAAAACCTCACCAGCACTTTGATGAATCCGCCCTCACTGATCTCTTCAATAACATGACCATCAAGTGGATGAACAGACATCATCCTCTCCCAAGAACTAACTCCACTTATCAAAAAGCTGTCATCAGCGGCTGAAGATTTAGTGAAATGTCAATATAAACCTCTAATGGTGGACTTCTTGTTCCTGGCAATGATTGCACTAGTGTTGACAAAGGTAAATGCTGCTACAAAGAATTTCACTTATTGAGCCTATATCCCTAATTCTCCCCTTAACAGAAAAATACCTTAGATTAACCCTACCATTTCTATTTAAGTCCTGGCAGTCATTATCTTCAACCAATTCCCACTGCATGATTTTCTCTTCTATGTAATAGTATTAAAAACAAACAAATAAAAACCATGCTGCTCCTCCAGACTTCAACTTGGAAAGGGTGTGACACTACCCTTGCCCCACCTAACATTCCAATCTGTGCTATGCCTATTACTACCCACTTATAATGAGTGCAATGGACAATGGGCAGAGGCAAGAAACCTTGGGCATTAGTCAATACTTCCTATGGAAGTCATTGATTGGAGACCTCATGGGTCAGCCTGAGACAAACAGTTAGGTGGAGAAATTCATTTATTTTGTAAGAATAACTACCATAGCCAACCATTTCCATATTTTTTAAATTAAATAATAGCTATGTACATAAATATGATCATGGGGCATCATACACTAGCTTCATAGACCATTTGATATATTTTCATCACAATGGTTAACATAGCCTTCCTGACATTTTCTTAGTTATTGTGCTAAGACATTTACATTCCACATTTACTAGTTTAAGTTTCACATATACCCTTGTCATATTGTTTTTTTTTTTTTTTTTTTTTTGCAGTTTTTGGCCAGGGCTGGGTTTGAACCCACCATCTTTGGCATATGGGGCTGGCGCCCTTCTCCTTTGAGCCACTGGTGATGCCCCATTTCCATATTGTTTGACATGGAGAAGGCATGTCTCCCCTGTGCCTAGCCTGGTTGGAACAACGTAACATCATTTTTGGTTAGATTTACAACAACATAAACCTTTATTAAATAATTGCAATCTGTCACAGGAACTGAAATTTAAAAAGCATTTCCAATAGTGTTACTAATTTATCTTTTTTCTTCTGTGAAGGGTCTCACTGGCACCACTAGTATAATTCTGTTAATTATTATATGTGCCTTCTTGTACTTTTGCCTAGCAAAAAGAGGAGCTGCTCAATAAGAAGCACTAGGAACAACAACTATTATTTTCCTTATCCTACCCCAAAATGTCTTAAACAAAAATGGGGGATATGTAGAGGAATGGACACCATGATTACAAGGATAATTACTGATTCTTATTACATTAAAAGGAAACACTGAGAACAGGACCGTCTCCTGGCAAGCCTAGAGACATTTTGTGACTTCGGGGTAATCCCCCAAGTAACTCTGTGTTCCGGAATGAGGTAAGATCCAGCACTCGTTAGTAAGCGTGTGTTAAATATTGATGCTTGGTGCTTCTTCATGGGGGTTGTGGGGAAGGAACATTGGAGGAGAGAGCATGTGGCAATCCTTTTGCACTAGTGTCGACAAAGGTAAATGCTGCTACAAAGGATTTCACTTATTGAGCCTATATCCCTAATCCTCCCCCTAACAGAAAAATACCTTAGATTAACCCTACCATTTCTATGTAAGCCCTCATATGTAATTACCTTAACTCTCTACACCTGTTGTGTATGTCATTACCTTAACTCTCCACACTTGTTGTGTATAACCTTAATAAATAGCCATTGTGGAGGGGGCTCAGGGCTACCCTGCACCTAAGGTTAGCCGCCTCCCGCAAGCTTATACTTCTAATCCATGTCACATCTGTTTCCTTTGTGCAGCGACCAGGGCTATAGAACCACCATCATTCCCTGCCGCAGCACTGCAGCCCTGCTGTGGACACCAGGGCTTTCATCTTGCAGGGTCAGAACTGCCCAGTCACTGAGCACAGCCATTTAGAGCCCCCTCTCTCAACCTTTTTTTCCAGGTTACTCCTTCTCTATCTAATTTCAGAATGTTGGCAGATTTTGGGATTCAAACCTGAGCTTTTCCTCTTTTCCACCATGCTCTTCCCCCATGGTGTTAATGTAATATTCCTCGGTTCAGCCTAACTTTGACTTATCCCCTGAGCTCCTTACTCATGTGTGCAGTTCATACAGTGTGGATATCTGTCCTCTTCACATCTCATGCTGAAATTCCATCTCCAGCATTGGGAGAGGCTAGTGTGAGGACTTTGGATCATGGAGAGGAACCTCTGAGTGAGTTTTCACCCTATGAGATCTGATTGTTAAGAAGAACCGGGTACATCCTCCCCTCTCACGCTCCCACTGTCACCCTTGACACGTCTGTTCCCCCTTCACCTTCTGCCATGAGAAAAAGTGTCCTGAGCCCCCATCAGAAGGAGGTGCTGTGCCAGGCCTCTTGTACAGCCCACAGAACTATGAGCCAAATAAACCGCTTTCCTTTATGAATCGCCCAGCCTCGGGTGCTCTTCAAGAGCAGGGCAAATGGCATTACACACTTTCAGTTGCTCAAGCCAGAAGTACAGGTCCCCTTTCTTTCAACCCTTGAAACTATCATTGAAACTATCAGAAAACCTTGTCAATTCTCCATTCATAATAGACTTGAAATCTTCCCATGTGCACCAACACCACTGAGGTCCAAGTCATCCTTGACTCTCATCTGAATTTCTACAACTGCCTCCTCGTTGGTGTCCTGGTGTCCAGTCTCACCTGCCTCCTTTTCTCCCAGTTCTCTAGTTACTAGCAAGATTGATTTTTAAAAGAGCAAAACCCAGGTATGTCACTTTCATGCTTAAAATTCTTCAGTAATTATTCTCTTAGAATAAATTTTGAACTCAATCTTGATCTATAAGGTTATGCTGGATTTGGCTATGGCACTTCTCCCTGTCACTCCACACCCCTCCCTCACAGATCCCTGACACCTCTTCCATACTCTCATGCCCAGTAGGTGTCAGCTCAGATATTACCTTGCTTGAGGTGCTTTTCTGACATGGCAGGCTTATTCTGAGAAGACAGTGAATGATGAGAATAAGACTCAAACAAGTATTTCTTGCTGATAGAAACTACAAATAAAAGCAGTTCTTTTCTGAACACCCTGCAGAAAAACAATTTTGGCCAGCTGTGTCTGCATCCACGGGCAAGAACATGGTAATGATCTCAGTTACTCCCCATCACCTTGCCTGGCTGGCTCTTCCTTCCTGATAACCATCACAATCTGTAAATATCTTATTTATTTAGCTATTTTACTTGATAATTTCTGTCCTTCCTCTACACTGGATTGCAAGCTCTCGAGCAGGGACCTTGCCTGCTCTGTTCATCAGCATGTGCCTGTCACACAGTTGGCACTCTGCAATACTTGTTGCCCAAATAGAGCAAAGGAGTGAATGAATGAATGTGTGAATGAATGAACGAATGAATGAGTGAGTGAATGCCTCTGGGAATGATATGATTCTAGAGCCTGTTCAGCATCAATTTGGCTTTATTCTGCTTGAAGATTTTACTCCCACACCTGTAACTGATTTCCCAAACAAGAAAAAGCAAAGTGTTGAGTGCCCAAGTGTCAATATAAAATTTGAAAGCACTATATTTAGAAAAAGTTGGCAAAGATGAGCTCTCAAGTTCAATTAAATTCTGGCACGGTAAGAGAACTGGAGACAATGAGCTGGAGTTGATGTTTAAAGAGGGAGTTTCTGACCATTTGTATCATAGATGTCTATTTAAAAAACAGCAGTTCTAAACATAGCAAACACAATGCAGCAGGTTGAGGAAGACTGTCTCTTTTTGGCAATATGGTTTAGTCTCTTTATTATAAGGAATATTGATCATAATATCCAGTTTGATTTAGCCAGTCAAGGAGTAGACAGCTAATCTCACTTATGATAGATCAGACTTATGCTAAAAATTCTCTAAGGTAAACAAGTACCTTATTATGTGAATATGGTGATCTGCTTTCTAACCCTAGACTAGTCAAATTCACATCCACATTTTCATACTGTATCCAAATCTGCATTTTTATTCTGACACTCAGAGTGTTGTCACTGCAATATACTTACCAAAACCAAAGGAATTTGGTCAAAATGATGCTACAATTTAATGTTCTTACTTTGGGTTTTTTTTTTCTAAAACAAATTATTTCTTAAGTTAATGTACAGAAAAATTGACTCTTTTGTCTGTATCGTTATAAAAATTTTAATACACTTAAAACACATGAACGCCCCTGCAGTGAGCACAGAGAGAAGTCAGCTCCTCAGAGTGCCCCTCCTCCCAGCCCAGCCGTGGACAGCCCCTGATCTGTTCTCTGTCCCCATAGTTTTGTCTTTTTGAGAAATCTGCATAAATAAAGCAATATGGAACATAATCTTTTGAGACTGGCTGCCTTCGTGAGCATAAATGCCTTTGAGATTCTGCCGCTGTGTTGCACGTACTGGGGGCTATTAGGAGATGCGTCCCAGTTTGTTCACCCTTTTACCCATTGAGAGACAGTTGGGTCATTTCCAGTTTTAGATGATTACAAATAGAGTCAATATTAACATTTATATACAGACTTTACTGTGAACCTAAATATATTTACTCCTAGTTAATATCTAGGAGTGGGATTTCTAGATCATATAGTAAGTGTATATTTAACTTTATAAGAAACTGCCAAAATGTGTTTTATGGAATCTGAACCATTTTACATTCTCACTGCAATGTTTGAAAGCTTTAGCTGATCACATCCTCACAGCACTCAGTATTGTCAGTGTTTTTAGTTTTAGTAATTCTAATATGTGTGTTGATATCTAATTGTGATATTAATTTGCATTTCTGGCTAATGATATTGAGTGTTTTTTCACTGGATATCTACATACGCTTGTTAGTGAAATGCCTTCTGTCCGTTTTTAAATTGGATTCTTTGTTTTCTTACTGTAGAGTTTTGAGAGTTCTTTGAATAGTTAGCAGTCTTTTGTCAGATAGGTGACTTGCAAATTTTCCCAAGTCTGCAGCTAATCTTTTCAGTTTCTTAAAAGTGTCTTTCACAGAGCATGAGGTGAAAATCTTGATAAAGTCCAATCTTTAATTTTTTCTTTTACAAGTTGTCTTAGAACTCTTTGCCTAACCTCAGGGCACAAAAGTTTTCTATTAAAAGTTTTAGACTTATATTTTTACATTTAAGCCTGTGGTACATTTGGAGTTAATTTGGTACAGATTATGAGGTCTAAAGTGAACTTCATGTCTTTGTATAGGGATATTCAGTTGTTACGGTACCGTCTGTTGAAAAGATTACCCTTTCTCCATTTGATTACTCCTACTTTTGTTAAAAATCAGTGACTATATTTGCATGAACCTGTTCATGGGGCCTCTTTCTTGCTCCACTGATCTGTGTGTCTGTTCCTCCTTTGTTCTTTTACTATATTCTCCTGATTACAGTTAAGTTTCAGTAATTTTAATATTTAGGTAGTGTGGTTCTTCCAACTTCTTATTTTTAAAAATTGTTTTGGCTATTCTAGTTGCTTTGCCTTTCTGTATAAATTTGAGGATTATCTTTTTTATAAAACATCCTGTTGGGATTTGGATAGAAATGACATCAAATATCTAGATCAATTTGGATAGAATTGACACTTTTGCTTTGTTGAGTCTTCCAATCCATAAAAATGATGTCTTAGTATGCTTAGACTGCTCTAAAAAAATACTTTTAACTGGGGGCTTTAACAACAGAAATTAATTTCCCACAATTCTGGAGACTAGATTTCCAAGATCCAGGTGCCAGAAGGGGTGGTGTCTGGTAAGGGCTATCCCCTTGGGTTCCAGATGGCCATCTTCTCTTTGGGTCCTTCAATGGCCTCTTTCTTATATGTGTGAGGAGAGAAAGAGAGAGACACAGAGAGATAGAAAGACAGAGAGACAGAAAGAGAGAGACAAAGAGAGACAGAGAATTGCGCACATGGGGGGCACCCTCTGGTGCCTCCTATAAGGACACTAATTCTACTGGATCAGGGCCCCACCCTTAAGACCTTATTTAACTTAATTACTTCCTTAGTGGCTCCTATCTCCAAATACAGCCACTTTGGGAGTTAGGCCTTTGATACATAAATGTGGGGGAGGAACACATTTATCCTTAACACCTAATATGTCGCTTGTTTAGATTTTCTTTAATTTCTTTATCAGTATTTTGTTTTCAGCATATGAATCCTGCACATATTTTGCTACATTTATACCTATTTCATTTTTGCAGCTATTGTAAATGGCACCATATTTCTAAACCTCAGTTTTCAATGTTCATTGTGGTATAGAGAAACAAGATAGATTCTTGTGAGGTGGCCTTGTATTATAAGGCCTTGCTAAACTCATGTATTAATTTGTTTTTTTCTCTGTAGATGCTCACAGAATAGAAACAGTTTTATTTCTTCCTTTCTATTCTGTACGTCTTTCACTTCTTTTTCTTACCAATTGCACTGGCTAAAACTTCCTGATACTGAATAGGATGAGTGAGAATAAATATATCCTTGCGTTGTTCCAAATTTTTTTTTTGTAGAGACAGAGTCTCACTTTATGGCCCTCTTTATGGTAGAGTGCAGTGGCATCACACAGCTCACAGCAACCTCCAACTCCTGGGCTTAAGCGATTCTCTTGCCTCAGCCTCCCGAGTAGCTGGGACTACAGGCGCCCGCTACAACGCCCGGCTACCAAATTTTATCTTGAAAACACTCAGCTTGCATCATTAAATATGTTACCTGTAGATTTTTTGTAGATGCTTTTTATCAGTTTGAAGAAGTTTTTATCTTAATGAATGTTGATTTTTAAAAATGTTTTTCTGCATCAATTCATGTGACCACATGTTACCTCTTCAGAATTTTAACATGGCGGATGGTGTGGCTGGGGTTTCAGACAAGACCTAGGCTGCATCTCTAGGTTAAACCCCACTTGGTAGTGGTGAATTATCCTTTTTCTGTGTTGTCAGATGCTATTTACTGATATGTTGTTGAGAGTTTTTGTGTCCATCTTCATGAGGGAATTTGGTCTTTAATTGTCTTTTCTTGTACTCTCATTGTCTGGTTTTGGTATCGAGGTCATTACCTCTGTCTTATAAAATGAGCTGGGAAGTGCCCTCTGATCTTCCACTTTCTGAAGAGGGAGATACATAATTTGCATGTTGCATTTTTAAATGTTTGGTTATTTGAGTATCTTTAGTACTTCATTATGATTGTAACTTTTGTTTTTGAGGATGGTGATCTTTGTGACATTTTTTGAAATCTTGCCACAGAAAATATTATTTGTTGATGTTTTAAGAGTTTCTGTTTCAGCAGCTACAGCACAGGGGCACCTGATGTGCCTTTTCCACACCTAATCTGCAATCTTTATAACAACACTGCCAGGTTAAGAAGTTTTTTCTTTTCACTTTACAGTGGAACAAAACTGAGACTTGAAGGGATTAAGTATCTTTCTCAAGGTCACCTTGATACTAAAGGGCAGGATCAACAGGCCAACCTCCATCTGGCTTCAAAGCTTATGCTCTTTCCATGACAACTTTCACACATTTGGCTCATATGACTTTAATATACAGAACTTTACTAATTATCATAGCTCAGTCTATAAAATTACCTGACTATTAAAATAACCAATGTGAAAACATTTTGCATCATGGACAGATGACTGTTTTCCCCTAGCTGCATGCCTTACCTGGGAACACTTTTTGTTCCCTGTGACTGGGAAAGACAGATTATGATACTTTGGTTAAGATTTCCTAATGAGGCTCAGCACCTGTGGCTTAAGAGGCAAAGGCGCCAGCCACATACACCTGAGCTGGCATGTTCGAATCCAGCCCGGGCCTGCCAACAACAATGACGGCTGCAACCAAAAAATAGCTGGGTGTTGTGGCGGGCATCTGTAGTCCCAGCTACTTGGGAGGCAGAGGCAGGAGAATTGCTTGAGCCAGGAGTTGGAGGTTGCTGTGAGCTGTGATGCCACGGCACTCTTCCCAGGGCAACAGCTTGAGGTTCTGTCTCAAGAAAAAAAAAAAAAAATTAAAATTAAAATTAAAAAAAAAAATTTCCTAATGATCTATCCCCAGCTTTAGATAATAATACACTAACCAGTTTGGAGCTACTATAGAAAATTTAGTTATATTATTTGATGATTCTTCCTGTCTTTTGTTTCAGATGGTATTTTATCTGCTATAGTCCAGTGTCTCTTGAGCTTCATTGTTAATTTGGGATTGTATATTGATGCAATGGGCTAGTATGATAGTTTTTATTGGATCAGAAAGCTCAGTAAAGAATGGTTGGTATATATGTGTGTTTATTTCTGATGCTGCTAAGTCCTAGGACTCTATGAGTGGATGTTTTGTAATATCTGCTGTATTTGTCAAGTAAATGATGCTACCAAGAATCACTCACTCCCTGTTAGATGCTGGGTGTTCAAGCTCTAAGAGGGACCACTGACATGCTACACCTGCACACCTTGTAATTCTGTGTTTTATAAGAACTTTGAGTTGTGTAGTAGAGATGGTCTATCCGTACACTTAGATACAATGCGTCAATTTTATTTTGCTAGTGGTAATTGAAAGATGGCCCATTTTTCATGGAGCATTTATTTGAATGAATCATCTGTATATATTCCTCCCTATTGAAAAATAATATTTTCAATGTTAACAAGGAAAAAAACATCTAGCATTTGTTGAGTGTGTACCATAAAGAGTTACTGTGTATTACTTTTTAGTAAGCCTCTCCACTGCTCAGAAAGGTAGATACTTTTAACATGTTATTTTATGGAATTTGAACCCAGAGACACTAAGTAGTTCATGTAAGGGCATATAGATATTCAGTTCAAACTGTGCAGCTCTGAATCCCATAAGGGCTTCCGGCCAGTATGTGATCCAACATCCTATCCCCAGGCTGGTTGTCACCAACCATGGATCTCTGGACAATTAGCCTTTTCAAGTTACAACAGAGCCTCTGTAGTTGACCACTTCCCTATACTGACTCATCCTCAAGGTGACCTAATGTCCACAGACTGGACATACACCACATGTTCTTGATAGAAGGTCCTGTGGTGAGCACCCCATATGCTGACTGTTCGTCACAGCCCCTGGGTATTCTGCTTACAGGGGTTCTACTGCCCTTAGCACCTGACTCACAGTTTTGCTTCTACTACATAATATTAATAACCAAAAAAGCCTGAATAGTGTCAGGATTGACAGCACAGGTTTTACAGCCAGACTGTGTTAAACTCCAGTTCTGCTGTTTATTAATTGTACAAGTTTGTGCCAATTATTTAATTACTCTGTGCCTCAGTTTCCTTATTCAATATGTAGAATTTGTGGGAAAATAATAATAACCCTTAGCTCAGAAGGCTGCTATGAGGACTGAGTTGTTATTTGTAAAGATCTCAGAATAGTGCCTGGTACATTCTGAGTACTATACATATCTACTTGTCAAATGAGTGACATTGATCTGTCAATTCTTGTGTATCAGACACTTTGCCAAGCACTACAAATACAACACCACATGGATGGCTCAGCACCCGTTGCACAGTGGTTACAGTGCCAGCCACGTACACTGAAGCTGGTGGGTTCCAGCCCGGCCTGGGCCTGCTAAACAACAATGACAACTGCAACAGAAAATAGCTGGGCAATCTGGTGGGTGCCTGTAGTCCCAACTACTTGGGAGGCTAAGGCAAGAGAATCACTTGAGCACAAGAGTTTGAGGTTGCTGTGAGCTATGATGCCACCAAGGGTGACAAAGTGAGACTCTGTCTCAAACAAACAAACAAACAAAATCAACACCACATGGATGGAAGGTACTATTATCACCCCCGTTTTATGCATGAAGACACAAAGTCTTAGAAAGATAGTAGCTAGTCTGATCATGCCGATGGTGAGCTCATTGTGAACATTTGGAAACCAGAAAGCATCGAAGAGAGCAGATACAACCCATGGCTCTGCCACTCAGAGGTTACCATCGCTGCCGTTTGGACTGTCCTTCATGCTGTATGTACCACTGTAGATTCCTGAGATCATGCTGAACGTGTAGTTTTCCATTTTTACTTTCTCTCTTAACATTATATTGAAAATTTCATCTTATCATGCATTGAGTATTTTGTTAGGATTATCTTTAATAATTGCAGAATATTCCATCATTTGGATATAATATTTTATCTAACTCCTTTGCTGTTGGACATAAATTTCACTTTAGGCTTTTGCTTTAATAAGTAATGTTAGAATGAACATTTTATAATACATTTTGAATTTTTTCTTAGAACCTTTTTAGGCTTGGAATTACTGTGCCAAATAATCAAACATATTTAAGTCTCTTAAACAAAGAGGCCAATATTTTCAAAGGAACTTAGAAAAATCATAAGCAGAAAGTATAGAAAAAAAAAACAAAAAGAAACCAGGCAGTTTTCCTTGGTGTAGGATTTTCTTTTCATTTTTTAAGATAATTACAGATTCACATGTATTGTTAAAAAACTATACAGAGAGATGCCCTGCACCCTTCATTCCATTTCTTCCAGCAGTGAAATCTCGCAAGACCGTAGTACATTGTCCCAAGCAGTGTGTCTTATCTTTCTCCTACATAAGCGAGAGTATGCCTGTCATTACCAGGGTCCCACGTGTGGCCTTTTGGTAGCTGCAGATAACTCACTCTGTCCCCTTTCCCTGATCCTTGGCAATAACTAGTCCACTCTCTATTCATATAATTTTGTCATTCCAAGAATGTCATATAGGCCAGGACCCCTGGCTCATACCTGTAATCCCAGAACTCTGGGAGGCTGAGGTGGGTGGATTGCCTGAGCTCAGGAGTTCAGACCAGCCTGAGCAATAGTGAGACCCCATCTTTTAAAAAATAGCCCGGTGTTGTGGCAGGCATCTGTAGTCCCAGCTACTTGGGAGGCTGAGGCAAGAGAATCACTTGAGCCCAAGAATTTGAGGTTGCTGTGAGCTGTGATGTCACAGCACTCTACTGAGAGCGACATAGTGAGACCCTGTCTTTAAAAAAAAAGAAGAATGTCATATAAATGACTTCACAGAGTAGACAGTCCTTTAGGACTAGCTTTTTCCACTCAGTATAATTCTCTGGAGGTTGATTCAAGTTGCTGTGTGTGTCAATAGTCTGTTTGCTTGTTTGTTTGTTTGTTTTTTGTTTTTTTGTGGTTTTTGGCCAGGGCTGGGTTTGAACCTGCCACCTCCGGCGTATGGGACCAGCGCCCTACCCCTTTGAGCCACAGGTGCCGCCCAATAGTCTGTCATTTTTGCTGTTGAGTGTCAGTGCCTGGTGTGGGCAGACCACAGTTTGTCTAACCAGCTACCCTATGCCTGTGGAAAGGCATCTGAGTGCCTCCTGTTTCTGGCCATTGTGAATAAAGTCCCTATGAACATTTATGCACAGGTTTTGCGCCACTGCACCTAGGCTCACCTATTTGCACGGATCTGCAAGCATTGGGGTAGCAGTTCGTCAGTCTAGCCACAGTGTCCACTTCCCTGGGCTCTGTCTGATGCAATAACTTGCCCCTCTGAGCACCACCCTGGGCCCTGGGAGTGGCTGTTCTTTCCCTCCTCAGGAGGGCCCTGCACAACTCACACACCATCTTGGACCAGTAGCCACCAGCCAGCTCTCCACTGCCCAGCCCCTCCTAGCGGCAGGCTGGCCTCACTGGGTGCCCGAGCGCAGCTCACAGTTAGCAGGCCCCAAACCCAGGCTGTTTACTCAGGAGCAGGGGACAACTGTTTCCTGCCCCCAGTACCTACCACCCTGTCCTCTTTCTGCACCCTCTGCAGGTCTTTTCTCCACACTCACTTCCCTTTGGCAGCTTCTTTAACTCAGGGACTTGGGTTTTCTCTGTGAGCAGGAGGGCACACTCTGCATGGGTGTGTGGTGGCCTTGAGGGGTGGCCGGCCCTGTGCACAACTCTCAGGGCCTCTCACTCCTAAAGGTTGATGTGCAGTGATCTTAACATCCTATCAAGACCCAGCAGAGTGCTTTCATATTGTATATCAGTATTTATTAAATAAATGGTTGAACACATGATACATTTCTTGAAAGCAGGGGGGAAATGTCCCAATGACACAGATCCCTGCTGGATCCCAAACTCCCGCCTTCCGCTGGGAAGTCGGCCCGCAATCTTTGTGGTCCTTTTTGGCTTCTAATTTTCCAACTGTGGCTTTACACCTGTTTCATTTTACAATATTTATTAGGAAAGTATTTTAGCTGCTTATTATGGTCAGATATCATCCATGACAAGCCATTTTCCTTGAATTTACCCAGTGAGAAATATTTCCAAAGGCATTAAATGAAATCATCCAAACACTTCCGGAGGCCAGCTGGCCTCAGCAGCCACGTTTGCTCCCCAAACTGGAATATGGAGTGACTTATGTTTTTAGTCTGCTCCAAGCAGGAAAGCTGCTGCTAATTCTCACACTAATAAATGGGGCTTGGACAAATTCTACTAAGTCAGAGTAACAGGAGAACTTACAACAGTGTTTTCAGTAAATTAAATGAGATAACGTAGCGCCTGGCATATGGAGAGCAGCCAGTGAATGGTGGGGTGCTGGACACGATTACCAGCAATCGCAGAAAAATAACAGCAGCTTGAGGGCTGGCAGGGAAGATATTTTCAAGGGTCAGCAGACACTAAGGTCATATAAATAATTGCTTTAAATTAGGAACAAAAATAATGCTGACAATCACTTTAGAAGGAAGTGGGGACTTAATAGAAAGCTAATGGGCAGTGGGCATTTCATGACATGCTGGGGTGTGAGCGACACACTCCTGCATTCACCCTGGAGAATTCCACGCATTTCATGAAGGCACTTTGTCTTAAGCTGCAGTTCCAAAAACACTGACATACACCAAAGCAACACCCCTGATGGTGTGGTAGGCAGGGACTTGTGATTTTATCCTTACATAATTATTTCAAAAGTTTTTGAGTAGATGCAGAAATCTCCATTGAAATTTGGAGTTATAAAACACGTTCCACACAGCTCTGAGTCTGTCTTGCTGGGAAATACCTACCACCTATGATATTACCAAGATGCCTAAACTGGCGTAGCTTGTCTGGGAAACCATCGTTAACTCCAAGAGCAGGACCTTTTCCTAAAGTGTCTTTTCTTGGCTTCCCAGTGCTATTATTTGTTTGCTTTTGCTGTTAAATTTTAAAACATTTATCTTGACCAGCCTTAAACTAGATCATCACCCTTGATTTTAGAAATGCCTTTTCAAAGTACTGTTGCATTAATACTAATTGCAGATGTGCCTGTCTTCCCTGACTTGAGTTGATGAGCCTGGACATAGAATTTTGCCTCTTGGTGGTTGTCTTTTCTTCCTGGTTGAACAGAACATTGATCCTTACAGAGCCCATGAGTTAGAACAGGCGATTGTGGCAGAGGCAAAGTGCAGCCTGGTCTTTAGCAGCCCGTCAACCACTAAGTGAAGATTGGGCCCGGGAGAGAGAAGGGCGAGCGCTGCCAGGGGGGCTGGAGGTAGGGCCCTGAGGGGCTGAGAGCAACCCTGGGCCTCAGCAGCTCAGATGAATGAGAGCTTTAGGAGACAGTAGGTCTGGAGCTGACCCTGCCCTAGGGTCAGAGCGACAGCAGGCAGCATCTCTTCTCCCCACCTTCAACCAGCAAATAGGTAGCAATACTTCATTCCAGCAAAAAGCTAGAAATAAAGAATATTTTTGCTTTAGAGGTTGTTTAAGGGATTTTTCAATACACAGATCCTGGACAGAGGCAGTTGTAATAAAGCAAGGTAATTAGCAAAATTTCCTAGGTAATGTATTCACATCACAAGGAAAATCCTAATTTCCCCCCTTGAATTTATTGGCTAGCTGGAGCCAATTATATTTGCATTTTTAACTCAGATAAAAATATCAGTAACTATTTTTTTTTAAGCCAGGGAAACAAATAAATAAACGACAGCGAAAATCCAGAAGCATTTTTTTTCAGAAGTTGGCAAAAAAGCAGTATTTTTTATGAAAATAAAGTACTTTTATAATTTATCTCAGTGGATTGAAATTAATATGAATTTTTATGTTTTAGACACTTATCCCATCATAGCAACACATTATTTAGCACAAACAGCTTCCTTCAGATTTAGAAGCAGTGCTTGAATATAACAGCTAATTAACACTTAGAGAAAAACAATTTATGAAGTATTTCATTTTTCATTGCTATAAAACTGGCTTAAAATAATGAGGCTCCTGAAAGGAAATGACCTAGAACACAAAATGTACTTATTAGAGTTGTTTGATAAATTACGGGGGGGGAGGGGAGATTTTCGCCTCTTACTAAAGGTAAAATACCACAACAAGAATGGCATAGAGGGGCATTCCTAGCAGGTGGGCATCCTGATGGCCTGTACGTTCTTCTCTCAGGTGTCAGAAAACCCTGCTCAGCATGCCCCGCCTCTCATGTCTTCTGGTCTCCAGTTCCCAAGCTTATGTCCAGCACAGTGAAGTCTCACTTCAGGATGGATCCAAGCGCCTGTCCAGGTTCTGAGAGATCCCACATGTGGAGCCGGAGCCCCCAGGGCTACAGCTGTCAGGGCCCAGGTTGAAGTGCCCCTCCAGGTGCCACCTGTGCAAGAGCCTGGTTTCTGTTTTCATGCATCCATCCCATTCGCTTTTTCATTCCTCAGATGTGCCTTGAGTAGCTACTACTTAAGAGCCCCACAGACGCGGTCTCCACCCGGCTGGAGCTCCCGGAGAGAAGCAAAGCGTGAGATGCAGTGAGCAAAGAGTGCGGCGGGGACCGGCCAAAGGGGACACTCCAGACAAGGGGTTTCTACAGTCTACAAAGGATGGGGAGGCAGGGGGTGATGGGAGCCTGAGTCTCAAAGGTGCTGTAGACCCGACTAGAGGGAACTTTACTGACCACAGGTATGACATTAGGAGGATTCCAGCCACTGCAACCTCAAGGAACTGGAATGAGTGGAGTCTTAGGGATGGTCACAGGGACAGCAGAGCTGGGACATTTGAGACCAGGGTAGAGAGGCTGAGATCATGGCAGGCCTATCCCTTGGATGGGATAAATAAGCAAGCAACCTCAGCTCTTAAAATTTCTGTCTTCACTGGTGTCTCAAGGACACAGAGGATGTCAGCAGGGCAGCCCCTTTCAGCTGTGCTGCCTGGGCAGCCCTGACACTGGCTGAGTTGCCCAGGAGACCCACACCTGACCACAGGGGTGTATACTGAGTGCTGTCCTGACTGGGTCTTGCTCATTGCCTGAACAAAAACAAGACAGCCCATTGCACCTGAGCGGCCTTGGTTCAGTGAGCAGGTAAGGTTTTCCACAACACAGCCAGCTCCAGCAAGGGTCCGGAGGAGCCACAAGGGAAATGTGTTTGAGAGCCCCACATCCTTGCTTGTACAATGTCACACAGGCTGCAATCTGTCCCGCCAGACAGCCAGGTGCCTTCCTAGAAAGCAGTTGTGGGAGAAAGATGAATACGGGAGAGTGAACATTTTTCCTAAAAAAGAATGTTATCCTTAGGGATGGTTCACATTGCTGCATTGTACTGAAGTGAATGGGCCCATTCAGGACCCATAAAGAAGTCATAATATGAGTGTAGTTAAGTAATTTGTGACTGTATAATTTGTATAATGGAATATTATGAATATATTTAAAGTAATAATTTAGGCTTATATTTAATAACTTAGAAAGCTGTCAAGACAGGAGGGTGAAAAAAGCAAGTTACAAAACTTTGAGTATACTTTGATACTGTTTACGTAAAATTGTGTGCACATACCCAAGCATGAAAAGAAGGCTGAAAATGTTCCTCCGAATGTTAACATGGGTTATCTCTAGATAAGAGGATCAGAATGACTTTTTTTTTTTTTTCATTTTCCTTTCATACTTTCCTGGATTACCTTAATATGTCTCTGCAATGAGAATGTTTTGTTTTTAGAGATGCTATTTTAATTTTAAAAAGCAAAACAAAAACCTGTTAGTACCTTTTGTGTATAGGGTCCTTATTTACTAAATTCCCTCCAGATTACTCTCTGCTTGATGGGTAGGCAAAATACTTTCAGGAGATGGACCACCGAGTGGAGCAGTTTTTATTTTTTGTTGAGAGGCTGCTTGGTGACTCCCCGCAGCCAGGCAGGCTATGCAAACGTCCCCACACAAAGAAATTACCTTTCTTTGACTTCACGGTGATGGACACCGTCTCTTTCCACATACTAGTAACGGGGAAAAATAACACAGGAAAATTGTTAATACCATTTTACCTTTTAAAAACATAACATGAAAGCTAAGTTATGAGAATTTGGACAGTGCTGCTCTCTGGAGTGGGATTCATTGGTCTCCAGGCCCATGCACATTTATTATCAGGAATTTAGAGGTCAGCGTTGCAGCATAACCTTTCTGATGAATACCGCACACCAAGCTGTCCCCAGCTGGTGTTTCAGAGCCTTCTGGGCAGGAGTGGTGTTACCACGAACACCTAATCCAAAACAGAATGGAGTTGGGTCTGCAAAAGCACTGTCCTTCCTCTCAGCTCGGTAGCAAGAGCACATTCAGTCAGTGACAGGGGAACCCTGTGTGCTGTGTCCAGCAGGCCATGGACATCCTGGGGCAAAGTTTTAGGATATTGGAGGGTAATTTTTTTCTAACCTATAATGTGTTTAGATTTCTTAAACTTGGTTTAAAATTTGGGGATTGAATTTTCAAGAAGAGACAGGTAGATTCTGGGTCCTGACTACAGACAGGCTGGGCGTATGGAGAGCAGGTGCCTTCTTCTGCCAGTTCAGGATAAACCCTGGCTCCCTGCCCCGCCCCAAGCCCTGCCCTTCTCCTCACAGCTGTCTCCAACTGCGCCAGGCCCCAGCCACGCCGGCCTCCTTGCTGTTCCACAGATTTACCAGGCACGCTCTCACTTCAAGGCAATTCTTTGCCCTTTTTTCTCCTTTACCTAGAACTTCTCAGCTCAAAGGTCACACAACAGAGTCACCTTCCCTATAAAGATAGCACCCCACTCCCTACCCAGTTACCCTCCACCTTCCTCCTGCCTTGTTTACACGCAGCTCTCATGCCCACCTAGCAAACACCTCGTGTGTTCACCTGCCACCCCTGCCCCCGCCTCCACCCAGGATGTCACTCGGGAACATGATTGCTGTCCTTTTTGTTGCAAGAGTGTCTCTACAGCAGCACCAGGCACATAGAGATACCCAGCATGTTTTTATTAAAAGTGACTGAATAAAGGAACAATGGAACCCATTTACCAGTGGACACATTTGAGAGTACTTGTGTATAAGTTGATCATTGTAAATGGAAGCACATGGGAAACGCACCAGGAGAGAGCTGGTCAGCCCCGGGAGAGGAATCACAATTCATAGTTGCTCTTTGTTTAGATCCAGGGTTTAGAGGTTGATTTCCTTCTGGCCAGATGCACCTGTATATGGCTATGTGTGTCATGGGGACTGTTCCAAAAGGTCATCTAGACTCATGTGGGCTTTCTGTATAGATGGTGTTGTGGGAAGAATGTTCACCACCTCTGGGTCTGTTTATCCGTCTCTAAGGAAGACCCAGTGGAACTGAAAGGCATGGCGGAGGAGGAATGATAGTGAAATACCAGCAATCCTCTGCTGCTGTGGCAGGTCTAACCCTTTGCTGGTGGGTCCTGAGCAGGCCTGGAGGCTTCAAGGCAACTGAGGCAGCAGGTGGCACGTGCCGGTATCTCAGGGCTGACAGCAGCCCAAGGGCAGGAGCCTGCATGGCTCAGGTGATGTGTGTGTAGAATTCACTGGTCAGTTGAGGTCCACGGCTTCCACTTGGCTGCAAGGGTCCGTGGCACGGGCTGGAGCACCAGGCGTGGAGCCCACACTTGGGTGCTTAATCAATGTTTGGTCAATGCATTCAGCACCTGAGAGAGCTTGGTGAGAAAGACTGACTTGAAAGCACCGTCATCTGCAAGGCACTGTATCACTGCTGCAGGGAGGGTGTCTCCTACAGCAGTGGCAGCCAGGTCCAGTTCTCTCTGTGGTTCTTCAGGAGAGTACACACCACGGTCTGGAGGGGTTGTGGAGGAACCAGACCTGTTTACCTTGGTGGCCTCTTTGAGAGAAAGAAATGAGGCTTAGGACAGAGGGCAGCCCGCACTTTGACAGCTAGTGCGCTGGCAGGTGTGGGTCTCCCCGCTCTGGGGTTTAGCTTTGCTGGGGGCCTCTCAGGGAGGGCTGCACTGAGGTCATATTTGCATGGAGAAGGGGGCTTCCCTGAGAACTATTCTGTCCTAAGGAAGGCCTGGCTCTGCCAACAACAACGACCCAGTTATCAGAGGATTGATTCTGAGATGTTTCTGAGGGCTTTTCTTCAGAGCTGGTTTTTCTCCAGCTCTGTAAGATATCACACACCAGAGACAACAGCCCAGGACAAGATGGGAGACCCTCCTCCTCCCCTATGCAGAGTGAGCTTCAATGCCCAGAGAACAGAGGTGTCACCCAAAGGTGGAGCCAGCTCAGCAGTAAGCAGGATGTCTTCCCTGTCTTCCCCCGCCTCTCAGGCAGCGTGGAGGCTGGCAGACTAGGGTATTACAGTAATAGTTGTCCTTCGAGGGGAACAGACATTCTGGGGAGCTTTTCATCTATTCTAATTCTCACAGGAACCCTGCCAGGTAAATATAACACACCAGCCCATCTTATAGGTGTGAGAAGCAGGCGGATGTGCTCACCCAGCACACAGCTGCACGCGGACGCTGCACACCTGACAGCCTCACCCTGTGGGTGGCACAGACCTGAGTCTTGCCAATTAATGATGTCTTAGTCTCCTCTGGTTTACAGCCTCCTTCCTGCTTAAATAGTCAGGTTTGCTAAGCTAAACTCCTATCAGGGATGTTTTAATTAGTCTTTTAATTAGCTTTTCAATAACTCACTCTCCCTGGGTGATAGCATATTTTGTTACCCTCCACACTGCCCCTTCTCACCCGGAGACGTCCTGGGTGTTTGCAGGACTCAGCAGAGGGGATTCCTGACATGTACCACCCTCTGTCAGGGCGGCTGCTCTGTATGTTCACCATCTGGGTGGCCAGGAAAGGAAAATGACCCACTGGGGTGACAGTGGGGTGTCATGTGCCTGGTGCTGCCCTACAGCGAGGGCTGCACCTTTCCTCTCTGTGTTGGGGTGCAGGGAAACTCTTGGGTCCCCCCTTGCCTTGCACAGGCCTTGGAGAGCCCCCATGGGGACATGGCACTGACATGCCACCCTCTCTGTCCCATATGATGATCCCTAGGACTCCTGCCTTCTCTAGGTCACCCTGCATGCTCTCCCTGGGCCCCTCTGCACTGCAGTTCTGTGACAGGACCCAAAAATTCTCTAAGTTTCTTTCCTCTGTGCCCCTCAGAAACTTCTACAAAGCTAAGATCTTCAAGACAGTATCAGATGCCTTTTATCTAAATTTAATAGTTGCAAAGGAGGTAATTCTTTTTTTTTTTTTTTTTTTTGTAGAGACAGAGTCTCACTTTATGGCCCTCAGTAGAGTGCCGTGGCCTCACACAGCTCACAGCAACCTCCAACTCCTGGGCTTAAGCGATTCTCCTGCCTCAGCCTCCCAAGTAGCTGGGACTACAGGCGCCCACCACAATGCCCGCCTATATTTTGGTTGCAGTTCGACCAGGGCCAGGTTTGAACCCGCCACTCTCGGTATATTGGGCCGGCGCCTTAACGACTGAGCCACAGGCGCCGCCCAGGAGGTAATTTCTGATACCTTGTAAACATTGATATTTAAGAATACAACAGTTATATCACTCAAATGTATCTAGTAGAATCTAATTGCCTTAGTGATTTAATGCCCATGTTTCAAAAAACACATGAAGAAGCTCTTTTTCTAACAGTTGGAAGTTACAGAATGTTTCTTTTTCTCCTTGAAATTGTATTTCTATTTCACTTCTCCAGCAGAACTGTATCCTAATGTGACATACTTTTATGCCTGGGTGTCTTTTATGAATTACCCTATCATTCTACTCTTCAACAAAAATACATGTAAGTTAAAAATTCTGAATTTTTTTTTTTTTTGTTAGCACAGCACTTTGTTCAAAAATTTATTATGGGGCAGCGCCTGTGGCTCAGTGAGTAGGGCACCAGCCCCATATACCAAGGGTGGTGGGTTCAAACTTGGCCCCGGCCAAGCAACAAAAAAATAGCCGGGCATTGTGGTGGGCACCTGTGATCCCAGCTACTCAGGAGGCTGAGGCAAGAGAATCGCCTAAGCCCAGGAGTTGGAGGTTGCTGTGAGTTGTGATGCCATGGCACTCTACTGAGGATGACAAAGTGAGACTGTCTCGAAAAGAAAAAAGAACATTTATTATGGATTAAGTTCTAATTATAGTTACTTTTGGTACACAATTAATCGAGGTTTTATATATGTGGATACATACACACATTATGTATTTTTATGGTTATTAAACATAATGGTGCTGGAAATGTATCTCTCAATGAATACATAGGAGGGTTATAACCACAATTCAGGAGGGCTTTTCAGACACCAGTATTTCAAGGTGTCCTTTTCTTTGTTGTCTGTGGGTTTTGCACCTTAGGAAAATGCTTCTCAGTGAGGTTTGAGGAGAGGCTTTCTCTGCAGAGGCAGGAAAGGGTGATGGTGCAGGCCAAGGCAGGAAGGGCGTGCAGACACGCACTAAAGGCAGAAAGCGACACTGATTTTCCTGTAACTGTCTGGAGCCAGATGTCCCTTGGCAAGTACGAAGTTTCTGGATGTTTGAAGAACACTGTGCCCTAACCCTGACCCACCATGTATTAAAATGGGGCAAATCTTACATAAACGCTCAGGGTTAGATGGCAGCAAGAAAATACAAATAACATCACCTGTGCCATCGAGGTGAGGAGCTCAAGGTGTAGAAATGTTAAAGCAGCTTGTCTAAGGATTTAGCCCGTTGGTGGCAGAGCAGGAATTTGAATCCAGGTCTGGAATCCTCCCTAAAGCCAGCCCTTGGAGAGCCATACCAGCATCACCCAGTATCTTTTCAAAAAGATTTAAAATTCCTGGACACCACCTTCAGCGGGCCCTGAGCATGTATTTCTCTAAGTGCTCCCCCAAGTGACTCTGAAGCTGGTCAGTGGGGCCCCCAGGGCCGCATTAGTTCATGAGCACAGAGGACACCCCACCCCCAAGTGCAGAGCACGGCCCCAGACGGAAGCCTGTGGTCTCCGAGAGGCACCTGCTTAGCATGTAGGGGGTTTGTTTGGCGGCCCTGCTGGGAAGCACAGGCTCCAGGCCCGGTGAACCTCAGGAGTGGGGAGTCAGGAAGCAGCAGGAAGCACCTTTCTTCTGGCAGCATCTGCTGCTTTCAAGGCACTTGCCTGGGACTCAGGGGCTCTCCTGCTGGTCTCCCACAGAATCTCTGTGCTCCTTGGACATCAGGCTGAACCAAACTCGGGGTCTTGGGGAAACCGGTCAGCCACTTGTTTATCTCCACTGTGGGAGCAGCCTGTTGTGAACTGGTTTCTCGTTTGTAAGTCAGCTCAGCTTGAGAACTTCCCTAGCACCTCGCTGGCAAAGCAGCCTTTTCCCATAAGCCTCTCTGGGCGTCTTCCACATTGGGTTTCTTCCATAGCTGTTGTGACCTGGACAGTACCCGGGACAAAGGGCAGCTGGGAGCGAGGGAGGGCTAAACTGTCCACTGCCAATCCCAGTTTTCTTCTGGGGTTTGAAGACCTTCAGGAAAATGAATGTTATCCACAATCCCTAAACTCCAAACCCAGTTCTCTGCCTGCGCTCTGCTTAGAGCTGGGTTTGGGAGAACAGAATTAACGCGCCTCTCTCTCTGCCAGTGAAAGCAGTTTTCATATCCAGGAGGGACAGAGGGTGAGCACTGCAGTGGAGGGCGAGACTGCACACCTATTGATCACCTTGTTGCCATTTGAAGGGAAAATAGGCTTTATACCTGCTTGCCACGGGTCCAGGTGGATGCCAATTGAGTTACTAAATTTCTATCTGAAAAAATTGTGCCCCAATGTTAGAGGCTTCAGGGGACATCCATGATGGGAAACGTTGGCATAGCAATCAATACCGGGCTGCAGTCCCGCCTGAGCATGTTGACTCTAGTGGGGATGCTGCATTCTTGTTTACTTATCTTTTTCTGGAGATGGTGCCCGGACCTGGGAATCTGAGGGATCCGGACAATTCTTCAGGTCTTGTGTTAATTATGTGTGCTGCCAGTCACTAATGAGGCCCAGTCCCGCGGGAGAAATGCTCCCCAATCAACTAGTAGTTCCACCTCTCCCTGCCAGGTCGAGCAACTGACTCATAAGAAATCCTGTTAGGGAATTTTTTTTCCCTCTTACAACACACTCACTCCACACCTCATAAAGGTTGCAGAAAAGTGCAGTAATGGTCTGGCAGATATTTTCCCAGTGAGATAACTTTTCCATTGTGAAAGCTACTACTTCTCAGTTTAGTCCTAAGTTAAAAGGCCCAGAACCCCTTACCTAGTTCTTCTTTAAAGGTTTGGTAGAATTCTGATGTAAATCCATCTGGACCTGGGCTTTTATTTTTAGGGAGATTTTGTAAAGTTGATGCTATTTTAGAACTTGATATAGGCCAGTTCAACGTTTCCACCTCCTTCTGGCTAAGTCTTGGGAGGTGGCGTGCTTCCAAGTATTTGTCGATTTCATTCAGATTTTCGTATTTCTGAGAATAAGGTTTCTTGCAGTATTCATTAAGGATTTTTTGAATTTTTGAGGAGTCTGTTGTTATTTAGTCTTTACCATTTCTGACTGATGAAATTGGAGATTTTACTCTTTTTTTCTTGGTTAGGTTAGCCAAAGGTTTATCTGTTTTATTGACCTTTTCAAAATACCAACTTTTTGATTTATTGCTCTATTGTATAATTCTTTTGTTTTCAATTTCATTTAATTCTGCTCTAACTTTTTTTTTAATTTTTTTTTGTTGTTAAATCATAGCTGTGTACATTAGTGCAATCAAGGGGTAAAATGTGCTGGTTTCATATACAATCTGAAATATTCTCATCAAACTGTTCAACATAGCCTTCATGGCATTTTCTTAGTTATTGTATGTAGACATTTGTATTCTGCATTTAGTAAGTTTTGCCTGTACCCATTCTAAGATGCACCGTAGGTGTGGCCCCACCCATTACTCTCCCTCCACCCGAACCTCTCCCCTCCCTTCCCCTTCCTTGGCCCTTTCCCCACAGTCTTGTGCTATAGTTGGGTTATAGCCTTCACGTGAAAGCTATAATTTAGCTTCATAGTAGGGCTGAGTACATTGGATATTTTTCTTCCATTCCTGAGATACTTTCCTAAGAAGAATATGTTCCAGCTCCATCCATGTAAACATGAAAGAGGTAAAGTCTCCATCTTCCTTTAAGGCTGCATAATAGTCCATGATATACATGTACCACAATTTGCTAGTCCATTCGTGGGTCGATGGGCACTTGAGCTTCTTCCATGACTTAGCAATTATGAATTTGGCTGCAATAAACATTCTAGTGCAGATGTCTTTGTTGTATTGTAATTTTTGGTTTTCTGGGTGTAAACCTAGTAAAGGAATTATAGGATCGAATGACAGGTCTATTTTTTGGTCTCTAAGTATTCTCCAAACATCCTTCCAGAAGGAACGTAGTAGTGTGCATTCCAACCAGCAGTGTAGAAGTGTGCCCTTCTCTGGTTCTGGGATTTTGTTATGTGGGCTACTCTTACTGGGGTTAGGTGGTATCTCAAAGTAGTTTTGATTTGCATTTCTCTGATGATTGAGGATGATGAGCTTTTTTTCATGTGTCTGTAGATCGTGCATCTGTCTTCTTTAGAGAAGTTTCTCTTCAAGTCCTTTGCCCACCCTGAGATGGGATCACTTGTTCTTTTCTTGCTAATACGTTTGAGTTCTCTGTGAATTCTGGTTATTAAACCTTTATCGGAGGTATAACCTGAAAATATTTTCTCCCATTCTGAGGGCTGTCTGCTTGCTTTACTTACTATGTTCTTGGCTGTGCAGAAGCTTTTTAGTTTGATCAGATCCCAATAGTGTATTTTTGATACTGCTTCAATTGCCTGGGGAGGCCTCCTCATAAAATATTCACCCAGGCCAATTCCTTCAAGGGTTTTCCCTGCACTTTCTTCAAGTATTTTTATAGTTTCATGTCTTAAGTTTAAATCTTTTATCCAGTGAGAGTCTATCTTAGTTAATGGTGAAAGGTGTGGGTCCAATTTCAATCTTCTACAGGTTGCCAGCCAGTTCACCCAGCATCATTTGTTAAATAGGAAATCTTTTCCCCACTGAATGTTTTTAACTGGCTTGTCAAAGATCAAATAATGGTAAGTAGCTGGATTCATCTCTTGGTTCTCTATTCTGTTCCAGACATCTACTTCTCTGCTTTTGTGCCAGTACCATGCTGTTTAGATCACTATCGATTTATAGTACAGTCTCAGGTCTGGTAGCGTGATTCCTCCTGCTTTGTTTTTATTGCTGAGTAATGTTTTGGGTATTCGAGGTTTTTTCTGATTCCATACAAAATGAAGTATTATATTTTCAAGATCTTTAAAGTATGACAATGGAGCTTTAATAGGAATTGCATGAAAATTGTATATTGCTTTGGGTAGTATAGACATTTTAACAATGTTGATTCTTCCCAGCCATGAGCATGGTATGTTTTTCCATCTGTTAACATCTTCAGCTAGTTCTTTTCTTAAAGTTTCATAGTTCTCTTTGTAGAGATCTTTCACATCCTTTGTTAGGTATACTCCCAAATATTTCATCTTCTTCGGCACTACTGTGAAAGGCATAGAGTCCTTGACTGTTTTTTCAGCTTGGTTATTGTTGGTATATAAAGGCTACAGATTTATGGGTGTTGATTTTGTAGCCTGAGACATTGCTGTATTCCTTGATCACTTCTAAAAGTTTTGTAGTAGAATCCCTAGGGTTTTCCAGATATACGATCATGTCATCTGTGAAGAGTGAAAGTTTGATCTCTTCTGACCCTATGTGGATACCCTTGATGGCCTTTTCTTCCCTAATTGCAATGGCTAAAACTTCCATTACAATGTTAAAGAGCAATGGAGACAATGGGCAACCTTGCCTGGTTCCTGATCTAAGTGGAAATGATTTCAATGTAACTCCATTCAATACGATATTGGCTGTGGGTTTGCTGGAGATGGCCTCTATTAGTTTAAGAAATGTCCCTTCTATACCAATTTTCTTAAGTGCTCTGATCATGAAGGGATGCTGGATATTATCGAAAGCTTTTTCTGCATCAATTGAAAGAATCATATGGTCCTTATTTTTTAGTTTGTTTATGTGCTGAATTACATTTATAGATTTACATATATTGAACCAGCCTTGAGACCCTGAGATAAATGCCACTTGGTCGTGGTGTATAATTTTTTCGATGTGTTGTTGAATTCTGTTTGTTAGGATCTTATTGAGTATTTTAGCATGTATATTCATTAGTGATATTGATCTATAATTTTCTTTTCTTGTTGGGTCTTTCCCTGGTTTGGGGATCAAGGTGATGTTTGCTTTGTAGAATGTGTTGGGTAGATTCCTTCTTTTTCTATATTTTGGAAGAGGTTTAGTAATATAGTACTAGTTCTTCTTTAAAGGTTTGGTAGAATTATGATGTAAAGCCATCTGGTCCTGGGCTTTTCTTTTTAGGGAGATTGTGTATAGTTGATGCTATTTCAGAACTTGATATAGGCCTGTTTAACATTTCCACTTCATTCTGGCTAAGTCTTGGTAGGTGGTGTACTATTAGGTATTGGTCGATTTCTTTTAGATTTCCGTATTTCTGAGAGTAGAGTTTCTTGTAGTATTCATTAAGGATTTTTTGAATTTCTGAGGGGTCTGTTGTTATTTCATCTTTACCATTTCCGATTGATGAAATTAGAGATTTTACTCTTTTTTCTCTGGTTAGGTTGGCCAAAGGTTTATCTATTTTATTGATCTTTTCAAAAAACCAACTTTGGATTTATTGATCTGTTGTATAATTCTTTTGTTTTCAATTTCATTTAATTCTGCTCTGATTTTGGTTATTTCTTTTCTTCAGCTGGGTTTGGGGTTGGAGTGTTCTTCCTTCTCCAATTGCTTGAGATGTCCCATTAAGTTATTAACTTTCTCTCTTTCCGTTTTCTTGAGGAAGGCTTGCAGTGCTATAAATTTCCATCTTAGGACTGCCTTTGCAGTAACCCAGAGGTTCTGATAATTCATGTCTTGATTGTTGTTTTGTTCTAAAAATTTGGTGATTTCCTTTTTAATCTCGTCTATAACCCATCTATCCTTCAGCATAAGGTTGTTTAGCTTCCATGTTTTTGTATGGGTATGCAGGTTCCTATTGTTATTGAGTTCAACTTTTATTCCATGGTGGTCTGAGAAGATGCAAGGAATAATTTCTATTTTTTTTAATTTGCTGAGGTTAGATTTGTGGCCTAGGATGTGGTCGATTTTGGAGTATGTTCCATGGGCTGATGAGAAGAATGTGTATTCAGTTTTGTTGGGATGAAATGTTCTGTAGATGTCCATTAAGTCCAGATGTTGAATGGTTAAGTTTAAATCTAAGATTTCTTTGCTTAGCTTCTTTTTGGAGGATCTATCCAGCACTGCTAAAGGGGTGTTAAAATCTCCAACTACTATGGAACTGGAGGAAATCAACTTGCTCATGTCTGTTAGAATTTCTCTTATCAATTGAGGTGCATTGTGCTTGGGTGCATAAATATTAGTAATTGAGATCTCATCATATTGAGTATTACCTTTAACAAATATGAACTGTCCATCCTTATCCTTCCTTATTTCAGTTGGTTTAAAGCCTATTCCATCTGCAAACAGGACAGCAATGCCTGCTTTTTTTGGCATTCCATTTGCCTCGAGTATAGATGACCATCCCTTCACCTTGAGTCTATGTTTGTCTTTTAATGTAAGATGTGATTCTTGTATGCAGGAGATATCTGGCTTGAGTTTTTGTATCCAGTTAGCCAACCTGTGCCTCTTTAGAGGACAATTTAAACCATTCACATAAATTGAGAATATTGATAAGCCTTTTGAGAGTCCAGTGGACATTTTTAATCCTTTTGCGACTGTGGAAGTTGGAATTTGATCAAAATTTTCTGGCTGGGTTACTTTTGTGGTGGATGATTACGCTGGTCTTTATGGAGGACAGGTCTGAGAATATCCTGGAGAGCTGTTTTAGTTATGGCAAATTTCTTCAACATGTGAATGTCATTGAAGTATTTGATTTCTCCGTCATAAATGAAACTCAGTTTAGCTGGGTACAGGATGCTGCGTTGAAAATTATTTTGTTTTAGGAAATTAAAAGTTGATGACAATCCTCTTGTAGCTTGAAAGGTTTCAGCAGAGAGATCTGTAGTTATTCTAATATTCTTGCCCTTGTAGGTGATGGTTTTCTTTCAGCTGGCTGCTTTCAGTTCAGAATTTTCTCCTTCATATTAACTTTAGTGAAATTAATTATGATGTGTCTGGGGGATGTCTTATTCGGGTTGGTCGTGCTGGAGTTCTGAAACTATATGCTATCTGAATTTCGGAATCTCTTTGCATGTCTGGAAAGTTCTCCTTCATAGTCTCATGAAGAAGAGACTCTGTGCCTTGTGAAGCCACTTCGTCGCTTTCGGTAATCCCTATAAGACGAATATTGGTTTTCTTCAAATTATCCTGGAGCTCTCTGAGAGAGTGATCTGTTTTTGTCCTCCATTTCACTTCCTCTTTGAGAGTTTGGGAGCATTCAAAAGCTTTGTCTTCCATGTCAGAAATCCTTTCTTCTGCTTTCTCCATTCTGTTACTGAGTGATTCTACTGTGTTTCTCAGATCTTTGAGGGCTGCATCTTCTTGTCTCGATGTGTCAAAATCTTTGGTCATTTTGTCTTTGAATTTGTTGAATTCTTGTGATATCTTTTGGATTACTGCTTAGAATTCGAATTTGATCTTATTTGCTATCCAGATTCTGAATTCGATTTCTTACATCTCAGCTATTTGTTTGTGCATGGGATCTTGTTCTGTGTCTGCCCCATGATTCTCGGGGAAGTGATCTACTCTGATTATTCATATTGCCAGAGTTTTTCTGTTGATTTCACCTCATGATTGTTTTTCACTGTTGCCTCTGTCCATCCTCAGAGTTGGGGAGGTGTCTCTCCAAGATTAGACCCCAGTGGGATCACTCTCTTGTTGCTGGATCTTTGTAGGGAATGACCTTGTGTAGCTCTTTTAGGGCTGCCCCAGCCAGGGAGTTCTGGTTGTGGAGGCAGCTCCAGAGTGTGACACACCCGGATCCAGCAACAGGGCAGGGGGTGGTGCACACTGTTCTGGGAGTGGATGGTGCCCAGTGACTTTGACATAGTCTCTGGCCAGGATAAGGGCTCTGCGCAGAGGCAGGGATGGCCCTGGAGGGCACGTGGCTACCAGGTCCCTGGCCAGACGAGCAGGCCAGTGTGGAGGCAGGGAGGGTCCCAGTGGGAGGACACAGGGTTGTGCGGCTCCCACGGTTCTTGATCAGGGGATGTGGAGGCCTGGCGGGCATGAGTCACAGGTCAGGGTTCGCGGCAAAGCTCTTATGGAGGTCTGGGCAGTGCCAACCCCAGGAGTTTGAGGTTGCTATGAGCTGTGACACCACGGCACTCTACCCAGGGCAACAGCCCGAGGCTTCAGTATGCCAAAACTGGTCTCACTCTGCCCCTGAGGGTTAAGGCTGTAAGGCAGCTCAGTCCCCACCTTTAGGCTGCTCAGTCACTAGGTTACTAACTCCCGCCCAATCCTTGCTCTGTGACCCTGAGGGCAGAGCTTGCCAGGGCAGTTCTCTCACAATGGCTCCCTGCGGCCCACAGCCAAACACTATTAGCTCCATCTGGCTCAGTGGCTCAGTCTCAGGCCCTAGACAATACCCAAAGTTCTCCGCACTCCTGCTCAAGCCCTCCCTAAAGGCAGTTCAACTGAGTGCCAAGTCCAAAAACACTGAAATAGTTCACAGGTAAGGCCTTTCCGGTTTGCAGTCTTACTGCTGCTTGTACTGAGGGCTGCTGGTGGGATTAGGTCGATTGGACACACACAACCACTTGCCAGTTTTCCACTGTTTTTGTCCTCCTCTTGGGGTCCAGAAGTCCCTTGCCGACTCCCTGTATCCTCAAAGGGATGATTATAGGCAGATCCCACCAGCCAGAGATGCTTGGAGTCTTATCTCCCCAGACTCACCATGCCCTGTTGCAGGGAGGCTGTTACTCTGTTGCCATCTTCGATTGTCCCTCCCTTTTTTTGACTTCACTGTTTCATTCACAGTTAGTTCTTCATCCAGGAAGGTGTCACTTCAGAGCTCAGGAAGTGCTTTGCCAAGTGCCAGGCTGCATGTGCATTCCTATTTTCAGCATTCCATTTAAGGCCATTTTTCCCCTAATAGTTCTACATTCCTAAAATACACAGAGTGGATTCTCTTCATGTTTTAAAATAAAATAAAAATCCTGGACTTTCTCACCAGCTCATGTAGTATTCTGTGACTTTTCTCTTTCCTCCAGGAACATTTTCTTTGCTTCCGGCTGTTGAGTGTTTTATCAATCTAATACCAATTTTCCTCTCAGCTTATGGCTCTCATACACTGGCTGTTAACCTTTGGTAGGGAACTCTTGTCAAGTGTTCTGTGAATTCCAAGATCACTGCCGCTCCTTTTATTGAACTTGTCAGCATTATCCTCAGAGGGGGTTGCTGCTTGATATGTGAGAACGCGAGTCTTCATGCAAGTCTGGCAGGTGTGCCTAATCAAATTGTGCTCAACAAGTTAGCAAATAGGGCTCCTTAGTTTTCAGTGATTGCACGGTATTGAATTGTAAGTCTGCAGTGAAATCCTGGGAAGGTGGTGGAAATTCGTAAGAAAATTTACCACCCAAGAGCAGAGTGAACATAAGGTTTTGAGATTCATGAATTGTATTGTTTCTCACGACCCTTAGATGCATGCTAAGATTACTAGGTCCTAATGAAGAACATTCTTTGCACATTGCCAATAAGGCCACTAGAGCAAAAAATTACTGAATAATCTCTATGTAAACCCTAATGTTGTCATTGTCATCACATCAGGATCAGAACAGCTTGCACTGCTGGTGACTCTGTATCCTCAAAGGGATGATTATAGGCAGATCCCACCAGCCAGAGATGCCTAGAGCCTTATCTCCCCAGGCTCACCATGCCCAGTTGCGGGGAAGGTGTTACTCGGCTGCCATCTTGCTCCACCTCTCCTCTGTTCTAATTTGGTTATTTCTTTTCTTCTGCTGGGTTTTGGATTGGAATGTTCTTCCTTTTCCAGTTGCTTTTGATGTCCCATTAGGTTGTTAACTTCCTCTCTTTTTGTTCACTTGAGGAAGGCTTGCAGTGCTATAAATTTCCCACTTAGGACTGCCTTTGCGGTATCCCAGAGGTTCTGATAATTCATGTCTTCACTGTCATTTTGTTCCAAAAATTTGTTTATTTCCTTTTTAATCTTGTCTATGACCCAGCTATCGTTCAGCATGAGGTTATTCAGTTTCCATGTTTTTGTATAAGTATGCAGGTTCTTGTTGTTACTGCATTCCACTTTTATTACATGATGGTCTGAGAAGATGCAAGGAATAATTTCTATTCTTTTAAAATTGCTGAGGTTAGATTTGTGACCTAAGATGTGATCAATTTTGGAATATGTTCCATGAGTTGATGAGAAGAATGTGTATTCAGTTTTGTTAGGATAAAATGTTCTGTAAATATCTGTTAAATCCAATTGTTGGATGGTTAAGTTTAAATCTAAAATTTCTTTGCTTAGCTTCATTTTGGAGTATCTATCCAACACTGCTAAAGGGGTGTTAAAATCTCTGACTACTATGGACCTGGAGGAAATCAAGTTGCTCATGCCCGTTAGAGTTTCTCTTATAAATTGAGATGCATTTTGGTTGGGTGCATAAATATTAATAATTGAAATCTCATCATATTGAGTCTTGCCCTTAACAAATATGTAGTGACCCTCCCCTTCTTATCTTTTCTTACTTTTGTTGGTTTAAATCCTATTGTATCTGAAAATAGAATTGCAACACCTGCTTTTTTCTGTTTTCCATTTGCCTGGAATATAGATGGCCATCCCTTCACCCTGAGTCTATATTTATCTTTTAAGGTAAGATGAGATTCTTGTATGCAGCAGATATCTGGTCTGAGTTTTTGTATCCAGTTAGCCAGCCTGTGCCTCTTTAGAGGACAATTTAATCCATTCACATTAATTGAGAATATTGATAGGCCTGGTATAATTTTGGGTATCGAGTTTTTCAAAAGACCAGTGGACATATTTAATCCTTTTGCCACTGTGGAATTTGGACTTTGATCAAAAGTTTCAGAGTGAGTTTATTTTTGTGGTGGAGAATTGCGCTGGCCATTATGGAGTATAGGTCTGAGGATATCCTGGAGAGCTGGTTTAGTTATGGCAAATTTCTTCAACATATGGATGTCATTAAGGTATTGAATTTCTCCATCATAAATGAAACTCAGTTTAGCTGGGTAGAGGATCCTGGGTTGAAAGTTATTTTGTTTTAGGAGATTAAAAGTTGATGACCATCCTTTTCTGGCTTGAAAGGTTTCAGCAGAGAGATCAGCAGTCATTCTAATATTCTTCCCCTTGTAGGTTATGGGTTTTTTTTTTACTTCTGGCTGCTTTCAGGGTTTTCTCCTTCATATTAACTTTAGTAAAGTTAATTATGATGTGCCTGGGGGATATCTTATTTGGGTTGAGTCATGCTGGGGTTCTGAAACTATCTGTTATCTGGATTTCAGGATCTCTTGGCATGTCTGGGAAGTTCTCTTTCATAATCTCATGAAGAAGGGCCTTTGTGTCTCGTGAAGCTACTTCATCACCTTCAGGAATCCCTATAAGGTGAATATTGATTTTCTTCTAGTTATTCTAGAGTTCTCTGAGAGAATGATCTGTTTTTGCTCTACATTTTCTTCCTCTTTGAACGTTTGGGATCATTCAAAAGCTTTGTCTTTGATGTCAGAAATCCTTTCTTCTGCCTGTTCCATTCTGTTACTGAGCAATTCTACTGTATTTCTCATATCATGTAAGGCTGCAACTTCTTTTCTCAATGTGTCTACATCTTTGGTGATTTTGTCTTTGAATTCATTGAATTCTTGAGACATCTTCTGAATTAATCCTGCAATTTCTACCTCCATCTTTACTTCCATTCTGTTGATCTTGTTTGCAATCCAAATTCTAATTTCAATTTCAGACATCTCAGCTATCTGTTTGTAAATGGGATTCTCCGGATTGGCTGTTTTGTCATTCCTTTGGTGAGTAGTACTGTTCTGTTTATTCATGTTGCCAGAGTTTTTCCACTGATTCTGCCCCATGATTGTTTTTCAGTGTTTAGCTAGATAAGCAGGTAAGGTGAAATTGGACTGGAAAGTTCTACAGTTGTGGTTGACCAGCCCTTCACCTAGGAACTGGGATTGGTGACTGCAGCTTTTCCTGTACAATTTTGCAAAGGACCGGTACAGTACTACAGTCTGTGACTCTAGAGGCCTGCTTGGTGTAGTGGGGGTAGGTAGCTCTGCCTTGTATTCAGCTGATCTCTGTTTAATTCTAGTGAATCAGCAACTCTATGTTGCAGTCTCAGCTTTGGTGTAATACAAGCAAGTAGGACATCCCTTCCCTAACTGGTAATATCTGGAAGAGGACAATCAAACCTTTCCAGTACAGTAAAACCAGGGTCCCACCTTGGAGGGCTACACGTCCGTCCCGTCCGCCATCATGCTCCGCTTCTGGAAGATTTTTTTATTGCTGCTTCAATCTTGTTGCTCATTGTTGGCTTCTTCAGGGCTTCTGTTTATTCCTGACTCTAGGGAGCATGTGTGTTTCCATTTGTTTGCCCATTTTCAAATGTATGTGCATAGAGATTTTTATAGTTTTCATGGATGATATTTTGTATTTCTGTGATATCTGTTGTAATAACTCCTTTTTCATTTCTGATTGAGTTTATTTGGGTCCTTTCTCTTCTATTTCTTGTTAATATAGCAAGAGGTCTATCAATTTTTGTTTATCTTTTCAATGAACCAATTTTTTTGTTTCATTAATCTTCTATATTATTTTCTTGCTTTTGATTTCATTTAGTTCTGCTCTGAACTTAGTTATTTCTTTTCTTTTGCTAGCTTTGGGTTTGGTCCTTTTCCTTTTCTAGTTCCTTGAGACATATCAATAGATGGTGAATTTATGATCTTTCTGTCTTTTTGATGTAGACACTCAACGCTATGAATTAGGACTGCTTTTGTAAAATACCATAGATTTTGATAGCTTGTGTTCCTTTTGTCATTCAGTTTGAAGATCTTTCAATTCCATCTTAATTTCATGCTTGATCCAATAATAGTTCAGTAGTAAATTGTCTAATTTCCATGACTTTCTGTACAGTTAGGTGTTTCTCTTAGAGTTGATTTCTAGTTTTATTCTGCTATGATCTGAGAAGATACATGGTATAATTTCATTTTTTGGAATTTGTTGAGCCATGTTTTATGACCTAAATTTTGATCAGTCTTGGAGAATGTTCCACATGCTGGTGAGAAGAATATATATTCAGTAATTTGGGGGTAAAGTGTTCCCTAAATGTCTGGTAGGCCCATTTGTTCCAGAGTCCCATTTAAATCAAGTGTTTCATGATTTATTTTCTACTTAGATATCTGTCCAGCTGTCAGTGGGGGGTTGAAGGCCCTGGCAGTTAGAATGCTCCCCCCCTATCTCTTTTCTTAGATCTAGCAGTGTTTGCTTTATGAACTGGGTGCTCCTGTGTTAGGTGCACAGGCATTCAGGATTGTTATGTCTTCCTGTTAATTACTTCCCTTACCACTGTGTAATGGCCATTGTTGTCTTTCTTTACTGTTAGTGATTTAAAGTCAATTCTATCTGATATGAGAATGGCTACACCTACTTTCTTTGGGTTTCTATTTCCATGAATTTTTTTTTCCATCCTACAACCTGTATGAGTTCTTGTGGGTTATATGTGTTTCCCAGAGATGGCAGATACTTGGCTTCTATTTTTGTATCCATTCAGCCAGCAATGTCTCTTGAGTAGGGAATTTAAACTGTTCATGTTGATTCATAGAATTTATCTGTGAGGTGCTGTTCTGTTCACCCTCTTGGGTAGTGCCTTGCTGCTTTGCTTCACCTCTTGTGCTGTTGTTTTATATGAGCTCTGAGCATTAAATTTTGAGTGGTTTTACACTGGTGGGTGACTATTATGCTGATGGATACATAATACAGTTCTAAGTATTTCTTATAGGGAAGGCCTGGTCCTAAGAAATTCAGTGTTTGCATGTCTGGAAAAGCCTTTATTTCTTCTTCATTTATAAGGCTCAGTTTTTTAGGATACAAGATTCTGGGCTGGCAGTTCTGTTTAAGAAGACTAATGATGGGGCCCCAGTTTCTTCTGGCTTGTAAGATCTCTGTTGAGAATTCGGTGGTTTGTCCTTTGTAAGTTACTTGATGTTTTCACCTGATGGCTCACAGGAGTTCCCCTTCATGTTGACCTTGGACAATCTGATAACTATGTATTTGGTAATGGCCACTTCAGGATGGATCTTTCAGGGGTTCATTGAGGTTCTTATACTTGGTCGTTTAAATTTCTAGCAAGACCAGGGAAGTTTTCCTCAATTATTCCCTCAGATAGAGTTTCTAGCCCTTGTGTGGTTTTCTTCTTCACCATCTGGGACTCCTGTGATTCTTATATTTGGCTGTTTTACATAACCCAACATTTCCTATAAGATATGACTTTGTTCATTCTTTTTAATTCTCTGTTCATTATTTTTGACTGAGTTATCTTAAATTTGAAAGAGTTATCTTAAAGTTTTGAAATACTTTCTTCTGCCTGGTCTAGTCTATTCTTAAAACTTTCCATTGTGTTCTGTATTTCCTTAACTGAATTTTTCATTTCTAGAAGTTCTATTTGGTTTTTCTTTAAGATGCCAGTGTGTTAGGTGAGTCATATTGTTCGTTCTCTGAATTACTTTTCTGTTTTATTTGACTTGGTATTCCATTTTCTCTTAGATTTCATTGCATTTTCTTACAATCCATATTTGTAATTCTTTATCTTTCATTTCAATTATTTTCATTTTGGTTGCTATCCATTGCTAGGCAGCTGATGTTCCCTTTAAGGGGTGTCCTTTCACTCTAATTTTTTATACTTTCAGAGTTCTTTTGCTGATTCCTTCTCCTCTGAAGCAGCTGTTGCTTCCTATTTTTGGATTTTCTTTTGTTCAGATGGGGGTTCCCCCCAACCTTCTCACTCATATTGGGATGTTCGTAGCATACATTGAGTAAGAACCTTTGCCTTTGATGTGAGTGCTTTGACGGGTGACTAGGTTCTGGATGGATGCCTTGGTTATAGAAATGTTAGTACAGTTGTTTACTCACTTGCTAGTATTTTGTAGGCTGAAGCTATGGTGTGCTGAATGTGTGGGCAAGTTCCCTGTCTTTGTTCGATGAGAGAGGAAGGAGATATTTGAAATTCTTTCTCTTTCTCCACCCTTATATCTTGTTAGCAGTATCTCATCTTTTTCATTTTGATAAAGCATGCTATTTATTAATACTCATCAAACTGATTGCAGTGAAAGTGCAGAAAGCCTTGAGTGACTCTGAGTCTCAGCTGTGAAGGATAAGACTATAAAATTCACACACACTCATTAACTAGCATCCTCTCTTAATCTTGGGGTGATGTCCTATCAGACAAATGATTTACACTTACTATAGGAGCATAAACAATGCTTGAATTCATGAATATTTAGCAGCATCAATATGTCATTTAAATAAGGGAATTACTATCCTGGGAAAGTCAGGAAGGGAAAAAGCAAAAGCAAAAATAAAAACAAGAAAAGAAAGAATTAAGGAGACATCAAAATGTTTGTCTTACATTCTACCAGAATATAACCCTTATAGGAGTAAAAACACAGTCTGTTCACTCTCCATTCCCAGTTCCACAAGCATGGCTTAGTCTAGAGTATGTGGAGGAGGAAAGGAAGAGAGAAGTCAGGAATAAAAAATGATGGCTATTGGGGGATATGGGAACATCAGTGGGTACCTTTTAAAAACACATATGCAGCTCTTGCATGCAGAGGATTTTCAGCTGATGGATTCAGTAGGTGCCATCCACTGTCCCTGAGCTCATACTGAGCCTTCTTTACCATCTATCTACCTCAAGACAGGAGCCTATAAACTCCATTTCCCAGGCTGTTTAGCCAGGTGGATTACTAGATTCTGCCAATGGGAGGTAATGATGGGAAACTAAAAGGTGGGAGAAAGACATAAGCTGTTTTTTGTTTTGTTTTGTTTTCAGCTTTGGGCAATAGTAGCAGCCCCAGTACCTCTCCCAGGCTTCTGCTTAGCTCCCAGGTTTCCACAGTGGTGACTTCAAGAGCAGAGTGATCACAAGTCTGGGACATCATTTCCCCCTTTACTTATCTAAGCCTTTCTACAATTAGCTTATTTTTGAGCTATTTTGCATTTTGGCTTCTTATGCCCCCCTCAATCACTCCATCACCTTTTAAAACTATTATCTATATTAAATTCCCTCTGAAATATTTCCCATTTTCCCAGTTAGACACTGGCTGCTACCAAGACATCAACTATTAAACATTGACAAATGAATAAATCAGTATATCCACATTTGGTTAAAGTACACAATGCCTCTTCAACTGTAAAATGCATTTGAAAAGAAATAGTATATGAAATAAAGAAGGAAGTTACTAACAACAGATATATTAAACATAATCTCCACTCAATAGTGGGAAATGTGTTTAAAAATCAAAAGAATGCTTTTCTAGCCTGGCATCCTTGAGTGTGTGACATTGTCTTTAAACCCTACGTGGCCATCTCTGAGGCACTGCCGTGATGCCTGGGAAGACAAAGCAGCCTGAAAGACCATCTCCTTCCTTAAGATCATCCAACTCGTGGGTGAGTATCCAAAGTGCTTCACTGTGGGAGCAGATGATGTGGGCTCCAGGCAGATGCAGCAGATCCACATGTTCCTTCCAGGGAAAGCTGCAGTGCTGATGGGCAAGAATACCAGGGAGTGCAAGGCCACCCAAGGGTGTCCAGAAAACAGCCCAGCTCTGGAGAAACTGTTGCCTCATATATGGAGGAATGTGGGCTTTGTGTTCACCCAGGAGGACTTCAATGAAATCAGGGATATTCTGCTGGCCACTAAGGTGCCAGCTACTGCCCATGCTGGTGCCATTGCCCATGGGAAGTCACCGTGCTAGCCCACAACACTGGTCCGGGGCCAGGAAAAACCTCCTTCTTCAGGCTTTAGGCATTGCCACTAAAATCTCCAGGGGCATCACTGAAATTCTTAGTGATGTGTAGCTGATTGAGACTGGAGACAAAGTGGGAGCCAGCAAAGCCACACTGCTGAACGTGCCGAACATCTGTCTCCCCCCGCCCCTCTGGGCTGGTCATCCAGCAAGTATTTGACAAGGTTGGCATCAACAACCCTGGCATGCCTGACATTGCAAGGGAAACTGCATTCTTGCTTCCTGGAGGTGCAATGTTGCCAGTGTTTGTTGCAGCCTGGTTACCCATTCTATCATCAACGGGTGCAAGAGAGTCGTGGCTTTGCCTTTGGAGACTTATTATACCTTCCTACTTGCTGAAAAGTCCAAGTCCTTTAGGCTGATCCTTCTGCCCCTGTGGCTGCCACCACTGCTGCTGCTCCTGCTGCTGCTACAGCCCTAGCCAAGACTGAAGCTAAATAAGAGTCAGAGGAGTCAGACGAGGATGTGGGATTCGGTCTCTTTGACTAATCACCAAAACCAGCAAACTTAGCCAGCTTTATTTTCAGAACAAGGAAATAAAGGCTTACTTCTCTTAAAAGTAAAAACATATATAAAATAAAATAGAAAGAATGTAATGGTAAGAAAATGCAAAGAGATAGGCCGGGACACCCACAGGCCTTTGGCTACCAACCTCAACTCCCTTTGCCTTAGTTTTACTCTCTGTAGAATGAAAAGGGCCAGATCAAATCAATTGTCAGTAAGAGTCTAAGGCTGAAAGTTTAAGAATATTGTCTTTGAGTAAAGTCTTCCTCATATAGCTGGGAGGAGAATCCTGCATATATAAGGAGAATCTGGGCTGGGCAGAGTCTCTAGTTAGTTGACACCTTGTATGCATGTCCACAGGCAGGTCCCTGTCAGCACACCCTGAATGCCATCTGTTGCCAGGTGTCTGTCCTCATTGTGTCCCGGGAACCATTTCAAAAGCTGTGTGTGTTAAGCCATTGCCATGGACCTCTACTGACCCTACACATTATATTCACAAATGCAATAGAGCAAGTTCACGCAAGGTGCACATGGTGATAATAGTCCTACAACAAGTAGGAGTATTGTGCCAGGAATCTGTCCCATTATTAAATATAAAAAAACCTTTTTAGACATTGCAGCCTGTTCTCCATGAGTGAGTTTTCTCTGCTGTATTATTTTTGATTTATGCCCCTTAATGTGTTCCACAATCACTATGTACATTTTGTTAATATTAATGTATTTATGCATCTTGAAATTGTCTAATTAATCCCTTGCTTTCCCAATGAGTTATGGTAGATTGGATTTATATGATAAATATTATAATGAAGAACACATAACAATGGAGCATAAAATACTATCCTAATTTACCATACCTACAGCAAAGAAGTTTAGACCATGATTTCCCCTCTGAAATTAACTAATATTTCTTATTGCTTTTTCTAATTAAAACTTATCCCTTTCCTCCATCTTAAGGGTGCCATTTTTATTCTTGAAGATATTTAGGAGCTGCTATTTATCAAGTTACTATGAGGATGTTTTGGAGAACAACAGACTAAACAATAAATGTACTACCCTCCCCAGGCACTTTTCGAATCTGTGACAGGGTCTCTCCACTTTAGTACTGTTGACATTCGGCAGGTAAATATTTGTTGTGGGGGTTGACCTTATGCACTAAAGGGTGCTCAGCAGTGCTCAGGCCATCTGATTGTCAGCTCAGCAAGGATAAACACATACTATTTTGGTCACCTCTATCTACTCAGCACTTAGCCCTGTGCCAGGCACATAATAGTTCCTTGTCGAATGCTTTCATTCATTTTTATTCATTATAAATATGAAAATAATGATAATGCCAAACAGGCCAAAAGTGACATGTAGAGGAGTCCAGAAAAGGAGTAAATAGGAACTGGAGGGGCAGGAGTCCAGGAGGAGTGAAGCTGAGGAAGGCGTCCTGAGCAGAGATGCTCCAGGGTGGACATGAATGAGCTGGAGATCGGGGGCCAGGGACTTAGTTGAAGAGAGGGCAAAGGGAACTTGGGTTCAGCTCAGGCCGTGTTTGAGTTAAAATAGGCCTATAAAACCACAGGAAATTGCAGTAATTGAGCGGAGATGTGGCATACATCCCACCAGTAGAAAGAAAAAAAAAAAAATCTAATGGTATATGTAGGGTGAAGAGATAATAAAGATGGAGAAACAAGTTAGGATATTTTTATAATAGTTAAAATATGAGCATGAACTAGGCTTGTAGGAGGCATATGAGTTCTGAGGGAGACTGGGTTGAATAGGGAGGAGTCAGGGTAGGGTGCTAGCCTGCTTGTTTGGTATGACATACAAACTCCTAAGCAGGACACTCACAGCCCTTCTTAATTCTCTGGCATCTTTCCCCATCATCCCTTTATCAATCACTCCCACTCCCCTAGTCTTTTTAGACTCAAAAAATGTTTGTTCCTCACACCACTGAATCAGAGTCTTTTATCCTTTGCAATCTTTCTGGAACACTTTGTCTGCCTTCAACTACTTGGAAAATTCTTATTCACCCTTCAAAGTGCTGTTCAGGTGAAACCTCCTTAACACAGTGTCCATGGACCAGTCAGGGTGGGATATACACTCCTCTATATCCTGTGTGTATCTATGTTTTTACACGGATCATGTAGTGTCACCGACTACCTTCTGCACTTTGCTTATGATTTTTCCTGTCAAAAGCCACTTTCTTTACATAAGTTGATCTACAGATTCAATACAATCCTTATCAAAATATCAGTGACATTGTTTACAGGAATAAGAAAGAATCTTAAATCTGTCTGAAACCACGAGAAAACCCCAAAAGCCAAAGCAATCTTGAGCAAAAAGAATAAAACTGGAGGTATCACATTACATGACTTCAAAATATACTATAAACCTATAGTAATCACAATAGCATGGTACTGGCATAAAAACAGACATATAGACTAATGGAACAGAACAGAGAGGCCAGAGATAAATCCACACATTTACAGCCAACTAATTTTTAACAAAGGTGTCAAGAACACAAAATGGGGAAAGAATAGTCTCTTCAATAAATTGTACTGTCATGGGGGTTGGCCTTATGCACTAAAGCATAAGGATAAAATTATAAAATATCTCTCACCACATATAAAACATCTAAAATGGGTTAAAGCATTAATCCTTAAAGACTTAAAACTCTGAAACTACTAGAAGAAAACAGAGAGAGAAAATTTGATGGCGTTAATCTGGGCAATGATTTTTTTTTTTATAAAATATCAAAAGCATAGACAACAAAAACAAAAATAGACAAATTGGACTATATCAAACTAGAAGCTTCTGAATAGCAAAGAAAACAACTAACAGAGTGAAGAGACACCTACAGAATGGGAGAAGATATGTGCATCTGGATAAAAGGTTAATATTAAAAATACAAAAGAAACTCAGACAACTCAATAGCAAGAAAATAAATAATCCAATTTAAAAAATAGGCAAAGAGCTGAATAGACATTTCTTTTTTTAATTATTATTAAATCATAGCTGTGTACATTAATGTGATCATGGGGCACCATACACTGGTTTTATAGACCATTTGACACATTTTCATCACACTGGTTAACATAGCCTTCCTGGCATTTTCTTAGTTATTGTGTTAAGACATTTATATTCTACATTTACTAAGTTTCACACGTACCCTTGTAAGATGCACTGCATGTGTAATCCCACCAATCACCCTCCCTCCACCAATCCTCCCCACTTCCTCTCCTCCCTCTCCTCCTTCCCCATATTCTTAGGGTATAACTGGGTTATAGCTTTCATATGAAAGCCATAAATTAGTTTCATAGTAGGGATGAGTACATTGGATACTTTTTCTTCCATTCTGGAGATACTTTACTAAGAAGAATATATTCCAGCTCCATCCATGTAAACATGAATGAGGTAAAGTCTCCATCTTTCTTTAAGGCTGGATAATATTCCATGGTGTACATATACCACAATTTATTAATCTATTCGTGGATTGATGGGCATTTGGGCTTTTTCAATGACTTAGCAATTATGAATTGGGCTTCAATAAACATTCTGGTACAAATATCTTTGTTATAAGGTGATTTTTGGTCTTCTGGGTATATATATAGTAGAGGAATTATAGGATTGAATGGCAGGTCTATTTTTAGATCTCCAAGTGTTCTCCAAACATCTTTCCAAAAGGTATGTATTAATTTGCATTCCCACCAGCAGTGTAGAAGTGTTCCCTTTTCTCCACATCCACACCAAAATGTCTGGTGTTGGGATTTTGTGATATGGGCTAATCTTACTGGAGTTAGATGATATCTCAAAGTAGTTTTGATTTGCATTTCTCTGATGATTAAAGATGATGAACATTTTTTCATATGTTTATAGGCCGTCCACCTGTGAATAGACATTTCTTTAAAAAAGACATACAAATGGACAGGTATATAGGGTAGATATAAAGTTCGTGTGCAATTTAAATAGTTGCAACAAACTTTATGTCCACCCTGTAAAAGAAAAAAGAAGTGCAAATTAAAACCACAGTGAAATATCAACTTACTCCAGTTAAAATGGCTATTATCTAAAAGACAAAAGATTACAAGCATTGATGATGATGTGGAGAAAAGGGAACCCTCGTACACTGTTGGTGGGATTGTAAATTAGTACAGCCATTGTGGAAAATAGTATGGAGGTTCCTCAAAAAAAGAAAAATACAATTACTAATACCACATACTCTAGCAATTCTCTCACTACTGGGTATATATCCAAAGGGGAAAAAAAAAACTAGTATGTTGAAGAGATATCTGCACTCCCATATTTATTGAATGAAGCATCATTCAAAACAGCCAAGACATGGAATTACCCAAATGTCCATCAATGGATGAAAGAACAAAGCAAACATGACACGCTCACAGATATATAGACAATGAAACATTACTTAGCCATTAAGCAGAAGGAAATCCAGTCATTTGTGAAAATGACATGTTGTGTTAAATAGAACAAGCTAGACACAGAGAGTAACACTGCATGGTCACACTCATATTCAGAATCTAACCAAGTTGATGTCATGGAAGCAAAGAGTAGAATGGTGGTCACAGAGGATGTGGTGATCAGGAGCTGGGGGAATGGGGAGATGTTGGTCAAAGGACACAGAATCACAGCTGACAGAAGGAATCAGGTTGAGAGAACTATTGCACAGTTCATGACCATGCACAGTCATGCACCATGTCATGTTTTGGTCAAGGACAGGAATGCACATGACAATGGTCTCAGGAGGTCATGAAACCACGTTTTGACTGTCCATTTTCTATGTTTAGATTCACAAAATACTTTTTTTTTTTTTTATTGTTGGGGATTCATTGAGGGTACAATAAGCCAGGTTACACTGATTGCAATTGTTAGGTAAATTACTTTTAATTGTGCTACAGTTGCCTACAATGCCTAGCACAGTAGCATGCTGTCAGGTCTGTACCTAGACACAGACGGCTACCACTGGGCCACATACCTGGTGTGTCATGGACTGTACAATCCAGGTCTGTGTGAGTGTATTCTGTGTTGCTTGCACAATGAGGAAATCACCTAATGATGCATTTCTCAGAATGTATCCCTGTTGAGCCATGCAGACTATTGTGTTCTTAAAAAATGCAGAGAGAGAGCAAGGATGCTAAGTGGTGATCACACCACAAAAAGGATAAGTAAGTCAGGTAATAGTTTTTTTTTTTAGCCAGATATAACAATTTCACAATGCATATACACTTCAAAACATTATATTGTACATTGTAAATACATATAAGGTTTATCTGTCAATTAAAAAATTTAAAAAGCCACTTTCTCCTTACACATGTGTAAGATGTGTAAGTTATTCATTATACTATATAATAGAAGATTGTAACCAACATAAATGCCCACTGTATGGAATTGGTTTTATATATATGGGACTTAGGAGAATACTACAAGGTTATAACAAATCACAATAACAAAGAAGGAGGAAGATCTTTATGCATTGATATGGGATGACCACCAAAAGCTATTGTCTTTTTTTTGCAGAGAATTAAATACCTTTATTCATTTACCTCTAAACAACTGTTGCTGTATCCTCACAATATTCCAGAAATTGGAAATTTTATTAAAATTTAAACTTAAGAAAATAATATTTGTTTCACTTCAGGGAAATGTTATTAATATTATCCCACCCACTCACATTTTTTTCCACAAGCTCCCCACTGGTTGTACACAAAAACTCAGCCAGATATGGTAGTTGAGACCTGATTTATTTGGGAATTAGAGAAAAAGAATTTTGGAATGGATACAGGTGTGATGATTAATTTTATGTGCAAATTTGACCAGCCTGTGATGCCCAGGTGCTTGACCAAACACTCATGTAGGTGTTGCCATGAGGGCATTTTGTAAATGTAGGTAACGTGGACAGTAGTTGACTTTTTTAAATTATTATTATTTTTATTGTTAAATCATAGCTGTGTACATTAGTGCAATCGCCTGTATCCATTCTAAGATGCACCATAGATGTGGCCCCACCCATTACCCTCCCTTCACCAAAACCTCCCCCCTCCCTTCCCCTTCCTTGGCCCTTTCCCCATAGTCTTGTGCTATAGTTGGGTTATAGCCTTCATGTGAAAGCTATAATTTGCTTCATAGTAGGGCTGAGTACATTGGATACTTTTTCTTCCATTCCTGAGATACTTTGCTAAGAAGAATATGTTCCAGCTCCATCCATGTAAACATGAAAGAGGTAAAGTCTCCATCTTTCTTTAAGGCTGCATAGTATTCCATAGTATACATGTACCACAATTTGCTAGTCCATTCATGGGTCGATGGGCACTTGGGCTTCTTCCATGACTTAGCAATTATGAATTGGACTGCAATAAACATTCTGGTACAGATGTCTTTGTTATATTGTGACTTTTGGTCTTCTGGGTATAAACCTAGTAAAGGAATTATAGGATCGAATGGCAGGTTTATTTTTAGGTCTCTAAGTGTTCTCCAAACATCCTTCTAGAAGGAACGTATTAGTGGGCATTCCCACCAGCAGTGTAGAAGTGTGCCCTTTCCTCCACATCCACGCCAACATTTCTGGTTTTGGGATTTTGTTATGTGGGCTACTCTTACTGGGGTTAGGTGATATCTCAGAGTAGTTTTGATTTGCATTTCTCTGATGATTGAGGGTGATGAGCTTGTTTTCATGTGTTTGTAGATCTTGCGTCGGTCTTCTTTAGAGAAGTTTCTCTTCAAGTCCCTTGCCCATGGGGTCATGTGTTCTTTTCTTGTTAATACGTTTGAGTTTCCTGTGCCTTCTGGTTATTAGACCTTTATCGGAGGTATAACCTGAAAATATTTTCTCCCATTCTGAGGGCTGTCTGCTTGCTTTACTTACTATGTTCTTGGCTGTGCAGAAGCTTTTTAGCTTGATCAGGTCCCAGTAGTGTATTTTTGATACTGCTTCAATTGCCTAGGGAGTCCTCCTCATAAAATATTCACCCAGGCCGATTCCTTCAAGAGTTTTCCCTGCACTTTCTTCAAGTATTTTTATAATTTCATGTCTTAAGTTTATTTTTTTTATTAAATCATAACTGTATACAATGATATGATTATGGGGCATCATACACTCACTTCATAAACCATTTGACACATTTTTATCACAGTGGTTAACATAGCCTTTCCGGCGTTATCTCAGTTACTGTGCCAAAACATTTACATTCTACATTTACCAAGTTTCACAAATACCCCTGTAAGATGCACCACAGGTGTGATCCCACCGATTCCCCTCCCTCTACCCACTCCCCCCCTTTCCCACTTCCCCCTATTGTTAAGTTGTAGCTGGGTTATAGCTTTCATGTGAGAGTCCCAAATTAGTTTCATAGTAGGTCTGTGTACATTGGGTATTTTTTCTTCCATTCTTGGGATACTTTACTAAGAAGAATATGTTCCAGCTCCATCCATGTAAACATGAAAGAGGTAAAGTCTCCATCTTTCTTTAAGCCTGCATAATATTCCATGGTATACATATACCACAATTTATTAATCCATTCGTGGATCGATGGGCACTTGGGCTTTTTCCATGACTTAGCTATTATGAGTTGGGCTGCAATAAACATTCTGGTACAAATATCTTTGTTATGTTGTGATTTTTGGTCTTCTGGGTATATGCACAGCAGAGGAATTACAGGATTGAATGGCAGATCTATTTTTAGATCTCTGAGTGTTCTCCATATATCTTTCCAAAAGGAATGTATTAATTTGCATTCCCACCAGCAGTGCAGAAGTGTTCCCTTTTCTCCGCATCCACGCCAACATCTCTGGTCTTGAGATTTTGTGATATAGGCTAGTCTCAGTGGAGTTAGATGATATCTCAAAGTAGTTTTGATTTGCATTTCTCTGATGATTAAAGATGATGAGCATTTTTTCATATGTCTGAAGGCCGTGCGCCTGTCTTCTTCAGAGAAGTTTCTCTTCAAATCCCTTGCCCAGCCTGCGATGGGATCCCTTGTTTTTTTCTTGCTGATGCGTTTGAGTTCTCTGTGGATTCTGGTTATTAAACCTTTGTCAGAGATATACCCTGCAAATATCTTCTCCCATTCTGAGGGCTGTCTGCTTGCTCTGCTTACTGTGTTCTTAGCTGTGCAGAAGCTTTTTAGTTTGATCAAGTCCCAGTAGTGTATTTTTGAAGCTGCTTCAATTGCCCAGGGGGTTCTCCTCATGAAATACTCACCCAGACCAATTTCTTCAAGGGTTTTCCCTGCATTCTCCTCTAGTATTTTTATAGTTTCATGTCTTAAGTTTAAATCTTTAATCCAATGAGAGTCTATCTTAGTTAATGGTGAAAGGTGTGGGTCCAATTTCAGTCTTCTGCAGGTTGCCAGCCAGTTCACCCAGCACCATTTGTTAAATAGGGAATCTTTTCCCCACTGAATGTTTTTAATTGGCTTGTCAAAATCAGATAACGGTAAGTAGCTGGATCCATCTCTTGGTTCTATATTCTGTTCCAGACATCTACTTCTCTGCTTTTGTGCCAGTAACATGCTGTTTTGATCACTATCGATTTATAGTACAGTCTCAGGTCTGGTAGCATGATTCCTCCTGCTTTGTTTTTATTGCTCAGTAATGTTTTGGCTATTCAAGGTTTTTTCTAATTCCATATAAAACAAAGTATTATTTTTTTAAAGATCTTTAAAGTATGACAATGGAGCTTTAATAGGAATTGCATGAAAATTATATATTGCTTTGGGCAGTATGGACATTTTAACAATGTTGATTCTTCCCAGCCATGAGCATGGTATGTTTTTCCATCTGTTAACATCTTTGGCTATTTCTTTTCTTAGAGTTTCATAGTTCTCTTTGTAGAGATCTTTCACATCCTTTGTTAGGTATACTCCCAAATATTTCATCTTCTTTGGCACTACTGTGAAAGGAATAGAGTCCTTGACTGTTTGTTCGGCTTGGTTATTGTTGGTATATATAAAGGCTACAGATTTATGGGTGTTGATTTTGTAGCCTGAGACATTGCTATATTCCTTGATCACTTCTAAAAGTTTTGTAGTAGAATCCCTAGTGTTTTCCAGATATACGATCATATCATCTGTGAAGAGTGAAAATTTGATCTCTTCTGACCCTATGTGGATACCCTTGATGGCCTTTTCTTCCCTAATTGTAATGGTTAAAACTTCCATTACAATGTTAAAGAGCAATGGAGGCAATGGGCAACCTTGCCTGATTCCTGATCTAAGTGGAAATGATTTCAATGTAACTCCATTCAATTTGATATTGGCTGTGGATTTGCTGTAGATGGCCTCTATTAGTTTAAGAAATGTCCCTTCTATACCAATTTTCTTAAGTGCTCTGATCATGAAGGGACACTGGATATTATCAAAAGCTTTTTCTGCATCAATTGAAAGAATCATATGGTCTTTATTTTTAAGTTTGTTTATGTGTTGTATTACATTTATAGATTTACGTATATTGAACCAGCCTTGAGACCCTGGGATAAATCCCACTTGGTCATGTTGTATAATTTTTTTGATGTGTTGTTGGATTCTGTTTGTTAGGATCTTATTGAGTATTTTAGCATCGATATTCATTAGTGATATTGATCTATAATTTTCTTTTCTTGTTGGGTCTTTCCCTCGTTTGGGGATCAAGGTGATGTTTGCTTCATAGAATGTGCTGGGTAATATTCCTCCTTTTTCTATATTTTGGAAGAGGTTTAGTAGTATAGGTACTAGTTCTTCTTTAAATGTTTGGTAAAGCCATCTGGTCCTGGGCTTTTCTTTTTAGGGAAATTTTGTATAGTTGATGCTATTTCAGAACTTGATATAGGCCTGTTCAACATTTCCACTTCGTTCTGGCTAAGTCTTGGTAGATGGCATGCTTCCAGGTATTGGTTGATTTCTTTCAGATTTTCATATTTGTGAGAGTAGAGTTTCTTGTAGTATTCGTTAAGGGTTTTTTGAATTTCTGAGGGGTCTGTTGTTATTTCATCATTACCATTTCCGATTGATGAAATTAGAGATTTTACTCTTTTTTTCCTGTTTAGGTTGGCCAAAGGTTTATCTATTTTATTGATCTTTTCAAAAAACCAGCTTTTGGACTTATTGATCTGTTGTATAATTCTTTTGTTTTCAATTTCATTTAATTCTGCTCTGATTTTGGTTATTTCTTTTCTTCTGCTGCATTTGGGGTTGAAGTGTTCTTCTTTCTCCAGTTGCTTGAGATGTTCCATTAAGTTATTGACTTCTTCTCTTTCCGTTTTCTTGAGGAAGGCTTGCAGTGCTATAAATTTCCCTCTTCAGACTGCCTTTGCAGTATCCCAGAGGTTCTGATAATTCGTGTCTTGATTGTTGTTTTGTTCCAAAAATATGATGATTTCCTTCTTAATCTTGTCTATAACCCATGTATCCTTCAGCACAAGGTTGTTTAGCTTCCATGTTTTTGTATGGGTACACAGGTTCCTGTTGTTATTGAGTTCAACTTTTATTCCATGATGATCTGAGAAGATGCAAGGAATAATTTCTATTTTTTTTAAAATTTGCTGAGGTTAGATTTGTGGCCTAGGATGTGGTCAATTTTGGAGTATGTTCTGTGGGCTGATGAGAAGAATGTGTATTCAGTTCTTTTGGGATGAAATGTTCTGTAGATGTCTGTTAAGTCCAGATGTTGAATGGTTGAGTTTAAAATTTCTAAAATTTCTATGCTTAGCTTCTTTTTGGTGGATCTATCCAGGACTGCTAAAAAATCTCCAACTACTATGGAAGTGGAGGAAATCAAGTTGCTCATGTCTATTAGAGTTTCTCTTATAAATTGAGGTGCGTTGTGGTTGGGTGCATAAATATTAATAATTGAGATCTCATCATATTGAGTATTACCTTTAACAAATATGAAGTATCCATCCTTATCCTTAATTATTTTGGTTGGTTTAAAGCCTATTGAGTCTGCGAACAGGATTGCAACGCCTGCTTTTTTCTGCTTTCCATTTGCCTGGAATATAGATGACCATCCCTTCGCCTTGAGTCTATATCTGTCTTTTCATGTAAGATGTGATATTTGGATGCAGCAGATATCTGGCTTGAGTTTTTTTTTTTTTTGTAGAGACAGAGTCTCACTTTATGGCTCTCGGTAGAGTGCTGTGGCCTCACCCAGCTCACACCAACCTCCAACTACTGGGCTTAAGCGATTCTCTTGCCTCAGCCTCCCGAGTAGGTGGGACTACAGGCGCCCCCCACAACGCCCGGCTATTTTTTGGTTGCAGTTTGTCCGGGGCCAGTTTGAACCCGCCACTCTCAGTATATGGGGCTGGCACCCTACCCACTGAGCCACAGGTGCCGCCCTGGCTTGAGTTTTTGTATCCAGTCCGCCAACGTATGCCTCTTTAGAGGACAATTTAAACCATTCACATTAATTGAGAGTATTGATAAGCCTTTTGAGAGACCGATGGACATTTTTAATCCTTTTGCAGCTGTGGAAGGTGGAATTTGGTCAAAAATTTTGGGGATGGGTTTACTTTTGTGCTGGAGAATTACAGTGGTCTTTATGGAGGATAGGTCTCAGAATGTCCTGGAGAGCTGGTTTATTTGTGGCAAATTTCTTCAACATGTGAATGTCGTTGAAGTATTGAATTTCTCCGTCATAAATGAAGCTCAGTTTAGCTGGGTACAGGATCCTGGGTTGAAAGTTATTTTGTTTTAGGAGATTAAAAGTTGATGACCATCCTCTTCTAGCTTGAAAGGTTTCAGCAGAGAGATCTGCAGTTATTCTGGTATTCTTCCCTTTGTAGGTAATGGTTCTCTTTCGTGTGGCAGCTTTCAGAATTTTCTCCTTCATATTAACTTTAGTGAAATTGATTATGATGTGTCTGGGGGGATGTCTTATTTGGGTTGAGTCGTGCTGGAGTTCTGAAACTGTCTGCTATCTGAATTTCAGAATCTCTTGGCATGTCTGGAAAGTTCTCCATCATAATCTCATGGAGAAGAGACTCTGTGCCTTGTGAAGTCACTTCGTCACTTTTGGGGATCCCTATAAGACGAATATTAGTTTTCTTCAAGTTATCCGAGAGTTCTCTGAGAGAGTGGTCTGTTTTTGCTCTCCATTTCTCTTCTTCTTTGAGGGTTTGGGAGCGTTCAAAAGCTTTGTCTTCAATGTCAGAAATCCTTTCTTCTGCTTGTTCCATTTTGTTACTGAGGGATTCTACTGTGTTTCTCAGATCTTTGAGTGATGCAACTTCTTGTCTCAATGTGTTGAAATCTTTGGTCATTTGGTTGGTCTTTGAATCCATTGAATTCTTGAGATAACTTTTGAAATTCTAATTCAATCTTATTTGCTCTCCAGATCCTGAATTCAATTTCTGACATCTCAGCTATTTGTTTGGGCATGGGGTCTTGTGATGTTTCTGCCCCATTGATCCTTGGGGGAGTTGATGTACTCTGATTATCCATATTGCCAGAGTTTTTCTGTTGATTTCGCCTCATGATTGTTTTTCACCGTTGCTTCTGGCTGTCCTCAGAGTTGGGGAGGTGTCTCTCCAAGATTAGACCCCAGCAGGATCACTCTATTGTTGCTGGATCTTTGTAGGGAGTGACCCTGTGTAGTTCCTCTGGGGCTGCTCTAGCTAGGGAATTCTGGTTGTGGAAGCAGCTCCAGTTTGTGACACACCCAGATCCAGCAACAGGGCTGGGGGTGGTGTGCACAGTTCTGGAAGTGCTAGGCACCCAGTGATTTTGGCACAGAGAGCCCAAGTTTCCAGCAGTCTCTGGCCAGGAGAAGAGCTCTGGGCTCCAAAGGGCATGCAGCTACCAGAGTCCCTGTCCAGATGAATGGGCTAGTGTGGAACCTGGGAGGACACCGGGGGAAGGACGCAGGGTTGCGTGGCTCCCGCAGTTCCTGGTCAGGGAATGCAGAGGCCCGGTGGGTGCGGGTCACCAGTTGGGGGTCGCTGCACAGCTCTTATGGAGGTCTGGGTGGTGCCACGCCCAGGATTTTGAGGTTGCTATGAGCTGTGATGTCATGGCACTCTACCCGGGGCAACAGCCCAAGGCTCCAGTGTGCCAAAACCATCTCACTCTGCCCTTAAGGATTAAGGCAGTAAGGCAGCTCAGTCCCCGCCTTTAGGCTGCTCAGTCAGTAGGTTACTTTGACCCGCCCAATCCTTGCTCTGAGACCCTGAGGGCGGAGCTTGCCAGGGAAGTTCTTTCACAATGGCTTTCTGCGCCCTGCTCAGTGGCTCAGTCTGGGGCCCCAGACAATGCCCAAAATTCTCCACACTCCCACTGAAGCTCTCCCCAAGGCAGTTCAACTGAGTGACAAGTCCAATAACACTGAAACAGTTCACAGGTAAGGCCTTTCTGGTTTGCAGTCTCACTGCTGCTTGTACTTATGGTTGCCAGCATGTTTAGGTCGATCGAACACATGCAACCACTTGCCAGTTTTCCACTGTTTTTGTCCTCCTCTTGGGGTGCAGAAGTCCCTTGCTGACTCCCTGTATCCTCAGAGGGATGATTATAGGCAGATCCCACTGGCCAGAGATGCCTGGAGTCTTGTCTCCCCTGACTCGCTGTTCCCAGTTGCAGGGAAGCTGTTACTCGGCCGCCATCTTTAATCTCTCCCCACCAAAAGCTATTGTTGCATAAGAAAAGGGAACTGTCTAAAATTGGCATAGCACACTATCATTCTAATCCAATACGGTGAAAAGGAAGGGTGAAACCTGAAAGAGTGTATTTTTAGATGGCTAATGTTTCTGGAATATACACAAAATATTGATAAGGTTGGTTGCTGTCTGTGGGAAGGAATTTAATTGCTGCAGGTCTGGGATAAAAGGAGACTTCTTACAATTACATTTACATCTTTTTTTTTCTTCATAAAATAATAAAGAGGTAGATCATCTATACATTAATGCATTTATGGGGTACAATATGCTGACTTCATATATTTGGAATGCTTACATCATACTGGTTAATATATCCCTCACCTCATTTACTTAATTACTGTGTTATGACATTTATACTCTATACATAATAGATCTGACATGTATCCTTGCAATATGCACCATAGGTGGGTGTGATCCCAACATTCACCCTCCCTTCATCTGGCCTCCCCCCTTCCTTCCCATTCCCTCCTTCTTCCTTCATCCTGGGCCATAGTTGTAATCTATTCTTCATTTGAAAGTCTGAGTGATTGTAAACTGTTTTCATAATAGTACTGAGTATATTGGATACTTTTTCCTCTATCCTTGAGATACTTTACTAACTAGCATACGTTCCAGCTCCATCCATGTAAACATAAAAGAGGTAAAGTCTCCATCTTTTTTAAAGGCTGCATAATATTCCATGGTATACATATACCACAATTTATTAATCCATTCATGGATCGATGGGCATTTGGGCTTCTTCCATGATGTGGTTATTGTGAATTGAACTGCAATGAACAATCTGGTGCAAATATCTTTATTATAAAGTGATTTTTTGCCTTCTAAATATACTCCTAGTAGAGGAATTGCAGAATCGAACAGCAGGTCTACTTTTAGATCCCTGAGTAGTCTGCATACTTCTTTCCAAAAGGGACGTGTTAGGTTGCACTCCCACCAGCAGTGCAGAAGTGTTCCCTTTTCTCCACATCCACACCAACATCTGTAGTTTTGGAATTTGGGTAGGTGAGCCACTCTTACTGGAGTTAGATGATATCTCAAAGTGATTTTGATTTGTATTTCTCTGATGATTAAAGATGATGAGCATTTTTTCATGTGTCTATAGACCATGCACCTATCTTCCTCAGAGAAGCTTCTGTTCAAGTCCCTTGCCCACAATGAAATGAGATTACTTGTTCTTTTCTTATTAGTAAGTTTGAGTTCTCTGTGGATGCTGGTTATCAAACCTTTGTCAGAAACATAAGCTGCGATTATCTTCTCCCATTCTGAGGGCTGTCTGCTTGCTTTACTTACTGTGTTCTTGGCTGTGCAGAAGCTTTTTAGTTTGATCAGATCCCAGTAATGTATTTTTGGTGTTGCTTCAATTGCCTGGGGGGGAGGGCCTCCTCATATTCTCCCAGGTCAATTTCTTCAATTGTTTCCCCTGTACTCTCTCCAAGAATCTTTACAGTGTCATGTCTTAAGTTTAAATCATTTATCCAGTGAGAGTCAATTTTTGATAATGGTGAAAGGTGTGGGTCCAGTTTTAGTCTTCTATAAGTGGCCAGCCAGTTCTCCCAGCACCATTTGTTAAATAGGGAATCTTTCCCCCAATTTATATTTTTGATAGGCTTATTAAAGATCAAATGGTGATAAGTGTCTGGGTTCATCTCTTGCTTCTCATTTCTGTTCCATACATTTACCTCTCTGTTCTTGTCCAGTACCATGCTGTTTTGATCACTATAGATTTATAGCATAGATTGAAGTCTGGTAGTATGATGCCTCCTGATTTGTTTTTATTTCTGAGTAATGTCTTGACTATTCTAGGTTTTTTTCTGGTTCCATATAAAAAGAAGTACTATTTTTTTCCAGACCTTAAAAATATGACAGTGGTATGCTCAAGGAAGAAAGAAGGAGATGCTTCAATTTTCCCATTCAGATACACGGTTCCAGGTACAGGAAGGGAAATAGGAGATGTTCCTGTGTGGAAAACACAGTTCCAGGCCACAGGCACGAGAACTTAAAGAGCAAGAGGAAGTGAAAGGAAAATTAGGGCAAGGAAACAGATAAAAGAAATCACTGATGAAGAAGAATCAGCAGAAAACTCCAGGCAACATGAAGAACCAGTCCAGAACAACCCCGCCAAGGGACCATGAGGTAGCTACTGCAGAGGATTCCACCTATAAAGAAATGTTAGGAATGACAGAAAGAGAATTTAGAATACACATGTTGAAAACAATGAAAGAAATGATGGAAACAATGAAGGAAACTGCTAATAAAGTGGAAAATGACCAAAAGGAAATTCAAAAACAGAATCAAATAAGAGATGAACGATATGAAGAATATAAAAAGGATATAGCAGAGCTGAACGAACTGAAACAGTCAATCAGGGAACTTAAAGATGCAATGGAAAGTATCAGCAACAGGTTAGACCATGCAGAAGAAAGAATTTCAGAGGTAGAAGACAAAGTTTTTGAGATAACTCAGATAGTAAAAGAGGCAGAAAAGAAGAGAGAGAAAGCAGAACATTCACTGTCAGAATTATGGGACTTTATGAAGCGTTCCAACATACGAGTTATAGGAATTCCAGAAGGGGAAGAAGAATGCCCCAGAGGAATGGAAGCCATACCAGAGAATATTATAAAAGAAAATTTCCCAAATATCACCAAAGATTCTGACACACTGCTTTCAGAGGGCTATCGGACCCCAGGTCACCTCAACTCTAACCAAGCTTCTCCAAGACACATTGTGATGAACCTGTCCAAAGTCAAGACAAAAGAAAAGATTCTGCAAGCTGCCAGGAGTAAGCTCCAGTTGACCTACAGGGGCATATCCATCAGAGTGACCGCAGACTTCTCTAATGAAACTTTCCAAGCAAGAAGACAATGGTCATCTACCTTTAATCTACTTAAACAGAACAATTTCCAGCCCAGAATTCTCTACCCTGCTAAGCTAAGCTTCAAAATTGATGGGGAAATCAAATCATTTACGGATATACAAATGTTGAGGAAATTCACCACAACAAGACCAGCTCTACAGGAAATACTTCAACCTGTTCTGCACACTGACCACCACAATGGATCAGCAGCAAAGTAAGAACTCAGAAATTAAAGGACAGAACCTAACCTCCACACTGATGCAAAAGATAAAACTAAGCAACGTACTCTCACAAAATAAGACGAATAGAATACTACCACACTTATCAATTATCTCAATAAATGTTAATGGCTTGAATTCCCCACTGAAGAGACATAGATTGGTTGACTGGATTAAAAAACACAAGCCATCCATTTGCTGTCTGCAAGAAACACACCTGGCTTTAAAAGACAAATTAAAGCTCCGAGTCAAGGGTTGGAAGACAATTTTTCAGGCAAATGGAATTCAGAAGAAAAGAGGAGTTGCAATCTTATTTTCAGATACATGTGGATTTAAAGCAACTAAAGTCAAAAAAGACAAAGATGGTCACTTTATATTGGTCAAGGGAAAAATACAACAAGAAGACATTTCAATTCTAAATATCTATGCACCCAATTTAAATGCTCCCAGATTCTTGAAACAGACCTTACTCAGTCTGAGCAATATGATATCTGATAATACCATAATAACAGGGGACCTTAACACTCCTCTTACAGAGCTGGACAGATCCTCTAAACAGAAATTAAACAAGGATATAAGAGATTTAAATGAGACCCTAGAACAACTGTGCTTGATAGACGCATATACAACACTCCATCCCAAAGATAAAGAATATACATTCTTCTCATCACCCCATGGAACATTCTCCAAAATTGATCATATCCTGGGACACAAAACAAATATCAACAGAATTAAAAGAATTGAAATTTTACCTTGTATCTTCTCAGACCATAAGGCACTAAAGGTGGAACTCAACTCTAACAAAAATGCTCGACCCCACCCAAAGGCATGGAAATTAAACAATCTTCTGTTGAATAACAGATGGGTGCAGGAAGAAATAAAACAGGAAATCATTAACTTCCTTGAGCATAACAACAATGAAGACACAAGCTACCAAAACCTCTGGGATACTGCAAAAGCAGTTTTGAGAGGAAAATTCATCGCTTTAGATGCCTACATTCGAAAAACTGAAAGAGAGCACACAAACAATCTCACAAGAGATCTTATGGAACTGGAAAAAGAAGAACAATCTAAGCCTAAACTCAGTAGAAGAAAAGAAATATCCAAAATCAAATCAGAGATCAATGAAATTGAAAACAAAAGAATCATTCAGAAAATTAATGAAACAAGGAGTTGGTTTTTTGAAAAAATAAATAAAATAGATAAACCATTGACCAGACTAACGAGGAATAGAAAAGTAAAATCTCTAGTTACCTCAATCAGAAATGATAAAGGGGAAATAACAACTGATCCCACAGAGATACAAGAGATCATCTCTGAATACTACCAGAAACTCTATGCCCAGAAAATTGACAATGTGAAAGAAATGGATCAATATTTGGAATCACACCCTCTCCCTAGACTCAGCCAGGAAGAAATAGAGCTCCTGAACAGACCAACTTCAAGCACTGAGATCAAAGAAACAATAAAAAATCTTCCAACCAAAAAATGCCCTGGGCCAGATGGCTTCACTCCAGAATTCTATCAAACCTTCAAGGAAGAGCTTATTCCTGTACTGCAGAAATTATTCCAAAAAATTGAGGAAGAAGGAATCTTCCTCAACACATTCTATGAAGCAAACATCACCCTGATACCAAAACCAGGAAAAGACCCAAACAGAAAGGAGAATTTCAGACCAATCTCACTCATGAATATAGATGCAAAAATTCTCAACAAAATCCTAGCCAATAGATTACAGCTTATCATCAAAAAAGTCATTCATCATGATCAAGTAGACTTCATCCCAGGGATGCAAGGCTGGTTTAACATACGCAAGTTCATAAACGTTATCCACCATATTAACAGAGGCAAAAATAAAGATCACATGATCCTCTCAATAGATGCAGAAAAAGCATTTGATAAAATCCAGCATCCTTTTCTAATTAGAACACTGAAGAGTATAGGCATAGGTGGCACATTTCTAAAACTGATTGAAGCTATCTATGACAAACCCACAGCCAATATTTTACTGAATGGAGTAAAACTGAAAGCTTTTCCTCTTAGAACTGGAACCAGACAAGGTTGTCCTCTGTCACCTTTACTATTCAAGACAAGGTTGTCCTCTGTCACCTTTACTATTCAACATAGTGCTGGAAGTTCTAGCCAATACAATTAGGCAAGACAAGGAAATAAAGGGAATCCAAATGGGAGCAGAGGAGGTCAAACTCTCCCTCTTTGCTGACGACATGATCTTATACTTACAGAACCCCAAAGACTCAACCACAAGACTCCTAGAAGTCATCAAAAAATACAGTAATGTTTCAGGATATAAAGTCAATGTCCACAAGTCAGTAGCCTTTGTGTACACCAATAACAGTCAAGATGAGAAGCTAATTAAGGACACAACTCCCTTCACCATAGTTTCAAAGAAAATGAAATACCTAGGAGTATACCTAACGAAGGAGGTGAAGGACCTCTATAAAGAAAACTATGAAATCCTCATTAATGAAATAGCAGAGGATATTAACAAATGGAAGAACATACCATGCTCATGGATGGGAAGAATCAACATTGTTAAAATGTCTATACTTCCCAAAGCAATCTACCTATTCAATGCCATTCCTATCAAAATACCAACATCGTACTTTCAAGATTTGGAAAAAATGATTCTGCGTTTGTATGGAACCAGAAAAAACCCTGTATAGCTAAGGCAGTTCTCTGTAACAAAAATAAAGCTGGGGGCATCAGCATACCAGATTTTAGTCTGTACTACAAAGCCATAGTGCTCAAGACAGCATGGTACTGGCACAAAAACAGAGACATAGACACTTGGAATCGAATTGAAAACCAAGAAATGAAACTAACATTTTACAACCACCTAATCTTTGATAAATCAAACAAGAACATACCTTGGGGAAAGACTCCCTATTCAATAAATGGTGTTGGGAGAACTGGATGTCTACATGTAAAAGACTGAAACTGGACCCACACCTTTCCCCACTCACAAAAATTGATTCAAGATGGATAAAGGACTTAAACTTAAGGCATGAAACAATAAAAATCCTCCAAGAAAGCATAGGAAAAACACTGGAAGATATTGGCCTGGGGAAAGACTTCATGAAGAAGACTGCCATGGCAATTGCAACAACAAAAATAAACAAATGGGACTTCATTAAACTGAAAAGCTTCTGTACAGCTAAGGACACAATAACCAAAGCAAAGAGACAACCTACACAATGGGAAAGGATATTTGCATATTTTCAATCAGACAAAAGCTTGATAACTAGGATCTATAGAGAACTCAAATTAATCCACATGAAAAAAGCCAACAATCCCATATATCAATGGGCAAGAGACATGAATAGAACTTTCTCTAAAGACGACAGACAAATGGCTAACAAACACATGAAAAAATGTTCATCATCTCTGTATATTAGAGAAATGTAAATCAAAACAACCCTGAGATATCATCTAACCCCAGTGAGAATGGCCCACATCACAAAATCTCAAAACTGTAGATGCTGGCGTGGATGTGGAGAGAAGGGAACACTTTTACACTGCTGGTGGGACTGCAAACTAGTACAACCTTTTTGGAAGGAAGTATGGAGAAACCTCAAAGCACTCAAGCTAGACCTCCCATTTGATCCTGCAATCCCATTACTGGGCATCTACCCAGAAGGAAAAAAATCCTTTTATCATAAGGACACTTGTACTAGACTGTTTATTGCAGCTCAATTTACAATCACCAAAATGTGGAAACAGCCTAAATGCCCACCAACCCAGGAATGGATTAAGAAGCTGTGGTATATGTACACCATGGAATACTATTCAGCCATTAAAAAAAATGGAGACTTTACATCCTTCGTATTAACCTGGATGGACGTGGAAGACATTATTCTTAGTAAAGCATCACAAGAATGGAGAAGCATGAATCCTATGTACTCAATTTTGATATGAGGATAATTAATGACAATGATGGTTATGGGGGGGGAAACAGAGGGAAGGAGGGAGGGGGGTCGGGCCTTGGTGTATGTCAAACTTTATGGGGGCAAGACATGATTGCAAGAGGGACTTTACCTAACAATTGCAATCAGCGTAACCTGGCTTATTGTACCCTCAATGAATCCCCAACAATAATAAAAAAAAAAGAGTCCAGCATGAAAAAAAAAAAGAAAGAAAGAGTACAAGATCATTTCTGTTTGTGAGACTTACCACTGCTCCCTTCTTGAAAGCAATTTAAAATCTGTCTATTCTGGGCGGTGCCTGTGGCTCAGTCGGTAAGGTGCCAGCCCCGTATACCGAGGGTGATGGGTTCAAACCCGGCCCCGGCCAAACTGCAACCAAAAAACAGCCGGGTGTTGTGGCGGGCACCTGTAGTCCCAGCTGCTCAGGAGGCTGAGGCAGGAGACTCGCTTAAGCCCAGGAGTTGGAGGTTGCTGTGAGCTGTGTGAAGCCACTCTACCGAGGGCCATAAAGTGAGACTCTGTCTCTACAAAAAAAAAAAAAAAATCTGTCTATTCAAACACACATTTTCTAAAAACGAAAGTTTATTTGTTATATATAGAAGAATGGCACCAATGGACTAATTTGGCAGCTCTGTTGATTACCACTTGTAATGAGCCTTCTTACACAATTACAATAATTTTTTTCTTAACTGCATTTAGTAGTGACTAAGTAACATTTCACAAATTCTGCAGCGGACACTTTAGGCTGACTCAGAGACATAATCATGTCATTTCTATGCAAAGAGCAGCTTATGAATTTTTAATTATTATTAAATCTGCTGATTAAAGGCTAATTCATAAGTAAACTTATTACAGGTCACAGAGGACTGCTCTCCAGAAGCTTCCCTAATTTCTGTAGTCCCTTGTCCCTTGATAAATAGATAAAGAAGCTAGACACACAGGTTCCAAGGCATAAACATGATTTTTAGCTGCGATTAAGCATTTTGCATTCTAGTTGCTTTTAAAGTTGTAAAGCACACGGAATTCTAAGAGGCTGTAGAAAGGAAGTTGGCCTCACTTCCTTTATATTTTCTGAAATGGTAACATGGAGAATTGTACCCTAACAGCAGATGAGCAGCTGTGCTCCCTGCAGCCACATCGCCTGGGTGCTCTGAGGACCAGAGGTCCTGTTGCATCCTGGGCAGCCCCTCTGGAGAGATCTCTGGAGCCCTTGGCCTGGGAGGGAAAGCTCCAGCGAGCTCTTTGAGGGAGGCTGCCTTTTAGACCTTGGAGGGTTCCCACTGTCCTCCTTTGGATCCACTTTGTGCCAGGCCTGGCTGCACATCACAGCATGGGTGACACAGATGCAGCTGTCCTCTCTACGCCTGTCAGCCTGGGAGCCTCTGGCTTCCATCGCACTTGCACCAGGCTGTCTGCCTGGAGTTAGCACCTTTGTTTTAGGGCATCTGCTAGTTATTTGTAGGTTGTTCTTCATTTCTGTCTTTGGAGGTTTACTTTAAGCAGCCAGATTTTATCATTTATTTCTATGGAAGGCTTTTAGAAAAAGTTTCCAGTATGAATTCTATAAATTTCTACCTATTACTCATTTATGGTGATTAGCTTTGAGCTGTGCCTTAGTCTGGCAGTTCTTTCTCTGACATCAGGTCCTCGTCCTACACCCATGCTGTGTTAATTTGTGTGTGTTTATAAGTGTGTTTGCTTGGTGAAAAGTGTCACTTTCTGCTACTTGATGGCTCCATGCTGAGAATGATTTGCTGGCACAATGTTACTTACTTTCTTGAACAATGTTTAATAAGTTCACACACACACATACACACACCATTGTTGACAACATTAGCACAATATTGTATTATGTATTTAGTACAGTTGCCCACATCTATTACCTCATCTGAGTCTCATAATCCTGTGTAAGAAAAGTATTGTTATTCTAGTTTTATCCAAAGTGAAGTGTGTCACAGAAAGGATTATTGACCTGCCCATCATCCCACAGCTAGTTATTCCTGGAGGCAGGAAAAGGCCCCGTCCTTCACTGTGGCCTTCTGTTCCTCCCAACATACACAATCCCAGAAACCCAACCCTCAACCCTCAGCACCCCTGTACCCACATGCCTATCCTGTGAAAGGGGATGTGTGGACAACCGTAACCATTAGGCTTATGTTCTTGATCTCCCAATATTTCTCCACCATGGTTGATGCATTCTTTGGGATAAAGACGTCTTATGGCTGGCTGAGTGCAACCATCCCTGGAACCAATACCATATCATGTCCTTTAATATCATATCACCCAGGTCATCTACCTAGCATGATTACATTTAATGATTTCTTTCCCAAGAACATGTTTTTCTAGAAGCAATAAAAGATATCATCAACCTGGGCCTATGACTTGCAGGCCCAAGGTGGGCTCTTCAGAGGAGACAGCTTCTACCTGACAAGTGGGGGCCAACAAGTTCTAGCCCGACATGAGCTGGTCACAGAGGCGACAGGCTTGATCTTGCAGGGACACTGCTAGGGGAGGGCACTAATGTCTGCTTGGCAGCCAGTGACAGACATGGGGAGCAAGACACCCTGTGGTGTGATTTCTGGTCATGTGCTGTGATTCCTCCTCCCCCACCCCCCTTAACTTTCAGACAAAATGTATCTACAGCTCCTCACTCTGGGGCCAAGGCCTTGTCATTGGGATGCAATCCCAGCTTTGACCTAAGGAAGTCAGACCACCTGGGGCTTAGGCCCGGGAAGTGGTGCTGCCCAACGGTCCTGTCCAGATTTTGTGTTGCTGATCAAGTTGCTGTGTGACAGAACTGTTCATTCTAGAGCAATTTCTACTTTCTGATGTGCTGTCCTACCACTTGCCACATTAGGGACTTATGCTGACACTTGTCCCTGGACACCTTGGATGGGCATGCCCCTTCCCCATAGACCATGGCTGCTTATCTGAAAAGCTTCCTTCTCTCCCCTCATTTCCTAGCCATGGACTGTCTGAGATGGGGACCTCAAAGTGGCCCAGTCCAAACGCTTGCATAAAAACTTTTTTTTTTTTTTTTTTTTTTTTTTTTATTGTTGGGGATTCATTGAGGGTACAATAAGCCAGGTTACACTGATTGCAATTGTTAGGTAAAGTCCCTCTTGCAATCATGTCTTGCCCCCATAAAGTGTGACACACACCAAGGCCCCACCCACCTCCCTCCTTCCCTCTTTCTGTTTCCCCCCCCATAACCATAATTGTCATTAATTGTCCTCATATCAAAATTGAGTACATAGGATTCATGCTTCTCCATTCTTGTGATGCTTTACTAAGAATAATATCTTCCACGTCCATCCAGGTTAATACGAAGGATGTAAAGTCTCCATTTTTTTTAATGGCTGAATAGTATTCCATGGTGTACATATACCACAGCTCGTTAATCCATTCCTGAGTTGGTGGGCATTTAGGCTGTTTCCACATTTTGGCGACTGTAAATTGAGCTGCAATAAACAGTCTAGTACAAGTGTCCTTATGATAAAAGGATTTCTTTCCTTCTGGGTAGATGCCCAGTAATGGGATTGCAGGATCAAATGGGAGGTCTAGCTTGAGTGCTTTGAGGATTCTCCATACTTCCTTCCAGAAAGGTTGTACTAGTTTGCAGTCCCACCAGCAGTGTAAAAGTGTTCCCTTCTCTCCACATCCACGCCAGCATCTGCAGTTTTGAGATTTTGTGATGTGGGCCATTCTCACTGGGGTTAGATGATATCTCAGGGTTGTTTTGATTTGCATTTCTCTAATATATAGAGATGATGAACATTTTTTCATGTGTTTGTTAGCCATTCGTCTGTCGTCTTTAGAGAAAGTTCTATTCATGTCTCTTGCCCATTGATATAAAGGCTTGTTGGCTTTTTTCATGTGGATTAATTTGAGTTCTCTATAGATCCTAGTTATCAAGCTTTTGTCTGATTGAAAATATGCAAATATCCTTTCCCATTGTGTAGGTTGTCTCTTTGCTTTGGTTATTGTCTCCTTAGCTGTACAGAAGCTTTTCAGTTTAATGAAGTCCCATTTGTTTATTTTTGTTGTTGTTGCAATTGCCATGGCAGTCTTCTTCATGAAGTCTTTCCCCAGGCCAATATCTTCCAGTGTTTTTCCTATGCTTTCTTGGAGGATTTTTATTGTTTCATGCCTTAAGTTTAAGTCCTTTATCCATCTTGAATCAATTTTTGTGAGTGGGGAAAGGTGTGGGTCCAGTTTCAGTCTTTTACATGTAGACATCCAGTTCTCCCAACACCATTTATTGAATAGGGAGTCTTTCCCCCAAGGTATGTTCTTGTTTGGTTTATCGAAGATTAGGTGGTTGTAAAATGTTAGTTTCATTTCTTGGTTTTCAGTTCGATTCCAAGTGTCTATGTCTCTGTTTTTGTGCCAGTACCATGCTGTCTTGAGCACTATGGCTTTGTAGTACAGACTAAAATCTGGTATGCTGATGCCCCCAGCTTTATTTTTATTACAGAGAACTGCCTTAGCTATACGGGGTTTTTTCCAGTTCCATACAAAACGCAGAATCATTTTTTCCAAATCTTGAAAGTATGATGTTGGTATTTTGATAGGAATGGCATTGAATAGGTAGATTGCTTTGGGAAGTATGGACATTTTAACAATGTTGATTCTTCCCATCCATGAGCATGGTATGTTCTTCCATTTGTTAATATCCTCTGCTATTTCCTTTCTGAGGATTTCATAGTTTTCTTTATACAGGTCCTTCACCTCCTTCGTTAGGTATATTCCTAGGTATTTGATTTTCTTTGAGACTATGGTGAAGGGAGTTGTGTCCTTAATTAGCTTCTCATCTTGACTGTTATTGGTGTACACAAAGGCTACTGACTTGTGGACATTGATTTTATATCCTGAAACATTACTGTATTTCTTGATGACTTCTAGGAGTCTTGTGGTTGAGTCTTTGGGGTTCTCTAAGTATAAGATCATGTCGTCAGCAAAGAGGGATAGTTTGACCTCCTCTGCTCCCATTTGGATTCCCTTTATTTCCTTGTCTTGCCTAATTGTATTGGCTAGAACTTCCAGCACTATGTTGAATAGTAAAGGTGACAGAGGACAACCTTGTCTGGTTCCAGTTCTAAGAGGAAAAGCTTTCAGTTTTACTCCATTCAGTAAAATATTGGCTGTGGGTTTGTCATAGATAGCTTCAATCAGTTTTAGAAATGTGCCACCTATGCCTATACTCTTCAGAGTTCTAATTAGAAAAGGATGCTGGATTTTATCAAATGCTTTTTCTGCATCTATTGAGAGGATCATGTGATCTTTATTTTTGCCTCTGTTAATATGGTGGATAACGTTTATAGACTTGCGTATGTTAAACCAGCCTTGCATCCCTGGGATGAAGCCTACTTGATCATGATGAATGACTTTTTTGATGATAAGCTGTAATCTATTGGCTAGGATTTTGTTGAGAATTTTTGCGTCTATGTTCATGAGTGAGATTGGTCTGAAATTCTCCTTTTTGTTTGGGTCTTTTCCTGGTTTTGGTATCAGGGTGATGTTTGCTTCATAGAATGTGTTGGGGAAGATTCCTTCTTCCTCAATTTTCTGGAATAATTTCTGCAGTACAGGAATAAGCTCTTCCTTGAAGGTTTGATAGAATTCTGGAGTGAAGCCATCTGGACCAGGGCATTTTTTTGTTGGAAGCTTTTTTATTGTTTCTTTGATCTCAGTGCTTGAAATTGGTCTGTTCAGGAGCTCTATTTCTTCCTGGCTGAGTCTAGGGAGAGGGTGTGATTCCAAATATTGATCCATTTCTTTCACATTGTCAAATTTCTGGGCATAGAGTTTCTGGTAGTATTCAGAGATGATCTCTTGTATCTCTGTGGGATCAGTTGTTATTTCCCCTTTATCATTTCTGATTGAGGTTACTAGAGATTTTACTTTTCTATTCCTCGTTAGTCTGGCCAATGGTTTATCTATTTTATTTATTTTTTCAAAAAACCAACTCCTTGTTTCATTAATTTTCTGAATGATTCTTTTGTTTTCAATTTCATTGATCTCTGATTTGATTTTGGATATTTCTTTTCTTGTACTGAGTTTAGGCTTAGATTGTTCTTCTTTTTCCAATTCCATAAGATCTCTTGTGAGATTGTTGATGCGCTCTCTTTCAGTTTTTCGAATGTAGGCATCTAAAGCGATGAATTTTCCTCTCAAAACTGCTTTTGCAGTATCCCAGAGGTTTTGGTAGCTTGTGTCTTCATTGTTGTTATGCTCAAGGAAGTTAATGATTTCCTGTTTTATTTCTTCCTGCACCCATCTGTTATTCAACAGAAGATTGTTTAATTTCCATGCCTTTGGGTGGGGTCGAGCATTTTTGTTAGAGTTGAGTTCCACCTTTAGTGCCTTATGGTCTGAGAAGATACAAGGTAAAATTTCAATTCTTTTGATTCTGTTGATATTTGTTTTGTGTCCCAGGATATGATCGATTTTGGAGAATGTTCCATGGGGTGATGAGAAGAATGTATATTCTTTATCTTTGGGGTGGAGTGTTCTATATGCGTCGATCAAGCACAGTTGTTCTAGAGTCTCATTTAAGTCTCTTATATCCTTGTTTAATTTCTGTTTAGAGGATCTGTCCAGCTCTGTAAGAGGAGTGTTAAAGTCCCCTGTTATGATGGTATTATCAGATATCATATTGCTCAGACTGAGTAAGGTCTGCTTCAAGAATCTGGGAGCATTTAAATTGGGTGCATAAATATTTAGAATTGAAATGTCTTCTTGTTGTATTTTTCCCTTGACCAATATAAAGTGACCATCTTTGTCTTTTTTGACTTTAGTTGCTTTAAATCCACATGTATCTGAAAATAAGATTGCAACTCCTCTTTTCTTCTGAATTCCATTTGCCTGAAAAATTGTCTTCCAACCCTTGACTCGGAGCTTTAATTTGTCTTTTGAAGCCAGGTGTGTTTCTTGCAGACAGCAAATGGATGGCTTGTGTTTTTTAATCCAGTCAACCAATCTATGTCTCTTCAGTGGGGAATTCAAGCCATTAACATTTATTGAGATAATTGACAAGTGTGGTAGTATTCTATTCGTCTTATTTTGTGAGAGTCCATTGCTTGGTTTTATCTTTTGCATCAGTGTGGAGGTTAGGTTCTGTCCTTTAATTTCTGAGTTCTTACTTTGCTGCTGATCCATTGTGGTGGACAGTGTGCAGAACAGGTTGAAGTATTTCCTGTAGAGCTGGTCTTGTTGTGGCGAATTTCCTCAATGTTTGTATATCCGTAAATGATTTGATTTCTCCGTCAATTTTGAAGCTTAGCTTAGCAGGGTACAGAATTCTGGGCTGAAAATTGTTCTGTTTAAGTAGATTAAAGGTAGATGACCATTGTCTTCTTGCTTGGAAAGTTTCATTAGAGAAGTCTACGGTCACTCTGATGGATTTGCCCCTGTAGGTCAACTGGCGCTTACTCCTGGCAGCTTGCAGAATCTTTTCTTTTGTCTTGACTTTGGACAGGTTCATCACAATGTGTCTTGGAGAAGCTCGGTTAGAGTTGAGGCGACCTGGGGTCCGATATCCCTCTGAAAGCAGTGTGTCAGAATCTTTGGTGATATTTGGGAAATTTTCTTTTATAATATTCTCTAGTATGGCTTCCATTCCTCTGGGGCATTCTTCTTCCCCTTCTGGAATTCCTATAACTCGTATGTTGGAACGCTTCATAAAGTCCCATAATTCTGACAGTGAACGTTCTGCTTTCTCTCTCTTCTTTTCTGCCTCTTTTACTATCTGAGTTATCTCAAAAACTTTGTCTTCTACCTCTGAAATTCTTTCTTCTGCATGGTCTAACCTGTTGCTGATACTTTCCATTGCATCTTTAAGTTCCCTGATTGACTGTTTCATTTCCTTCAGCTCTGCTATATCCTTTTTATATTCTTCATATCGTTCATCTCTTATTTGATTCTGTTTTTGAATTTCCTTTTGGTTATTTTCCACTTTATTAACAGTTTCCTTCATTGTTTCCATCATTTCCTTCATTGTTTTCAACATGTGTATTCTAAATTCCCTTTCTGTCATTCCTAACATTTCTGTATAGGTGGAATCCTCTGCAGTAGCTACCTCATGGTCCCTTGGCGGGGTAGTTCTGGACTGGTTCTTCATGTTGCCTGGAGTTTTCTGCTGATTCTTCCTCATGGGTGATTTCTTTTATCTGTTTACTTGCCCTAATTTTCCTTTCAATTCCTCTTGCTCTTTAAGTTCTTGTGCCTGTGGACTAAGGGTTACAGGACCAGAAGGGTGAGAAGGTTTAAGAGCAAAAAAGCGATGAAAGAAATGAGGACCGAGTGATAAGAAAAAAAAAAAAAAATGAAAAAAAAGAAAAATAGAGAAAGGAGAGTGGTTGGGTGAAAGGAATATTGACAAAAAGAAGAGAGGCACAGAAAGAGGGAGACAGAGTAATATAGGTGTACAGTAGGGTACTTTGATACAACCTTAAAAAAAAAAACACCTTCTGGGGGTGCCAAGTGGGGTGGTTCCCTTGAGGTCAGCAGCTCTTTGCTAACCTGATCAGACACAGTACCCCACCTCCACCAAGTAGAGAGGAAAGACAAAAATGCTATAAATCAAACCAAAACAAGCAAACAGAAAACCTTACGGGATAAAATTGGCTGGAAAAACCAAATAATAGTGGTAGAAACACTAACAAAAATGAAGTTCTGATTATTGAAATAGGCAGCAATGGGAAATTATAATTAAACTAGAAAAATTGAGAAAGAAAAAGGATCTGTATGGAAAAGGTTGAACTTAAAAAACAAAACAACAATCTAGAACGTCAAAATAAACAAAAAAAAACAACCAAACCAAAAACAAACAAACAAACAAACAAAAAAAAAAAACACACACGCAACCAAAAACAAAGCAGTATGTATATGGAATTGAATATTGTCTGGGCAACACGTGGTCTTCTGGGGTATGAGATGTTAATCACAGTTCTGATACGACTGGAGGCTGCTAGTTTCTCGAACCCCAGCAGGTAGACACCCTAAATCTCTCTTCAGCCCACTTAAAAGGCACTTTGAACTTGTTCACTTACTGAGCAGAAGCTTTCTCAGGGAAGTGCTTGTTGCTGGAATCACTTCTGAAGTGGCTATCCACTTACCCTGTGTGTCAAAACTGGTCTCCCTCTGCCCCCGAGGGTTAGGGCTGCAAGGCGGCTCAGACCCCGCCCTTAGGCTACTTGGTCGCTGGGTTACCTGCTCCCACCCAATTCCAGCTCTGCGACCCTGAGGGCGGAACTTGCCAGGGCAGATCGCTCACAATGTCTGCCTGTGACCCAGAGCCAAACTCTATTAGCTCCGTCTGGCTCAGCGGCTCAGACTGGGGCCCTAGACAAAGGCCAAAGTTCTCCGCACTCCCGCTCAGGCTCTCCCCAAGGCAGTTCAGCTGAGTGCCAAGTCCAAAGACACCAAAACAGTTCACAGGTAAGGCCTTTCTGGTTTGCAGTCTCGCTGCTACTGAACTTACAGTTGCGGGCGGGTTTAGGCGGATTGAACACACGCGACCACTTGCCGGTTTTCCACTGTTTTAGTCCTCCTCTTGGGGTCCAGAAGTCTCTCGCTGACTCCCTGTATCCTCTCAGGGGTGATGATAGGCAGATCCCACCAGCCAGAGATGCCTGGAGTCCTATATCCCCAGACTCACGGTGCCCAGATGCAAGGAAGCTGTTACTCGGCTGCCATCTTGCTCCACCCTCCCGCTTGCATAAAAACTTAACAACTTCAGCAAAGGAAGGTCTTGTTGAAAGATCTTTAACAGATACAGAGATTAGATCTGGCCATACATCCAGCTCTTAATTTCCATTTGACTTTAAAAAAAAGTGGAGGGGGAAAACTGCTGCCTTAGACTCTTCCATAATGTTAAAGTCATGCATGCATACTGCAGGAAAATAGTAGGTGCTCTGCAGTTGTGTGCCTAGAGTGGAGAACCTCAAGTCCACACATTTTGGCTCTTCAGTGCCCCTATCTGGCTCTCTCTTGCCTTGGCACATTGACGCTGAGATGCTCCAGGGCACTGTCCTCCACCAGCCCCTGAGGTCTTTACACATACTGACGCCCTGAAGGGGTCTTATGCGGAGGTCCACGACAGAGTTTCTTCAGCCTTCTGTCACTCAGCTTGGCTGGAGTAATCTTTGCCACAGTGAGCAATGTAGGCTATGGCAAAGAGCCCTGGCTGTCCCGCCCAGTCCCAGCCCACGCTTGCAAGGAGGGATGAGGAGACAAGAGTGCAGGGGCTCAGAACAAATACTTCTAAAAGATGGCACAGACAAGGAGGTTGCCACCAGTCTGGGGAAATAAGACTCGAGAGGGCTTATCAGGGAAGACTGGAAAAAAAGTCAAGCTCATCTGGAACAAAGCTCAGGGCACAGCTCCCAGGACTGTTCCGTCCGCTCTCAGCTCAGGGTGTTCAGTCTCCAGTGCTGCCTTGGGTCGCTTCTTCTGAAACCTCCTCCTCCTAGTCCACATTCAACCCACATCCACGTTGGGGACCAGCCCCAGGCTTGGCCTGGTCCTCAGTCCCGCTCATCTCCTAGCAGTCCCGGGGTTACAAACATCCCACTCGCACTCACCAACAGAGGCTATTACAGGTAATAGGTAAGTGTACCTGTCCCAACTCACACACAAATTCAACTCAAGAACAAACCTACAGAACCTGTCTGGTTCACAACCTGGCTCTGCCCTAAGGCCCTTCTGCCGGGCGGACCTGCACCCAGGCCTCGGCCTGACCTTGACTCACGCGGCTGCCGCCAGCGGGACACCTGCAGCCAGGCGAGCCGCGAACTGGGTACGCGCCGCAGAGCTGCTGTAACAAGATATGCACAAATTCAGAGGCTTCGCGAATCCAGAAGCTTATTTCTCTTACATCCCCTCACCCAAGTAAATGTTCGGAGTCAGTGGCTAACTCTCCTCACCAGGCTTAGCGTAGGGAGGAGGAGCGCGGTGCTAGGTGACGTCATCAGCGTGCGACGCCCCCCCTCCCCGCCCCCAGCGTGCTCGCGCACACCGGCTCTGGGCGCTGTGACCGCTGCTGGGCTGTGCGTCTGCGCCGCCTGGGACTGTACCAGCGGTGAGTGTCTGTGCCTCCAAACATCTAAACACAAAGAAGACACGATACCAATGTAGTATAAAAGATTAAAAAATGGCACACATAAATAGAACACTCAGCAGGAAAGGGGCCTGCAGGCCCGGAGGTTGCTCTGGCTGAGTGGGTGAGTGGGTGTGCTCTGCCGCAGGCTCTGTCCACACTGCACACGTGGGCTGCACTAGATTTATTTAAGCGTGTAATAAGTTAACCTTAGCTTACTGTTGCTTTTTAACTCTCTAAAACGTTCAGTTTTTTAAAAAACCCTATGACTTTTGTAATAAAACACATAGATTAAAATACAAACACGTTTCATGGCTGTACAAAAATATTTTCTTTCTTTATATCCTTATTCTATAAGCTCTTTTCCATTTTTAAAATTGTTTTTAATTTTACTTTTTAAACTTTATTTAATAAAAGCTAAGGCACACACACACCCAGGCCTACACAGGGCCAAGATTGCCAATATGCCCGTCACCTCCACTTCTTGTCCTTCTGGGAAGTCTTCAGTAAGGAGCTGTCAGCTACTGATAAGAACGCCTTCTTCAGGAACACTTCAATCCTTCCTGAGACTGTTTCACAGTTAACTTATTTTATTAAGTAGAAGGAGCACACTCTAAAATGATGACATAAAGCATGGTAATAGCGTCAGCCAGTGACACAGCTGTTCATCACTACCATCAGGCCTCACACACTGCTCTGGCTGGCAGTGTAGTGCCCTTGTTACACCAGTGTCCCCTCAAGCACGTGAGTAATGCACCATGCTACAGCATCGCTAGGTGACAGGAATTTTTCAGTTCCGTGTTACCTTATGGGAACACTAATTTACGCACGGTTCATCGTTGATCCAACCTGCGTTATTCGGCATGTGACTGTATTTAGGGTCCCATGCTGGTGGCACCTCTGCCATCGTGAACACCTAACTTCCAAGGTCACTTTGCTCTTGACCTTTCTCATCAGAGGGACACAGAAAAGAGAACGTGGACGAGGACAGCGTAGTTTTCAGCTTCCTCAGCTTGGAGGTTCACTGTCCCACTTGTGCCATTGTCCTTTACTCACCACTATGATTCTCTATGTTAGGGTGTGAAAGAGTTGGCAGAGGGGCATTTGAAGTGTGGGCACAGGCATCCATTCATTTATCCACCAATGTATTTATCCATACTTTCATTCAATTAATTCTTCTGGAATGCCATAGATGTGAACAAGCAAGCAGTGTGTCAGAGCCAGGATGCAAATGAGCTTGGCTGGAGTTACACTCGGCCCGAGCTGGGGGTGTAACAAGAAGACTAAGCTTTCCAGGCTGATAGAAGAGGGAGAACAGATAAAAGAACAGACCTGCTTTAGAAATCAGTTTGTGCCACAGTTTATATGACAGACAAGAGGGAAGTTCTGTCTGGTTGAGCTAGCAGCTGTGTGTAGAATAACTGTAGGGAGGAGCAAAGGACAACATGGAAGGTGACTGCCAGAAACTCAGGGAGAAGGTAAAGAGTCTCAGATTTGAGAGTGGGACTAAAGAAATGAAAAGGAAGCTACCAATAAATCAGAAAGAAAATGAGCAGGTCGTGGCGACTAATATGGTGTAAGATGTGAAGAAAAATGTATCTCCAACTACTAGAGTAGTTGGTGCCAGATGAAGAGCCAGGGCGAGAAGGGCTGGCAGAAAGTACTCACTTTCCATTCCCGAGTACAGAATAGACACCTGGAGATACACAGCTCAAGAGAAGTGAGGAATGGAGGCTGGCAATCTGAGGCTTGGGAGAGACGTGCACAGGAGCAGTGCTGATGTGTGCAGTGAAGGGCACCCAGCAGTGGGTGTTAAGACAGGAAAGAATAGTTGTTGTAGGATATAACTGAGTGTGACATGCACATCAGTGATACTTTTGTCTCTGTAGAAATAGCACTAAAACGGCGTTGCCCAGGGTACCCTGAGCCCTGGAAACCAGCAAGAAGCATAGCAGTTTTATGTTCCATTTTTATTGTCTCTTTTGCATGTGGACACAAAGATTTTCTTAATTGAATGTCCTCGATTCTCTAAATTCTGTGAGAAAGGTTTGAGAAAGATAAAGCACAGGGAGGTGAAACCATTTGCTTTTAGTTGCAGAGTTAATGGCCACAGAAGTAATATAACTTGAGACCGTGTCCATTAGGACAGTATTCTTTGGGTCTGAAAATCAATAATCTATGGTTTCATTAAAGCAAAACCATGATGCTTCCAGAAAAAAGCATGTCATTGTGTTTCCTGGCATCATAAACGTCATCTTAATATTGACAGTTTATCCCTATCATCCAGAGAGTCATGCTTTGTATGTCTTACTGAGTGTTTCAATCTTGAAAGCTAGCCCCAAGGAGCCTGTGATGTGGGTAGATTTTGCTGTTGTCGGCTCTGGTCAAGTTTCCATTCATTTCATCTCTGAAATAGAATGATCTAATCTAATAACATTATAAAAGAGGCTAAACTGTTCAACACTGAGTCAGCTTAGTCCGGGAGAATTAAATCAAAGCCCTAGGTGTGCACGTTTCATGGAGCAGATGAAATCTCACCCTGGGAGACAATCTTATTATTTGGTTCCTTAGTATTTGGGAGGCTGAAAGGTTGGAAGGGGGTTGCATGAATTTTAAAAGATTTGACATTAAGCTGAGAGGACAGTAGCAGCTTGGGGGCTTTCCTGGTGGAGCACAGTGTAGAGAGCAAGGGTTTGGGCCACAATCAGATCTCAGATCCAACTTACATGCCAACACTTTTAGTGGTGTATGACATTGGGATGACTGAACTTCAGACTCATTGTCAACTGAACTGAGTTGGGAAAAAACAGAACTAACGTTATAGTTACTGTGAGGCCTGAGGGAGACTGCACATGCACACGTGTGTGCTCTAGCTGTGTGTTCTGTCTCTCTTTATGGCTATATATTTCCTACAGTGTGCGTGTGTGTCCCAACAGTGTCACAAAAAGGCAGGTTGTCATGATTACAGTCACTAATTATTACATATATTAAAATTATTATATACAATAATATATGTTGCCTATATTTACTAATGATTTTGTATATCAAAATGTTATATTCATTTTAATCACTAATTGTTATATATGTTAAAAATATTACGTATGATGCGTACAATGTTGTGTATTATTATATCGTTACATTATTATGAATGTAATTGTTACATATTTTGTAAAACTCTAGCAGTGGACCCAGAGGAGGGGGAAAGCTGCTGGAGGAAAAACGTTTCTCCTGCCTGCATCAGAACAGACTTGAGGAAGCAAGAGAGATAAATGTGAGGTTAATATGCCCCCTTTCTTGAAGAGGCTCGATGTAAAGATCACAGCCGTGGCGATGGTTCTGAAGTGTGAACTTCACTGAGTGTGTCCTGGGAAGGCTTTGGGGACAGCCCATCTCATGCCTTACCCCAATTGTGGAATAGACATGTCTTCTTGACTGGACTGAAATGAACCCAGGAGATTCTTCTGCTCATGGTGGTGTCAGAAATCTTTGTGGCATCAGCCTTCCGAGAGGCAAGTTGCTCTGATTTCTTCTTGACAAAAGCAGACTTCTCAATTGAATTTTCTACAAATATGGGATCTGTTGGTAATCAGAGACGCCTCCTCAGGAAGATGTAAATTTATGTATTTATTCATTCATTCACTGAATCAAACATTTGAACACTGATGCTCCACTGTGCCAGGCACTGGAAGTTTACAGGGGAGCGGCATGGTCCTGGGCTCGCAGGCGCCTCACAGCTCAGGGAGCCCCCAGGACTCGGTGGACACTAGGTGAGAATGGGCCTCAGCTACAAGGAAGGCCACAGTGGGCAGCCTGCTCAGTCCTGGAAGGCTGGGGACATGATGACTGCATACTGCTGTTTCTTGGACAGATTCTCATAAAATGACTTCAATACTCACAGCATTTCTTTTACACCTCAGAATTCTGTTATAAAGGCTTTTTTGGCCCTGGAGCTATTTTAAACTTTTAACAATGGATCCTGTCGTGACTAAGCACTGCCAAAGTAGCAACTGATATTATGCGGCTATTTATAAAAGTGCTTTGTCCGGGCGGCGCCTGTGGCTCAGTCGGTATGGCGCCGGCCCCATATGCCGAGGGTGGCGGGTTCAAACCCAGCCCCGGCCGAACTGCAACAAAAAAATAGCCGGGCGTTGTGGCGGGCGCCTGTAGTCCCAGCTGCTCGGGAGGCTGAGGCAAGAGAATCGCTTAAGCCCAGGAGCTGGAGGTTGCTGTGAGCTGTGTGAGGCCACGGCACTCTACTGAGGGCCATAAAGTGAGACTCTGTCTCTACAAAAAAAAAAAAAAAAAAAAAGTGCTTTGTCCTTTCCAAAGGGAGAACTGTTTAGCATTGAAAAAGGAGGTGGGAGTGGTAGTGTCTGCAGAGCAAGGACAGTTTTGATTATGTCCATATGCTTTTCTGACAATATGTAACTTCTGTGATTTATTTCCTCACTCCCAGTGCCATCTGAGTCCCAGCAGATAACAGTGGTCGGCTTTCCTTAAGGTTGCTGACTACGTGAATGACACCTCCTGGAGTTGTGCAGTGCCCAAGCCTGCACAGCTAAACGTAGCGGACTTTAATTGAGGCAGATTCAGATTACAAAGGAAAGACTTCTTTTTCCTCTCCCAATATGGGTTAGAATTGATTATAGATATTGTAGAAATAAGAATGTATTGTGCCCCTTTCCAATGACATGGTTCTTCTTACTATCTTTTCTCTATCTCTGTGTATAAAGAACCAGGCCTCTTGGATTTGTAGCCATGTTCTACATCTAAGACCTTGGGCAAATTATTTCACCTTTTTTGAGCTTCCTTTGTAACGTAAGATAACGATGGCTAACACTTACTGAGATCTTGCCACATGTCAGGAAATGTTCCAAGTACCTAATTTCATGCAAACACCTCAGTAAGATGGTGGCCTTCTAAATTTTTCCTCAGAAAAGCTAACCAAAGCTTAAACCGTGGGACCAACTTCTACACAAGGTCAGTGCAAGGGTGAAAACTTAAACCCAGGTCTGTTTGACTCACACACCCATGAACTTCACTGTGCTGCGAGCTAGTCACTTGGATTTATGTATTGCAGTCCCTATACAAAATTAGTTTCCCAGCTCGGCTCATGTAGCTCAGTGGTTAGGGCACCAGCCACATGTACCAGGGCTGATGGGTTCGAACCCAGCCAGGGCCTGCTAAACAATAATGACAACCACAAAAAATAATCTGGGCATTGTGATGGGCACCTATAGTCCCAGCTACTGGGAGACTGAGGCAAGAGAATCTCTTAAGCCTAAGAATTTGAGGTTGCTATGAGCTGTGATGCCACAACACTCTACCAAGGGTAATGTAGTAAGACTCTGTCTCAAAAAAAAAAATAAATAAATAAAAAGCTTCCCACCTAAGTTAACATACGTCACTCTGGTTATCATTGTGTTAAGGCAGTTGTTAGCGATGCCCAGATCTGCCGTGACAGGTCTGGCTCAGTGAACAGCAGCAATTACCTGCTCCTACTACTGTGACCTAACACACATTGCAGAACTGAAGAGTCTTAATAGACACTTTATTTTGACATTGCACATTTATGTCAATGCTAATAAATATTTATCTTTCATCCTTCAAATGAGATTTGAATAAACTGGATATATTTTTATCTGCTTGTCCACATAGTTGACAGTGAATTTCAAGACTTTAGACTGTTATACTGCCGTCTGAGTTATTAACATGCTCTAACAACAGCAACTACTGAAACTTTTTGCTACCTCCTTCAGGATGTGCCTACCTAGTTGGACAGAACACCAGTTGCAGTAACTAGGGTATTCATAAAATGAGAAATTAATCAGTTGCTTTGGCTTTTTTCCCATGAAAAATAGGTGGTGTAAAGTATTTCTGTCTCTATCTTTCTCTCTGGGATAAAAGAGAAGACACAAGTGAGTTTGGGCTCCATACAGATGTGCTCAGATCTACTTGTGGGGTGCTGAGCACCCCAAGGCTGACCTCAGAGTCCACAAGTTCAAAGCCTTTTTCCAAGCCAAGTACAGCACAGCGTATTGACTGGGTAATGTTCAGTTTTGTGTCTTACCTTTAATTTTTTACTTAAATTTTTGAGTAACTTATTCTTGACTATAAAAGTAATATGTATTTTTTATTAAAGCTTTTGAAAAATAAAAAGCACCAAGATGACAAATAAAAACACATAAAACCAACCCCTGAAGATAACTACTATTAACATTTGGTGCATTTTCTAGTGTGTAGATACACATATACATATATCTGTTATATATTTACATCTACTATGATAAGTTACTACAAACTTAGTGGCTCACAACCACAACATTCTTTAAACCTACAGTTCTATAAATCAGAAGGTGTCACAGGATTAAAATCAAGGTATTGGCAGGGCATTCTCTGTTGGAGGCTGTAGAAGAGAATCTGTGTCCTTGTACATTCAGCTTGTTTGCACAATCTGTTTTTCCCAGTGGCTGTCATTTCTCGCAGCTATACCCTGGAGGCCACCTCCAGCTTCTGGGGCTGCCACGTTCTTCTGCTCCTGGCCCCTCCCCATCTTCAGAGTAATGGCAGGTTTTGCCCTTCTCAGTTGTTCCTCTCACTGCAGCAAAGAATGTTCCTCGGCTTTAAGGACTCATGTGATTAGACTGGATTCACCTGCATCATCTGTGTCTTCCCCTTTGCAGGCCACAACCTTCATAATCTGAAAAGTACCTTTTGCCATGTGGGGTGACACAGTCACAGGTTCCAGGGCCAGGGCATAGCTATTAGTTGGCTGGTTCCCCAAACAGCCTCGGGAGCACCTGTGCCCAGGATTCATGTGAGGAGCTGTAGCCTGCAGGTGGCTGAGCATCTCGAGTCAGGACCATCTTCTGGTGCTCCACGAGTAACCTTTCAGAAAGATTGGTCATGACATCAACTACCTTTCTAGAATATATGCTTTAATGATATGCATAGCTTACACATAATTTTTCTCTTTTATAAGTCTGTCATAATTCTTGACATATTTGTCCATCCATAATTATTTCTTCACCGTACTTCCCTTTAAATGAAAAAAAAAGTTCACATTTATGAGCAATTCTAGGCCTGAATATATGGTGTTTTGTTTTTGAAGTGTAGCTTTTTGTTTTTGTTCTTTTGCTGGAGTGTTACAGAGCCCCTAGGCCGCTATCTTTCCAAACCTGAAGGGGAGGCTGATAGCTCTATTGATTATCTGCTGGTCGCAGTGACTCATGTGTACCTGTCCTGCAACCTGTTTGACCGCTGAGTTTCTATTGCTGGAAGATGGACTGATCACTGAGGATGGTGGAGGATGCATTTTGCTAAGTTCCTAACTCACCCAAACCTCCTGGGTTCAGTGTTTAACTGGAAACTTTCGATGCTGAAGTTAGTTTACTGTTAATATAAAAATGTTCTGTTTCTAACAAAAAAAGGTTAGCAAATGGCTTCAAATCGTATCAAAGATTTCATGGTACACATTTAAACCTAAGTTTCTAGAAAGGAATGATGGCACAAACATCTTCCTTTAAAAAAAAAAACAATAAAAAAGTAAAAACTAGTCTGCATTTTCTTATACTTTGGATCTGAGTTTGAACCCACCACCTCCGGAATATGGGGTTGGCGCCCCACCCCTTTGAGCGCCACAGGCGCCACCCTATACTTGGGATCTGGAAAATAACAGTAAGATATTCAAGGAATATCATCTGACCATCCAAACATGCTCAGGACCTCGATATCTGCCCAACTGTGTTATGTGCCTTTCTTAAGAAATCATTTATACAACTTTAAGGAAGATCTTGGCATTTCCATCACAAAGATTTGTTCCTTTAATTTTTTTTTTTTTTAATCCCACAAAAAGCTGGTTCTGTTGGCATCTTGGAAAATTAAAGTACCTGAGTTCCTTTAAAAGTCAAACTCTTCATAATTTTATAATGAAATACCCTCTGTGCTTTAGTCGCTACAGATCGAGATTTTAATCTCTAAGAGAGGAATTGATAGCTTGAAATTGAACATAACCTTGACAGCTCTCATTTCATGGAGCATGAGTCTGTTTCCTGGTGTACTCTGTTAAGTTGCTGTGAAATCAGTGACTCCATGAGATACGGAGGCTAAAGGGGACTGAAGAGAGGCTGGGGCCAGGTCCAGTGGGACGGCACCATAGCAGATCTCACTTTCGGAGCAGATGCTGAAAAGAAGGTCTTGGAAACTGAGCTTAGTGTCTAAAGATGCTCTTTCTTTCTTTGCTATAAATGAAGTATTTTCCAGGGTGACATTTGCCCAAAGAGAAGGAGACCCTAAGTGTGTATATTTATACGTGCAGCTTGTAGTGGAAGAGACAGTAGAGATTCTGGATACAGAACCTTCTCTGGCAGAGAAGTTACTGACAATAATTAGAAAATGCATTTGAAACAAATCTTAGAATTTAACAATAAACACTTTAACCTTACATCTGCCCTTCAGGGAGAGCAGAGGTTCTACAAATTGGAGGGTGGGGAAAGAAGATGAAATTCTAGAAAGGTCCGGGTTAAAATACAACAATGACTCATTAGAAACGCAGTCAGCAGCCCAGCGTGGCGTGGTGGCTCATGCCTGTAATCCTAGCACTCTAGGAGGCCAAGGTAGGCGGATTGCCCTGAGCTCAGAGGTTCTAGACCAGCCTGAGCCAGAGTGAGACCCCATCTGTACAAAAAAAAAGCTGGGTCTTGTGGCAGGCGCCTATAGTCTCAGCTACTTGGGAGGCTGAGGCAACAGAATCGCTTAAGCCCAAGAGTTGGAGGTTGCAGTGAGCTATGATGCCACAGCACTCTACTGAGGGCCACAAACAAAAAAATAGGGTGGCGCCTGTGGCTCAAAGGAGTAGGGCGCCAGCCCCATATGCCGGAGGTGGCGATTCAAACCCAGCCCCAGCCAAAAAGTGTAAAAAAAAAAAGAAATACAGTAATCCCTGCGAAGTGTGGGAGAACACAAGGGCTGCAGGGGCTCTCACCACAAGTGGGATATAAAGTGGCTACTTTTGAAGACAGTTTTGTAGCTTCTTACAAAGTTGAACACACACTTGCCTGTGACCTAGTGATAACACTGCAGGCTATTTACCCAGGAGAAATGAAAATGGATCAAAAGACTTGTGCATGAATATTCATAGTAGCTTTATTCATAATAGTCAGAAATTTGAAACCATTCAAAGGCCAATGGACAATTTTTAGCGTGTGGGGCATTTGTGCTGTGGAAAACTACATAGCGATGAGGAGGAAATGTGCTATTCATGCCAGCAACAAAATGAAGGAATCTCAACATTCTGTTGAGCAAAACAGCCCAGGCATAAAAGACTACATATGGTACATTTCCGTTTAAATAAAACTCCAGACATGACTCATCTGATCTGTAATAGACGTGACCGTGGGTATCTGGGTCTGGAGTGGAGGGGCCCACAGGAGGCTGTGTGGATGGGAGCATCTCCACCTCTTGATTTAGGTGGTAGTCACCAGGTGCAGACATTTGTCAAAACTCAGCAGACTATACCAGAGTGTCTATTTTATAATATGTAAATTGTGCCTCAGTAAAATCAATTTAAAAGTGTAGTAACAGGAATGAACAAAATGATGATCGTATGGTTGAGAGCCACTTCACTACATTGCAAGTAATTATGGCAAGAAATGAAAATAGTGCAGAGTGGTTCCAAGAAGCACTAATACAGGCTAATTGCTCTGTCATCACTGAGTTGTAAGTTAAAATCCCCGTAACGGAATTCTCTCCATTTTTCAGGGGAAACACACACTGAGATGTTCAAAGGAAAAAGAATCAACCTTGTCCTTATTTCTAGATTTCAGTTCAGAGGTTTCACTGAGTCAACATCTATTGGTTCTCCCAAGTCCAGGGTGTTCTGGGATGAAAACATGGTCCTCGCCTGTCAGGGCAAACAGTCCAGCCACGACCTCAGTGACTTTGGCAAGGACAGCAGAGTGGGATGAGTGACAGCCAAGGCGACAGTAACAACTGCAGCTGACTTTGTGTTACCCAGTGGCCAGCAAGAAGCTGTGCTAAGTGCACCATCTTGTTTGATCTCCACAATGCTTTTCAGCACCGGGATTGTCAGTTCCTTCTCTCACAGCAGACACAGCTGTGACTTGGGGGTGGTAAGCGAATCACCCAGGATCACGCAGTCAATGGGTGCGCTGCAGACCTGAAGTCTGCTCACAGCCATCACGATGTGGCCAACAGGAGAGTGTGTCATGTTGATGCGCTGGGCATTTAACTGCTGCTTGTCCCACCTGCTCAGGCTCTCTCCTCAGATCCCAGGCCGGCCAGACAGGTGCAGGCTTCTTCCTAAGTGCACAGGAGGGCTATTGTCACCCCTGTCCAGATTCTCCTGCCTTTCTGGACAGCCAGCTTGGCTCCCCGGAGTCTCACATGACAACATGACACTCCTGCACTCAGGCAGGTGCAGGGCTGAGTAAGGTTTTTGGATTTGTGTCTCTCATCTTATCATTGATTAGTTCTGACTCTGCCTGGCAAGGCTCCTGCTGGGCTATTTCAGGAAACAAAAATTCATTACACACATCCTTATCGATTTTCCCTCTCCTTTGCTTATCACTGAAATGCTTTTCCTTCTATCTCTTGGAGAAACCATGTTGCAATTACTGCTCTGCCCCAGGGCCAGATGGGCCAGAGGGCGTTGGTGGAGCTCTTGGGAGGCAGGCAGGTGGCCTCTGTCCACTGGGTCCTAGAGTGTAATGGCACTTTGTCCTTAACCTCCCTTCTTACTAGTTTGGGGCGTAAAGGGTCCATCTTTGGTTGCTAGCTCAGGATATCAAAGAGGAAAAGAAGCTAATTTTTATTGAAAGAATTAAAATGTTATCGAAAGTGTTGTTGCGGAGTGAGTACCTGCTCTGTCCTCATTTCTGGGGAAGAGTGGCTGTGCTCCCCTCTCATGGGGTTTCCAGCATGGGGACATCAACAGCAACACCAGCAGCAGTGAAGTACAAACACAAGCTAATAAAACAACAGCCGCAGCACCAGACGCAGCACAGAGGCTGCTGTGGTAGAAGCAGCCAGTTATTATATAATGTCACATCTCTATGCAATATCACTAATCAGCAAAAAACCCACGGAGCAGCCACTCTTCCCGAGCTTAGTGGTAGGAAGGAGCTTGCTCCCAGTGACACAGTCAGAGGTTGGTACCAGGCCCAGTGTGCTGACTCCAAGGCCAGTGGAGTCACTGTGCTGTGTCCTGAGGCTGTTGGGACTATGGTTTCCATGCTGTGACCAGCTCTTGCTCTGGTCCCCTCCTGTCCGCACGCTCTTTGTCTGCCAGTAGAGAGAAGGGGCCCAGCCCTCACAGTGACGGGATCTGCTCTGGGGAGGCCCAGAGCTATTTGTCAGTGTGACTCAAGAAAGGCCATGTCTTGGTTTCAAGCAGAGGATTGGGCACGTGGTGCCTTTTTGCTGGTGAAGATTTCTCTGTTCTGGGGCCACTAGCTTCTGGGGGTGGAGTGGCAGCACAGCAAGCCTGTGGGCCCTCAGACACATACCCTGAAGAGGGAAAGAAAGTGCAGGGAAACTGTACCAGGGAAGGTGCAGATCCCACATGCCCTAGGGGAGTGAGAGAGCCAGGACAGGGGTTTGGGGGTGGCTGCCTGTCTGCAGAGAGAGAGCTACCTGCCCTGCCCCTGCCCATCTCCTTGCCAGCAAATAGATGACTCCACTGTCCTCTCTGTACAGCAGAGCACCAGTACGCAAGGCAAACAGAACAAAAACTTTGGTCTCCTGAGAAAAAACACTCTCCTCTGAAGCTCACTGTTAGAAAGCTGTACCTTGTCACTTCCCACCGGGCTGGACCACTGTGATGTCTCTCACCATTTCAGGTTTAATCCCAGGAAACTAAGGATAATTGCACTCGCACCCCAGGGACCCTGACAGCCTGGCCTTGCCTGGCATCACGGCTGCGGGAGAAGTCTGGGGGCATGGTCTTGTCCTTGGCTGGCCCCTGCCCGGGTGCAAGTCCTTGTGTCTGGCTAACGTCCCGTCAACATCTCCTGAGGTGTTCACGTCTCTCATGTGGTCTTGGTCACAGGTTCGCACTTGACCATTATAATTATTATGATTTTGGAGCTTTGGAAGAGAAGTTTGGAACCATCTTGCTCTATTCTTCACTGCTTAACTCTTGTCCATTCCTCAGCCTTCCCCTCCATCTAAGTTAGTGCTGTCCTCTAAGAGCTGTGTGCCTGCCCTGCACTGCGTGTCCCAGGCCCATAAACAGGTGTGGCTGTGTGCTGTGGAAGGTCCATCTCCACACCCCTCATGAGCAGCACGATGGTGGGGATGTTTGGTCTTTTTTGTTTGCTCCTGAAATTTCAGCATCTTAAATGCATGGCACAATAAGTCACACAGAGGATGGTTGAATAGCACTTGAGACCCAGTAAAATACAAGTGACCTGCCCAAGGTCCTACAGCTAATTAAGAGAACAGCAGCTCTCAAGCCCAAGCCCCTGGGGATAACCTGGTCCTTTCAGTTTGCCATGCTGAGTGAGGTGTCTTTGATGAGGTGTCAAAAATCTGACTAATTCTCCGGTTCTAAAGAGCTGTTTTTAATTGAGAAATAATAGAGTAAATGACTATAGTGTGGAAAAGAAGGTGCCCAATAAAAAGTGGCTTTACCCTGCTCAGAATTATGCTCCTGCCATGCTGGCACCCTTAAGAAGTCCTGGGGACACCCTGGACCTGGGTCGTGCCATGCTCATGTCAGAGAGCTAAAGGAAACATGAGAGAAGGGCAGGGCCTATCACCACTGACCTTGTGGAGAGACCTGTCCTGCCTGCCTTCCTGGACCAGGGTTCTCAGAGGCGACTGGGCAGGGCTGACTCCAGGAGAGAGGTGCCGTGAGTCTCTGATTGAGGAAGCCCTGCTTGGCCCAAGAAGGGGAAGAAAATGTCATTGGTAAAAACTTGGTGTCTGTCCCCTGGGCTGTCACCAGTGACAGAGGGCCCTGACAGCCTGGCCTTGCCTGGCATCACGGCTATGGGAGAAGTCTGGGGGCACGGTCTTGTCCTTGGTGGACCCCTGCCTGGGGGTTGGTGGAGACAGATGTGCATAACTATCTGGATGGACTGGGCAGGGCACAGAGAAACTAGTTTTTCTAATTAAATGAGGTTCTTCCCACTCTCAAGCTTGAATTTGGCGGTGAATAGACTTGTCACCAGCTTCCTGGTAAGGTTTGTCACCATGAAGGAGGCTCAAGATACTGAGTTAGGCCTTGCAGTTTATAGTCTGATCCAGTCCAATGCAGGCCCAGGTGCTGTGGTGCCCAGTTTAGGCCTGAAGAGAAGCAGATCAACAAGAGAAAGGACAACATTGCTGCCCAGTGCCTTGGACTTGATCAAGCCCAGTAATTGGCTTTCAACCCCACTGTCTCAAATGTCATCAAACTGTCTTCCTTTCAGTATTTCCTTCATCTTTGGGTAAAAAAAAGAAAGTCACTGGGAGCCAGATCAGGTGAGTAGGGAGGAGGTTCTACTATAGTTACTTGTTTATTGGCTAAAAACTCCTTCATAGACAGTGCTGTGTGAGTTGAGTCATTGTCGTGATTTAAGGGCCATGAGGTGCAGCCAACATTTTCAGTTAAGATTTTTCTAATTATTTCTCTAGTGATGTTTACTTGGTCTGCTATGCTTCTCACAGCCAGCCAATGATTTAATGTACAATGTGATGAATTTTTGTAATGTTTTCATCAGTTCTGTATGTTACTGGCCATCCTGACCTCTCTTCATCAGTGACACTTTCTCTCCCCCATAAAAACATTTAATCCATGTGTACACTGCCATTTTCTTTATGACATTATCTCCATAACATCTCCCTGATTTCACTTCGACTCTTGCCAACTTTAAGAAGAAATTAATGTTTATTCATTGGTCTTATTCAAGCCGCGACATTCTTGTGACGGCACTCAAAAATATGCACCAAGACTAATGACTACCACTCAGAAAGACACTGCCACACCTCAACACAAACATAGCTGTGAGACACTGGTAGACCAAGGTCATAAAACCATACTGAGTTTTTTGTACAGTGCCGCCAACATTGGAACATGGTGGCGAGTTCATGAACTTAATTGTCAGGCTTTGTCTTTAAATTTGGTTTCCTTAGCATCCAGGACAGTGTCTGGCACTTACCAAGTCCACAGTAATATTTTTTAATGGATAGATGAATCATTGAAAGAAAAACAGGTGTAGAAACTGACAGGCAAGTCTCTTTCCACAGTACCCTGGGTTGGTGCAGGACAATATTTTATTGCTTTGACTTCTGACACACGGATGTCCTGGTGTTGTGCAGAATCTCAGGTCTGGATCACAAAACTTGGACACATACAATGAAGGGGGTGGAGAGAGAGAGAGAAAAAGGAGGGAGAAGATTCTAGCTCTCTAACTTCTGTGCCTGTGAAAACACAGTGATGTGCTCCATCTGTTATTGCATCTTAAAGGGGCTTGGTGCTACCACAAAGGAAAAATCCAAAGGAATGAAACCAACAGATCTGTGCAGGAAAGGCTAAATAAAATTCTTTAATGGAGGAAAAATGAGAATCAATTTTTGCTGGCTAACCAATGTGACTTCCAAGGTGCTAAGGAGAGGCAGTGAGTGGCTGAGTTTGACCCTGTCCCCACAGCTTCTGGAAAACCTACAACCCCATGTCTTAGGGTCAGCCCTGTGAAATTCTCCCCTGGGGTCTCTATTAAAGAGTCCTTGCCAAGACAACCAACCTTGTCTGCCCTGTTCTTCATGTTCTTTAGGTACAGTCCTGGCTGCCAGGGCTCTGTCGTGAGTGATACTCAGGTCATCTCTCTGGAATCTTCCATGGCTTTCCCTTTGGATGCATCTTTCTTCAGGTCAGACATGGGTTTGCTTTCCTTCATGTCTTACTCCTTAGTAAGATTAACAGTAGGACTGGGGTGGAGAGTGTGAGAAAGGCTGGCTGCCTGAGGAGGGCCCACAGCAGAGAGGGTGCGGGGCTGAGAGTTCACAACTAGGAAGGCAGGGCAGGCCCCTCCCCATTTAACTTGACTATCAGTTACAGGAGCCTGGGGATCCCTCATCTCTGTTTCTGAAAAAGGGTGTCAGATCCTTGTGACCAGAAATGGGTTGTTCTGAGGTTAGCAGTGCTCTAAACCCCAGGACAGAGTTTGTGAAGGTGCATTCTTGGACCACAGACGTTTGTGTGATCAGCTGTAATGGTGGAAGACACAAGTTCCCTGGTGGTACCTCAGACCTCACCAGAGCCTCTGGAGAAGGCTGAGCAGGTCGTCCACACAAGAGGGACTTAGGGTTGACATCTGTTTGATAAAGGGGCTATATGTCATATCTTCAGAGTGTTAAGTTTTGACTTAAAGTGTTCATGACTGAATTAGTAAACAGACTGGGGTACATCCTTATAATCGACGGCTGCTCAGCAAGAGAGGAATGAACCGGCAATAGCCTTCATGGCTCTGGCTGGGGGGAGGGGGGAGAGGCTGACGGCTGACACGGAGGACTACACAGTCGCTGATTAGAACCATGAAACAATCTCACCTACAATGATAGAACGGGCTCAGTGGGGGCCTGTGGGCCAGGTGGGGTATCTAGTGGTGCTCACATCCCTCAGAGAGAGGGTACAGAGGGGGACTTGGGGTGGAGGGGGATATTTGTGTTTGGAAATGATTATGCTCGTGGTTATACAGGCATATAAAATTGTCAGAACTTATCAGGAAGGCACTGAAAATGGGAACATTTCATTGTACATAGTTATAGCTCAACAAAGTTGATTTTCACAAAGAATAAAGCTTTCTGAAGATTCACACTTTACAGAAAATGAAATTTTAGTTGTACATATCATATCAAAGCATGTGAATTTTTACAAAATGTGGGGTGCTCGTGGAGATTATAAGGTGTGATCTAAGGCTCCTCAGAACCTTTTTAAGTGGCCCCACTGCTCCTTGGGCCGAATTCCAGGCCTCTAGCCTCGAACATGGCCCAAGGTGATGCTGCGGTTTGAGCTTCTTTGCTAAGGTCAAATACAGGCTCCCGAGAGTTTGTAACTCTCTGTGTGTCTGCCTAGCCACTGTTGCTGAACAGACTCAACCAGGCTGTAAGTTCCTCACTGAAAAACAGCAGCTATATTTTTGGCTAATAATTCTTGCACGGTGACCTTCTCCTACTCACCAGGAGGTGTGACTGCTCTGCTGTTGCATTCCCCAGGCTCCCAGAGTGCTTGAACAACCAAGCATCACCTTAGTCAATGAGCCTTATGGGAACTTGAGCCCTGCCCAGCTTGGCACCTCTCCTAGCACCCTGCCAAGAGCCTCCCACTGGGAGGACAAAGCAGGTAACACCCCTGAGTGCAGCCCTCCTGGCCAGGCTGAGCACTGGGTACTCTCCAGATAAGCACCCAATGTGCAGGAAGGTCCAGCCAAGTCAGGGACTTGCTAGATGTTCACAGCTACTCTTGTGTCAGAGCTGGACTCCAGCCCACATTCAACCCCACAGTGATGGACTTCACTGAGTCTCCTGGGGAAATTCCAGGACTCCCATGGCTCTACTCCAGAACAATTACATTAGAATCTCTGGGGCGGGGGAGGGGGAAGAGAGGTAGGCATCATGATTTTGTCAGAGCATCCCCCTCCCCCGTGGTTTTAATGGGCAGTGAAGGCTGAGAGCCATGCTCCAAATCCCAGCCTTGGATGTCCTCACGAAAGGTGGCAAGCTCAGTGCACCAGGCCCACCCTGGGATGTCCTGCATGATTGGCATCATTTCTGGTTCAGAAGCAAATGTGGAGCCTGGTCCCTCTCCTTCTGTGACTGGGCATTGTTCTCTGCATGCAGACATCAGGGAGGCCGCATCATGTAGATAACTCTGGGTCCCTAAGTGTAATGTGTATTTAAGGGATCTTTCTTCCCTCCCTCTTTATGTTTACTGAGTACCTACCATGAAGGCTTGGGCCCTGAGGCTGCAACGGTGAGCAAGCCCAGCTGTGCTCCCAGGGAGCTCACTGTCTTGGTGGGGGGAAGCAGTCTGTGAGTGGACAACTGAGGCACTGGCCTGTGCGTTGATGACAGAAGGATGTTCAGGGTGACAAAGGGCACACAAAGGAGTCAGCCCAGGCTCCCTGGAGCAGATGGCATCTGAGCAGGTTGATGGGAGGCTGCCAGGTGAAGAACGGAGAGGGGAATCGGGGACCAGAGGACCCTATGTGCAGAGACACATTGGGTGGGGGTGCTATCTGTCCTGCTGGGTGGGTACACGTGAGGCAGAGAATGGGGAGAAATGAGGCCAGACGAGGGAGTCTGACCTTGAAAGCACAGCGGGGAAGTTGGATTTTGTCTTGCAGGAGATGGTAAGGCATGAAGCATCCTCAGCAGAAGAGGGGTGTGATCAAGAACTAAGATTTAAGGTGGTGACGGAGGAAGAGAAGGCCAGGGAGAAACTGGAGGAGGGATGGCAGCAGCTGTGCCCCACAGCTTTCTGTGCAGGGTGGGGCTGGGACCTGAGTGCCTGCAGAGTGGGGGGCAGGCAGGCTCCTGCTGACAGCTGCAGAGCAGACGAGCTGCGCTGGCTCAGCAGGGCTCTCAGTGATGGGTGCTGCTCCTCTCTGGCCAACCAGTCTCCTTATAACTGGAGGAAGAAGATGCTTGTGGGGTTTTCATACATGGTTCCAGGGACCATAGACTCTCTGAAACTGTGCAAAACTCTGTGCATTTTTCTAGAAGAGTCCATAGCTTTCATCATATTTTCAAAGGTCATCAGGCCTCTCTAAAGCTGGGAAGCTGAAGATTAAAACTCAAATATTCTAGATAAAAATTATCTGCTTTGGGGGCTAACCTGATCCTTAATGGGAGAAAGGCCCAAGTGAATTTTCATAGGTATTATAATGGGAAGTTTTTGGTTTCCCTCCCATTCCCCCACATTCTCTGCCTCACGCGTACCCACCCACCCAATGTGTCTCAACACATCGGGTCCTCTGGTCCCCGATTCCCCTTTCCATTCTTCACCTGGCAGCCTCCCATCAACCTGCTCAGATGCCAAGTTTGGGGTATTAACCCCTCACAATTCCTACATAAGTACACACATAACCTCTTAAGTGTTTATTGGTACTGTGAAAGCATTTGTGATTTGTTTTTTAGACCAAGTGTGTTAGACTGATCCAAAGGGATGAACCCTGCTCAGAGAGCACTCCTGCTGGGAAGAGTGGTGGCTGCAGCAGCAGACCACACTTGCATGGCTGGGGCTGAGCCCGCTGTCACTGCTAGCTCCAAGGCCCTGCTGGCCTGTGGAAAAGAGGCCACATGCTCACCACATCTAGGCTTTGTTGTGTCTGCGCAGACACACAGGCTATCTCCCCACTTCTGGTGACAATTACACTTGGCACAGCAGGTGGGCAGGCATAGTTATCTTGCAGGAAAGTCGGCCTCTGCTGCTTCATGGCCTGCGATAAGCTTCACCCTCTACCGTTGCTAAAGCTGCTGTCCACTTCTGAAGTAGCTGCAGGAGAAAGGTTAATGCATGCACAGTGAGCTCAGTAGGACTGGGGAGTGGTGTCCCAAACGTGTGTGTGTGTCTTGCCTGTGTACATTCAGAGTCTGGGCCAGTAATTATTGAAAGGTAATGGCACCACTAATTAGTTTTGGCCTCTCCAATGTTCAGAATTTTTTTGGCCAATGTTTGCACAAGGAGGACATTGCATGCTTGATACTTTCATTACCACCCTGGTACCTGAGAGCCACAGTATCCTGGGGTTTACACCCAGTGTTTATAAGAAGGGTCTTAGGCACTCCTCTCCATATATATTACCAGGGTTCTCCAGAGAAACGGAACCAATACTATATCTCTGAATGTAGATATTTAGAAAGAGATTTATTCTGAGGACTGGCTCATGTGAGCATGGAGCTGAGAAGTCCTATGACCTGCCCTCTGCAAGCTGGAGGCCCAGGGAAGCTGGGTGTAGCTCCCGTCCAAAGACAAAGGTCTGGGAACAAGAAGTCCCGGTCTGACTCTGAAGGTCCGAGACTCAGGGGGCGGACAAGGTCAATCCTGGTCTGAGTCTGAAGTCCAAGAACAAGAAGTGCTGACGTCAGAGGACAGGGAGAGTTGAATGTCACACAATAAAGATCTTGCCCTCCCCTCGCCTTTTTGGTTTTAGCCCTCAGTAGGTGAGGTAAAGCCCATCTGCACCTGGTGAGGACAATCTGCTTTACTCAAACAGACAATTCAAATGCTTATCTCTTCTGGACACATTAGAAACATTAGAAATAATATTTGACCAACTATCCGGGTATCACTCCGCCCAAGAGAATTGACGCATGAAATTTACCATCAGACTTCCAATAAGGGAAGCTCTGCCTTTATTTGTTTTATATATTGGATTTCCATAAGATTTCATTGAATGGAAGGGTCCAATAAAAACAGATTTCAAAAAGTAAAGTAGGAAACAATTGGTTCTGACTCAAAGTCTGATAAAAGGTGGGCCAACCCAGGCTCTACCCAGGAAATCCATCTGTGGGTTACAAAAATGGTGCCAGCAAACTCCAGTTTCCACATACAAGTCTTACATGGCTAGGAAATAGTAAGTTAATTCTATTCCCACTGCAATGGGTGGTAGCCCCTGTTGGAAAGCTTAAAAACAACCCTCCCTGACTGCATTTCTCTGATAAGTATTTTTACTCTGTGCATGTGAGATTTTAATCAGTGGAAAGTTGGCAGGCAGCTGAAATTTAGAAACCAAATATGTATGTCAAGTTAGTGTTTACCAGGTAAGAGTGATTTATCTTATCGTTGAAAATACAAAATCTTAATATGGTTTCCAAGATGACTGATTTAGAAAAGACCAGAAGAAAACTGAAGAGAGAAAAAGAACAATGGCAAAGTGAGAACCATGTGACTGAGCTATTTCCAGAATCTAAACTCTGCTTGACAGGTAAAAATGGATTACTACAAGTACCTGTTGTGTTTGTTTGCTTATTTTACAGTTTTTATTAATAGAGTTCTAGTGCCACCCCACCCTTGCCAAATAACTGAAATATTGGAAAAATATTTAAAGGCTGTTGGTTTTGTAGGGACATCCAATTCTTAGTATGCCCAAGAAGCACATATAGGTCACTCCTATAGGTCTGGCTCTGCCTAGGAAATGAGTCCTAGTCGTCAGTTTCATTTATCAGGTCTTTCACAGTTGGGCTTCAGATCCTTTTCCCAGCCTTTTCCACCATTATTTCCACAAATAGCTATGGACTAATACCTATTCCCCAAACCCATTATATGAGGTTGGACAGTTAAATTCTCAAACTCATCCGAGACAGAGTGCTGCACACCTTATTGCTGAATATCACTAAGGTCACCTTTGAAGTACTCTGGTTGGCCATCTGGTAACTGCAGTGACATTCAGCAATGAGGTATGTAGCGCTTTTTCTAGGATGAGTTCACAAACTTAATTGTCCAAGCGCATATGGTTTCATTTCGCCCCACCCTTCCCATATTCCATTCACTTTATTAGGAATGCCCTTTTCCCTCTTTCCTCCCATCTAGAAAATCACTCTTCAAACTCCAGCACAAATACCACCTCTTCCATGAAGCCTTCAGTCACGCTCTGTCATTCACTCCTTGAAGTCCTCATCATACTGCAACTTGAGTCTCTATTTAAGTAATATTTTCTCTCCTAAACCATAATGTCCTGAAGTTAGGGGATATGTTTTATTTATTCTTATATTCCCAGTGTGTATCACAGAGATAGACATATAGTAGGTGCTTAGTAAGCATTTTTGACTTACTGCATGTTTTGATGAATTTTAAGGCCCCTGATAGCTCTGAAGTTGTATTTCCTTCCTTCCCTCCCTCCCTCCTCCCTCCCTCCCTCCCTCCTCCCTCCCTCCCTCCCTCCCTCCTTCCTTCCTTCCTTCCTTCCTTCCTTCCTTCCTTCCTTCCTTCCTTCCTTCCTTCCTTCCTTTTCTCCCTTCCCTTCCCTTCTTTCTTTCTTTCAACAGTGTCTTACTGAGTTGTCCTGGGTAGAGTGCCATAGCATCATAGCAACCTCAAACTCCTGACATGATCCTCCTGCCTCAGCCTCTGAGTAGCTGGGACTATAGGCACCTATCACAACGTTTGGCTAGTTTTTCAATTTTTAGTAGAGATGGGGTCTTGCTTTTGCTCCGCCTGGTCTAGAACTCCTGAGCTCAGGTGATCCTCCTGCCTCAGTCTCCCAGAGGGCTGGGATTACAGGCTGATCCATTGGTCCAAGCCTGAAGTTGTGTTTTCTATGACTTAGTAATGGAGGCAAACTTTCAGAGTTCTGAAAGACCATTGATATGGTTTGGATGTTTTTCTTCCAAATCTCATGTTGAAATTTGATTCCCAGTGTTGGAGGCGGGTCTGGTGGGAGATGTGTGGGTCCTGGAGGCAGGTCCTGCATGAATGTCTAGGTTCCCTCCTGGCAGTAATGAAAGAGTTCTGCTTTATTAGTTCTCTGGGGAGCTCCCTGGGGAGCTGGCTGTTTAAAGGAGATTGGTACCACCCCCACCCCTCTCAGGTGCTCTTTCTCGCCATGTGACACACCTGCTCCCCTTTCATCCTCTACCTCGATTGGAAGGTCCCTGAATTCCTCCCCAGAAGCAAAATCTGTATAGTCAACAGGGCTGTCAGCTGAATAAACCTCTCTTCTTTATAAATCACCCAGCCTAGGGTACTCCTTTAGAGCTGTGCAAAACTGACTAATACAATCAGCACGCAGCCTGTCCTAAAGGCTGTCTTCTGGGAACCAAAACCAAAATGAGAGTATCCAGATTGGTCCCTAGTCGCTCAGAGCCCGCTCACTGGGATGTGGCATTGCTCAAGCAACTTATTAGTCTTCTTCATTAGAATCTACGTGTCCTGTGAAGTCAGAAGCCTTCAGATCCGTGTTCCGCATGAGCACAGGATGGAGAAAGCAGTCTGTGATCATTGGCCACCTTTAGTTTTGGAAAGCACACAGGGGCTTACTGGGACTCAACTGATAAATCACAGTATAGGGATTTCAGCAAATTTCACCAAATTTGCTAGTTAAAAAGGCAAGAGAGTGAGTAAATACCCTTGCGTTGTCGTTACTGCGCAATCTGACTGATGCTTACATTGACTTTTTTCTGCTTTTCTTCTTTCTTTCCTAGACCTTTCTCTTTTCATTGCTTTAGAGTTTGGGCTTTACAACAATGTGTTTCTTCATGTATATTTTTATGAACAGGAAAAGAATTGTTGGTTTTGCCAAGAACTCTTCTTAAGGTAATTAGAGGTGCTACTGTAATGGGAAGCAGTAGATCATTTAAATTTAATACCCAGGGTGTTAGAGTCTAGAGAATCATGCAGGAATCCAGAATGCCAAGCTTTCATTCTTATAAGATTTTTTTCAAGAAAGAAAAATTAGACAATGTAGGTTCAGCAGGCGCTAATCCCCTCAATAGCCTAGTTGATTATACCAGGTCAATCATACAGGTCTGGTGGCTGCAACAGAGACCCCAAACCACAGTGGCACACAGGAGCCAGAAGGTTCTCTCTGCTTAGTGTCCAGGCGCACACCATGTGGGGCTGGATGGGTGCCTTTGCACTCGAGGCCCAGGCTCCTTCCGTTTTGCTGCTCTGCCTTTCCCAGGTGTCCCTCTTCCGCACCTGTAATCTGAATCACAGTCACGTCTGCATTCCAGCCAGGGCTGCGGAGGGCAGTTGAGGTACCTGTGGTTTCTGCTTTCAGCAAAGCCTGGCTATTGCACGAATCAGTCCTGATCATTGGGGTTGCCTAGAGCTCAGCCATGTGGCGATGTGCTAGTTAAACCTTGGGGTGTTATTACTTCTGGGAAGAGAGTGTGGGCCTCAGGGGACAATTGCCAGTTTCTGTCTTGTCTGTTTCGTCTGTTTTGTAAAAAATCTCTTTTTCTTGTTGAGGGGAAGCTCATGTGTTAGCGTCTACAGCAGTATGGTCTGTTGGCTCCTCTGTTGCCAAGTTGCCTTGAAGGATTTTCATGAGTCTCTTAATGGGATCACTAGAATATTCAAATTCAAGTCTAACAGCCCACTGGGGGGTTATGCCCAAACACAAGAGAAACAAAATACGTAAGTGGCATTGCCATCACATTTAGAATTTCACTTTGAAAGCAGGGTGGGGAAATTTTCCTCTCACAGCACTCAGGGTCCCTAGAAGAACATTCACCAATCATGGACCACTGTGTTGTTTCATTTTTTTTTTTTTTTTAATTCTTGGGGATTCATTGAGGGTATAAGAAACCAGGTTACGCTGATTGCATTTGTTAGGTATAATCCCTCTTAGAATTGTGTCTCGCCCCTAAATGATGTGTCATACACCGAGATCCCCACCCCACTCCCTCCCCTCTCTCTCTGCTCTCCCCTTCCCCCACCCCCCACTGTGTACTAGGTCATTAATTGTCCTTATATCAAAATTGAGGACATAGGATTCATGCTTCTCCATTAAGACAGAGCTGCAGGTCCTGTTGAAGGCTCACCGTCAGCTCCTCTCCTACATTGGCCTCACACTTTAAAGTTGCCTTACCCTTTTGGAAGTTATTTCCTATCATTTCAGGCTTACCATACTCCTCCCTCACCATCATTCTCCCCAGCTGTAGCCTCGGGCTTTCTTTACCTCTTTCCCGTGAAAAGCTATGCATTCCAGTATAGAACAGAGTCTAGGCGCACTCCACTCTGCTTGCCTGTCACCCCTGCCTGGCCCACAGATGCACCTGTAATCTCCACCACTGCAGTGGCTCCTTTGGCCGGCCACTCCTGCTCTGAGAAGAGTAACACAGAAGCAGCCATTAACCCCCCAGGGGGAGTGGAGTCGCAGTTCCTGGAGAAGGAAGGGGGAGAGCAGAGAGAGAGTGGATGATCCCGGTCCTTGATTCTGCCCCACCATGCTCTGTTTTTCAATATGGACAATGGTCGTTTTCCAAAACAAAGGCTGTGCAAATAGGGCTTCAAGCCCCAGCCCACTTCCTGAAGGGAAGCCCATCCTGTGTGGGAACTCAGGAGCTGGCACTGCTCAGAGGCACCCCCTGGGAAGAGGGGGCCTGAGGCAGGAGAGTCAGCAGAGGGCCAGGGCGCTGAGGCAAATTTCCCTCCCTGCACAATTTGCCCACCTAGGGCCCTGGGCGCATATGAACCAGGAAGCAAAGACTATAGTGCTTTTGTGGTTTACACGTTTTTTTCCAATGGCAAAAGGGTAATGTCTCCAGGTGTTAGTAACAATATCTAATGTATACTGAGGGCTGAGTACACACCAGATGCTGAGTTTCTATGTACATATCCCGTAAGTCCACACAGCAATTCTCTGAGGAGGATGTTCTTAACTGTTTCACAGATGGGGAAGCTGAGGTCCTTAAGGCGAAGTGATACTTCCAAGGTCAGAAAGCTACTGAGTAATAGTGGGGACTCAAAGTCCTGTCTGGCTGACTGTGTGCTTAGCAGGGGGCCTGAAACTCAACGTGATGAGTATTCTGCACATCCCCTGGGGGCACAGACCTCTCCCCGGGTGTTCCACAATGGGACAGTCCTGTCACCCAGCCCCCACCATCCCCGCAAAATTAGAGAACACCTAGCTCTGCTCCAAGCGGACCCACACTCTGTAGAAATGTCCCTACACACACACACACACACACACACACCCCCCACACGGGGTCCATGTGAAGAAAACGCGTGAGGTGGGGAGGATGCCGTACTTAGAGCCTTCTCAGCCTGGTTGAGGTCTGCCCCGAGAGGGTGCAGATGAGAACCAGACCAGGACTTGAGGGGGTGGGCCATGTCCCTGTGGACCAAACATAGCCGTTTCTTTGGAAAGTCCTGCTGCCTCTGACCTGGGAATACAAAACAGACCAGGGGGCAAAAAGCACCTGGCGCCAGCAGCTGTCTTCCTAGAAAGAAGAGAGACAGAGAGCACTTCTTGCTGGGTTCGACTAGCCCACCCAGGCTGAGCAGCACACCTCTCATCACTGCCCCTGCTATTTATCTCTGTAATAATTTATTTACTTCAGAAATACTGTGTAGCTTTCTCAACCGTTGTGGTGATTTCCCCCTGAATACAGGTCATACCCGAGAAGGGGCCAGCCTGGGAGGTGTGGGCAGGGATGAGGTGGGCATGGCAGTGAGGCTCCAGCATGGTCACCCAGAGAACTGCACTGCCAGGCCGTGGAGCAAGGTCAGCTCGTGGCGCTGAGCCTGGGCTCAGAACTGGTGATTCTCACGTGATTCTGCAGATGTGGACTTCTGGATCCACAGTGTGGAAGAACTCCTGTACTTTACTCTCTGAGGGGCAATAGAATAACGGAAGTGTACAGCTTTTAGAGAAATTAATCTTGATCTTTAAAAGGGAGGCTAGGTGTAAGAGTTCCCTATGGGGGATGAGTCCCTAAGTGAAAAAACCTAAGCCTTTGCAGGGACCTTGATGCGGGAGGGAAATGGTGACCTGGAAGCGGCCTCATTAATGTCTCCAAAGCAGGTGGGCGTAGGCAGGGACGAGGTGGGGCACAAGTCATTAGCTCTTGTGACTTTTTACTCTTCCTAGCCAGAGATTAATGGGAGAAGGTGACCTTTGCTGTAACTGAGGGATGACTGGTTGCCAAACTTGTGCCCAAGGAATTAATTACTCACCGTACTTACTATGCAATTAGAGTACGCTGCCACTAATTCTTACTTGCTCTCCTTTGCCTACACCAGATGACTTATCAAAGGACCACTTCAAAACAAAATTTTCCCCGTTATTATTTTATATAAGAAGTACTCGCTAAATCAGTTAAACATTAAAAACAACAGATAAGCCATAATTGTTACAGGCTATTAAAGATACAGATATCTAGATAAAACCTGGTCGTTTTCCCTAACCATTTTTTCTAAGTACATTTTTTATTGTGAAATGTTGTGAAATATTCAATAGAGAATATATATACATACACAATTTAGAAGCTGATAATAAAGACTGCAAACCTGTATGAGCACAAAGGGTCACATGTGAGGAAAAGCAGTGCCCTACTTAGAGTGGCCAGTTGAAAATGCAGAGAGCAACTCCCAGGCTCTGCCCCAGGTGTGTCGGAAGAAAAATGTCTGGGGGTGTGATTATCGGATGCTGGATTCTGTGTAAGTCCATTACACCAAACTTCTTTTTTATTTTATTTTTTATTTTTTATTTTTTTAATTTTTAGAGACAGAGTCTCACTTTATGGCCCTCGGTAGAGTGCCGTGGCATCACACAGCTCACAGCAACCTCCAACTCCTGGGCTTAGGTGATTCTCTTGCCTCAGCCTCCCGAGTAGCTGGGACCACAGGCGCCCACCACAACGCCCGGCTATTTTTGGTTGCAATTTGGCTGGGGCCGGGTTTGAACCCACCACCCTGGGTATATGGGGCCAGCACCCTATCCACTGAACCACAGGTGCCACCCAAACTTTTAATGGTGTAGTTTATATATTCAAGGTTTTGGTCTGGTCACTATTGAGAAAGATATGGTAATGTTTTTGGCTATGCTGGTAAACTGACATATTTCTCTTTAGAGTTTTGTCAATTTTTGATTTACATATTTTGAAGTTATCTGGTTAGGAACACCCAAGTTTAGAATTGTTACATGTATCTTCCTGCCAAATTGAATATTCATTCAAATACACTGACCATCTTTGTCTCTAGCAATAATTTTTGCCTTAAAATATATTTTGTCTGCTATGAATATAACTACATCACAGCTTGTTAACATTTACCTAATATATAATTTTCCATTTCTAAATTTTAAATGTTATTGTGTTTTAGTTTTGCATGTTTCTGCATATCTTATACCCTCAGTCTGATCAACTTTTTAAAATTAATCGCCTGTGGCTCAGTGAGCAGGGCGCCGGCCCCATATGCCGAGGGTGGCGGGTTCAAACCCGGCCCTGGCCAAACTGCAACCAAAAAATAGCCGGGCGTTGTGGTGGGCGCCTGTAGTCCCAGCTACTCGGGAGGCTGAGGCAAGAGAATCGCTTAAGCCCAGGAGTTGGAGGTTGCTGTGAGTGTGTGAGGCCACGGCACTCTACCAAGGGCCATAAAGTGAGACTCTGTCTCCACAAAAAAAAAAAATTAAACCTAAGTACGTTAATCCGTTTACACTGATTGAGTTCACTGAGGTATTTGGATACATTTCTACCATTTTATTTTATGCACATCTCTGTTTTTCTCCCTTTCTTGCTCCACTGTCATCCCCCGTATCCATGGGGGTTACAGTTCAAGGCCCCCAGTGGATGTCTGAGACCGTGGTTAGTACTGAAGCCTGTACACGCTGTGTTTTTTCAATCTGATAACCTAGACAGCTACTAAGTGATGACAGGGTAGGTCGAGTCCACAGCACGGACACACCAGACAAAAGGATGATTCACGTTCTGGGCGAGCTGCACCAGCCTGGCATGAGATGTCATCATGCTCCTCAGAACAGTGAGCAATTAAAAACTTACACGTTATCTATTTCTGGAATTTTTTATTTGATTTTTTTTAGACCGTAGTGGAGCATGTTCAGCCATGGATAACTGAAACTGTGGAAAGTAAAACCACGGATAAGGGGGGGACTAACTTAGTTTAGTTTGTTTAGACCTATAGTCTGTATTAAACAGTTCCCTCTTAGTTACATACTCTAATTCTATGTTTTTAACATCTGGCTTAGAAATTTTAACATTCTTATTAACTCAAAATCTAAAGTCAATCAATATTTTTTCCTTTTATAGAAAAATGTGAGAACTTTAACTCCCATCACTCTCTTCTGACTTCCATGTGCTGTTACTATTTCCCAGTATCTTTGCTCTCTTTTGTTACGTTCCACAAGTCAGATGTTGCTGTTGTTTTCACAGTGGAGACCTAAGTCGGTCATTATTTGCTCTTCGTCCTCTTCTGCCGTCTTTGTTGTTGAGAAGTCAGGCATCAGTTCAGTCTATCCACTCTTCTTCTTTGGGTAATCTGCTTTTTCTCTTTAGCAGATTAAAATATTACACAATGTAAAAATCTTCTCTTTGACTTTGGGGTTGTGAAGTGTGAAATAATAAATTAGGTATTTTGTTTTGTCCACTTTTAACTTATCCTGCTTGGAATTACCTTCTTGGCCTTCTTGAATATGAAGATTTATATATTTTATCAGTTCTGAAAAATTCCCATCTGTTATTTCTTTGGATATCATCTTTTCCCCGTTCTATTATCTCCTTCTGGAACTCTTGTTAGACCTCACTTCATCTTTTATTTCTTTTAATCTTTCTTCTAAATTTTTCATTTTCTTGTCTTACTAATTTTTATGTAGTTTTTTCCAGATCTATGAATATATCGCAACTTACAAATTCTCAGTTATGTTTGACCAGCTGTTTAAATCTCCCAACAAATCTCTAATATCAGTTATGTTCTTTTAGTTTCTATTACCTGTATTTTTGAAATTTTACCTTGTGAAATATAAGAATCTTTTATCTCTGAGTATCTTTTCAATTCTTCTGTTTTACCTTTAAGCATTTATTTTTTTATTTTTTTTTTTGGCCGGGGCTGGGTTTGAACCCGCTACCTCTGGCATATGGGACCAGCGCCCTACTCCTTGAGCCACAGGCGCCGCCCCCTTTAAGCATTTTAAGTGAACTTTTTCATATTCCCTATCTCCATATCTTTTTGTTTCTGTAGCTGTAGGCTTTGCCTGTCTACCTTTCTAGTTTCTGGGTTTATTTTTTGGTTTGTTTCTGCAGACTACAGATCACATTGGCTTGTTTTCCCATGTGTTTGTGATTTTGTTGTGGTTGTAATTGTTGTAGGCTCATTCACACTTTACTGTGGGAATTATTTGAACCCTGGATTTCTAATCCATTCCTCTGAGAGGGTGTGATCTGTTTCTATCAAAGGCCTGGGAGAGCTATACATTTCTAGCTTGAGACTTATTGGAAATGCTAATGCAAAGTCCTACCCTAAATCTTCATGAGGGATGCTCATGGTGGTTAAAGTTCTTAGGGGAGACTTTATCCTCATTTTCTTCTTTACTAATAGTTAAGGCCAAAACAAGTAATAATTTCCATCCTCTCCCATGGAAGACAGTTTTTTCCTCCTATTTTAGTCCTTTGGGTCTGGTCTTTTCAATGTTCTGGCTTTTGTGGGAGCAGAGCAGTAGGCTCTTCTGCTGCTTGCCACATCGTGGGCCCATTAACACCTCAGTTTCAGGACATTGGAGAATAGCAGGTTGCCTAGATGAGAGCTTCCCTGCTCTCTTGCATTTTACTTTCATTTTTTATTTTTATTTATTTTTTTTTATTAAATCATAACTGTATACATTGATAGGATCATGGGGCATCATACATTCTCTTCATAGACCATTTGACACATTTTCAACAGGGTACCAAGAATTAGGTCAGACTCATTGCGTTTGTTAGATAAAGTCCCTCTGACTGTCTTACCTTTTTTTTTTTTTTTTTTTTTTTAGAGACAGAGTTTTACTTTATTGCCCTCGGTAGAGTGTCGTGGCATCACACAGCTCACAGCAACCTCCAACTCCTGGGCTTAGGCGATTCTCCTGCCTCAGCCTCCCGAGTAGCTGGGACTACAGGCGCCCGCCACAACGCCTGGCTATTTTGGCCGGGGCTGTGTTTGAACCTGCCACCCTCGGTATATGGGGCCGGCGCCCTGCTCACTGAGCCACAGGTGCTGCCCTGACTGTCTTACCTTTAGATCCTATGCGTTCCTATGGAGATAGACTTCTGAGGATTTCTCTTACTCTCTATTTTATAGGCTTATCGTACACTTAAAAATGTTTTCTTATATTTTTATTTTTTGGTTTTCTTATTATTTCATTATTTATTTCAAAATACTAATTAAGGGGACAGGAGTGTTTTTGTAACATGGGTATCTTGTGTGATGTTTAAGTTGGGGCTTTTGGTGTGCTCCAAAGCAGAACAGTGTTCACTGTACCTAACAGGTAAGTTTTAAACCCACACACCTGCTACCCCCTTCCTGGTCTCTCATGTCCTTTACGTCTCCTGTGTGTCTGTGTGCCCATCCGATGGCTTCCACCTATTAGTGAGAACATGTGGCATTTGGTTTTCCATTCCTAAGATAACTTCATTTATGCTGTATTTTTAGATGTTCTGTACTAGACAACTTGTCTTCCATATTTCTAAGTATGGAAGTCTTTCCTTATAGTTTTCAGTGTCCATCCTCAGAATTTGATTAGATTGCTTTTTGTAAAGAAACCAAAAATCCTTTCTGTCATATTCTCCCAAGCATGGCTCAACATGGCCTCCAGGTGTTTTTAGGGGTCTCGGTCAGCTGTGGAATGCTTCTGCCACAGGCAACCTGACTGTCTGAACCAAAAAAAAGGCAAAATATGTCCTCTGTCCTGCCAACTCGGGGACAGTGGTATGGGAGACATAGCTGGCACACACGGTCCCCATCTCCTGGCACCCACACCATGTGGGACTCTCTGCTGAGCCTGGGCAGGACATGCCACTTGCTTTCAACCAGCAGTGTACAGCATACAGCAAAGGTGATGGGATGTCCTCAATCACATAAAATCACAGTGTCTGTTTTCCTAGCACCTGCTCTTCCTTGCTGCTGTGAGGAATTAAGCTGCTGTGCTATAAGCTGCCTGTGAGGACAGCCACGAGGAGCTAGAGGGAGCCTCCAGCCAGCAGCTGGCAGGTGGTGAGGCCCTTGGCCTGGTCGCTCTTGAGGAGATGCATCCCGCCAACAGCTGTGTGAGCCTGGATGTGTGTCCTTCCCCACTCGACCCTTGAGTGAGACCCGGCCCCAGCCAGTGCCTGGATAGCGTTATGAGAGATCTTGAAACAGAGAATCCAGCCAAACTGTGCCAAGTTCCTGACCCACAGGAACTATGGATCAACAAATGTGTGTTGTTTTAAGCCACCAAGTTTGTCATGATCTGTTACAAAGCAATAAATAACACAATTGGTGATGACTACCTTGTAAAATATTCTAAGCTAAGTTTAGGTTCAACAGGGAAGAGTGTAGAGATCAAGTGGTGATATGTGCCAGGGCCACTGTTCATTAGCTCTGCTGGGACTGCCAGGAGCATTTATGGGGCGTGCTCATTTTCCCTTTCAAGCAGTCTAGGTTACTAACAATCTGGGAGTCTAACACGGGGCCTAGAGACCACTGCGCACAGCCAGAATCACCCTACACTTCATCAGCTGCCACAAACCAAACTGCACGGACACCACCTGGCTGCTAGCATTTCTTTTTCTTTCTTTTTTTTTAGAGTCAGAGTCTCACTTTATCACCCTCCATAGATTGCTGTGGCATCACAGTTCACAGCAACCTCCAACTCCTGGGCTTAGGCGATTCTCTTGCCTCAGCCTCCAGCGTAGCTGGGACTACAAGCGCCTGCCACAACACCCCATTATTTTATTTTTGTTGTTGCAGTTTGGCCGGGGCCGGGTTTGAACCTGCCACCCTCGGTATATGGGGCTGGTGCCCTACCCATTGAGCTACAGGCACTGTCCGCTGCTGGCATTTCTAACTAACTCCCCCCAGATATCATGTTAACGGATTTGGATCAATTAGTAAATATAATTTAACCTGAATGTAATTAATTATATAATTCTAAACCATTTTATTTAAATTCAGCTACATTTGGAGCATAATAAAGGATCATAGACAAAAATGAAATAATTCAAGAGAAAGATTTAATGTGGACTTAACATTTGTGCTACAGCCAATACTCGTATGAAGGGAGGAGCCTCTTGAGTCACCACTGTTACCAGTTTAAAAAAAAAAAAAAAAGTAAAAAGGACCTCTAAGCATGAAGCCTGTTAGTTTTTAAAAGATTGGTGCACCTGACCTAAAGACATGGGCACTGTCTCTCACCTTTTTATAACCCGCTTCTCTTGAAACAAATGAAAAAAGAGAAGGAAGCCCTTTGGGTACCAGTTGTAAACAAGACACATTTTTCCATTTATTTTTGAGTTGCTGCTGTTGCCAAGGGGTCTTCATAAAATCTTTTTCCAGGCAATTTTGTCAAGAATTTTCCCCATACTTTCTTTTTTATTGTTTGTTTGTTTGTTTTCTGAAAATTATTTTTCCTTTTTTTATTAAATCATAACTTTGTACATTAGTGCATTTATGGGGATCAGTGTACTGCTTTGATATACAAGAAATGCTTACATTGAACTAAGTAACACATCCATCACAATTATATTCATCTCTTAATAGTTTTGAAATGCACCATTGCATCATGCACATTAGGTGAGGTCCCCCCAAATACCCTCCCTCCTCCCATAGCCCCTCTCCTCTCTCTTTCTCTCTCTCCACTTCCCTTCTACTCTCTGGACCATATTTTACCATTTGTATGAATGTGTAGGTGATTATATATTGATTTCATAGTAGTATTGAGTACATTAGATTTTTTTTTCCATTCTTGAGATACTTTACTATGAGGAATATGTTCCAGCTCTATCCAGGTAAACATAAAAGATGTGAAGTCTCCATCTTTTATGGCTGCATAGTATTCCATGGTGTACATGTACCATAATTTGTTAATGCATTCATTCCCCATACTTTCTTCTGAAATTTTTATTGTTTCATGTTTCAAATTTAAATCTTGTATCCAACAAGAGTTAAGACTTGTCAGTGGTAAGAGACACAGGTCCAGTTTCAGTCTTCTACATGTGGCTCACCAGTTTTCCCAGCACCATTTCTTAAATAGGGATCTTTCCCTTTGTGCATATTTTGTTTATCAAGATCAGATAGCAATAAGTGGCTGGGTTCATCTGTAGGTTCCTAGTCTATTCCATACATCCATATCTCTATTTTTGTGCCAGTACTATGCTGTTTTGATCACTATAGACTTGTAGTATAATGTAGTATAACCTAAAGTCTGGCAGCGTGATGCCTCCAGATTTGTTTTTATTTCTAAAAAGCTTCTGCACAGCCAAGGGTACCACAACTAAAGCAAACAATGGGAGAAGATATTTGCATGCTATAATTCTGACAAAGGGCTGATAACTGTACTCCACAGAGAACTTAATCAACAAGAAAAGGGCAAACAGAATCTTCTCTGAAGATGACAGACAATGGCTGACCAACACATGAAAAAATGGTCATCATCCCTAATTATCAAAGAAATGAAAATCTGAGATACCACCTAACTCAAGTGAGTTTAGCCCACGTTATAGAGTACTAGTTCTGCAGATGCTGGCGTGGATGTAGAGAGAAGGGAACACTTTAGAGGTGCTGGTGGGACTGCAAACTAATACAGCATCTTTGGAAGGAAGTATGCAGAATCCTCAAAGAACTAAAAGTGGACCTTCCATTCGATCCCACAATCCTATTACTAGGCATCTATCCAGAAGGAAAAAATTTTTTTTTTTACCATAAAGACATTTGCACTAGAATGTTTATTGCAGCTCAATTCACAATTGCCAAGATGTAGAATCAACCCAAGTGCCCATCAACCCAGGAACAGATCAACAAAGTGTGGTGTATGTGTACCATGGAATACTATTCAGCCGTAGAAAAGATGGAGACTTTACATCTCTTGTGTTACCTGAATGGAGCTGAAACACATTGTTAGTAAAGTATCTCAAGAATAGAAAAAAAAGTTCCCAATGTACTCAATACTCATATGAAACCAATCTATAAACAAGTACACACCTACAGGTAAGAAAAACACTAATATAGTGTAGCAAGGGGAGGGGAAAGAAGGCAGGGGGGGAAGAGAGGGGAGTGGAGGGAGGGAGGAGGAAGGAGGGTGATTGGCAGGATCTTGCCTAATGTGCACAATGTGAGGGTGTTCAGCACACACCCTAGGTGAATGGCTCAACTACAACTTGAACTTTACCTTAGAAAATGAAGGTGGCACCTGTGGTTCAAAGGAGTAGGGCACCAGCTCCATATGCTGGAGGTGGCAGGTTCAAAACCACCCCTGGCCAAAAAAAAAAAAAAATGTAGAAAATGAAACAACACGTAACCTGAACATTCGTACCCTCATACCAGTCTGGAAAAAAAGGGTGGGCACGTTTTCCAGCTGGGCGGTGCCCGGTGGGGCAGGGCTCTCCTCTCTCCAGTGGCAGCCGCTGCTCACTGCTAGTTACTGACTCAGAGCAGGGCCCGCATATTTGCATTCCACCTTCTATTGGTGGCTCCTTATTCAAAAACGTTTTCCCTTTGCTCCCCCCACACTGTGGGCCAGGGGGCAGGGAGGACCCAATAGACATTTCCTATTTCACAGAAGCTCACCTGAAACTCCTCTGCTTCCTCCCAGCAACTTCTCCAAGTGCATGTTTCTTGTTATAGCACACTTGAAGTAAAATGCAAACAGAATTTCCTCAGCTTAGCAAGTAAGTGACTAAAAACAAATATTGAATGAATGAATGAATGAACTTAAATTAGTGTTATACTAGCATTATGGTGCTCCAGTGTTTTGGGTACTGTGGGAAATAAACACACACCTATACACACATTTGCTATTTCCGTTTTCATGTCCACATCATGCCTGTGAGCTATTAACTTTACCCTGTTTACAAATGAGTAAACAAGGTCCAGTAAATTATTCTAAGTCATACAGCTGGTAGGTAGAGGATCAGGGATAGGAACTCACATGGATCAGACCACGAAGCTTGGGCTTTCTCCCCTGTGCTGCATTGTCTCCCAGAAATCAGCCTGAGGACTATTCTCGTGACGCCTGTGCTTCCCTCTTCTGTGTCTTTGCTGACCTGTCAGCACAGCTGGCAAGAGAACGACTGCCCAGCTGTGCCGTAGAACCAGGCCAGGGCAGGGGCTCGTCCCTCCTCTGTCTCACACCTGCTCCTCTGGTCCTGGGCCCACCTTGGTAGGCCTGGAAAGCCCTGTTAGCGTCTTGATCCCAGAGCTCCAGGCCTGCCCCATACTGTCTGCTCCCTGCTTCTCCATAGGAGCACCAAAGTGCCTAAAATATCCACCATGGAGACAAGTTCTGAGAAGTGAGGAGGGGTCATCTGGGTGATTGTTGGCTGGAGTGGTGCTTAAACTGTGGTAATCATGGAAAGAATCCCCAGTCCAGATCCATAGCACTAAGGGCATAAAAGTAAATTCACTTCCTCATTCATCAATTTCTTTAGTCAGAGGCTGCCCATGGAGCACCTGTTCAATGCCGGCTTGTGCTGGACACTCAGGATAACAGAGACCTGTGAAAACTCAAAAGTAGGAATGGTGGCCCGGGGCAGGGAGGACATGGGCTGTGGAGGTCAGTTGTCTTCCAGTAGAGAACCAGGTGAGCTGTGCAAAAAAGAAGAGAAGGCAAGAAAGGCTGATACCTCTTCACACCTGAGCCATACCCAGGCAGGGCAGGGGAGGTGGCTCCCACTGGGGTGAGGGTACCAGAGACCACAAGACGCAGGGCAGAGTAGAAGGAGCTGCCCCCAGTGCTGAACTTGTCCTCTCACCCATCTGGTTTTCAGTTCTAGGTTCCCAGTGATGATCTGCAGTTCTCATTCCTTCTGTCTGCGGAGAGCATGGATCTGGAACCTGCTTCTGGGCCCGCTGGCTACTGGCCAAGGCTCTGTGGCTGCCTCCCCTGAGGGCTGTGCTGAGCAGCACCCCAGGGCCTATTCATTCCTTTCCAAGTCACGTCCAGTGAAAAAGCACGTGTTCAGAAGAGTTCAAAGTAGTTTCATGGTATACCCGGGAGTACTTGGGAATGGCTCAGATTGCTGGGGACTGCCTGCCAGGTCTGGTTGCCAGCTGCTGGCTGCTGAGCCTAGGGCCTCACATCTGAGCTGGGTTTCCTGAGCTCAGCGCTAAGCCCATGGGCAGACTGTATGTGTGCCTGAGAGGAGCCACATGTGAACAACGGTCCAGTGTCACAGTGGCTGGCAGGAGGGAGCGCAGCCAACCTCAAGGCAAGTACCAACAAGATGGCACAAGTGAACCTGCCCCATAAGCAGGGAAACCTCTGATAATCTGAGGGCCAGGATCAGGAAAAGGAACCTTGAATCCTGTCCTGGTTGCAGGTTCACTTCAATTCCACAAATAATTTTTGAGCCCCTGCTACATGTCAGACCTGTCACAGGCACATGGGACACTTCAGCAAAAAAAACAACCAAATTCCTGCCCTTGTGAAGCATATGTTCTATACGAAGAATAAATGAAAAACAGCAGCCATAACAAATAAGGACTTTGACATTATATCAGAAGGTAAGGAAAGTCAAGTAAGGGAGTATCCGAGGGTAGGAGAAGTCAGGAGGTTGCAGTATTATCCTTTATTTACTTTACTTTTCCTCTGCAGCCAGTGGATACCCCCAAACAGAACCATTCAGGAAGCTTAAGAGAAGGAATTTGGGATGGGGCAAGGTAGGATGAGCAAACTTTTGTAGGACATGACCAGAAAGTTTGAGAAATGTCAAAACAAACAAACAAACAAAAAACCCAGACCATGATAGATGCTTATCTCCAGAAATCTCCCGAACAGCTTTACTCAGGCTGGGTCTGTTGCTGTCTCCAAACTGTGGCTCTTGTCCACTGAACCAAATTCACCCCCAGAAACCTTGGGGGAGGGAGTGTAGTGGGGGAGTAAACACAATTACCTCACAATTTCTTCACTCCTGCAGCTTTTCTGGGTTAGGGAAACCATCTGCGAAGACTTACCTGTCTTGTGGACTGCAGGGACCCGAACACAGAGAAAGGGAGCTGAGGTTTTGAACTGAGCTGGTGTCCAGGACTGAGTGTCAGTGTCCATGAAACTCATGTGTTGAAACCCTGCCCCCGAGTGTGGTGGGATTTGGAGGGGCCTGTGGGAGGTGATTAGGTTTAGATGAGGTGTGCTAGTGATGCCCCCGGGATGGGATTAGTGTCCTCAGAAGACAAGGAAGGGAGACTGGTGCTCACTCCACCATGTGAGGACATAGGACGGCTCCCAGGTCAGAAGAAGCCTCTACAGGGAAACGAGGCTGCCAGCCCTGACCTGCCAGCCCTGACCTGGGACTTCATGCTTCCTGAACACCAGACACAAACGCTTGTTGTTTGAGCTGCTCTGTCTATGGTTCTTGTTACAGCAGCCTGAGCTAAGTGATGTCGCAAACACTTGTTAGACGAGGTGAACACATAATACCCAAATTTGAAAAAGGACCTTCATAGACTATGTAATCCAGATCTTAGCTGTACTGCCCCTGTGGATAACATGGGCTGCTGAGAGCCTGGATTGAGCAGCCCTCTCGGCACAGGAAGCCAGTGTCCTCAGGGCCCAGCCTGTCCCTGTGAACCACATGTCTCCCTGGAGGTTTTGCCTCCTACGTCACTGAATGCTGGAGGATGCAGGTGGCAGTGCGGATGCTGCCATGCAGGTCGTGAGGAAGACGAGGCTCTCCCTGAAGGAAAGACAGTTGGGGACGGAGACCTGGAGGGCATGGCAGTCCCCACACGGGGGAGCAGGGGTGACAAGCAGAGATATATTTTGTCACTGTTAATCTGATGATATCTGAGGAAAGCATCAGATATCAAATATGTGAACTGTTAAAAGAAAGGTGTCAAGAACAGGTGTTTCCCAAACAGAAAGAGTAGAAACCATACTCTAAGGCAGTGTTTTCCGACCTTTGTTATCTCACAGCACACTTGAACCAGTGGTTAAACTTCTTTGGCACACTTATGTTGATCAAAAACAAAGAGTAAGAAAAAGAATGTACTTACTGTGCTTTGAACTTCTTTTGAAAATAATTTAATAATGATCTTTGAAAGTTTTCACAACACACCTATTGAAAATCACTGCTCCAAGGCAATGCAGGAAAGCCTCTGCATACTGATCAGCAACGCGCACAGAAGGTGCTCTGGCCTGGAGAGAAGGGGCCTTGTGTGGACATGTGGCCAGCACCAGTATCAGAAGGTCTGGCCTCTTAGGGGTTGAGGAATCATGAGGGCAGAAATTAGCAGGAAACAGTGGGAGGGTTGGCACCCCAGACATCCAGCGCCAGGAGCTTGGGTGACCAGCAGGCCAAGAAGGCTCCAACATCAACTGGACCCAGCGGCACCCTGAAAAGAGCCCAGACCCCATCTCAACCTCACTACTGCAACAAGGTAAGGAGTTTGAGTGATGGGATGAATGGAACAGTCACCCAGGCCTACGACTTGTCTGTGAGGCTAGCTCTAAACACCTGCTCGACCTTACCTTGAATAGTATAAAAAGAGCCAATTCCTAGTCACAAGCACCAGTGGGCCCCATTCCCTGGCTTGGGGATTCTAAGTGTCAGGTCAATGTTCTGGCAAGGGAGGATGAAGCAGGGAATAAAGTCTGCAGCAGGGGTGGAGGCTGCCGGCAGAGCCCAGACAGAGAGATGGGCGAACAATTTCACAGAGGGTGGTGTGTTTTTGCTGTGGCACAGAGCAGTGGAGTCAGCCCAGTCTGGTTAGAAATGTTGACTCTGCCTTTTTCTTGTATTTTTCACACCCACTTTTATTGTTTTCTTGTCGAAAATATTTTAAATAGGGGAAACTGCTATGGAGGTAGAGGTGGTGGCAGCAACCTGCAAACTATACCCCAATGTCCCAAACTGGTTAACAATGGTCTGGAAGATCAATTTGAAGAGGCAGAAATTGAGTTTACACCATCCGTAGATTTACCCAGGCGTGGTTAAAGACAGTGTGGGAGCAGGAGACACCACACCTCCCACCAAAAGGAAGAGTGAGTTCTCTGGCTTTGACAGCTCAGAGATGGAGGTTCATGAAGAGAGCAAACATTTTACACACTACCATCGTCCATGATGCCAAAACTTGAGAGACGAACAATCCCCCACTCCTCAAACAGGGCTGATTTTCCACTTTTGTCTCCAGAGTGACTTGGAGTGAACTTTAGCACTTCCCAGCACAGCCAGACTTGGGTCCTCTACGATCTAGTTCTGGGGTGAACAGCACGTCTATGGAAGTAGCATTTCACGGGAATGGATTCTTACCGTACTGCCCCTGGGGAAAAACTGAACATTTGTCAGTGCTTTTGTACTTTTTGATATCACTGCATACTCAAAGGATTTTTTTTCCCTCACCAGCCACCAAAGTCCCAAACCACTGTCAATTTCCAGGTTTTACTGGCTGCACCATACCGTTTGCCCAAGATGACGACTGCCCATGATGAGGCACAGTTTGCCCCATGAGCCTCACCTGCCCTGCCCTGGTTGTGACACCTGCTTGTGCAGGTGCTGAATCCCAGCCATCAAATCTGATTTTTAGCAGGAAAAACCTTCTGGAGGCCCCAAACCTTCTGTTAAAGGGGTCACCACCTTCAGGAAAAACCTTCAAACCCTACTGGCATGTCAATGAAAGCATTGCACCTCTTCAGGCACTCCGGCCTCAGAGGAAGCTCAGCATCTGACAAGTTCCTCTTTTTCACAAGTTATCCTGATTATTAAAAAGTGATCTTCAAGTAATAGGAACTTACGTTTTTCCTGTCTGTTAAACAATCTGAGCTGCAACCAGAATCGATGTTGATTAAACGAGGAAGCATACATATTTTTATATACAAAAAAAAAAAAGAAAAAGCCTTAATATTAATGCCAACTTGGCAGAAAACTGATTCGTGGCTTAGATATTGTAGGCTACTGTACTCTTGTTGTACCAGATGATATTCTAAATCACTTTGACCAATTGATGCATTCTCTGTAAAGTAGAGCAGTTCTGTGGATGCATGTGTGAGCTGTCCGTCCCCCCACTTCCAGCCAGAGTCACAGCAAGATCCTGAGGGATGTGGGGGGCTGGATAGGAACAGCACAAAGGTGGCATGACCCTGGTCCACTGCCCCGCATCTCTGTGCTGTGTGTGTCTCTTGATGCCAGCGCCCTCTTCACTCCCAGCACCCATCCTCCTGCTCACCCTTCCGGCAGCTTCACCTGTCCTCTTCCAAACTGCAGCCAGTGTATTTGGTGCCTGGGCATTGGCTCGGCACCCACTCCTGTTTCTGTATTTGTAATATATATTAACATGTTTTCCTAAAACAAAAGATTAGGTTTCTTTCTTTGAATTTTTATTGAGAACCATACAGCCTGTTTTCCTCTAATACTTATCCACACTGTAAGTAGGAGGAAAAAATAGTTTTTATTTAACTGATGAATGTGGCTTTCCCCCTTTACTTTAATGTTCAAGAAATTGAGGCTGTCTTATGGATTTCTTCTGATTTGTTTCGTGCAGGTCCCTGTCAGTTTCTGTTATACAATTTTTCAGTAGATTTTTCTCCTTTCACATCCATAAGCCTTGACAGGCAGTGTCTTCTGTCTGTATGGGGAAAAAAGGAGATTTGATTTCTCATACCAGCAAATGTTTTATGGCTGTGGAAACAATACTGGGTCTATATCTCCATGCAGTTCATTAACAGTGAGGGAAGATAAGTGATGATTCCACTAATAGTTCTTCCTTTAGATGTTAGCAATAAGATAGCCCCCCTTTAATTGCTAACTTCACTTCTTCTAACTGTTCTGTTTGTTGGTTAGGAGACGACTTGACTGATGCCAGCATTCTCTGTGGCTTGAGGAGACATTTTCGGACCCTTCTTTACCTGCCTGTCTTACCCTGAATGTGCCAAGCCTGAAACAGGATTTGATTCCCTGAGCTACTGGTTAGCCTTCTATGTGCCACCGAGGAATCTCGTTAATCTTTCATCTTATTCAATGTTCTTTTGAAACAAGACACTTTGGGGATCAAGTGTATGCAGGTGTTTGTATTATGTATGTAAAAATGGATTTCATGTTCCCTTTCCATGTAAGTACCAACTTATACAGAAACCCACAAGCATATAAAGAAGAAATAAAAGCCCGGTTTATTGTAGTTCAAGATGCTTCCCTGATTTACAGAAAGAATCTCCTTGTAAAATAAATAATTGCATTGTATATCAGTCTTCCCATCAATAGTAATTATTAAAGTATTTTAGAATTTTAAAATACCAAACCAAAAAAAAAATTTCAAATAATACTGCAGAGCATTAAAGTTAAAAACGCGAGTTACCTAAATTCTTCCTGCACATTTGATCCCCAAAGGGGAAACACTGTTAAAATGTGGGCTTATCAGCCCATCTCTGCGACATTACCAGTCCCTGTGCTCCCGCAGTCAGCGTGAGGGAGGCAGGTACAGTCAATGCTGAGCTATTTACACACAAACGTACTGTGCTCCGTGGGGGTGGTCACTGCCGTGTCCGCACATACAGACGGCCCCGGAAGCTTCCTCATGTTCCATCCTGAGCAGAGCCTGTGGCATATTGACAAGCTCTCTACTGCTAGCTATTTTAATATTTCCATTTTGTATTTTTGGTATTGAACATCATGCTGCAAGCTCCTTATATGTCTATGTATGTGTATGCTTGATGGCTATTTCAACAAGTTACAATGCTAGAAGTGAAACTGCTGTGCTAATTAAATGTGAACATTTAGTGATGCTTACCTCCAGAAGGAAGTTTGGCCCAAGTTGTGTCTGAAAATGTCTCCTCAAGCCACAGAGAATGCTGGCATCAGTCAAGTCGTCTCCTAACCAACAAACAGAACAGATACTTTCCTGACACTGTCACCTGTTCACCTGTACTCTTGTTGTCTTTATTTGCAGTACGTGGCGGGCGCTTAGCTCAGCACTTAGCATCCGGGGTAGGCACAGGCGCTTGGCACATCCTCTTCACTGTTGTCACCTCCCTCCGTGACCAGCTCACCACAGCATAGCTCCAGGCCCACAGCAGACCAGAACATTCTGCCTCAGTGGTGACCGTTGTGTAGTCAAAGCCACGTGTGTCCGTGACAGTGCCCTTCATAATCCTGCACCCTAATTTTATGCCAGGAAAAACAAGGGCAAGATATTTGTCTTTCTTACCTGCTTTCAAGCCTGATAACTGTCATGAAAATTTTTTGTTTTCTGGGTTGGCTCCAGGTGCAGCCAACACTGCCAAGATCCTTGACCAGACTTAACGCTCACATTTATTGCTTTTTCTTGGCCAAAATTGAGGGCAAATGATCAGAGACAAGAGTTTGCTAACTCAGCTCTCCCTTTCATTAAGGATGGGGTAAAGATTGAAGGAAAGGGTGAGTGCTCTCCCCCCGGCCCATGGTTAAAAGGAGGCTCAGCAGACCCTTCTCCCTACCACCCTCCCACATCTCCTCTCTGACTAGAGCAGTGTGCCTTTATCTTCTATGTGTGGGTTGACAATTAAAATGTAATTTGGGGAGAAACGTTTCAATGCTTTATACTTAAAAAAAAAAAAATTGGTGGAGAACAGAAACGAAGCCTCCCATGGTGCTCAGGGCCGGCCCCACTCAGGTCAGCCTCCCATAGGGCTCAGTGCCGGCCCCACTCAGGTCAGCCTCCCATAGGGCTCAGTGCCAGCCCCACTCAGGTCAGCCTCCCATAGGGCTCTCTGCTCAGTGCCAGCCCCACTCAGGTCAGCCTCCCATAGGGCTCTCTGCTCAGTGCCAGCCCCACTCAGGTCAGCCTCCCATAGGGCTCTGCTCAGTGCCAGCCCCACTCAGGTCAGCCTCCCATAGGGCTCTCTGCTCAGTGCCAGCCCCACTCAGGTCAGCCTCCCATAGGGCTCTCTGCTCAGTGCCAGCCCCACTCAGGTCAGCCTCCCATAGGGCTCAGTGCCGGCCCCACTCAGGTCAGCCTCCCACAGGGCTCAGCTCAGTGCCAGCCCCACTCAGGTCAGCCTCCCATAGGGCTCTGCTCAGTGCCAGCCCCACTCAAGTCAGCCTCCCATAGGGCTCAGTGCCAGCCCCACTCAGGTCAGCCTCCCATAGGGCTCAGTGCCGGCCCCACTCAGGTCAGCCTCCCATAGGGCTCTCTGCTCAGTGCCAGCCCCACTCAGGTCAGCCTCCCATAGGGCTCAGTGCCAGCCCCACTCAGGTCAGCCTCCCATAGGGCTCAGTGCCGGCCCCACTCAGGTCAGCCTCCCATAGGGCTCTCTGCTCAGTGCCGGCCCCACTCAGGTCAGCCTCCCATAGGGCTCTCTGCTCAGTGCCGGTCCCACTCAGGTCAGCCTCCCATAGGGCTCTCTGCTCAGTGCTGGTCCCACTCAGGTCAGCCTCCCACAGGGCTCAGTGCCGGCCCCACTCAGGTCAGCTTGGATGAGGTATTAGGAGCTTCCACCAACAGGCCTGAAGACTCTGGATGTGTCTGTGTCTCCACAATAGGTGGCCGCCACCGTCCCCTCCAGCCTTGCGGTGCTGCCCAGCACCCTCCCTCCTTCCCTGCCCCGCCGCCTTGCTCCTCACACCCAGCCTTAATTTGGCAGCTGTTCCAGTCCCATCAGGGCAGTCAGGCGGGCCACTAACTCTGCCCCTCTCTGAGTCCTAGCCTATGTCTCCCTCAGCTCTGGGGGTCTGCACCCCACCTTACCCCACCTCTGTGACTGGGATAGAGGTTGAAGACCTCAGTCCTCCTTCATTCAGATGTGACAAGGTCAGTGTTTCTACCAGGAAGTGCAGGAAACCCCAAAGGCAGAGAGATGAATGAGCTTCTTGAGTACTCATTTCAGATCCTGACTTAAATCTTGCCAAAGATTTAGCTGGCATTGCTCACGTGGTATTCATAGCGTGTCAGTCTTGACTCAAATGTGTACAAGAAGCACAAACTCAGGGACGGCCCGAGAGTCTGCACATGTTGAGAAATCTGGGGTGCTGTCACGTCACCAATAATCACATTGAGTCCCAAGTTGATGTGAGGGGGTTTCTTGGGCTATTTGTTGTTGTATTTGTGTGTTTTCAAACATTCAAGACCCTTTGGTGGAAGAGACCTTTGAATGTGGTAAATTTGCAAAGTCCCAAACTGATATTTTCCCCTTAGACCTTTGAAATCCTCTAATGGTGGTGGAGGGAAGATGTCGATGACAGTCCCACATTTTCTGGCCCAGGTGGTTTAACTGTTCTGGAAAGAGGACCAGGTCTGAGGGGATGACCACGAGCTTATTTTTAGACCTACTGAGTTTGAGGTGACTGGGATTATCCCAGGGGAGAAGAGGTTCAGGTTGGTGGTACAGTTATGATTTAATAAAAATTAAATTAAAAAATATACAAAAGTGCTTTAAAGTGCACTACTTAGCTTTATTTCTCTCCAATTTTCCCGGTAAGTTTGTGTTATTTTTTTTTCCTACTGTCTGAGTTTTATGAGTTCTGAAATTCCTTGTTCTCACTCTGTGTTGTATTTTCTGGTCCAGCCAAATCCCAAGAAATGTCATATGATTATATAAAAGCTCTGCGTGAATGTAAGGACGTTGGTGGGGGGAGTGTGTATCTTTGTCTGCAAGTCTGCCAATCTTCAAGAAACTGGTCTCAAGTGATACTAACTCCAAAAAATATATTTGTTAAAGAGTGGTTTCTATTTATAATATCTCACAAGAAAGAACAAAAGTACAGAAACTGACAAGGAGTCAGTCTCTTCTCTCTACCAGAAACAAAGGAGCCGTGATTGTGGCTGACGCGCTGTGTGCTCTCACCGATACCCCCTCAACATGTTAGAACTCAGGCTGTTGCTGCTTAGATAGGTGAACTGACCCACAGGTAGTCACAGAACTTGTTACTAGCAGCACTAGGGGTGGCTTCCCACCAGAGACTCAGTGCACCTGGCCACACGGCCTGTCCAGTAGAAGCAGGATGCTGTTACATTGCTTGGCCGTTACACTCTGTCTTCAGAGAAGGCCCTTTCACATTGTCCTCAGGTTTTAGCAGCTGTATCGTCTTATTACTGTTTCTATTAAGATATTTAGAAGAGATTACATAATATCCCCCGCACCTCCAGCAAGTCATGATTATATTCAAGTCTCCTTAAACCAAGGAAAGGCCTTATCTCCAGGTTATTGGCGATGGTCTTGTCCACTCTTCCAGGTAAAGGAAAACAGCCTTTTGGAATTTAACCTACAAGCTGGTGAAGTGCATGTTGACATAAGGCATCCGCATTAGTCAGGGCTCCCCAGGGAAGCAGAACCAACAGGAGGCCGAGAGAGAGATACATAGATTCACCGGCAAGAGGAGATATGTTAGGGGAACTGGCTCAGGTGGCCGTGGTGGAGAAGTCCCACAGTTGGTCACTCAGCTGAAGGGCCAGAGCCCCCTGCACTGTGGCTCAGTCTCAGTCTGAATGTGTCAGAACCAGGAAAGCTGATGATGAAACTCTTAGTCAGAGACTGCAGACCTGAGGACCTCAGGGCCTGCCGGTGGAAGTCCCAGAGCCCAGAGCCAGAGAACCTGGAGTGCTGGTGCCCATAGGTAGCACAAGAAGAGTTATCTCAGCTCTTGGAGAGAGAGAGAGAGAATTCTCTTTCCTCTGTCCAGGCCCCTGGCTGATGGGACGGTGTCTGCCTGCGCTGGAGAGGGCAGGTCTTCCCTAGTTAAGCTGCTGATTCAAATGCCAGTCTCCTTCAGGCGCCTCCTCCCAGACACACTCAGAAACACTGTGCCTTCACCAGCTATTCGGGTGTCCTTCCATCCAGGCAGATTGATGCTTAAAATTTACAGCCACAATATCTAGGCTGTACTTTCCTCTGTAATCGTTACATGCACAAACATTCATACTTTAGTGTTTCTAAAGCTGGCTAGAAAGCAAGCTGTTTATTTTTCTAGCTATGTCTACCTTGACATCTGTGTCTATGCCCACAGTTATGTGCAGGGGTCTCTAGAAGAAGATGTGTCAACAGCTACTGTTGGTCACGTGTGGGATCATGGGCAGTTTTACAAGGAGTTTTCTATATTTTATATTTTTCTACAATGTATTATGTAGTTTTCTATTATACTATTTTCCATAACAGTATTATATGATATGATAAAATAAGCTAATGTAATATAATAAAAATAGATAGAATAGAATAGAATAGATTTTTAAAAATCTTCAACCTAGCTACCCAGGACATGACCTAACTCTTCGGCCCACCTGAAAGGTAGTAGGAACAATAGCGATCGTGTGCTCAATAATCCTGTTTAACCTACGAAGTGAGTAAAAACTGGCAAATAAGATAAGAACAAGTGTTAAATTATGCAGCATCAACCTGGTAACCTGTGTTCTGAAGCAGAGAGATGAAGTGGGAACTTCCTAGGAGGCTTTTGAAAGGGCACCAGTTTCCAGATGTGACTGGCACGGTGACAGAAGGAAGGCGAGGCGGTCAGGACACGCAACACAGGGCAGGTGAGACCCAGCGAGTCGACACAGGACAGCACACAGGCTGGCTCTGTGAGCGGCCGCTGAGTGGAGAGCGCATCATGTTCACTCCCTGGCAAGGTCTCCCATGAATGTGTGGTCACAGTTCCAGCATTGCCCACTGCTGTCTGTGACCCTCCGTGACCCTCAGGTGCCTGGCTAAGGCTGTCACTGTTTTGGAGTCCTAATGGACTAATGGGGTATTGCTTGCTTGAAAAAAATGTGTATTTACTTTTTCTTCTCTGTATGGAAAACTCACTAGCAAAACTTATCCATGAAAATGAACTCTAGGTACCAAATCAGACAATGTTTCTCTCCTGGGTCCTGCTATGAGATTCACTTTACCAGGGGCTCCCCATGGCAGCCAATGTATGAGGTCAAGGAAACTGGGGATATTGCCAAATTCTCCTGCTCTTATCAAAGTTCTCATGTTTGTATCAGAACATCAGGTACCAGTGACATTGCCAATGTTCTCATGACATTTAATCAAGAAGAAACTGGTCTCTCGCCCGTACCACACACCAAAGTTCCACTGACCTTCCCCAAAGCATCATGGGAAAGCTCTGCTTCCCTTGGAAAATGTGTGGAGAAGTGTACCCCCAAGCACTGGTCGACTTCCCCTGGGTTCCACTGTTTCTCATGGAACTTACAAACTACCCTGTCATGTAGAAGTTCTAAACAAAACCAAGCCAAGAACAGCAGGTGCATAGATGATCCTATGTACTGTCCCAACAACACACAGACAGCTTACTAGGTGCAGAGTGCTTGCCAGCACCAGCCAATATATTCGGAGTCTGCATGCCTGGAGAAAAAAACTCCAAAATTAATGGAAATCTACCTTAAAATATTCATAAAATCAATCTCATAGTAGTGAACTACAAGAGTCTGGTTAAATGTCAGTATTTTCATAGAAAAGTTTATTTAAAATACATAAAATATATGTTTAATATGTATTCATATATAGACAAATTAATATGTTATATATTTAACTAGAAAGCACAACACTTCAATGGGCATAATCAGGGCAAACAGAAGAAAGGAATTATAAAAACTGTATGTGTTCTTTGAAAACTAGTGTATAGGCAATTAATAAAGAAAAATACTATTAAACTTATAACTTCTCATACTTTTGCAGCCATAACTAACAAAAAATTATGCATAAATAGTGACTCTCCAAATTAAAATAATCTCTCTGCTCACTTTGGAAAAACATCATGTGTATTTTTATAAACCTTTTATTGCACTTAACAAACACTTATTTTGAAAGAGTTTTCTTCCAGGATGGTAAAGTAAGTTTTCATCTAATAGCTGGACTCTCTGACAGATAACAACTGCAAAGTCTGGATGAGAAAACAAAGAAAGAAAGAAAGAGCATTTGAGTACAGGGCCTTTAAAGGGGGCAGGCGGGTCCAGATGCAGACTGTGCTGGACCTCTAGAGAGGATTTAGGGGAAGGGACCGAGGACAACTAGGATCCCTGGAGAGTGATTTGGGAACCCCAGGAAACCAGAGAAGGTCAAATTCTGTGATTAAGCTGTGCCTGGACTCCGGCTGACAGGTGAGTCACCTTCATGAGGCAGATTTCACATTTTGAGTCTAACCAAGTTCATTGCCTTTTGAAGAAAACAGTAACACTCTTTGGAGAAAGACTGATGAATTGAGAATCTCCACAATGTAGTATCGATGGGTCAAGGACATCACCCCAAATTATCCAACTTACGAGGAGCCGGGGAAGGGGCCATCAATCCACGTCAGCATCCAGACAGCACAGACAACAGGACTAGCAGAAAGAACATTGGAACAGCCATCACAACCATGCTCGACCACGTAAAAGGCTTTATTTATTTATTTACTTTCATCGTACATAGTTACTTTTCAGTGGCGAAAGTACCTAAAATTGATTCTCGTATTAAATTACCAGTGTACAGTACGATGAGATTAGCCAGAGTCCTCCTGTACCTTAGCTCTCCCGGCTTGTCTGTCTTTCACAGCCCAGGCCATCTGCCCCTGGACCTCCGGCTTCCCATCTCCCAAGTCCTGCACCCAGCCCCCAATTGCCCCTGGTACCCACCTTTCTATTCTTTGTTTTTGTTTCTATGGGCTTATGTGGTTTTTTTTTTTAGTGTCCACATATAAATGAGATGATGTTGTATTTTTCTTTCTGTGTGTGGCTTATTTCCTGGGCATAGATATGAAAACTCCCAAAACGATCTTGAGAAAGAAAAACCAAATGCACATATCATACTCTCTGATTTCTAATTATATTTCAAATAATTATAATCAAAACAGTAGGACAATATTCTTTGGAGGATGATAAAATAATTGAGAATCTCTTTTTTTCTAATAAATTCTTTTTATTTATTTATTTATTTATTTTTATTAAACCATAGCTGTGTACATTAGTATGATCATGGGGCACCATACACTTGGTTCATAGACCGTTTGACACATTTTCATCACATTAGTTAACATAGCTTTTGTAGCATTTTCTTAGTTATTTTGCTAAGACCTTTACATTCCACATTTACTAGGATTCACATATACCCTTGTAAGATGCACCGCAGGTGTAATCCCATTAATCCCCCTCCTTCCCCCTCCCTCCCCCCTCCCTCCCTTCCCTTCCCCCCTTCTCCCTATTCTTAGGTTGTAACTGGGTTATAGCTTTCATGTGAAGGTCCTACATTAGTTTCATAATAAGGGTGAGTACATTGGGTACTTTTTCTTCCATTCTTGAGACACTTTACTAAGAAGAATATGTTCCAGCTCCATCCATGTAAACACAAAAGAGGTAAAGTCTCCATCTTTCTTTAAGGCTGCATAATATTCCATGGTGTACATATACCACAATTTATTAATCCATTCGTGGATCGATGGGCACTTGGGCTTTTTCCATGACTTAGCAATTATGAATAGGGCTGCAATAAATATTCTGATACAAATATCTTTGTTATGGTGTGATTTTTGGTCTTCTGGGTATATGCCCAGTAGGGGGATTACAGGATTGAATGGCAGATCTATTTTTAGATCTCTAAGTGTTCTCCACAATACAAGTGCTGATATGTCAAAAATAAGCAGTCTCCGCAGAGAAGAAAAAAAATGATGTAAGCTCAGCCGTGACCCCACGTATGCACGTGGTCAGCTGGTCTTTGACCAGGCTACCAAGAAAACACAAAGGGGAAAGAATAATTTCTTCAGTAAAGAGTGTTGGGCAAGTTGGATTTCTGTGTTCTAAAAAATGAAGTGTGACTCTTATACCATACTCAAAAATCAACTCAAAATGAATCAAAGACCTAAACGTAAGATCTGAAAGACATAAAGCCATAAAAGAAAGCATAGGAGAAAAGCTCCTTGATGTTGGCAGGAATCTTTATATATATATATATATATATATATCTCCCAAAGCATAGGCAACAAAAGCAAAAATAAACAAGTGGGACTATATTAGACTAAACATGCTTTTAATAAATGAAAAATGTGCAGGGCGTGCATAGCCCAGGTGCTGCGATGCTGGTGTGTTGGGCATGGAGTCTGTGTCAAAAGGAGAGGAAACTGCATGTTAGACAGCAGGGAAAGGCAGCCTGTCCTTTTCATTGGTTGTTTGGTTTGTTTTTAGGAGGAGATTGTGACATTCAAAACTGTGATTTTAAAAAAATTATTACAAGATCAATAGACAATTGATAATAGTATTGTTATTACATAAAACACCATAAAATTGATGAGAAATACAACCATATGTCAAAGGACAAATGAACAGAAGACATGGACATAAAATTCCTAAAAGAAAAATTGTGATAGGTAAAAGATATATATATATATATATATGCAGAAGGCCAGTCTTACTATTATTCAAGGAAATACAAATTGAAATAATGACATCGCTTCTTCCTAATTAAATTGGCAAAACTTGGGAGGTCAGGAAAGCATTTCATTTGTGTATTATGTATAAGACTTTATGAAACAATTCAAATGATTTTAAAAGTACTTGATGACATATGCCAAGAGTTCTAAAACTGTTTGTTATTAAACCTCATTATCACAAATTTTGGACTTTTAGGAAATGATCTCAAACATTAAAGAGCATGTAAATGAAGTCACTCATTGCCGAGTAATCTAATAGCAAAAAAATTTTTAAAGGTAACGCTGAAAAAAATATTTAATAATGAGAGATTGTTGGCTAAATTAGGGTATACCTATGGGATGAAAAATCATGCAGGAATTAAAACCTTATGGCTGTGAAGACTGCAGAGCAAAACTGAGAGGAAATGAACTAAGGGGGTAAGAACAACATATGTCCACTACAATAACCGTTTTCTAGAAATGCATTTAAAAACTAAGATAGTAATTGTGTGATAGAGATGGGGTAATGAGTAATGTTTCCCAGTTTTAAACCACTGTGTTTGAAAGTATAATTTTTAAAGTAGTCAAGGCACAAGTTTATAAGGCCTGGGATGGGAGCAGAAGGAAGAGACAGGTGTGGCTTGGAAGGAGGCGCTCAAAGGGATGGCGTTTGGCATTTCCATCAAGTGTGGGCTGTGAGAGAGGAAGGTGTTAAGGATATTATTCAGAGACAGCAACCTCACTTGACCAGCAGGAGTTGATTCCACAATCAAAAATAAGCCCTATGGATCCTTCTCTTGCCTGATTGTATTGGCTAGAACTTCCAGCACTATGTTGAATAGTAATGGTGACAGAGGACAACCTTGTCTGGTTCCAGTCTAAGAGGAAAAGCTTTCAGTTTTACTCCGTTCAGTAAAATATTAGCTCTGGGTTTGTCATAGATGGCTTCGATCGGTTTAAGACATGTGCCCACTTTTGCCTGTACTCTTCACAGTTCTGATTAGAAAAGGATGCTGGATTTTATCGAATGCTTTTTCTGCATCTATTGAGAGGATCATATGGTCTTTGTTTTTGTTACTTTTGGTATGGTGAATAATGTGTATGGACTTGGGTGTGTTCAACCAGCCTTGCATCCCTGGGATGAAACTTATCTCATCATGGTATGAATTTTTAATGAGAAGCTATAATCTATTGGCTAGGATTTTGTTAAGAACTTTTGTGTCTATATTCATTAGTGAAACTGGTCTATAGTTTGCCTTTTTAGGTGGATCTTTCCTGGCTTTGGTACCAGGGTGATAATAGTTTCCTAGAACGTGTTGGGGAAGGTTCCTTCCTCCTTAATTTTTTTGGAATAATTTCTGCAGTATGGGAATAAGCTCTTCTTTGAAGGTTTGATAGAATTTTGGTATGAAGCCATCCAGGCCAGGGCATTTTTTTGTTGTTGTTGTTGGGAGATTTTTATTGTTTCTTTGATCTCAGTGCTTGAAATTGGTCTGTTCAAAAAGCCGTATCCTGATTTGGACACTTTTTATTCCTTTTTCTTGCCTGATTACTCTGGATAGGACTTCCAGTACTATGTGGAATGGAAGTGGTGAAAGTCTGTTTTGTTCCAGTTTTTCCCCAGTCAGAAAGATGTTGGCTATGTATTTGTCATATATGGCTTTTATAATTTTTTTTTTATTTTTTAAGACAGAGTTTCACTATGTCGCCCTTGGTAGAGTGCTGTGAGCTCACAGCAACCTCCAACTCTTGGGCTTAAGTAATTCTCTTGGCTCAGCCTCCCAAGTAGCTGAGACTACAGGTGCCCGCCATCATGCCTGGCCATTTTTTTGTCATTGTTGTTGCAGTTGTCATTGTTGTTTTAGCTGGCCTTGGCTGGGTTCGAATCCACCAGCCCTGGTGTATGTGGCTGGCACTAACCACTGAGTAACAGGTCTATCAATTTTGTTTATTTTTTCAAGCCTGGCTTTTATAATTTTGAGTTAAGTCCCATCTATACCTATTTTGTTAAGCATTCTTATCATAAAAGATACTGATTTTTGCCAAATGCTTTTTCTGTGGCTATTGAGAGGATTATATGGTCTCTGTTTTTGCTTCTGTTTATATGTGAATCATATTTATTGATTTGTGTATGTTAATATATCCTCACATCCCTGGGGTGAATTATCTTGTTGATGTGCTACTGAATTCAGTTTGTTAGTATTTTGTGAGGATTTTTGCATCTATGTTCATAAAGGATAGTGGTCTGTAGTGTCCTTCCCTGGCTTTGATATCAAGGCGATGCAGGCTTCATAGAATAAGTTCTGGAGGATTCCCTCCCTCCCTCTGAAGGCTAGGGAATAATTTCTGTAGGGTAGATATGAGATCTTTTTTGTAGGTCTGGTAGAATTTGGTTGTGAATCCATCTCAACTAGGGCATACTTTTGTTGGAAAATAATTTTACTTTTTGCTTCAATCTTGCTGCTTGTTACTGGTCTGTTTGGGGTTTTTATTTCTTCCTGAGTCATGCTTGGAAGGTTGTGTGTTTCCAGGAATTTATCCATTTCCTCTATATTTTCTAGTCTGTGAGTGTAGAGGTTGTCATGGTATTTATGAGCGATATTTTGTATTTCTGTGGTACTGTCTCTCTTTTCATTTCTGATTGAGCTTATTTGAGTCCTTTCTCTTGCATTTCTGGTTAATCTGTCCAGGGTCTATCAATTTTGTTTATTTTTTCAAAGAATGAAATTTTTGTTTTGTTAACCCTTTGTATTGTTGTTGTTGTTTTTATTTCATTTAGCTCTGCTCTGAGCTTTGTTATTTCTTTGTTTTGCTGGTTTGGGGTTTGGTTGGTCTTCCTTTTTCTTGTACCTTGAGCTGTGCCATTGATTGTTAATTTGTGCTCTTTCTCTCTTTTTAATGCAGGTATTTAAGGCTATGATGTTTTCCTTTAGGACTGCTTTTGAAGAATCCCATAGATTTTGATAGCTTGTGTCCCCTTTGTCATTCAATTTGAGGAATATTTTGATCTCCATCTTAATTTCATCATTGACCTAAGTTTCATTCAGCAGCAGGTTAATTTCTATGACGTTGTGTAGATTTGACTATTTTTCTTGGAATTTATTTCTAGTTTTATTCTAGATGCATGGTATGATTTTTTTTTTTTAATTTGTCAAGGCATGTTTTGTGGCCTAAGATATTATCAGTCTTGGAGAATGTCTCATGACTGCACATGTTTTTAATAATGGGGAGAAGAGAAATAAGGAGGAGAGCAAGGGGAATTCAAAAGAAGGGCTGAGGAAACAAGAAACAAGATTCAGAGAGAGTTGCAAGATTAATACAAGTAGAAGAGGTAGCCTCAGAGAGGGAAGAAAAGAGCAATATCTGTAATGGGAGAGAAAAAGCAAAGGGTTAGGAAGACACAGAGACACTTAGAAGTGGACTGGAGAAGAGGGAAGGTCCATGATGTACACCGTCAGTCCATTGGAACACCAGGTCACCTGCAGAGAAGACAAGGCTGGAAGCTTGAAGAAGTGCAGAGATTTGATATAATTGGGGGAGTAAGAGGGGAATTGAATAGAGGAAAGTAAAACCCAGATGGCTCAAGGGCCTGGATTAGGGTGGGGAGTATGGATTTATTGAGGCATCAGTTATTGACCTCAGTCAATGACATTCTAGGGTACCAAGAGGGAGAAAGACTGAGACAGAAAATGAGTGAAATGGGTGTTTCCCACCAATGGTGATTGCAAAGCAGGTGAGCCAGGAGGAGTCGTCAGAGAGGGGATGCTTGTGCTGCAAGAGCATCATTGCCCCTGCCAGGGGGAGTGTGGTCCAGTCTGGACTAGGGGCAGGGGACAGGGGCCAAGGATGGGACCTGATAGATGCTGCAAACACTCTTAAAATTAGAACAGTTGCCCATAATGCTATGTTCTAAAGTATAATTATAATTCTGACTAGATAAAGTGAAGAAAACAGCAAATAGTGTGAGGAAAATAAGATAAGTGGGCTTGAAGTGCGGCCTTGTGGACCGTGTGATGGTCAGTTTTAGTGTCAGCTTGGCTAGGCTACCATCCTCAGTAATTAGGTCAAACACTAAGACAGGTGTTGTGAAGTTATTTTATAGTTTGATTAAAGTCCTTAATTAATTGACATTCCACTGTGCGTCTCAGAATTCCAGCTGCCCTTTCTGACAGCCTTCTGCAGGGGCTTCGGACCTGCCTGGCCAGCTTCCACAACCACATTAGCAGTTCCTTCCAATAAATCCCTAAAGTATTACCTCCCAGTGTTTCTGCTTCTCTGGTTGAATCCCGACTGGCAGAGAAGGGATAGGCCAGAAAGGAAGACTGTGACCCACATGGATGGATGACAGATAAGTGAAAGCCTAAATGTGTGTGTGAATAAGTAAATGATTTCATATACTAAATAGGAATATATTCTCCCTACAAAAAGAAGAAAAAATTCTTGTTATCTAAAACTCTTGTGTGGGTAAGATGAATGCTGAAGGGCACTTCTGAAAACCAGAATTCTTAGTAGATGTAAAATATTTGTTTTCTATGTGAACCGTCAACTTAAAGTATGAAAACTATAGAAGACATTTTCATTTATTTATTTATTTATTTTTATTAAACCATACCTGTGTACATTAGTATGATCGTGGGGCACCATACACTTCCGGTGTTAAGGAAGACGGTGGAGCCCTGTGCTAGCGGGAATGCAGGCCTTTTGTTTAGTAGATGTGAGAAGATGCATTTGAATCAGGACTTGAAATGAGCTACAAGAAATAAGGGTCCTGCCTACTTCTCTCCACCTTCTTTTCCCTCTTCCCCAGAAGTGGTGGCGTGGAGTAAAATGTTAATAGAACTCAGCCATGGTCAGCAGGTGTTTCCAGACTGGCTTCCCTGAGCAAGCAGGCCTGGTGGTCAGAGGAGACTTGACATTTCACAGAAAAGGTGGAAACTGCTCCCTAGTATCCCACCAGCCAAACGTGATTTGAGTTGATCCTTTTCTTTAGGAGAGTTAAAGAGAATTTTAAATTTCTGATTCGAAAATATGTACCACATCTCTGGAAATAGAATGATTGCTTCCATCTGAGCCTTCCTGATAGTTTATAAGGTGGTTAGATCAGACAGAGCAAATACACATGCCAGAGGCCCCCCACATGGTGCACCACGGCTCTGGCCCAGGGCCTCATGCCACCATGAGATGTCCTTTCTGAGGGCGTGGGATGGCTTCCCCAGAGGACTGCCCAGCCTCAGCCTGATTCCTGGCCCTGCTGCCCTTCTGTTTATTGAGTGTGGCTGACTGGTTATCTGCAGGATGACATAGCAGAAGTTTCATACATGAACTAAGGAAACGCCTTGGAGAGAAATTATCCTAATGAAAGAAGGAGCCAGGCATCCTGAGTTGAGCCAGTCACAGGGCCCCATCCATGAGGACAGCATGACTCTAAGGACAGTGTGTTGCCTGTGGCTGGATTCAGAAACCCCTGGGGTCTAAGCAGAGAGGGATGATTGGTAGGGATGGAAAAGCTAATCTGCCAAAACTACAAATGTTGGGATATCAGAAAGCATAGCTTTAGCAAGAACTTATGAAATGCGAGGGGAGAATTCTCTCTCACTTTTCCATAAGCCACCAAACAGCCCTAGCAGGAGGGGCTTGTCCCCGAGCACACAGCAGATGTTCCCTGGGGGTCTCACAGGAGGCATCACTGTGACTCCAACCTGGCTCTATCCACAGGCAGATCTGAGGAAGGTTACATTCGACAGAGATTTAGAGGACCTACTGCTTCCATCTGGTGAGGAATTCTTCTGCCAAGTAAAGCCTAGCATACCAACCAAGGATTGGAAGTATCACATTGTCAATTGTAATTCTTGTGCTCAAACGTTTTGTTAACCCTGTCCTATTTATTTGTAGGCATAGTTTGATTAAGTTCCAGACTAATTTGTAGCTCCCCCTTAGTCTTTTAGACCAAAGGAATTGAATCATAACCACTTGCACTTTTTTTGCAGTTGAGTTGACCTTAACTGTTCCTCCGGTTACTGTCTTTTCTCCTCCAAGGGAGGGACCCATTGCCTGCAGGTCTGCGAGCATCAGGAAACAGAACTGAGTTACAGTTGGGGATGGTGGATGCATCCTGTGCTTTTAGTGGTCATTGGCCAGATGGCACATTCCCTTTGTTGGACATCCAGCTCTGTATGCCCAGCAGCGGTGTCTCCCTGCTTCTGGTGGGTTCTGCCTTCTTCATCTCTCACAGTGCAGGAGACCGTGTGCCTCCTGGGGACTGTTGCTTGCACCCAGCCACAATGTTAGGTTGTTCACTCTTCCCTCAAAGAGGACCTGACCAGTTTATGAATGCTACAACACATGCATTTGTCTTCCACCACTAGTCCTAGACGTGTACCACTAGACAGACACAATGGGATCAATAAAACTTGAAATTGTCTACAAGAGAGGCCAGTTTCTTGCTTATTATATTTGTAAAACAAAGTCCATTAGGCAGCTCTCCAGGCTATGAAAGTCAGTGGATCAATAGCTCTCTCACCGCCTGGACAGCAAAGTACTCAGCACTCAGTGAGTGATGTCACCAGCAAGGAGAGGGGACACTGCCGTCAGGTCTGGAAAGGTGTCATGCTGCTCAGGCTGACACCAAAGAAGAGGCATCAATTCCTTTCCCTGTTTTAATATATTCTCCTCTTGTGCATAATAAATTATTCAAAGATGGCAGCAAATTTTCCATGTGACCTTTATGGCTACTGGTTTTGAGTGATTTTTTTGGCTGCTTGCTAAGAAAAAAAAACGTTATTGCACAGGTGAGTTGTCAGGACATTGGCTTCTTTTCCCACAATGTAAGGAACGCTCTGTACCCAACATAGGTGAGTGTGAGCTACTGTTAAAATGTGTTTTATCATCTACCAAAGTTCAAGGCAACACTTGCTGATCATGATGGTTGGTGCCCACGTCCCCAGCCTCTCAGACTGTGAGACGTCTCCCTGTGAGGAAAGCACCTTGAATGGCTTTTCTCTGAGACCTGCCTTTGCACAGTGAGATGTGAGATGCTTGCTCTGAGAGTGGGATCTGAAGAAGCCGTGTGAAGACCTCTTGAGGGGAGGCCTGCAGTGGCTTGAGCTCCCCTGAGTGTGTGAGAACTGCCCCACTGTGTGGGATATTCCCCTCTCATTTTTCCAGGGGCTGTGGCCTATAGGGTCCAGGAGAACAGTGGAAAGGTGCTCCTTCAAGGTTAAGGTTAACTGCAGGTGGTAGGGAGTGGGGTGGGTATAGTGCCCAGAGCTGCTGAATTCCAAAAGCCTCTGGAAGCCTTTCTTTGGCTCAACAGGTTTCAGATCTAAAGATCTAATGTTCTCTGCAATTGAAAGACTGTGATGAATTTTCAGCTCATGCAAGAAAAGAGTCTGTCATTAATGGACGTTTTGTACAAAGAAATCTTCTGAGGGAAAAGGTCATAACTGGCTAGATTTGGGGGCTGAAGAAAAAAAAAAAAAAAGCCCTGACTCTGATCTTGCCTTGCGGAGAAGCAAGAAATTCTGAGTCAGTTCTTTTCAGTGGGAACTAAAAAGTTTGACCACCCCCATTACCCTCATTTATGTGAAAATGTTAAAGTTGAGAAATAAACAGTGCTTTGTTGTTGTTGTTGTTGTTGTTATTCATGGAGAAACAATATGCCATCAGGAAACATGTTGGTTAATCTGTTTTGGCCAATTCTCCTTAGAGACAGTGATTAATAGAAGGAATGGGTGGAAAATTAGTGTACATACACAGCCATTCAGAAATAAAGCAAACATGTTAATGTGGTAACCTTTAAATCTTCATTTTTCTTTATTTCTCAGAATGCTAATTAATGGACATGGTCAGTGCCAGGAGGAATTTGCATCGAAGTCCATTTCCCTGTTAAGTAGCATTTTGAGAATTCCTGGAGCTTTGTCTCAGAAGAGCAATATGAACTTTCTGAGGCTTCCATTCCTGGGCCGCCTTATGACTTTTCTCCTGGAGGAAGAGCTGCCGGGGCCCAGCAGCTGGGTAGCATGGCTGTACAACCTCTGCAGTTAGCAAGGTAAGCAGTTTCCCAGGTAAGTGGAGACGGGGAAGTTGGAGGCATAGCATGTTTATGGGGTCCTGTAGCAGACCATATAGCTTCATGGGAAGGAGAAGCAAAAGCAAAGCTGAGAACGCTCTGTAATAATGAGAAACACCAGTAACATCTCCGTAACACCCTGTAACAATGAGAAACACGGGTAACATCTCGGTAACACCCTGTAACAATGAGAAACACGGGTAACATCTCGGTAACACCCTGTAACAATGAGATACACGGGTAACATCTCGGTAACACCCTGTAACAATGAGATACACCGGTAACATCTCGGTAACACCCTGTAACAATGAGAAACACCGGTAACATCTCGGTAACACCCTGTAACAATGAGATACACCGGTAACATCTCGGGAACACCCTGTAACAATGAGATACACCGGTAACATCTCGGGAACACCCTGTAACAATGAGATACACCGGTAACATCTCGGGAACACCCTGTAACAATGAGATACACCGGTAACATCTCGGGAACACCCTGTAACAATGAGAAACACCGGTAACATCTCGGGAACACCCTGTAACAATGAGATACACCGGTAACATCTCGGGAACACCCTGTAACAATGAGATACACCGGTAACATCTCGGGAACACTCTGTAACAATGAGATACACCGGTAACATCTCCGTAACACCCTGTAACAATGAGAAACACCGGTAACATCTCGGTAACACTTTGTAACAATGAGAAACACCGGTAACATCTCGGGAACACTCTGTAACAATGAGAAACACCGGTAACATCTCGGGAACACTCTGTAACAATGAGATACACCGGTAACATCTCGGTAACACTCTGTAACAATGAGAAACACCGGTAACATCTCAGGAACACTCTGTAACAATGAGAAACACCGGTAACATCTCGGTAACACTCTGTAACAATGAGATACACCGGTAACATCTCGGTAACACCCTGTAACAATGAGAAACACCAGTAACATCTCGGTAACACTCTGTAACAATAAGAAACACTGGTAACATCTTGGTATTATGACACATTGGTGGTAAGGGCATGGGAAAGAGATTCTTCCTGCTTAACTCGAGAGCTCAAGCTCATGAGATGAGAACATCAGTGCTTGGCAGTCTCTACAACTGTGGTGTAAGTAGCCACAGGATTATGTCTATAAGTAGCCGCAGGAGAGGTGAGTTGGGGTGCATGCACACATTCTTTCACGGACTTGCTCACGAGGACATTTTCACTTCTCCTGCCCACAGGGCATCTGCCCAGTGTCTCTCCAAGAAGACTGCTAAGATTTACTTTCTTACTAAGACTGTTTCTCTCTCTCTCCCTTCTGCTAAGGTGAATAGCCCTCAGACACCTAAGGGTAATTGTTCCTGAGCAAGAAAGATCAGCGGTCTGCGTCCGGACAATAGAAAAGCTGGGGCCGGAGACCTGGCCAGTCCCGGGCCCTGACAAGTGGCAACTAGGAAGGGATAGTGGAAGCCACTGGCAAATGGCGACCATTGCAGGACAGTGGACATGGACCAAAAGGGAAATAAGCTTCTAGCAAACAAATGAAAAAGAGAGAAGAAATGTATAAGAAAAAGACAGCCAACCATAGGCTTCTTCATTTAGTTTCTTCCCTTCTCTCCTGTGCTTTCTCTTTCCAAATTCTAATCAACTCTTCTGTGGAGTGGCTTGGAACAATGTCTCAGTAAACCCTCCAGAAAAAAAGCAGACAAAAGCCTTTAAACAAAAGAGAAAGAGAAAAGATAGACCTCGGGAATAAGAACCTTTCGTAAACAAAAGCCTTTAGACTCGGGAGAAAAGCCTTTTGCAGATAAAAATAGCAAGGGAAGGAAGAAATATATACAGTAAACAGAAAAAGAGAAAAGAAGTTTAAGAACAGGGTAGGGCCTGTGGCTCGAAGGAGGGCGCCGGCCCCATATACTGGAGGTGTCAGATTCAAACCCAACCCCGGCCAAAAAAAAGAAGAAGTAGTTTAAAAACAGTTTGTAAGAGCTCATCAGTTAGGAAAAAGAACTTCTAACTGCCTTACCCTTATATCAACGTCCATTGTCAGCAGGAAGTAGCTTTGGAATGATTGATGCCCCCTGTCCCTTTAAGGCAGTCAAAAGTTCTATTTGGAAAGTAAGGATTGTAAAAGGCAAAAGAAAGGCCAATAGGAAAAGGTGCAAGAAAAAAATCATGGCAACTGGGCAGCACCTGTGGCTCAAAGGAGTAGGGCATTGGCCTCATATGCCAGAGGTGGTGGCCTCATATGCCAGCCCTGGCCAAAAACTGGAAAAAAAAAAATCATGGCAACTGAGTTAAAACATCAGATAAAACAGGAGACTAGATGAATAATCTTACAGATGAAGCCAATGAATGCTATATCATCATGGCAACTCAGATTAAGTAGTTAGAAGATCAGTTGAGAAATCCCCCAATCAAAATTAAATGCCATAAATGTGGGAAGCTAGGGCATACAAGAAAAGAGTGTCGTAAAGGAAAGAATAAACTTCCAGGTATATGCCCCAGAGCAGAGGACCGCTGCTCTCAATTCAATAAAAATGAAAGAAGTTAAAACAATGCAGGTTCTTGAACACCTTCATTTCAAACTATTCTTTGGTAATACATTATTCTTTGCTAAAATAGAATAATTCATTCAACTTAACACCAAGAGAGAATCCTGCCCACAGTGTGCCAGACCTTTGGTGCCCCAGAGACAAATATGGGGAGATTAAGCCAGACCAATAAATGACAATGGAGGAAAAGTAGATAAATTGGATCCTTATTCTTTCTTTAATTAAAATTCTTTCATTACTTATACAGCTCGAGGAGCCCTCCTAAATTGAAACCAAATTCCTTTTTGTGTATTTGACTATCCTGCACCTATGGTTAGCCCGCCTCTTTATGGCATAGTACCAGAAGGCGTGTCCCACCTGAGAGCCGGGATGCAGATGGAAGGAGTGAAAAGACATTTGGGAGTTAATGAAACCTTTGGAAGATGACAAGAGAGAGCAACAAAGGTTAATGCAAAATTGGATGAGCAAAATTGGATTGAACCATGTAGGGACACTCCATTTGAAGATAGGCCTGGATTCAACCAGCAAGGGAAAAACTCCACAAGAAAAGTGGTGTCTGTCTTTGCCAACTGCTAAAGGCAGAAGTAGCAAGGGGCAGTGAAAACAATTGGAACTTCGCTACCAAGGACTGTGGAAGTGGGGTCTCTGAAAAAGTGGGGCCTCTGTTCAAAGCAGTGGGAACTTCACTACCAAGGACCAGGAAAATTGGGGCCTTTGGAAAAGTGGGACCTCTGTTCAAAGCAGTGGGAACTTTGCTACCAGGAACCACACAAAAAAAAAAAAAAAAAAGAGAGAGAAAGAAAGAAAGAAAAGAAGAAGCAGCAAGACCTTTTGGTTGCCAGCTACTGACAGAGGTAGCAAAAGTGATAAATGCAGTAAGATCCTCACTCACAAAGATTGCAAGGGAAAAGTGGGACCTTTTGTTCATCCCTGAATTACAATTTAAGTAGCAAAGGAAAGCTTCGCAAGGGAAGTGGTACCTTTGTATTATAAATTTTCTCTGCCAAAGATTTTCTCAGTTTGAAAAACCTTTAAAGGAATTAACATCTTAATTACTATCCTTTCCCCAGCAGCAGGTGATACGGGGCTCCGCCACTTAAAGAGCCCCTACCTGGGATTCTAAATCTTGATAGTCATCTTACATTCTTTATTCTTTTGCCTAGCAAGAGAAAGGGCTGAACAACAAGAACAACTGCCCTTGCCATATGAAAAGCTAAGGCATACAAAAAGGGGGGAATAGGTAGCAGACCATGTAGCTTCACGGGAATGAGAAGTGAGAGCAAAGCTGGGAACGCTCTGTAACAATGAGAAACACCGGTAACACTCTGTAACAATGAGAAACACCGGTAACATCTGGGTAACACTCTGTAACAATAGGAAACACCGTAACATCTCGGTAACACTCTGTAACAATGAGAAACACCGGTAACATCTCGGTAACACTCTGTAACAATGAGAAACACCAGTAACATCTCACTAATATGACGCCTTAGTGATAAGGGCATGGGGAAGGGATTCAGCTCTCCTTAACTCAAGAGCTCGTGTGATGAGAACATCAGTGCTTGGCAGTCTCTACACCTGTGGTGTGAATAGCCAAGGAATTATGTCTATAAGTAGCCACAGGAGAGGTGAGTCAGGGTGCATGCACACATTCCCAGGCACTGACGGGGTTCTGTCTCCTAGACAATAGAACTTCTGACTGCTTGTTAAAGAGACCTGAACTATCTGTTGCCCAGAGCTCCAGGACCCTAGGAAGAAGCAAGATGATAACTGGGGCCTTCCTTGAAGCAAAGGGCAAAGGTAAATTTGTAATTCAGACAGTAACCTTTAGAGTGATGCCAAGAGATGCTTTCTGGAAAACACTGCTTTCATGCAAAGAGGGCGGTAGACTCCAAGTGCATGCTGTGTTTGGGTTGAGAATTTCTGTCATTTGGGAGGAAGAAGAAACAGCTCAGACTAAATTAAAATGAACTCAAGTTATTAGGGAGGGAAAAGTTTGGGATTAATTTTTATAAGGGGGACTTTATTATCAGGCATATCCTTTTCATAACAGAATTGCAAGGCTGCATATGCTGAAATAATTACTGCTGAGTTTATGTAGAATTAACATGTACCTAACGGAGAGCCCTGCCTATAGACTTGGGACATGTAGTTGAATTTTATTTTATTTATTTATTTTATTATTTTTTTTTTTAATTAAATCATAGCTGTGTACAGCCCCCTAACCCCCAGTAAATTGTAAACTCCTGACAGGAAAGTCTATTTCTGACTTCTTGCTATGCTCTAGAAATGCTGGTTCAACAAGTGAATAAAAGGATGGATGAATAACTGAATAAATAGAAAACAAATAAAAAAAAAAAAAGAATTGCAAGGCCATAAAATTTTAAGCAGACATGGGATAGACATTTACTTCTCTGTCTTCAGTTTCCTTCATCTATAAAATGGGTATAAATATTAACTGCCTTGCAAGGTTTTTAGGAGTACAAAATACATTTATATTATAAAACATGGTGAATGCCACATAAGGAGTTTGGTATTACTATCATCATTATTGCTTATCTCTGAGTGATGTACTAGATTGGGGACCACTCAGTGGGTTAGCTATAAAAGTACTTTGCACCCAAAAGATTTCTTGGGGAGATCTTTTTATTTTAGGTGCATTGCTTTTTTGAATCCCAGTAGAAATTGTTAGAACAGTGACTACCTTCCTTTCTGATTTCCTGACCCACTTGGAGCCATATGTATTCATTTTTTATTTATACCCTACTCTATTCCTAAAAGATTTTAGGTAAACACTCAAAGTAACATTGAATGTGCTTCGAAACATGCACTGAACTGTCTGGACTTGAATCTTGTCGAAGCAGAGTTTTAGAAAAAGGATTTGAAACCATTGTTAACTATTTTGTTGGATTGTGGTGACTAATGCTAAACGTGTCTACAGGCTATTTCTAGCACTGGGGATATCTCTCTGGATCAGCCAGCCCACATCACTGTGGACTGCGTCCTCCATGCTTCTCCTTCACCCACTTCCTAGGCCGTCAGGAAATGCCCCTGCACTGCAACACTCAACGCTGGGCTCAGATGGGGCTTCCAGGCAAGAGCACCAGGCTGGCTCTCTGCTGCTCAGGCACAGAAAGGAGGAAAGAAGGAAGCAGGAAGCAATCCTTCATCGATCTCATTTTACTACTCAGGAGTCACTGGCCAGTATCTCTGCCAACTCCTGCTGGAAACGATACTCTATGTTCCTTAGAGATCTCACTTTGCTCTGTGTTTTACTCTGGTCCCTCCCCAATGTTTGAACTTTGTTGTTCCAAAAGAGACTCTAACTTTCTCATTCTAGAAAGGGTATCTACAAAAACCTATGATTAATGTCATACTTAGTAGTAAATGACTGAATATTTTCCTGTTGGATCAGAAAAAAGACAATGGTGTCCACTTTCACCACTTCTGTTCAAGATTGTATTAAAGGTTCTCATCAGTGCAACAAAAAAAAGAAATTAAGGAAAAATAAATAGGAAATAAATTATCTTTATTCATAGATAACATAATCCTGCTTGTAGAAAAATCCTTAAAATCTAAAAAACGGGGTGGAGTAAGATCATGGACTAGAGATAGCTTCTTTGCAACTGGGTGTGGTGAGATTGGGGAGAGAAGACTCTAGGCACCTCTGCCTATAGGCTCTACCAAGAAACATCCCTTTGGGGGCACAGGGAGGCAGCAAGAAACTTCAGCACCCCACAAGGAGGACAAAAGCAGTGGAGAAGCAGCAAGTGTTTGCGATTGGTCTGAGGCCACTGGCTGTGGTGGCTGCCGCAGCCATAGCTACAGCAGGGGCAGGAGTTTGCAGACAGGAAAGGCCTTACTTGCAGGGTCTTTTTTGTTTGTTTGTTTGTTTGGGGGCGGGACTTGGACACTTTGTTGAGTTACCTTGGGAGACCTTGGGCAAATGAGCAAGTGACTTTGAACAGTGTCCACAGGCTGAGACTGAGCCACCCAGGCAGAGTGGAGCTGTCATTATTCAGCTGTAGGCCAGGTGCTGCCATTGTGGAGAGCTGCCCTGCAGGCTCCTCCTTCGGGTTCCTAGAGTAAGACCGGTCTGGTGTGCTTGATAAGCGGGCAGCCACTTTGGGGAGAGATCTGAGCAACAAACATTTTTCCTGGGAAAGCCACTTTATAGCCAAGGGACACAGTTTGAAAAGGTGGAAGTGTGTCTATTAAGTGGGCTGAAGAGAGATTCAGGCTCCTAACCCTGTGAGGTTTGAGGGCAAATAAGTCAACAGAGGCTTCCAGGCTTCATCTTTTTTTTTTTTTTTTTTTTTTTTTGTAGAGACAGTTTTACTTTGTTGCTCTTAGTAGAGTGCCATGGTGCCACACAGCTCACAGCAACCTCCAACTCCTGGGCTTAGGCAATTCTCTTACCTCAGCCTCCCAAGTAGCTGGGACTACAGGCATCTGCCACAACACCCAGCTATTTTTTTGTTGCAGTTTAGCCAGGGCCGGGTTTGAACCCACCACCCTCGGTTTGTGGGGCTGGCGCCCTACCCACTAAGCCACAGGTGCTGCCCCAGGCTTCATCTAATGGCTGTACAGTGATTAGCATCTCACACTGCAGATCACCTATTATCCAGGCAATATTCAGCAAGAAATATGTGTGTATGTATATATTTTTTCTTTTTAAAAAAGTATTTTCTTTTTATAAAATATTTCCCCCCTAGATTTTTCTTCTTATTTTTCTTCAGTTTTCCATGTAAATACATTTTTTCGTTGTTGCCTTCTTTAATAATAAGGATTTTATTTTTGTTAGTATTTCTTCCCCTGTTATTTGCCCCCCCCCCCAATTTTATACCTTAAGGTTTTTTGTTTGTTTGGTTGGTTTGGTTTGGTTTATAGTATTTTTGTTTTTCTTCTCTATTTGGTGGGGTTGGGGTCCTGTGTCTGCTTGGGCTGGCAAAGAACTGCAGATGTCAAGGGACTCAGCCATCCCAGCCCCCCCCCCGAGGTTGGAATTTGTGAATGTGGGTCAAAGTACCCTACTATACACCACTATTACTCCTGTATCTCGTATCTCTGTTTCTGTTCCTTTCTTCTTTTTGTTGAGCTTTCCTTTTACTCACCCCCTTTCCTTTATCTTTTCTCTCTCTTTTTAAAGTCTTTTATCCCTTCTTCATCTTTACTCTTTTCTTTCTACTAGTCCTTTGCCAAAAGGACACTTCAACACCTTAGGTCGGAGGCACAGTAACTTAAAGAGCAAGAGTAATTGAAAGAAAAAAGTAGGGCAAAGAAACAGACAAAAAGAAAATACTGAGGAAGAAATAGCAGAAAAATCCTGGCAACATGACAAGCCAGGACAGAGTAACCCTCCCTCCTTCAACTGATCATGAGGTAGCTACTGCAGAAGATTTCACCTATACAGAAATATTAGAAATGACAGAAGGGGAATTTAAAATGTGAGTGGGAAAAACAATGAAGAAAATTGCTGAGAAAGTAGAAAATAACCACAAGGAAACCCCAAAACATAATCAAATAAGAGATGAACAATATGAAGAATATAGAAAGGCTATAGCAGAGCTTAAGGAATTGAAGGAATCAATCATGGAACTTAAAGATGCAGTAGAAAGTATCAATAACAGATTAGACCACGTAGAGGAAAGAATCTGAGAGGTAGAGGTAAAGCTCTTGAGCTAACACAGGGAGATAAAGAGTCAGAAAAAGAGAGAAAGCAGAATGTTCACTGACAGAATTATGGGACTTTATGAAACATTCAGACTTACAAGCTATAGGTATCCCACAAGCAGAAGAAGAACACCCCAGAGGAATGGAAGCCCTACTAGAGGATATCATGAATGAACATTTCTCAACTATCACCAAAGATTCTGACACACTCCTTTCAGAGGGATATCAGACACAAGGTTGTCTCAACTCAAATCAAGCTTCTCCAAGACACATTGTCATGAAACTGTCCAAAGTCAAGATGGAAGAGAAGATTCTGCAAGCTTCCAGGAGTAAGTGCCAAATGATCTACAGGGGCAAATCCATCAGGGTGACTGTAGACTTCACAAATGAAACTTTTCAAGCCAGAAGACAATGGCAATCTACCTGTAATCTACTTAAACAGAGCAATTTTCATCCCAGAATTCTATATCCTGCTAAGCTAAGCTTTAAAATGATGGAGAAATCAAATCATTACTAATATGCAAACATTGAGGGAGTTTGCCACAATAAGACCAGCTCTACAGGAAATACTTAGACCTATTCTACACACTGACCACCACAATGGACCACCAGCAAAGTAAACACCCAGAAAATAAAGGACAAAACCTAGCTTCCACAATGATGCAAAAGATAAAACTAAGCAATGGATTTTCACAAAAAAAGGTGAGTGGAACACCCTCATATTTATCAATGATCTCAATAAATGTTAATGGCTTGAATTGCCCACTGAAGAGGCATAGGCTGGCTGATTGGATTAAAAAAGCAGAAGCCATTCATTTACTGTCTGCATGAAACACACCTAGCTTCAAAGGACAAAGTAAAACTCAGGGTTAAGGGATGGAAGACAATTTTTCAGGCAAATGGAAATCAGAAGAAAAGAGGGGTTGCAATCTTATTTTCAGATACAAGTGGATTTAAAGCAACTAAAGTGAAAAAGACAAAGATGAGCATTTCATATTGGTCAAGGGAACACTACAACAGAAGACATTTCAATTCTAAATATTTATGCATCCAACTTAAATGCTCCCAGATTCTTGAAACAGACCTTAATTAGTCTGAGCAATATGATACTCCATAACACCATAATAGCAGAGGACTTTAACACTCCTCTTACAGAGCTGGACAGATCCTCTAAACAGAAACTAAACAAAGATACAAGGGACTTAAATGTGACCCTTGAACAACTGTGCTTGATGGACACATATAGAACACTCCATCCCAAAGCAAAAGAATATATGTTCTTCTCATTGGCCCATGGAACATTCCCTCAAATAGATCATATACTAAGACACAAATCAAACCTCAACAAAATCTAAAGAATTGAAATTATACCTTGTATCTTCTCAGACCACAAAGCATTAAAGGTGGAACTCAACTTCAACAAAAATTGTCATCCCCACACAAAGGCATGGAAATTAAACAACCTTATGTTATGGTGAATGACAGTTGGATCAAGGAAGAGATAAGAAAGGAAATTATTAACTTCTTTGAGCATAATAGCAATGAAGTCACAAGTTACCAAAACCTGTGGGACACTGCAAAAGCAGTCCTAAGAGGGAAATTTATCAACTTAGATGTGTACATCCAACAAATAGAAAGAGAGACTTTGTGTAACCTAATGGGACATCTTAAAGAAATGGAAAAGGATGATAAATCCTTTCCCAAACCTATTAGAAGAAAATAAATAACCAAAATTAAGACAGAAATAAATGAAATTTAAAAAAGAATCATTCAGAAAATTAATGAAACAAAAAGTTTTAAAAAGTTGGTTTTCTAAATAAAAATCAATAAACCATTGGCCAGATTAACCAGAACTAGAAAAGTAAGATCTTTATAACCTCTATAAGAAATGAAAAGGGGGGAAATAACAACTGATAACACAGAGATACAAGAGATTCTTTCTGACTACTACCAAAAACTTTAAGCCCAGAAATTTGACAATATGGAAGAAATGGACTAATACGTTGTATCACACCATCTTCCTAGACTTAACAAGGAAGAACTAGATCTCTTAAACAGACCAATATCAAGCACTGAGATTGCAGAAATAATAATAATAATAATAAAGCTTCCAACAAAAAAACCACTTAGGACCAGATGGCTTCACATCAGAATTCTATCACACCTTCAAAGATGAGCTAGTACCTGTACTGCAGAACTATTCCAACACATCAAGAAGGAAAGAACCTTCCCTAGTATGTCCTATGAAGCAAACACCACCTTGATTCCAAAACCAGGGAAGGACCCAAGGAAAAAGGAGAACTACAGACCAATTTCACTAATGAATATCAATGCCAAAATACTCAACAAAATCTTAGCTAATAAATTGCAGCTACTCATTAAAAAATTATACATCACAATCAAGTAGGCTTCATCTAAGAAATGCAAGGTTGGTTTAACATATGCAAATCCATAAATGTAATACACCATGTCAATAGAAGCAAAAACAAAGACCATATGATCCTTTCAATAGATGCAGAAAAAGCATTTGACAAAATTCAGCATCATTTTCTAACAAGAACACTTAAGAAAATAGGCATAGATGGCACATTTTTTAAGCTCATTGAAGCCATCTATGACAAACCCACAGATAACAGCACACTGAATGGTGTAACACTGAAAGCTTTTCCACTTGGAACTGCAACCAGACAAGGCTGTCCACTATTGCCACTATTATTCAACGTAGTTCTAGAAGTTCTAGCCAATGCAATCAGGAGAGAGAAGGAAATAGAGCACATCTAAATTGGGACAAAGGAGGTCAAACTCTTCTTTGTGGAGAGAAGGAAACACTTTTACACTGCTGGTGGGACTGTAAACTAATACAACCTTTCTTGCAAAGAAGTATGGAGAACCGTCAAAGAACTCAAATTAGGTCACCCATTTGATCCTGCAATCCCTTAACTAGGTATCATAAGGACACTTGAAATAGACTGCTTATCACAGCTCAATTTACAATCACCAAAATGTGGAAACAACGTAAAGCCTGCCGACCCAGGAATGGACCCGTGGAATACTATTCAGCCATTAAAAAAGATGGAGACTTTACATCTTTTGTATTAACCTGGATGGAGTTGAAGCATATTCTTCTTAGTAAAGCATCACAAGAATGGAGAAGCAAGAATCCAATATACTCAATTCTAATATGAAGGCAGCAGATGATACAAAGTGGGGGATAGGGGAATGCGGGAGTGGGGAGAGGGGAGGTGGGAGGGAGATGGGAGGTTATGGTGTATGACACACCTCTTGGGGGTGGGAAGCAATTATAAGAGGGACTGTATCTAACAAACGCAATCAGTATAACCTAAGTCTGTGTACCCTCAATGAATTCCAAACAATGAAAAAATCAATCTGCAAAACAACTACTAGAACTGAGAAAGGAGTTTAGGAAGTTTGTGAGATACGAGTTAGTATAAAATCAATTGTGCTTTTATATACTCAGTGAAAATCTGAAAATAAAATTAAAGTACTTTGTTCAAAATAGTATAAAAAAGAGATATGCAAATGGCCAAGAAACATATGAAAAAAATGCTAATCATCAGAGAAATGTGAATTAAAACCACAATGAGATACCTTCTTACTCCAATTAGAATGGCCAATAAAAAAGTTAAAAAGCAACAGATGTTGCACAGATGCAGTGAAAAGGGAACGCTTAACACTCTCCTGGTGGTGGGAATGTGAGTTAGTATAACCTCCATAGAGATCAGTGTGGAGATTTCTCAAAGTACCTAAGTATTCTATCTTGCAATCCCAAGATTGCTTAATCTACTTAAAGAGAAAGAAATCATTATATCAAAAAGATACCTGCACATATATGTTTATTACAACCAAATTCAAAATTGCAAAGGTGTGGAATCAACCTAATTGCACATCAACCAATAGTTGGGTAAAGAAAATACATATATACACTCCCCATAGAGTACTACTTACTCATAGAAAGAATGAAATAATGTCTTTTGCAGCAACTTGGATGGGATAAAGGCCATTATCCTAAGCGAAGTAATTTGGAAACAGATTAATAAATCCCACATGTTCTCACTTATATGTAGGAAGTAAGCTATGGTTACACAGAAACACACAGAATGGGATACTGGACTCTGGAGACTTAAGTGGGGGGGAGGAAGTGAGGGATGAAAAATCACTTATTTCAGTACAGTGTATGCTGTTCAGGTGCTGTGTGCACTAAAAACCAAGACCTCACCACATTAATACATATTTATATACACACACATACATATATGTAATGGAATTCAGCTTGTATTCCCTAAATCTATTGAAATTAAAGAAAACAACAACAATTAAAATAGCATAAATATAGTAGGAATGAATTTGATAAAATAATCCAAAGCTTCCACAGCACAATATTTACAATGCCCAGAATATAACCTAAAATTATTTGACATATGAAGTTTGACCCAGTCTCAAGAAAAAAACAGAATTGAAACCTGTCCTAACATAATCTAGATGTTGGATTCTCAGATAAGGAGTTATAATAGCTATTTCCAATGAGAGTATGGAAAATGTGCTTGAAATAAATGAGATAGAAAAACTCAGCAATGAACCAGAAAATATTTTTTTAATCAAATGAAGAATGAGTTAGGGAGGAAAAAAGTTAATTTGCAATAGATTAAAGACCTAAACCTAAGGCATGAAATTAAAAGAATTCTAGAAGAAAATGTTGGAAAACTCTTATAGACATTAACCTAGGGAAAGAATTTCTGAAGAAGAATCCCAAAGCAATCATGGCAACAACAAAAATTAAAAATGGGACCTGATCAGATTAAAAGTTTCTGCACACCTGAGAACACAATCAATACGGTAAATAGCCTACTGAGAGGGAGAAAATATTCTCACACTAGACACCCAGTGAGGGGCTGGTGACCAGAACCTACAAAGAATGCCACCAAATCAGCAAGAAGAAATCAAGCAACCCCATTAAAAAGCAGGCAAAAAACATGCACAGTAACTTTTCAAATGAAGATAGTCTAAGGACCAACAAACATAAGCAAATTCTCAATGTCTTTGATCATCAGGGAAATGCAGATCAAAACGAGATATTACCTAATTTCAGTGAGAATGGGTCTTGTCCGAAAGTCCAAAAACAACCAGTGCCAGCATGGATGCAGAAAGAAGGGCCTTACACACTGTTGGGGGCACTGCAAACCTCAACAACCTCTGTGAAAAAAATATGGAGATGCCTCAAAGAGCTAAAAGTAGACCTACCATTTAATCCAGCAATACACTACTAGGTATTCACTCAAAAGAAAAAAGGACATTTTGCCAAAAATATACTTGCACTCAAATGTTTTCAGCAGCACAATTCACAATTGCAAAGATGTTGAAACAACCCAAGTGCCCATCAATGCATGATGGAAGAAATAAAATGTGGTGTTATGTACACCATGGAGTACTACTCAGCCATAAAAAATGGCGATAGAATATCTTTTGTAACAACGTGGATGTAACTTGAGACCATTCTTTTAAGAGAAGTATCATGAGAATGGAAAAATAAACACACATATACTCAATACTAAAATGAAAGTAGTCAATCAACACATTTGTGCACAGATGGAAGTAAAACTCAACAGGAATCAATTCACACCGAGGTGGTATAATGTACACTTCCGGGTGAAAGGTACACTTATAACTTTAACATAAAATGTACAAATGCAAATTATGTAAAACTTGTATACTCCAGTAATATTCTGAAATTTTAAAAAAGTCAAATGAAAATTCCACAACTGAAGATTATAATATCTAAAATAACGAAAATGTTACTGGATGGGTTTAATAGCAGACTAGAGTGTTTAATAGCAGAATAATTACTTGATGGTAGAAAAAGAGAGAGAAAAATACTGAAAGAATAAACAAAGCTTCAGGATGTGGGATCCCAACACATATGGAATTGGAGTTTTAGGAATATAAAGTAGGGAAATTGGAGCAACAAAAATTGTAGAAGTAATAACCAAAACTTCTCAAAATTGGTGAAAGACATAAATTTACATCTTTGAGAAACCAAATGATCCCCAAATAGGATGTAGATGAAGAACATCACACTTAGATATCTTAGTCAAACAGTTGAAATATGAATGTAAACAGAAAATTTTGAAAGTAGCCAGAAAAAATTGATAATTGATACGTAACATAAAGAGAAACAATGATTCAGGTGACTGAAGACTTCAGAAAGTGCAGATATCAACAGCATTTTTAACGTAGTTTTAGAAAGCAGAGTAAAACCTATTTTTAGGTCAGAATTTACATTCATCAAAATTTTCTTCAATCATGAATATAAACTAAAGATATTTGGGGATGAAGGGAAACTAAGACTATTTATCATTTGCAGCCCTATACTACCAGAAATGGCAAAGACGATGCTCTGAGACGTAAGGAGGTGATTCTGGAGGGAGACTGGGCTTTTCAGGAAGGGGCAGCCAACTCATGATCGTGGACAAATGGGTGAATATGAAAGATGTTTCCCTCCATTCCCTTTAATTTCTTTAAAACAAAGAAAACTGTTAGAAGTAAAACATCATTTTGCAGAAGTGTTTATAAGAAGATGGAATCCATATGGCAACTATGAAATAAATAAAATGTAGAATAAAGGAAACGCAATTTGGGAGCAGTAGGATGAATAGCCCTACACAGTTGCAAGATTTTTATATTCTATTTAAAATGATACAACAATAACTCTGAACAGTCTGCAACGTTACAGATACATACCAAAATCACGACAGCAAACATTAACAAATTCCAAAGAGATATAACAAAATTATTAAAAATGGAATTCTAAAACAAGCTGAAGTAAATCTCAAAAAGTCAGCAAAGAGCGAGACAGATGGGCAAACAGGAAACACATAACTTGGTAAACATATACCCAAACATGTGACTAAATATGTTGAGTGCAAACGAAGTAAACATTCCAACTCAGAGGCAGGGACGATCAGCATGGATTTCACAGACCAAGGCCCAACTGTGTGCTGTAAGAGTTGCACCTCAGAATATCACAAAGCCGGGGTGGCTACATTAGTATCAGAAACAATAGCCTCATCTATGACAATAGACTTGAAAAAGGACTTTGAGAAATGATAAAAGAATTAGTTTATCAGAGTAATAATCATAAATGTGCATATATAAAATAACAAAGCTTCAAAATACATGAAAAAAATTAACTGGATAAATGTCACCACAACGGCATCATGTAGCTATGGTTTTAGACTCCATGACTCCAATGCAGCTTAAAAAGCATTGATTAAAGCGTACTATAATTGGCTTAAGGTGGTGCAAAGTCACATAACAAGATTCATGTCTTCAGTGAGCTACAATCCTCCTGGGACTTGAGACTTATGCTTATAAGACAGTGAAAGAATAAGGAAAATTTAGAGGGAGAGAAGACTGTCTTCCATTCCCTTAGTATTGATAGGTGGGACTAAATGAGCTATTACAGCAGGACACAGGGGGAAGAAGGCAAATCCAGGAGGGGACTGCAGCACCTGAGCAGACCAGGCTGGGGTGTTGCTGGTGGACCTCCTGTCTCCTCTCACCACTTCTAGTGGAATCCGAATTATTGTTGCATGTCATTGACAACAGCCCTAGATTCAGATGAAATTTGATCTGTCAGTGAGTATAATCTCACTCCCATTTCCATAACACTTGGTTCAGCATTGGGGTGAGTACCACTGGGTGGTGACAGGGAGAAATGGTTTCATTTTTGCTGCCTGTGGTCAAGGAATTGTGTAGTTCTAATTGCTGCTAAATAGCACTTTGCTTTAGGATGAAACTTAGAAAGTACATTCAAAGCACTATGAACAGTGTCTGATGCAAAGTAAATGCTAACACAAGTTATTTGTTGCTATGGTTTGAATGCATGTGCATTTTTTTTTTTCTTTTTTTGAGACAGTCCCACTATGTTGCCCTGGATAGAATGCCACGGCGTCACAGCTCATAGCAACCTCAAGGTTTTGGGCTTACGCGATTTTCTTGCCTCAGCCTCCCAAATAGGTGGATCTACAGGTGCCTGCCACAATGCCAGGCTATTTTTTGGTTGCAGTTGTTATTGCTATTTGGCAGACCCTGGTTGGATTTGAACTCGCCAGCTCTGGTGTATGTGACTGGTGCCCTAGCCGTTGAGCTACAGGCGCTAAGCCTGAATGCAGGTGCTTTTTGAAAATTTGTATGTTAGCCCTTAAATCCCAAGGTGATGGTATTAAGAGATGGGGATACTGGGAGGTGATCAGACCACAGGGGCTCTGACCTCACAGGGGATGATATCCTTTACAGCAGAGCTTCAGGGAGAAAGTTCTTTCCTTCCCTCTTTTGCCCTTCCATCCTTTCCCATCATGTGAGGACACAGCAGCAAGAAGTGCCATCCTAGGGGCAGAGAAGCAGAGAGCAGAGAGCAGAGAGCAGAGAGCAGAGAGCAGGCTCTCACCAGACACTGGCTCTGCCACCGCTGTGATTGTGGACTTCCAGCCTCCAGGACTATGAGAAATAAGTTTCTGTTATTTACAAATTACCTTGGCTAAGTTTTTTGGCTATAGCAGCACAAATGGACCAGCCACCTATTGTTGTACAGGTGTGTTTTAATTTTCTTGAAAGGCAGATAAGAAAAACCAAGAAAAAAAAAAAGCAATTTTTGACATGATTGTGCCTCTGGGTCAAACCAATCTTGAAGTCCTTCCAATCTTATGTTGCATTAAGACAGTGGAATTAGATCTCTTGATGTTTTCTTCACCTTGAGGACTCCCAACTGGTACTCCGAGTCTGTGTGATTTAACTCTCAGTGAAGGCCAGTCATGGAGGGATAACCCTGCAGATGTGCCTGGTGACCGGGTTCGTGCCACCTACAACTACATAGACAACATGAAACAGCAGACTCCTCTGGACAGGTGACTCTTCCCAACTGCCACCAGCTTTTGCTAGTTGATACTGTGACTCACCAGTATTGGTGCCTAACCAATGTCTCTCTCTCTGGCTTGTCCTATTCTTTCTAATACACCCTTTACACAGCTGCCAGAGTTATCTTTAAAATATAAGTCTGATCATTTTACACATGCACAGGCGCATACACAGGTGCCCAGGCAGCGTCTGCTTAAAATCCTCCCACAGTTCCTGATTGCCAACTAGCAAACTTCTCCTTAAACCTACCTCAGCTTCCATCCTCAGTCTCATACCCAGGCTCCTTCCCACAAACTTGGTGTTCACTGTAACCTGGACATAGGCGTTCAAACTTTCACTCTTTGCAGATGATATGATTGTATATCTGGAAAACACCAGGGATTCTACTACAAAACACTTTGAAGTCATCAAGGAATGCAGCGGCGTCTTGGGTTACAAAATCAACACTTATAAATCTGTAGGTTTCATATATATCAACAATAGTCACACTGAAAAAACAGTCAAGGACTCTATTCCATTCACAGTAGTGCCAAAGAAGATGAAATATTTGGGAGTTTACCTAACAAAGGAATTGAAAGATCTCTATAAAGAGAACTACGAAACTGTAAGAATAGAAATGGCTGAAGATGTTAATAAATGGAAAAACATACCATGCTCATGGCTGGGAAGAATCAACATTGTTAAAATATCCATATTACCCAAAGCAATATACAATTTTAATGCAATCCGTATGAAAGCTCCACTGTCATACTTTAAAGATCTCGAAAAAATAATACTTCGTTTCTTTGCTTTCTGTACTGGGGAACTCCTATTCATCTTTGAAGACTCTCAGCTCACGTATCATTTGGTTAAGAAACATTTCTTGATATCCAGTGGCAGAGCCTCTAGGATGAGTATGACTTATCATAGGGTTTCACTTTATAAAGTTGTGGGAGATCATTGGTTAAACAGCTAAGGGGAAGTTGTTGTGTCTGCCTTCAAGGAGACAGTGGAAAGGGACGATGGGAAAGAAGGACAAACTGGGACCTGAATGGTGCTTACAGGGCTGAATTGGAAGGTGTATTGTCCTTCTGCCGTCTCTAGACCTTCACCTTCAATGATGCAAGTGTCCTTTGAGAGATGCTGATGCTGTTTGTCATGATGCTGGGCATGTACTTGGCCCAAAGTCAGAGAAGCTGGAGGGACTGAGTGGGAGCTGGAGTCAGCGTAGGTCTGGCTGTTGCATGCCCCCTCCCTCTCCCACTTCCTCACTGTGAGCTGTATGTGTGATCCCACAGCACCTTGCCTGGCTGCAGCCCTCCAGCACCAGGAATGCAGCTCCTCTTCAGCCTGGCAAGCTGGATCTGTGTGGTGGGCCCTGAACAGCGTATGTCCAGCTTACCTGAGCTGGCACCAGACAAGCCCACTGGGACCCGTGGCTTTCTTTTATGAGAAAGTAGCTCTCTGCAGGTGTGTCTCTACCACTATAGAATACATGTTTTTGAGCAGGAAACGTCTTATTGTCTCATTTATATTATGTAGCCAACACACCTCGCATGCTATAAGCATTTAATGAATGTTCAATAAAACAACCAATTACAAAACCCACATTCTTACACACTTCAACTTAACATTGACTAAAAGGCATGTTTCATTAATATTTCGTACATGTATTTCTTAGTGGTTGGGAAGCTGGTGTTGGCACATGTCCAGCTGAAAAGCATTCTGAAAAACAGTTCTTAATGTAAATTCTGGGGCTGGGTTTCAGAGGGGAATAAACCAATTTCTCTGGTGGAGGACTGCTAAGCTTTCCGAAGAGATGGCAAAGGTCAATTATTTGAGGCATTTGGAACTTGGCAACAGGTAGGGTGAAGCAAGCACACTGACCAGAGATATGCCACGGAATATTCAGGAAGGATCTCTGCCTATGTGTCCACACAGAACGCTGAGCATACGTCAGCCTTGTCTGATCTTCGCCCTGGAATCACCTGTCAGGACAGGAGCTGCCACCCAATTGCATAGTCCCATTCCACTCTACATTCCATTTTGGGTCTGATTTCTCAAAACTTTCAACCACTCATTTTTTAAGATCTATTTTTTAAAAATTTTATGCCACTTACAAAAGAGTCATGGGTGTTTCTCAGAGACACTCATTAAGAGGCAGGGTACAGAATCTGTTCCTGGCTCTTGTCTGCATGCACCTTTAGAAAAGCAAAGATTAAAAAAAAATTTTTTTTAAAGAAAAGCAAAGATTTACCATCCTACTAAGCATAACAAGGCTTAGAGGCAACGGTGGGAACTATCAGGATCCAATCTGTATGTTTTCTTCAGTGCCCACTACGTGTAAGGCAGGTGTTGACTCAGCAATGCTGCTCCTGGTGCAGCCACCAGTAAGGCAGAGGTGAAAACCAGCTTGAAGGTGCACATTTCCCCTCTCTGTATTTGCAGATGGCACAGACTTTTATAGATTTTTGTTTTTACTTACAACTAATGGTTACTTTCTAGTGATTTACAAGATGAATTATTAGGCTTACCAAAATTCAATATTCACAAATTAACACATTAGGAGAGCTGAATAAGGCATAATTATTATTCTACTAAAATGACTTCATTATTTGGAGAAGTTCTGAGGGCCATAGAACCCTGCAGATAATTGAATTTCTTGAAATTTTTGAGAAAGGATGCATCCTTAAAAGTACAGAATTAGTTTTGCTTTTGACAGTTGTGGGCTTTCATCACTGTTCTCCTAGTATTAATCACCTGGTCTTTATAGTTCTGCATGAGCTTGTCTTGTGAGTGTCTGCGTGGTGCTGCACGTGGGTCTCTCTGGCCAGCCCTTCTGCAGTGCCGGTGATCACCCAATTCTTTCTCACCTGTAGAGTGGGACTAGGCATTGTCAGGGGCTCACACAGTTTTCTGCTTTCTTTCAGAGAACATCATTCAAATAAAACAGCTGTCCTCTGGTCTCGAGAGATGACCACGTGACAGAATAACCAGTGGATGGAAAGCCAGGCCTTGTCACTCTGGGGCGTAATCACCTGTGTCGATGCTTTTCCCTCTAGTAATTATTTTTAAGACCAGTGTTGGTAATAAAATAGCTTTCCCCAGCAAGGCAGCACTGGGCATCTGCACTCCAGCTCCGGGGAGGCGGGGCCCTCAGCCTTTCGTTCACACTGAGGGCACTGAATCAATGGTCCAGAGTGGCAAGGGCTCTGTGCGCCTTGCTGCTGAAATATTTCATAACTTTAAAGCTATATTCCTATAAAGGAAGTGATGTCAAGAGTATTTGGTGAGATAGCTTCTAGCAATGGCTTTTTATTAAGAAAGATGGCACCAATCATGTAACTGATGACAGAGTGGAAAAGAGGTTACCTCTCTGAAGATGAGCTTCTTGTCCACAAGCCCTGGAATGGCTGGTTGTTTTTAGAGATAGTTGGGAAAAAGAGGGCAGGAGAATTTATAGGCATCACTCAACTAAAACATTTGCATCTGGCTTTCCTTAGTGGAGAAATATCAATGTGGGAAATGATCTGTAACTCGTACAGCTTTTATTTTAGTAAATGCCAGTAAATACCATATTTGAAGCAGACCCACAACTCACAGAGAAAAGTGTGTTCTATGCACTCTGTCTCTCATCTCTTGCTTGTTAGTGGAAGGGAAGAGTGTCCCCTCCACTTGTTGGGTCACACTCTGCAACCCGCACTCACTGAGCATAGGACTGGCTCCTCCCCTAGCATAGGACGCTGCTGCCGAGGGCCCACAAGACTTCCAGGGGTCCATGAAAACATTTCAACCTCCTTTAAAATTGGAAGAAAAAATAAGAGACCTTTTAGATTAAAGAAAATGTCTTCATATCTTACTATAATATAATATTCATCTTCATACCAACTCAGTTATTAAATGTAATTTAAATCATTTTTTGTGGACTACAAAGACAAGTGCCTCAGGCCCCATGAACGTCCCATTGTAGGCCCGTGGGATGATGGGAGGTGACGTTTGGATGCTTCGGTGCCTCCTTAAGGACTGACTCCATCTGTGCTGGCACAGCCTGGGAGCAGGTGAAGAGCCCTAGATCGTGAGCTGGGAGAGCAAGCTCGGGTCTTCCCCATCACTTCTCCTGTGTGACACTGAAAAGCCACCTGTGCTTCTGGCTCTTAGGTCCTCACCCCTAAATAGAATAGTCTGAATTCAATTTCTAGGATCTTCCTTGTTTAAGTTCTCATATTTTAATCTAGAATGGGCAGCAAGGTACTGGGGTTTCTTCATGAAAAATTTTAGAAAGATGGGAAAAGTAACATTTATTTGTTACTTCATTCCTCTCAGTAGGTGTACAGTTAACAGTTGAGTAAAGAACTCTGATGGTGTTGGACTCCTGCAAAACGCTCTGCTCACTCCATCTCTGAACACAGGGTGGATACCTAACCACCTAAGAAGAGAGACAGGAGGCAGAGGATAGGCCGTGGGTCCTCTGGTGGCCCTTTCCAAACCTATGTTTCCTTCTTGTTGAGAAAACTTGAGCTCTTACCTCCTGGCCAGCAGGAATATGATAGCAAACTGCTAGCTAAGTTGGCAATAGGATTGGCTGCCTCCCAAGAGTCCTGCTTGTGCCCAAGGCCACCTCCTGAGATGCTGCTGTGGGAGGTGGCTTCTCCCCACAGAGTGCTGTGTGCCTGGGCTCCTGCAGGTCCCCTGCTACTGGGAGTTGTGGCCCGCGTAGGGCTGAAGGTCAGTTGATCCCCCAGCTTCTTTTTCCAGAACCCCTAAAAGGAGCCCCTGTTATTTCCAACAGCTTCCTAACCCACCCTGTTACCCGCTGAGGCCGGGAAAGAGGAGAGATTGTTCACAGAAGCTCAGATGCCCTCCCTTGCAGTTTCCTGGAAATTAATCTTCAAGGACTCTAGAAACAGGGGTGAGTTTTAAAATTATCTTCATTAAAATGGCATTGATGAGCACACAGCAGATGAAATGGACATAGATTTGCTTTCTAAGACCATAAATGTCCCACCGGAAACCATCAAGTAGGAAAGAAAACTGAAAAGAACCATTTCATTAAAGTATCATCCCAAGGTTGCCTCACTGGAAAGGAACAGCATCAAAACTCTGGACATTCCGCAGAAAATACAAGGCAAAGGGACACAACCCATGTGGGCTCAGTCTCAAAGCATCTTGGAACCTCAAAAGGAAGCTGATAGAGTGAGAGCCCAGGATTGGGGTGATCTTGAGCTAAATGCAGGTTTTAAGGCTTTACTGGTCAGGTGGGATTGGCCATTCATTTCAGTAAGATTAGAATTCTAGTCTCCCCATCTGGGGAAGCATGGCTAGTGTGTGGGAAGGCTCATCTTGCCTCTTCGGTGCACACACAGCACAAACTCATATATGACATGCATGCTTTTCTTTCTGGGCCTTTTCTTTCTATTAAGTTTTTAAAAATACCTCTTAAAGGCTCGGCGCCTGTAGCTCAGTGGTTAGGACGCCAGTCACATACACCAAGGCTGGTGAGTTCAAACCCAGCCTGGGCCAGCTAAAATCAACAATGACAACACGCAACAAAAGAAAAAAAATAGCCGGACGTTGTGGTGGGCGCCTGTAGTCCCAGCTACTTGGGAGGCTGAGGCAACAGAATTGCTGAAGCCCAAGAGTTTGAGGTTGCTGTGAGCTGAGATGCTATGGCACTCTACTGAGTGTGACATAGTGAGACTCTGTCTTAAAAATAAATGAATAAATAAATATACCTCTTAATATGGCATGATAAAAGCAAATGATTGTATGCCATTGTCAGTTGCTAGATATGTATTTTAATTATGTCATTGATCCTGAAAAATATAAAGCCAATTGAAGAAAGTGCAGGGAAAACTCTTGAAGGAATCAGCCTGGATGAATATTTTATGAGGAAGACTCCCCAGGCAATTGAAGCAGTATCAAAAATACACTACTGGGACCTGATCTGCACAGCCAAGAACATAGTAAGTAAAGCAAGCAGACAGCCCTCAGAATGGGAGAAAATATTTACAGGTTATACCTCTGATAAAGGTTTAATAACCAGAATCCACAGAGAACTCAAACGTATTAGCAAGAAAAGAACAAGTGATCCCATCTCAGGGTGGGCAAAGGACTTGAAGAGAAACTTCTCTAAAGAAGACAGACGCACGGTCTACAGACACATGAAAAAAAGTTCATCATCCTTAATCATCAGAGAAACGCAAATCAAAACTACTTTGAGATATCACCTAACCCCAGTAAGAGTAGCCCACATAACAAAATCCCAAAACCAGAGATGTTGGCGTGGATGTGGAGAAAAGGGCACACTTCTACACTGCTGGTGGGAATGCACACTAATACATTCCTTCTGGAAGGATGTTTGGAGAATACTTAGAGATCTAAAAATAGATCTGCCATTCGATCCTATAATTCCTTTAGTAAGTATATACCCAGAAGACCAAAAATCACAATATAACAAAGACATCTGTACCAGAATGTTTATTGTAGCCCAATTCATAATTGTTAAGTCATGGAAGAAGCCCAAGTGCCCATCGACCCACGAATGGATTAGCAAACTGTGATACATGTATACCATGGAATATTATGCAGCCTTAAAAAAAGATGGAGACTTTACCTCTTTCATGTTTACATGGATGGAGCTGGAACATACTCTTCTTAGCAAAGTATCTCAAGAATGCAAGAAAAAGTATCCAATGTACTCAGCCCTACTATGAAGCTAATTTATAGCTTTCATATGAAGGCTATAACCCAACTATAGCTCAAGAATATGGGGAAAGGGCCAAGAGAGGGGAAGAGAGGTGAGAGGTTAAGGTGGAGGGAGGGTAATGGGTGAGGCCACACGTACGGTGCATCTTAGAATGGGTACAGGTGAAACCTATTAAATGCAGAATACGAATGTCTACATACAATAACTAAGAAAATGCCATGAAGGCTACATTGAACAGTTTGATGAGAATATTTCAGATTGTATATGAAACCAGCACATTGTACCCCTTGATTGCACAAATGTACACAGCTATGATTTAACAATAATAAATATATACATAAAGCCAAATTGAGCATTAATGATAAGAAACTGAACCCTTTTATATCCAATGCAAGCATCTTCCAGACACTCTTCATCTCTGAGCTTTTGTGTCTTTAAACACTCGATCTCACACATTTCTTGGTTTCTCTTAAGTCCTGATCAGACAAGGTGGCATCCTGGCTCCTGGGGTTGCGTTCAGTCAATATTTTTCCTGTTCTCTGCAATATCTCCCATTCTTGTAAGGTTTTTTACACAATGAGTTTAGTTTGTTATCAGTGATTTCTGTTAAACTCTGATCAAAGCAAGGTCTTCGTCTGTTGTTTGCACAGATTTGCAGAGATGCAAAGCACTCAGAAGCCAGGCATGTGACCTGATGGAGGGTGGAAACAGACCATGGGACAAAATAGCACTGCCTTAATGAGAGCAGCAGGCACCCTGCAATTGTGTTATGGATGAGAGTGCTGAATGGATAGAGCAGGAAAGTCTGAAATGTACAGATACCGTGTTCTCACTGTGTCTGAGCCTGAAATGTACAGATATCATGTTCTCACTGTGTCTGAACATCCATCTCTCCCCAGTCTTCAGTAAACACCAACAGTGGGAATGGGAGGGGAAGGGACTTACAAAGGACCAGATCCAGCCTCTCACCTACTGTTCATCCATTCTCATGATTACTTCGCAGTCAGGTATTTGTATTACCATTTTCCGGTAAAGAAGCTGAGGTTCAGAGATGTTAGGACATGAAAGATCTATTTAGTCAATTTTATACAGAAAACTATGTTCTGTCCATACCATTCTTTGCTGCTTTTAGGAGAGAAAACTCTGGCAAAATACTCATATTCATTCCATAATAAATGATTGGCTTCCTGAGTTAGTGTATGAATACGATTTTTAAGTTATACATTTTATATGGTATGTTAAATATATTCTATTGTCATGTAAATAACAATTATTTTATTGTTTATTATTATATAGTGATTGTTTATTCCTAAGTGCCAATGTGGGGGCTGGGAGTCAGGCATGAGTCCCCTCAGTAATGACATGTCCATGATTAAAGGGGCAACACGACACATAGCAAATAGCCAACGTGCTTTGTGAGGTCGGAGTCCGGAAAGAAAAGGTCAGGGAAGGCTGGTGGGAGAAGGCGATTTTTGATGTGGGTTAGATATGAACCTGTGGAAAAGAGAGGGCATTCCAGGCAAAGAGAATGGCTGGACAAATAGAAAACTATATGTTAGTGGATACCCACCGAGTGTCAGGAATTTTGCCTATGTTCTCACTGAATTCTTGTAAGAACCCCATTGGGTGGTTCACTCTGTTAGTACCTAGACTCTAAATAATATCCCAGCTGAACTCCTCACTGCCTGCCCCGTCCCTGCCACCACTACCCCATCCCCCGCACGTGGAGTGCAGGTCACACCAGCTCTGGGGCACTACTGCAGCCACCCATGCTCGCTGCCTCCTGCTGGTCTCGTCCTCCTGCCCACCACATCTACTCGGGTGGGTCTTCACACAGCTGAGAGGTCCTTGCAGGATGTACAGAGGATCCCATTCTTCCACTAGTTGAAGCCCTGGGGTAACTCTTCATTTCTCATTAGATAAAGTCCAAATTCTGGAACAAAGCTCAAAAAGTGTCTAGGATCTGACTCTGCTTCCTTCTCAGCCTCACTTGGAATCACTCTCCAGCCTCCAGTCACTGGGAGGCCCTGAGGCTCCCTGCGTACCTCCCTTGGCCAGCCCCAAACGCCTGACTAGGCCAAGGTCCTGCCACCAGCCCACCCCTCACTCTGACGCAATAGCAAGAATCGATCTCTCTCTCTTTTTTTTTTTCCCAAACATTGATGGACTTTATTGTGGGAGTTTCCACCTGGGGAACCCCCCCCCCCCGCCTAAATATAAAGGTGCATAGAAAAGAAGGGATTTAGAAACCTTTGTACAGGCTGGGCACGGTGGCTCACACCTGTAATCCCAGCACTCTGGGAGGCCAAGGTGAGTGGACTTCCTGAGCTCACAGGTTCAAGACCAGCCTGAGTAAGAGCGAGACCCCATCTCCAAAAATAGCCAGGCATTGTGGTGGGCACCTATAGTCCCAGATACTCAGGAGGCTGAGGCAATAGGATCACTTGAGCCCAAGAGTTTCAGATTACTGTGAGCTATGATCCACGGCACACTACTCAGGGTGACAAAGTGACACCCCATCTCAAGAAAATAAAATTGAAACCTTTGTACAATATCTATATCCTGGATCCCCAGGGCAGGAAGGGAGCCATTTCTAGGTGGGATGGAAGGACAGAGGCAGGGCCTTGCTGCCTGCATGCCCACATGCACCTGACCCTGAGGGTGGGAGTGAGATACTCTGAGGAGGACTCGGGCTCCCCAGGCTGGGGCAGGACAGCAGGGGGAGGTGTAGGGGTGGCTGTGAGTGGCCACAGCCTCAGTTAAAGTTCCGGTAGTGCTTGGCACCACAGTCACAGGGCCGCTTGTTGCTGCACCCTCAGTGGGGATCTCTTTGTTCACTGAAAAATACTTTGTAAATGATCAGATGAATTAAAAAAAAAAAAAGGCTCAAAGAGCTTTACTTACTTTCTCAAGGTGAAACAGCTGGTTAATGGCAGAGTTGAAATCTGAATAAATCTCAGTGTGTCCAAATTGGATGCCTTTCTCACGGTGTGTCTACCACATGGGTAAGTGTGAGGCACTCAGTGATTTATTTTGGCTGGATCACAGCTTGCACATTGGCGGGGTCTGGGAGACAAAATGGGAAATCATATTGCAGGCTCATCTTACAGCATATAGCCTGGGGCCCCAGGCTAAGGAATTAGGACTTTATGGAGATGGTAGGGAATCATGGATGGTTTGGAGTACAGAAATGACACCAGCAATTAGGCTTCCAAAAGAGAAAGTGAGGGCAGAGGAACACAAGAATAATTGGGGGGAGGGGGAGGGAAGAAGAATTGGGAGCTTTTTGCCATGACCCTCATTTTTAAAATAATACCACCCACCTCGTATGACTTTTGTGAAAACAAAAATAAATAATGCGTGTAGAAAAGCTGTGAAGCCATCCACCTCTTTGTAAATATCCTTATTTTTTTCCTCTTAATGTTTGTTAAAGGGGTTGTAGAGGTTTGTAGGTATTTCCAGAAGACTCTGGGCAGACCCTTTGAGGAGCAACTCTCTTGCAACTCTCCTCAAGCAGCAATGGTGCTGAGGATGTGCCAGAAAGGGGAGGACCTGTTTAGCAAGGCCAGAGGAGCCAGGCTGGGAGGTACTGATGTTGATGGAAGATCCTCCACTAGGAACAGCTGCCAGAAGACACTGCCAGCAACCCTTACGAGGAAGAGCAGCGGGGAACAGCATTGGAGTAGGATGGAACAGCACGGAAAGGAAGCCTGATTTGCCCTGGAAGGAAAGGAGAGGAGAGCTATGCTAATTACCTGCTCAACACCAAGAGGACAACTGGAAATAAATATTTTTCTGTGAATAATGGTAACTACTACTACTATTATTATTATTACTATGACTGAATAGAGGAGAAGACAAATTAAAAGCCTAGAGAGTCTATTTGGGGAAAGTTTTGTCTATAAGAACAGCTTCTTTGGCCCAGGGAGTTTTGCCTGTGGTTGTGAGAGAGAGCTTGGAACTAAGTCACCTGAGGAAGGCCTGTTATGGGCACTGGTTTTATGTTCTTCTCTTTGGCCCTACTGTTTAGGAAAGGGCATAGCAGAATGTGCAGAATGGAAGTTATTTTAGAAGCCCTGGTGGACTGGATCAAGCCCTAGACTGGAGGGAAATGCGTGCAGATTTTCTGTAACTGTTGCAGGCTACATTTCCAGCTGGCATCGAGAACTGAGTGCAAACTTAGAAAAACCAGCTTCCAGGAGGGGGAGACTGATTTGCTCCTTGTCCCTTCCCTGGCCCAATGCTGTACCCTGCAAGTGCCTGGTGGATTAACTGACTGGAAGGCCCTGAGCTGCTCCCCTGTGACTAGGCTGTGGCCTATGCCTCTTCCTGGCACGGTGCTGAGCAGGAGCAGTGTAAATGCGCTGGAGTGGAGGGCAGGTACTCCGAGTTCTATTCCCAGCTCTTCTAAGAATAAATGATGTCTACAACCAACCAGTGTTCCAGATGGCACTCAGGGATTTTTTTTCTAGCACCTTGGCAATGAACGTGACTCATCTTCTAGTCTGACAGGTCCTCTCAAGTAAAAGCTGAACATATTATTGTGAACAAAATTCACATAATTTTTCAAAGAATTAAATTTAAATACATTATCAAGGAAGACATGTTGTATATGGATGCCTCAGCCTATACTTCCACAAGTGACCTATGAAAAATGGACATAAACAGAGCTGATTCCAAATCCCTTCCAATAGCCAGCATCCCAAGCAACATGGGTTTAAAAACTGAACATCTTTGCAAATATGGCTGAGAAAACGGCCCTTTAGTTTGGATCTAATTTTAATTATTTAATGAATCCCCTTTCTCAGTTCAATGGACATGAAGTTTAAGAATGAATGAAAGGGTTTGGGGTGCCAGCTACTCGCTAGCAGTGTGTGTAGCAAGCAGCAAAACAGCTGGCATTCTTGAAGAGACAGATCCGGGCTCGGTCTCCACCTCAAGCCTGGGAAAACCATTAACCAAACAACTTGAGTTTTATTTTTAATTTGCTACACTGTGTTTAGTGCGAGACGCATGGGCATTTCATGCGGCGGTTTGCTTACTTGTGGGGAATGGCTATAATCACAGTGGATTTCTTTTGCAGTCTTGGGGCTGCTGTTATTTCCTAGTGGGTGTTTAAGGGAGGAGGTGGGAGAATGCCGGGAATCTGGACATGAAGCCTCAGGAGGCAGCCCTTGATTAGCCTGCAGCAGGCTTCCTTATAGTGCACACTCAGGCTTTGGCACTCCCCGAGGGAAGCCATGAGGTGGGCCCTGGGTGAAATGCCACAGCCTTCCTTGCCTGCTGCGTGAAGGCTGGATCATTGCAGAAATCCAGGAAACAGAATTCAGAAGACCCCTGGCTGGAGCTGGCGAAGTCGTGAAATGCCCCGTGAAAGAGGGGGAGAGCGCAGGGGAGCTGAGGAAAACCCATGTTGGTGCTCACATGGCACGCCCCGCCAGTCTCTCTCCTCAGCCAGCAAACATGTCTGCCCTGCACATGGCTGAGGTAAAGTCCCGGAAGGGGAAAACCTCAGTTTTGGTGGATGTGTGATTCGCATCTAAATAATAATGCACAAATTAAAATCATGATGCTCAAGGTATGTAGAAAGTTCCATGGAGACAGGAGGGACGGTATGACTGAACTCCAGGAGACACTGTTTTACCTCATTGCTGCAGACAGATGGGGGTTCACAGGGGCAAGTCAGGGGCAGGTTCTGGGCAGTCAGGTGTGGGGGAGGTTACAGGTCTGGATGGATGGTGAAGGACGAGTTGTGGCCCATTATGGGAGTAGGAAAACATAGAGTGCCGAGATGACCACGAGAGAGAGGAGAGCCAGATGAGGGTGGGGAGAGAGAGGACATGAAAAGGAGAGCATCTGAAGCCGTCCTCGAAGGCTGGACGCCACACCACTGATTCCGGCTTTTATCCTGTAGGAGCTGGAAGACAGAGAAAGATTTAAGAAAGACCTTGAGCACATCCTCATTCTAGAACAGTCGGAGGAGGCTCTGACTGAAGGCTGCCGTCGCCAGAAGAGGTGAGCATGCAGAAGGGTGATATCTAACCTCTTGAATTGCCCCAGAAAGTTCAGGAAGGGCAGCAACTGAAAACGGTGGTGGGACCTGGCAGGAGGCAGCAGGGACCTCGTCCAGAGCAGTCTCTGGGTGCGACTGGGTGACTCTGGTTTAAAGAGTGATTTTCAGGGAGGCCCAGTGGATGCTGTAGTTGTCCTGAGCAGACTAGATTGTGTGATTGCACCCCAGGCTGGTGAGCGTGGTTTGCTGTGTAAGGGAGAATGCAAGGAGTTCCAATGACCTCCTCTTATGGCCAGTGATGGTGACGGCCCTTGACACTGTCTTGAGATGTCATTGTGTGGTTTGGCCTTTAACTGTGAGGGCCCAAGAAGCCCTTAGGCAGCCTTTATTCAACTCAGGATCCTTTCCTCCAATTGGGGTTGCTAGGGCTTTTGAGTTTGCAGGGAGCATCCTGATGGTAGCATTTTGGGGATGCTACTTACGAGAAGGAAGCTTTGCAATCACTCCCATGTCCCCAGTTCCATTTCTCATGGAACACTCTCCCTGAGTTCCACCATGCAGGAGGGGCTCCGTGGGGCTGGGGAAAGACCTTGAAAATCCCTCGAACATCTATAAAGGTGGGTTACGCACCAGGGACTCTCTGGAGACTAGAAGTTCTGTTACCCTACTCAGTGACAGAGCCAGCCTGTTTTTATGACATTGTGACTCAGCCAGCTCTTTGCTATAATCATTGTTTTCATTCTTTTCCAAAATAAAAATGTTTATGGTCATTTGAAAAGAGGGAAATGAGTTTTCCATCCCTAGGTACAGTGTGTATATTTTTGAAAACAAAGAATTTAGCAAAGGAATTTAATCTAATCTCAGGTTACTTCATAATTTGTCTGCAGAATTAGACCTTAGAAGGTAATTGTTTTTTCTTTTAGATTCAGGTAAATTCTCCTTCACCTCACCCCTACCCTGTTTCTGGCTTTGTTCAGAATTATCAAGCAGAATGGCTTAAGGAGACTAGGGCCTTATCATATCACATTTCAGGAATGAGCAGTGAGGAAACAGGCGCCAAGCCTGGAAATGGAAATGTCATTGTAAATGATCCAGAGAAGACAGGAATTAAAACATGCAGCTGTTATGGTGCCAGAAAATTGGCTGACCTCTTTGAACAAACTGGTGAGTGCTATTTTGCATTTATGACAATTTTTAAAAATAATAAATGTCATTCTCCCTACTCAAATAAAATGTAATTGTGTAACTGCTCTGAAGATAGTCCTACCTTTTCGTAGCCATAGAAATGAACATCCTTTACCCCTAAAAAATCCCATATAGCATCCCTGTTTAATGTAAACAGCATTTGTTTTGTCTGGGTGATTATTAATTTTATTTCAGAAAATAAATGACTGATGAAGAGGGGTGCAGGTGTCATGACCAAAGCTTACTGCCATTCACCCGTGTCAGGTGGCCAGGCTGTTTATGTACCCACTGGGCTAAATTAGTATCATTATCACGTCTGTCGAGCTCAGATATTACTGTGTTTTCTGCTAAAGACACCAATTACAGTATCTGCTGGACAGTGTATTAAATGGCACCATTTAATTAAAACCTAATCTCTCTCTGAATGAACAATATTTTAAATTATTGTATATTATTTCATTCAATTACTGCAAACCTCTGTTCATCTTTAAGTGCAGAAATAACTCATTTGGCACTGGCAGCCAGGAAGAATAATTGCCATTTTGTGTTGTGTCTGGTGCTTGGCGCCCAGTAACAGTCAAACCAGGGCACGTGTCAGCTCACAGGTGCATTTCATTTTAAAATATTTCAGATTTGTTTCTCAAGCCTCTGAGCAGCAAAAGGTCCTATTCTACAATTGCCAGTGGTTCCCTCCAAGGATTATGGATAATAGAGACCTCTAAAAAGAATATGTTTAAGTGAATAAAGCCTTTGAAGAAATAGAATTCCCACGCCAGGAGCAGAGCTATGTAACTGATGGGACAGAAATTCATTTCAAGTGAATATTTCATAAGGGAATGCAAGAATTAAAACGAACTTGACAGTGAACTGAAGAGATAACTCTAATAGAACAAAAAATCCACTTGTTAGAAGAAAAGAATGTATTAAAAAGGAACAACTAGTAAAAACAAAGGAGGAGATTGTAAAATGGATACTCATTCCCTCTAGTCATTTAATTTTACCATGAAGAAGGCCGGCATGTGGGAGGTGGAAGGGCAGCCCCAGCCACACAGCAGTGTGCTGCTCCTGCAGCCTGTAAGGCCAAGGAACCAGCGTGGCTTGAGTGTGTTTACCCTACAGGCGATCAGGAAGGTCCCAAGGAAGGGAGACAGTAGCAACACATCCACGTGTTGTAGGAACGTCCTCCAGAACCCAGATTGGGGGTGGGAAGCTTGGAACTCAACCCAGGACCTAGAGCCATGCCTTGCTCACAGGAAATCCTCTGCCAGTTTGTTTTCATTTCCAGAAGTCATAGTCATGATGTGTGAAATTCATGGCCCAAAGCTAAATGAATCCATTTCTTTTGGCCAGTCTTCAGTAGATGTGGCCCACAGGAGTCCACATCCAGACATGAGGAATGGCTGTGGTCAGTGGTGTCTGTGCAAGATGATCAGAGTGTAAGGTAGGGAGTTCCCATGTGCAACTTTGTGTATTTTGTCCCCTTAGTTTGACTTTTTAAAAATCAGGTTTTGGGCGGCGCCTGTGGCTCAGTCGGTAAGGCGCTGGCCCCATATACCGAGGGTGGCGGGTTCAAACCCAGCCCCGGCCAGACTGCAACCAAAAAATAGCCGGGCGTTGTGGCGGGCACCTATAGTCCCAGCTACTCAGGAGGCTGAGGCAAGAGAATCGCTTAAGCCCAGGAGTTGGAGGTTGCTGTGAGCTGTGTGATGCCACGGCCGGCACTCTACCGAGGGCCATAAAGTGAAACTCCGTCTCTACAAAAAAAAATAAAAAAAATAGAAGATAAATAAATAAATAAAAATCAAGTTTTAATTTTATATAATATCAGTTACCTACAGCTTGTTGTTGTGGCTATAAATCCAATATCATACAGAAATTAAAGATGGGCTTTTGGGAAAGAGACTCTGCCCAGGAAAACTCAAATTCCATTTCCCAGGCCTTCTTTGCTAACTGCGTACTTGAACACATTATTTAATTTTCCTTACCTGTAATGTCTTGTTAATAACACATATGTCATGGGATTACTGTGATATTAATGTCTGGGTCTTCTGTATAATAGACACTCAGTAAATAGTAAATACATTATGATTATTTCTTTACATAGGTAGGTGCCAATTATAAGAATTATAGTTCAGCTCATATAAAGATAGTAATAATGATTTATTAAAAAAAAAATTAATGAACCAAAAAAGATAATACCAGATTGCATGAGACAGAACACCTTAACATCTACACTCATGCATACCTGTAGACACCAACGGAATTTTTAAAACTAATGCACATTTACTGTCTAAGAGGCTTCATAACTGAAAATGGCAGTGGACTTGCTGTTGGTACTGGCAGAGTCTCTAGGAGCAGGCCTGAAATTATTAGATGTCATTGCCAGGTTGAGTCACTTATACAAAGCCAGCAGCCCTTTGGAGATGTGCCCTCAGGCCCACTGGGATGCCAGCCTGCTGCATGCAGCAGGGAGGCGTCTCTGTCCAAACAAGTCATCTCTCCTTTTCAGAGTCTTTGTGAGCAGGACTGTGAATAGACGCTCTGTCTTAATGAAAGGGAGATGACAGGCATTTGTAGTCTCACACAGAAACAATGAATGGGATATGCATATTGAGAATTTTAAAAGAGAGAATGGAAGAATAAAAATATTTTAAAACTTAAAGTGGGCTCAAAGATAAATTCTGTAGCAATTCGACCAGGTGGGAGACGAAAGTCCTGTGTGCTTACCCTGTGGCAGTTCACAGTAACAGGGGGTTTGTGAGGGTTCTGCACACCCCGTGGGTAGACTGAGGCACACTGGGGCCAGGTACCTAGTAATACAAACAACTTCAGGCAGTGATGGAACCCAGAGTGATTTATCAGAAAACCGTATCTTCTTGTAGGATGCATAAGAGAAGGCAGCCCATGGTGCAGGCTCCATGCTCACAATCAATGCAGATTTACTGTTATTAACTCAAACAAACCAATGAGGAGACAAAGCTTACTGAACTGGCTCCCACCTTCCTACCTTAACGTGCTCTGACTCAGCTGTACAGATTGCTGACTGATTCTTCCAAATCTTTGACTGTGTCATTTTCCTGGTTAAAACCTTCAATGGCTACACAGTTCCTGGGGCCTAAGCACCGGCACACCTTGTTTTATTACCACTTCACGGATACTCTGTGTGTGTGTATGTGTGTTTTATGAATTGGAGGTTTTGGTGACCCTGCTGTGAGCTAGTGCCATCTGTCCAGAGTCTGTGTTCACTTTGTGTATGTGGGGCCACATTTTGGTGGCCCCTGCTCTATCTCGCACTTTAGAACTGCACCCACACAATGCAAGGAATTCCGTAAGTGTCAGGTGGATCTGACTGCTCCGCTGGCAGGCTGCTCCCCATCTCCCTCCTTCTCCTCAGCCTTCCCTCTTCTCTGAGACAAAACAGCATTGAAATAAGCAGTTAAGAGCCCTACAATGGGCTTTAAGTGTTCACAAGAGAGGAAATGTCACAAAAGTTGGAAATGATTAAGGCCAGTAAAGAAGGCATGTTGAAAGCCGAGAGAGGCTGAACTCAAGTTCAGAAACATTAGATAATTTTCTCAAGATGACATAACTAGCTGGGAGCAACATAGAGTTGAAATTGGGGTCTCAGAAACTTCAGTCCCTATTATTTCTTCTTAAAAACTTAAACAGTGACCTCATACAGTGATGGCTAACATTTTATCAGCACCAGGCTAAGTGCCTCACATGTGCCGTCACATGTAAGTCTCTGCAGAACCATGTGAAGCAGGTACTGTTACCCCCTTCATGTTAAAGGATTTACGATCCAGAGAGGTTAAAGTTGGCTGATGATAACATAACTAGTAAGGGCCAGAGGTGAGTCTCGACCCTAAGCAACTTCGTCAAGGACTGTCAGTGAATATTTGAGAAGAGAGAGGTGGGAGCTAGTGGAAGCAGGTGCCCTAACCCAGAGCCCTAGCCCACCTGCCCCCACCCCACCGCCCCGCAGCTGCAGGCAAGTCAGTGTCCAGCCCCACCCCCTCAACAGCTTCCCTCTGTGAGCACCTGCAGCTCCCCTTCTCTCTGCCAGAAGGATTTCTTCTGTGCAGGCCTGCCCTCTATGACCTGGAAGTGCAGGGGAGCTCATGAAGGGAGGAGGGAAGGGGACATGGGGGATGATACCCAGTTCTGTGTCTGCCAGGGGGGTGATTTGAGGTGTGTTCTCCAGGGGAGTGGAGCTGTCAGTATTCAAGTTAGTGAGCCCCTCATCAACACGCTTGCTATTGGCTTTCTCCTTCCTTGCCTCCCCTTCCCACTACCTCAGCTACACTCCCAGGGAACTCCACCCAAATAAACTGCTTTCATGCAAGTCTTTGTCTCAGGTCTCCTTGTAGGAGGAGCCAGAGCTAAGGTGGTAGTTAGAGAAGGCATGTGTAAACCATTGACATTCAGCGTTCCATTTAGAGGGGCAACACTGTAGGAATTCTGCCTTGACTCTTAACAAAAGGGAGAGGGCAAAAATATCTGTAAAATAAGCTGTTGATGCAGCTGAATTTTTTTTTTTATTAAATCATAGCTGTGTACATTGATATGATCATGGGGCATCATTCACTAGCTTTACAGACCGTTTACCAAGTTTCACATATACCCTTGTAAGATGCACCGCTGGTGTAATCCCACCAATCCCCTTCCCTCTACTCACCTCCCCCCTCCCTCCCCTCCCTTTCCCCCTTCCCCCTATTCTTAGGTTGTAACTGGGTTATAGCTTTCATGTGCAAACCCTAAATTAGTTTCATAGAAGGTCTGAGTACATTGGGTACTTTTTCTTCCATTCTTGAGATACTTTACTAAGAAGAATATGTTCCAGCTCCATCCATGTAAACATAAAAGAGGTAAAGTCTCCATCTTTCTTTAAGGCTGCATAATATTCCATGCCTAGAGATTCTGAAATTCAGATAGCAGACAGCTTCAGAACCCCAGCACGACTCAACCCCAATAAGACATCCCCCAGGCATATCATAATTAACTTCACTAAAGTTAATATGAAGGAAAAAATCCTCAAAGCTGCCAGGAGAAAGAAAACCATTACCTTCAAAGGCAAGAATATTAGAATGACTGCAGATCTCTCTGCTGAAACTTTTCAAGCCAGAAGAGGGTGGTCACCGACTTTTAATCTCCTAAAGCAAAATAACTTTCAACCCCGGATCTTGTATCCAGCTAAACTGAGTTTCATTTATGATGGAGAAATTAAATACTTTAATGACATTCATATGTTGAAGAAATTTGCCATAACCAAACCAGCTCTTCAGGATATTCTCAGACCTATCCTCCATAATGACCAACCCAATCCTATACCACAAAAGTAAACTCACTCAGAAACTTCGGATCAAACTCCAATTTCCACACTGGTGAAAGGATTAAAAATGCCCACTGGACTTTTGAAAAACTCAATACCCAAAACTTCATCACACTTATCAATATTCTCCATTAATGTGAACGGCTTAAACTGTCCTCTAAAGAGTCATAGGTTAGCTGATTGGATACAAAAACTCAGGCCAGATATTTGTTGCATACAAGAGTCCTCCAGCTGAATTTTTTGCAATGAAGAATAAGAGCTTCAAGTGAAGTGATAACGGGTCTTTAAAATGCACTTGTGAAGCCTGGAGGGCAGCATTTGTTGGCAGTTAGCCCTGCGTCTGGAGGACCAGTGGGACCGGGAGCCAGGAGAAGCATCCCACCTTCACCTGTGATGTGATTCAGCACTTCCCTCATGTTGCACACTTGCCTCTGGCAGAGGCCAGCTGGTCTTCTGTGCTTCACGGTGTTGCAAAAGGCTCTGGCCATGGAAGGTAATAGGAGCAGCTCTTTGCCGTCTAAAGAAGCTGATTTTCTAGGCCTAATCCTTAAACACTGGATTTAATACATTTCTCCAAGGAACTGGTTGAATCAACTTTTATCTTCGCACATCAGATGCAAGATTCTGGTGATTTCTTAGATTTCTCTCTTTAATAAGGCAGAATTTCCACCATTTGGGGATTTCTGTGTTTCATCTTATTCAGTTCATTTTATCTGATGCCTATGCTAACTGACACTGATGGATAATAAGCATTTGTTTCTTAAGAAAAATAAGTACCCTGTTTCCCCAAAAATAAGACATCCTCTGAAAATAAGACCTACTTACAGGAAAGATAAGACATCCCCTGAAAATAAGACCTAGAGCATCTTTGGGAGCACACCTGAAAATAAGACACTGTCTTATTTTCGGGGAAACAGGGTATATTGAAGTTACTTTGATCAGTCATTTTTAGAGAAAATGTTCTATGTCTCTTAAGGTATCTTGATATGATATTACATATCTGTCTGTGTGTCCCATGCAGGGTTGAGGACAGGTGCTCTGGACTTCAGACCCCTCCTATCTGGCTCACTTGGAGTTCCAGGGAAGGGGTTGCCCTGCAAGTGTGGGCAGGATGGTGGCTATGCAGACCATGGACTCCCCTGCCCAGTTCTGATGTAAGTAGCATCAGATTCAGAAAGCTAGCCCATGGCTTGCCTGGGAGGTAGCATGTAGATGATCACCAACAGATATTTACTTAATTATACTCAATCATATTGGAAAAGAAAGACATCAGAAAGAAGCTTACAATTACATCAAAGAGCAGTGAAAAGCTTAGGAGTGAACTAGAAGAGGAAGCATTGTCCCTCCAGCTTAAAGGCATGTGTGTGCGTGTATGTCATATGTACACGTGTGTGCAAGTGTGCACGTGTGTGCGTGTGTCGTATGTACACCTGTGTGCATGTGCACACAGGTGTCCATACGTACACATATGCGCATGTATGCATGTGTGCACATGTGTACATATGTACGCGTGTGCGCATGTGTACGTGTGTCATATGTACACATGTGCGTGTATGCACATGTGTGCATGTGTACATGTGTGTGTCCGTATGTACACGTGCACATGTGTGCACGTTTGTGTGTGTGTGTGAGCACATCGGGGATGTGTGCACATTCATAACTCAGACCAGGTGAGGGTGGCGCCTGTGGCTCAGTCCATAGGGCGCCAGCCCCATATACCGAGGGTGGCGCCTGTGGCTCAGTCCATAGGGCGCCAGCCCCATATACCGAGGGTGGCGGGTTCAAACCCGGCCCCGGGCCAAACTGCAACCAAAAAAAAAAAAAAAAAAATAGCCGGGCGTTGTGGCGGGCGCCTGTAGTCCCAGCTACTCGGGAGGCTGAGGCAAGAGAATCGCTTAAGCCCAGGAGTTGAAGGTTGCTGTGAGCTGTGTGAAACCACGGCACTCTACTGAGGGCCATGAAGTGAGACTCTGTCTCTACAAAAAAAAAAAAAAAAAGACCAGGTGGACAAAGGAGTCTCAGACCAGCTGACTAGATTTCTGCATGCCTAGAACTGCGTGACCACCACGTTTCTGAGTGTGGCCAGCTCTCTCAACACGGGGCTTTTGAGTCTGCTGTACTGAGGTTATGTCGCCCAGGACAGGTCACTTTACTCGTCCCAGTTTGCTTAGACCTGAGACGATATCGTCAGCCCTGTACCTCTCAGAAGCAGAGCCAAGTCAAGGAGCCAAGTGCTGAAACCTTACATGAGAAACACATACCCGGAGCGGAGTCTGGGAAGAAGGGACTTGAGACAGGACAGATGAGGGGAAAACAGGATGTGTGTGTGTGCTTCTGTGCGGGCCACCGCATCACAAGCTGTTCAACAGGCTGTTAGCTAAAAAGCTCTGAGCCTTTCATGGCGTCAGGGGAGAGGGCCCCCCCATTCCCCATCGCCTGTCCCTGCAGCCTGACCTCAGGCAGCTGGCTCCTCCCAACTCCCAGGATGTGCAGTCCAGCCCCCTGGTGACTGCAGGCAAGCCCAGAGCACACAGCCTGCAGTACGGCATTTTATACCCCTGCGGAAGAGGAAAGGAATTCAGAGACGATGTGGCTCAGGACATGCGACGTGGGAGCCAGGCGGACCCAGGGGTTCCCCTGGGTGTGTCAGCCAGGGGCACCGGGCAGGGGACAGCACAGGTGCCCACAGGGGTGTAGCTTGAGAAATGCCTTTGGAGAGAGCAGGTGGTCAAGGGGGTTGAGAAACTACGTGCAGCTGGGGTGCGATACATGTGGGTGCAGCTGCCCAGGACTCTCAGAACAGAGCCGTGAAGAGAGCTGAGCATGCGCCGGGCAGCGAGCATGAGGGCAGAGCTGAGCATGCGCCGGCAGTGAGCGCGAAGGCTGGAAGGTCACTGGCGGGAGCACCGCCATAGGCTGGCTCCTCGTTCAACCTCAGAGCCTCAGTGTGAACGGCGAGACAGGGACTGTGTTTATTTTATAGAGTTATGAGGAGGAGTAAAAGAGATAATAAAGCACTTAGCACAAACGTTAGTCACGATGACGCTGTGCAGGTGATGAGAGCGAGTCCACGGTGCTTTTCTGCAAAGCAAAGATCGTCCTCCCGGATTTCTGGGTTCCTACAGCAGTCCAAGTTCAGTCATGTAGAAATCATTGGTATCTGGCAATTTTTTCTTTTTTTGCATTTTTGTTGTAGTTGAATTATATTAAACTTAACTTCAGTTTTCTCAAAACCGTGCCTGCTGAAAATTTACCCAGTGGCTGAACGTGACATCACCACATGGATTCTCATCCACCAAGATCGCTTCACAAATCTAGGGCCTGGTATGAAGTTTAATAACTTTGAAGGTAGCCTCATTGGCCAGTCAACCAACACATCAGCTTTATTAATAAGAGTTTGTGGCTTCCTTATCTATGCACGCAGGGCGGGCACTCTAGCAACAGGGCCTTCTCCGTGGTGCTCACACACTTCGGGTAACTGCATTCTCTGGTAATTTGTGAGTACAGAGAGATTTGTGCCCTCAGCTACAGGCAGGCTAAGTAATTTTCGTCTCTCGTAGCTGAAATGTTTTTTCCTCAGGAAAAAATAACTTACTAAATATACTTGACCTTTGACACTTATGTATTTTCTGGAGAGAAAACACAAGTCATTTTTTTAAAACTTGGATTTGCATCCTAAATTCACCATAGTTGGAGAAACAAATCATGGCAACCCAGATGGGAAGTCCGCGTGGTCTGCACATCTGTGAAAGCCAGATGTTGGAACAGCAGAGGAGGAGAAGGTCCAGGAGCCAGAGTGTTTCCGGTAGCCATCCAGGGCCTGCCCTGGCCTCACTGCACACCCCAGCCCACCAGCCCCCTCCCCACCCAGCTCCCATGCTCTAATTTCCAACCCATAAATGGGTAAACACAGACCTCTGAGTTGCTTCACGAACTCAGTTATTGACTTGCACTGAGGAGAGCAATTCTGTATTGAGGGAAATCATCTTCTCCAGAGGCTTAACACAGATACACACCAGGAAGGCACTGGAGCTTGGTTACACCCGTGGATTTAGACTCACTCAAATACAAGTCTGGATTCGGCTCTGACACTTACTATTTTATGACACTGGATAGGCTACTGAGCCTCTCTGCTCCTCACTTTCTCTATTTCTAAAATAGGTTTGATTTGAAACAAGACGATAGTGGCAATCACCTTTCACTCTTACTAAGCCAAGAGTGGCCCCAAACTGTGCCAAGGGTTCACACACATCTGCTCTCTCAGCCTCACAGCCCTTCAGACAGAGGCCCTCACACAGATCATGCTCTGGAAGCAGTGGTGACTCTGCAGCCACCACCACTGTTCCTCCAGTAAAATCTGCCCCTCCCAGCCGCAGATGCTGCTGCTCAGATGTGACTGGTATCATTCCCTGCTTTCCTGAGGTACTAAAGTTTCCTTTTTTGTTCCGGTGTAGATGTATTGGAGAAGCACCAGCAGAAAAGCCTGTGGCATCGGTCATTCTCCTGAGCACAGGGCAGCGTGACTGCAATGATTTTTGTCTCACGCTATTTAGGGATGTTGAGCTGTTCTGCTCTAAGTCTACTTAAGGAAAAGATCCAGATAGGAATAGTGCTCTAGAATCAGGTTGCCTTAAGAGACATAAGCAAGAATAAAAGTAACAATAACAAAAATAATATTGTCAGTAATCCCAGAGAAGTCCCCTGGACTTATGTTATTAAATTTTTACTGACAGTGTGAGAGATGTTGTTCAAAGTGTTCTCCCTGTAGCCATGACTTGGCGACATTAGCTCCACTTTACTGGTGAGCTATTGCTGCAGGTGACCGAGGGGCAGCAGCCCTGCTCAGGACAGCAGGTCAGCCTCCACGCAGCCACAGTCTCTACTGCTGGGATAGTGTGGTGCCCACTTCTGCTCTTGGCCGTGGTCTGTTCATAGTGTTTGAACAGTGGTGTAGTTCAGTCCACAGTGTTGCTCATCCCAGGTGGGTCGGGCTGATTCTTGAACCCACCCTGAGAATTACAATAGACACAGAATCACTCACCCTTTCCCAAAAGTGGTATTGAAAATTGTAACTGCCTGCAACCTAACTCTAAGTGGAGTTTTTGAGAACATAGGCACAGTTGCCTGCCTGCAGAACTGTGCTCTGTGTGGCCATCTTGACTTCTGCAGACAGGCGAGCAGGAATGGATGTCAGGAGCTTGGCACTGCTTTGGGAACATGGCAGGCAGCAGCACCAGCCCACTCACCTGAGGCACAGGGGTCCTGTGCTCGCTTGGAGTGATTGGGCTTTGGGTGGCCATTTGATGGTCCCCTGCCGAAGACTCTGAATGTAAAGCCCATTCAAGAGCTCACTTCCAGGAGATGCTGGAACCCTCTTCTGTGCCATAGCCTAGGCAGGACCCAGAGAGCAGGCTTGTATCTGGGACTGGCCTGCTTGACTTTACAAGGTCCCTTCCAGTTTAATGAAGTCCTTTCTGAAAGGCTGTGACACCGTCACACCTTTCCAAAAGCCAGGTGGATGGAGAGAGAACAGAAGGAAGCCAGAGCTGCCCTATATTCAACCAGCTCAGCAAATCAGTGCTGAGGTGATTCGAAAACTTAGCGCCAGGCAGAACTGCTGTTGGGCCTGTTGAACACACTGATGACTGGGCCCCGCCTACAAAGGTTTCAGTCCTGGAGTTTTGACATGGGGCCTGGATCATTTATATTTTGTCACATTATTGACAAAATTTTTGTGCCTAGTTGGTACATTCATACTCACATGGACTCATTTTAAGTACAAAGTTTGATCAGTTTGGATGCAAGTGTCTGCCTCTATAACCACCAAAGCAATCCAAGACATGGGAATTTCTATCACCTAGAAAGTTCCTTCTGTAGTTTGCACCTGATGTACCCCCTTTACTCCTAGACCCAGGCGTTCGTTGATCTGCCATCTCTACATTTAGTGCCTTTTCTAGAACTTTGCAAAGATGGAATCATGCACGATATTTTTGTGTGTCTGACTTATTTTTATTGAGTTCCCTGGTGGGGCCTGTGGGTAATCGTGGTGGGCTTCCATTAGAGTCACTGTAACCAATTTGCTGACAAGGAGTCAAAGACTCTCACCAACCGCCTGTTAACCTCTCTCTTGACAGGTGAGAAAACTGCAGCCTTCGAATTATGAAGCATCTTACTGAAGGATGCTCTGGTAAATTACAAAAATAAAACAAGAGCTGAAAGCCAGGCCCTGGCATTACTTGCATTCTAAATTTTGAGGCAGTTTTCCAGTTAAACCCTTGAGTTTTGAATATGGATTTGCAATTTATGGGCGTGTAGGTGCATGGTGGGCAGCGGCCCGGGGGCTGGGCCGTGGCGAGCTCTCTTCTCCACATTCCCTGAATAGGACTCCTTGTTTGCTGTGCTCACGGCCTCCTTCAGTGTTTCAGTCCCTTAACACAGTGACACTCATTATAGCTGGCAAACAAATGACTGGGAACTAGGCAACTCCAATTATTTAACTCAGCATGTGGAATCATTTAATCAGAGCTCACAGGACTGAGGGACAGTATGAAAAAGAAACAGGCACCCTGTCTGGTCCCCAGAATGAACTCTTTTCAAGAGAGAAGAGGGCTTATATTATTAACTGTGGCAGGATGAAGACGTACTGTAGTGTGTGAATAGGCAAGACTAGAGGGTAAGGTTCCATCTGAACTCTGTGTCTGATTTCTGAATGTTTTTTTTTTTTTTTCAGTTTAAATTTGGAACAATTATTTAACTATTTTGTAACTCCATTTCCCCACCACAAACTAGAACCACTGTTATTTGTTATCTTTTAAGATCTCTTACGACCCTCCATGGAACCTGGAATGGCATTGTCCACATCCTCTTTGGAGGCAGGTACTCAGGTACAAAAGGGCCGCATTAAACAGGGTTTGGCCGCACGTTAATGGTTCCTGTGGACTTCATGAAGTCTGGACCCTCTCTGTATTATGAGATCTGGTAAGTGGGCTTGACAAAGATTTTAATATGCACCTTCTCTCTCACATCATCTGAGTGGAGCTCAAGGGAGTCCAATGTTTGCCCTGAGCACAGGGCCCTATCCCTCACTGCACGGGCAGCAAGGCCCACAGGAGGGTTGGCTGGTGGGGCCTGGGGAGAGTGGTGACTGGGGTACTGGTGATCATGTGAATTGATTGGTCAAATAGAAGCACAGGGCCATATGTCACTCTGTAGATTTTTTTTTCTTTCTACCTGTCCCTTTTGTTTTAAAATCTCTATTTCCTTTACTCTGTATGTTTTTCCCCAGAAACAACAACAAAATATTTAAAAGACAGGCTTTAGGAATTCTGATGGAGAAAAGTCATTCCCAGAAGACATTCTACTAAACCACAACTTGACTTTTGGGCAGCCCCGAAATAATCTTTTTAAATATTCTGACCAAGGGCTTGGGAAAAAAAGAACATTTAAAACTTCAGTTCAGAAGAATATGATAACTTTGAGTGGATGTTGTGGTTCTAGCACATAATTTTAGGCGTTCTAATGGGCAATTTAAAAATAGCCAAGTCGTCTGTTCTTTTCTTTCTGGGACTGCACATTGTGTCCAGGGAATCATCAGGGGGTGCCAGGCTGGCCTGGGACATCTCTTAACCCATCGCCTCCTAGTTCTGCTGACTGTCCTGAAATACCACAAGAGTTAACAACAATGTGTGTTTTCTTGGGCTCAGCCCAGCCTCCGGCTCACAGAATCATCCCCTTCCTTCCCTAATGACAGCTGCTGGTGATGATCAGTTACAAATGTGTCTACAAACCCGCTGCTTCCGGCTGAGCTGCGCCATTGCTCACCAGGTAATAAGCACTCCAGGGTGCCAGCAAGGAAAGGAAAACACTGATTTCAAATAACCAATTATTTACCAAATTCTTTCCCATATCTGTGTGATGCCAGGTCCAGAAGCTGAAACAAACATTTTTTTTCTCCTGTTGCAATTGACTGAGAGAGAACTCGCCATGCAGAGACCCCAGAGAGGAGCCTTGAGAATCTGTCTGGTCAGGTAGAAAGTCACTGATCACTCCCTAATTTCATTCTGGGAGACACCTACTGTTTCAATGGGGTACAAAAGTAGCTGAAGCTGTGTAGCTGTTGTTGGTGACCCAAGAACAGTTGTCCCGTGCAGGGTTTTTGGTGGGGCCTGTGCTGCACTCACATGCCCCATGTGATGGATGTGGTTTGTCATGCGTCCTCCAAGTTGTATTAACGGGGAATCTTGCATTTCCCCAACCAATGAGGCCACAAAAGCATAAACTGTATTAAGTTCATAAATCTCAGGCTGAGGTATCCTGGAATATCAGCAGATGCCAGTGCCCTCTTGAACCTGTGGTCAGCGATCCATTGCGTCAGGCCCTGGGGTGCAGAGAGCACTGCCATCCTTTCCCCCTGCTCCCTTCCCACAGTGCTCTCCTGCATCTGGAATCCTCATACAATGTGCTATTATTAAAAACAGAAAGGCAGGAAAATAGCAGTCATTTTTGCTGGGCTGGCTGTGAGCAAGAGGCGGGGACGCCCACAGAATCCTCATCTGTCATCCCACATTCTCAGAAACACATTAGGATCATTAACTGAACGCGTGTCCCTGTCCCCACTGCTGGGTGTTGCACCCAAGCCTCCTCCTGGGAAGCCAGGAAAGGATAGCAACTATTCATGGGAAACAGAGGCCAAGAAGGGCCTCCCTTACTTCCCCAGGGGGTCATGGGTGAGAAAGGGGCTCAGGTCCTGGGAGGATGCACCCAGCTGGCCTCTCCTTCCCTGCCGGCTGTGCAGCAGCTCCATCACCCGGTCAATGGGACTTGACAGACCCCCCAGCAGGGAGCTGGTCTCTGAGGCCTTCTCTCAGCAGGAGCAATGGTTGAGAAACTCTCAAATGGCTGCATGGATGAAGCTGGGCGTGGCAGGCAGGGCTTGGAATCACCACTTACATCGTTTGGCAGGGACATAGCCCTGTTCCTTTGATGCTATACCCTGGCAAGGGTCTGAGACACCAGAGGTCTGGCATTCCTGAGGATCAAAAGTGCAGCCTTACCCACTTCCCTGTGGACTCCTGGAATCGAGGCCAGGCTCCCGGCCCCCTGCTTAGCCCACAGCGCTGCTCCTCTGGAGCTCTGAGAAGCGCTTCCGTTACCTGCGTCACCTGACCTCTTTTTCATGTCTTGTTGACAGGGCCTTCTGCACACATGCATCTGCTGAGTTGTGAGGCATTTTCCCTTTACTTTCCTTTTTGGTATTTGGATTACTTTTTAGAAATTGAAAGCTTATATATTTTTTTGAACAGTTTTCAGTCAACAGAAGAATGAGCAGAAAGCATGGAGCCCCACACAATCATCACAGCCCGGTCCCCCTTATCAGTTACTCTCTTACTGTCCAGAACGCCATGCACGGCTGTGCCAGGTGAGGACTTCTGTGATGACAAAGGACTGTCACCTCCATCATCTCCCATAGCACAGACTGTCCAGGGCACACCAGGGCTCCACAACTGCTGACATGGCTAGTGATGGGGACGTACCCTGCACACCTGCCCCCATGCTAGTTCTCTAAGACCTGGTAACCAGTGACCACCAGGGAGTGGGGCTCTCAGTGGGTTCTCCAGAGCCCAGAGGGAAAATGAGACTCATTTCTATGGCTGCTGTAACAAATTGCCGTAAGCTTGGTGGCCTAAAGTAGCACAAATTGATGTATCTTACAGTTCTGAAGGTCTGAACTCTGAATCCACTGGATTAAGATCAAGGTGTCCCTGGGGCTGTGCCCCTTCTGGAGGCTCTAGTGACAAGCCACTTCCTCACCTCCTCCAGCTTCTTGGCAGCCCTCAGCTCACGCTCTTGCCTCTGTCTTCACGGTTGGCAGTGGCAGGGTGAGTCCTCCCACCAGTTACATCACCCTGCCTTCTTCTGCCTCCACCTGTCACTTACAAGGACTTTTGTAATTAGGCTCTTGTGCATAAACCAGGATTATCTTCCCATCTCAAGGTCAGCTGATGAGAGATCTTAATTCTACCTGCAGTCTTGGTTTCCCCCTAATTCTGGAAATTAGGATGGGGACTTCTTTGAGGGCCATTATTCTGCCAACTGTGTGGGGCATTGTCCCAAACAAGTGAAGTCTGAGGTCAAGGTCAGCAGGGAATTACAATCTCATCCTCTTCAGGCATCATTAGAAATAGGGCCCAACCTCCTCATTCAGTTCCAATGTTATTTCCTCCAGGAAGCCTGCTGTGCTCTGCTCTCCGGTGATGCTGAGCAGTGGGGACACAGCAGACGCTAGACAGAGGTAGCTGGTGAACACGTGGAATATAACTAGTCTGAGCACACATAACACATCAGATTCCAAACCCTGAGCATAAAAAGAACAAAATATCTGATTAATAATTTTTAAAATACTGATCACATACTGAAATGACCTTTTGATATGTTGAGTTAAATAAAATAGATGGTAAAATTAATTTCATCTGTTTTGTTTTCCTTTTTTTTTTTTACTTTTTAAATGTGGCTGCTAGAAACTCTAAAACTGCACACCCAGCCTGTGCTCTGTTTTTACAGGCTGCTTGCAGCAGCTCAGGCTGAGCCAGGTGCCCTTTTCTGCCCACAGACCTTCCCCCAGCCTGTGAGTTTCACCTTCCAGCAGTTACCACCTTGCCACGTTTACAGGTGAGTTATCTGAGGACAGGGGCTATGTCTTGTTGATCACCGTGTTCGTAGTTCCACTATACTGCCAGAAATGTAATACTAATAACCATCATCGCAATTGTCATTACACTGACTCATTTGATCCTTACAACACTCTCAAGCCACATGAGCTTAGGACAGTTCCTCGGCCACGATATGGGGACAGTAGCACCTATGTCATAACGTGAGGGTTAACTAGTCACTTTACGTGTATTCGTAGTAACATACAGTAATATGTGCGCACCCACACACACGGATCACAGTGCTCCCTTCTCTGCAGGCTCGCTTGCTGTGTTTCCTGTTCCTTGTGATACATTCAGTACAATAAGACATTTCGAGAGGGAGAGAGAGACAGAGAGACCACCTGCACATAATTTTTGTCACAGTATGTTTTTATAATTTTTCTGTTTTATTAATAGTTATTATTGTCAGTCTGTTATTGTGCCTCATTTATAAATTAAACTATCCCAGATCATATCCCAGGTATAGCAGGTATATCAAGGCAGACTACTTCCCACATATATATGCACACATGTGGTTCACTATGAAAGTTTTGAGACAGACTGTGTTGTGGTTCATTATTTCACTTCCAACAAACACCGTTGACTGTGAACTTTCTGATTCACCTGTGCAAGTTTCAACTTGCTTGGCTTATTGGTGTTGCTGGGAGGGCTTCATTGGTTCTCATCTGCACATATTTTACATTTCTTAATTTCTGTGTTTATCAAAACTTTCATGATGACCACGTATAGGATTCAGTGCTGTCTGTGGGGTCAGGCATCGACGTGGCTGTGGAATGTGTAGCCTGAGGGTGAGGGGTGGGGCTAGTGTATATGCTCACTACCTGCATCGACACAGGCGATGTAAGTGTGTGCACCAACGTATGTAATGTTTCTACAAAGCGGAGAATAGGGCCTGATCATCAACCCCTGGGATAGGGAGGCCAAGGAGCCTGCCCAGGTTGGCACAGCTTGTGAGTTTCGGGGCTGGGATTGGAACCCACACCATCCATACTCCTGAATACTGCCTTGTACTGCTGTTTAAGAAATATTTGAATGAGTGAATGAAAATGTAAATTGACTAGAGGAGACTTCACAATAAAAATGATATACTCAACACTATATTGCTAATTGGAGGAGAAGTCAGGACTAGAAGACAATGTAAGAGGAGACAGGGGATGGTGAGGAGCCTGTAGATTGTTCCTTCCTTGATGAGAATCCGTTTGATAAGACTACTCTCTTGCTAATACTTCCTGAGATTAGCTGTACTGAGGGAGAGAGAAAAAGAGAACTGGAGTATCAGGCCCCATGGGGAGGCCGGCTGAGACTGAGCAGGGAGAGGGACCATTTGGCTCGGCAGGAGGTCAGGGCATAGATTTGACTTCAGCAAAACTTCAGTTAGAGAAATAATTCTTTTCGTAATGATCAGGCCTATTCAAAGAACAAACTAGTCATTTTACATGTATGAGGTGATGCCTGGCCCAGTACACATTGAGCCTCCTGGAAGAACCCAGGGTGAGGAGGAATTGCTGTTCCTATCTCCAGGCCACGAGCATCCCATCTGCTGGGTAGAAGCACCCCACCCTCACTCGGCTGTCTCTCACCTGATGAACCGATGCCAGAGAAGCAGCACAGGCGGGCAGGGGACCCACACACCTGCCCAGGCTCGTGTGCATACAGACCACTGCTGTGGCTCAAATGTGACCCCAGTGCAAATTGCTGGGAGCCCTAACCCCTAGTGTAAGAGTGTTGGGAGTTGTGTCGGCCAGGAGGGCTCCATCCTCATGAATGGACCCACATAAATTATAAAGAGACCTGAGGCTGTGCTTTCCATCTCTGGCCCTTTCTCTGAGCAACTCTCTTGCCTCCACCTTCCCCAGCCAAGAGGCCTACCCAGACTCAGGCTCCCCAGCCTCCAGCACCGTCAGAAGTCATTCTCAGAGACTCTATGATAGAAGCATGGGAAGGGCCGGACACCCACTGGGGACGCAGTGGCCAAACACAGTGGTTTATACTTCAAAATTATTCACTCCCTGTAGCTCAGATATAGGTAATCAAGCCCAAGTGTACAAGTTAAAAATCATGATTTTAAATAGTAAAATGTGTTTTCGTCTGTGACTCCAAAGCAAGAAGCCAATATAGTCAACTCAGAGAGTTCATCAGAGCCACCAGTGAATTGTTCCCTTCATAGGGCCTTCTCTAGCTGGGGTGTGGGTCTGAACCAGAGATCTGGCTTATCTACATTTGCAATCTCTCTGCTTCCACCTCAGACTATTAAAAACTGGAGGGCACCCTGCAAGGCACGGCCTGTGACTTTCCAGCTCCCAGTGAATCTCTGGCCAGATTTCATTGCCATGGGAGGTGAGGGCAGCTAAGGCAGGGGTTGGAAGCTTTAAAAGGGCTGGAGAAATTTATGGCTCAATTTAAAACCACTTGTAGTTTATCAACATAGCAGAAATGAAATCACAAGCTTCAGGACAGCGGCTAATTTTCTATAAGAAAGAGGAGCCTGTCCTTCTAGCCAGTCTTACGTTACAGGAGAATCTTTCGACAGATCTCATAGATTTTGCAACAATGCAATGATTAAACAAAATTTGTGAGTGTCAAGACTTGGCTGATTGGAGAGTCCAGGAGCCTCTTGGGGTGGCTCGATGTGACATGGAACAGTAGGAATACAGGAAGCACACAGGGAACCAAAAGCTTTCGGGTTAGTTTCAGATTTGACCATTTATCTGCATAACCTTTGCCAAGGCAACTATCTGTTCTTCACATAACATATGAGGGAAATGAAATAGAAGATCCCTCATTGAATGCTTATTGGTTCTCTATGGGTGCAGAGGAGTCTAATTCAAAAGCTTCATGAACAAGTACATGGAGCTGCCTTGTCAGGTTTATCTGTGCATAATCTAGGCTTTGGGAGAGAGATGTACCTGACCAGAATTGCCTGTTTTCAATTAGGTGGCTGCTAGGAACAGATCTGACTACAAGGGCTCAAATACACAGGAATTTTTTTCTCCCACATGTCAACAAGTCTAGAGATAAATGGATACTGGCTTTAGCTCATATTAGAGCTGAGGTCCTGTGATTTGCTTGGGCTTTTCCCTCATTGTCTCAGGATTGCTGCTTGAGCTCCAGCCATTGCAATATGAATTTCAGGCAGCAGAAAGGGTGGAAGGGAAAAAAGCCTATTGGAAGTCTCAACCACTAGGCACTTTCTGGATTTAATAACATAAAGGGGAAAAAGGATATTGGATGGGAAACCAGCAGTTTCTGTCTCAATTCAAACCAACAAATCAGTACTGTGGGAAGATATGAATCCAGTTGCAAGGTTCATGTAAACAGAACTTGTATGTGATCTGATTGAACTTTTCTCAGTTGAAACAGCCTTTGGTCAGGAGTTATGCCTTATTTGCTCTCTGATGGGTAAAGTCCTTGACTTAAAGAAGGTTTTAAAAAAGATATTCATTGAATTGAATTGCTTGATGTATGGGGCCTGAATTAGCTGCTTGGTGATAGAAGTATTTATACAAATACCTTATGAAACAATTGCTAGTATTTTCAATTGTTTTAGGCTGACAAAAAAAATCACCAGGGAGATAGATGTTCTCTAACATTTCTGCAAGATGTATTATTCTGTAGTTCACTGCTCGAGTGAGGGATTATAACCAATGTGTCCTACTCAGCCTTTCACACCCAAAAGGGTCTTTTACTCTATGAAACTTCTCTCTTTATTTTAAAAAAGATCACCCTGTCAGTTAACAATGGTGCCTACTGTGATTACTTGTTCCCATGTTTTCCTGTCTAGACAAACTGAATCTACAGTTATTCACCTCTGCAGACTCCCAGTGACAGTGAGGATACCAGCACTAGCAAGCATGTGACACTCAGCTAGCCACTGGTCTTAGCCTCAAACTCAGGGACAGAACCTTCTATGAAAGTGACCAAAGAGGAGTTTCTGACACACCTGGTGGTGAGTCACCTTGAGAAATGGGAGCATCTCGAATGGAACTTGCATTTTTGTAATGGCATATTTACAAATAATTGTGGTGGCAGTTCTTCTGGTGGTGGTAAAGTTTATGGAAATAACACACATGAAGTGCTTAGCACAGTATCAGAAGAAAGCGATTATTCAATAAATGTTAGGTGATGTTGGCAACAATGACAACCATACTCATAAGAGAAAACTCTGCTTACTTAAAGAAACCCAGACATCTATGAAAGTATAAAGAAGAAACTGAAAATTTACTCTTAATCTCATCAGCAGAATCAGTAGCCTTGTAATATAATTTCTTCCAGCTTTTCCCCAAGCATCTATATTAGCACACATTTTTAAATGTATAAAGTTTATGTCAAAAGTGTGTATTACATATTTTTAAATATTTTGCTGAAACAAGACTCATGGTGGCAGATGGGATGGATGTGTAGCCCACCTTTCCCAAGTCATCAGGTGAGAGGTAGAGGGGTCTGGACACTTTCCCTGTGTGGATTATTGGTGTGGATGGACAGCTGGAGACGCTCAGCAAATTAATGGATTGCTGTATATGAGGGATAATTTAAAACTACGGACTCTGTTGTAGAGATTTTTCCCTGCTTGGCTGTGCTGGCTGGCAGGTCCCTCACTTACGGAAGACAGCAGCTTGCAATTACTGGCAAAACTCAACTGACGAAAATTTATTCCTGAGCTGAGGGTGGCACGGGGAGCTAGGCAACCCAATGGAAAATTGAAGGGAAGGGATCCCGCCTGGGAAACAGACATTTTGAACTATCTAAAATGGCGGACACCTTCCCCCAGAACAACAGGAGTGATTAAACAGACCGCAGCATTCCTGGTGGGGAATGTTGGAGGGGGCTGGCAGTTCAGGCTGCGCAGTGAAATGGCTGGTGGCTGGACTCAAAAGTCCCAATTCAACAGGGAGACTCTGAACCACAAAACTGAGAATAACGTCCCCAAGCACTCCAGCCGCGAGAACCAGCTGCAGCCCCGCGAGCGGCCAGCAGCGCGCAAGCCACCAGCAGCCAACACCCTCCCCCACAGCCAATTGCAGTCACCAGTTTGCAGGAGAACATGGGAGCAGAGTGGAAAGATTTGTGAAGTATGGACTCCTGCACTAAGTTGGGAGGTTGGATAGGAGTGCCGTCTGGAACAGAGAAGCTGAGGTTGCACAATAGTTAGGTGACAAACTTTTTTTTTTTCTTTTTTTTTATTGTTGGGGATTCATTGAGGGTACAATAAGCAGGTCAGCACTGATTGCATTTGTTAGGTAAAGTCCCTCTTGCAATCATGTCTTGCCCCAAGAAGGTGTGGCACACACCAAGGCCCTACCCCTCTCCCTCCTTCCCTCTCTCTGCTTTTCCTTCCCCCCGCCCCCCATGACCTTAATTGAGGTGACAAACTTTTACAGAAACTCCAAAATGGTAATTGGCCAGGTAGGGTGGTTACCGTGGTAACAGTATAAACTATGAATTAGGTATAAGCCTGGGAACCACTCACAGCGCCACCTGATGTCTAGAAAGTATATTGCATTATAAATATATTCCTACGAAAGTTGACCCCTACATCATACATATAGATGTATATTTCTACATATATACAAGAATAATATTTCTGCGGTTGGTGCCTTTTTTTTTCTTTTCTCTTTTTTTTGTTCTGTTTTTCCCTCACCATTTTCTTGGAGGAGCTATTGTTAATTTTTTATTATTTTTTATAGATATATTTTTTATTTCTATTTTTTCTTTTTTTAATTTCTCCTTTCTTCTTTTTTAACTTTTTTATGAACACCACTTTTTTCTTTTTTTCAATTATTTTACGATTATCACAATTTTTATTGTAGTTGTTTTTTGTTGTTGTCGTGGGTGTTGTCTGTATGTCTATGTGTCACTGACTGTGCATCTATGGGCTCGTGTGTCTGGTAGCCTTGTATCTGTTTATTTGCTCATTTTGTCTCAATGAGCTTGGCGTTACGACCTGCAATTCTGAACTCCCAGCACTCCCCTCCACTCTCACTCTGAGGTCTGGAGGCCTGTCCCCCAGGAGTCCAGATTCTTGGGTGATTTCTCCAGAGGTGTAGACAGAACCTGGACTGCAGCTGGACACTGCTAATTCTACAGCACGGGAGTGAGGAGACAATGGTTGGCTGAGAGGGAATCATGCCAGAGCAGCAGTGCCCCAAGGTGCAGAGCAGCAGCTGTCTTTAAAATAACAAGGCCCACCCCGGATATCCCGTAGCCACTCCCCCTCTCTTCCTGGGCAACCAGAGGAGGCCAGGCATCTTCTCAGATGGCAACCACTGTGGAAACTGACACACAGGCCCCATGGGATGGAAACACAGGCCCAGTGAGTAAAGGGTTTGCCTGAGGTGGTACTGGCCTGGGGACTAGAATACGCACGCGCAGAGCTGGGAAACTCTCAGGGCGGGGCTGACCCAGAGGACCACTTTACTGAGCCTAAGACGCACCCGGGCCTCAGGGATCATCAGCCTATAGACAAAGGAGGACAGGAGGCTAGAGCTGACAGCTAACTATGCTGCAAATACAAACCTGCAGAAGTAGAGACAAGGCCTGAGGCACAGGTTCTGGGAACTCAAATCAGCCTCTCTTTTGCAGAGGAATTTAGCAGGGACAGCAACAAACTCCCACAGGGTTCTTCTGTTCTGCCAGTAACATCAATCAAGGGCAGGGCTGGAACTGAGTGAACACCCCCAGCCTCCATCAAACGCCCAAGGTTGACAGGCCTCACCGCCCCCTGATGGATAGAGGCAGAAAGCAGCGGCCTGGCTGAGCAGATACAGACTTCCTTGTGATTTAGGCAGGTGCAAATCTCTGGAGTATCTGCTCACTGGAGACAACTGACTGGGTCACAGCCCTACAGTGCGAGCAGTGACTGGTTGTGACAGAGCTGCAAGGTGGGGAAGGAGGCATCAACATTCCTGGACTAATCTATTAGCTGGGTGGGTCCTCCAGAATTCTCGGAGCACCAGAGAAAGTCATATTTGAGTTGTCACCAGACCCCTGCGTTCCAGTTGCCAGAGACCTTTTAAACTCTGCCACCTGAGACAGGTGCTGACTGAGACAATTGATTTGGACCTTTTGAACTGAGCCAATCGCCTGAGGACTATTTAAGTGGTGCCCTGGGTGTGTGGTCGTAGGAAGGTTTGATTTTCCCTTTCCAATTGTTGCCTCTTGGGGGCAGAATGACTTAATTGATGGTATTTCTCCACAGCTGATACTTCA